>NW_027395523.1:0-600000 GCF_047715705.1 Aspergillus ambiguus | reverse complement strand
TCCGGCGGTCGTGGCGGCCGAGGGTGTCGCCAAGTTCAAGAAGGAGCGCTTCGAGGTCATCATCGTCGACACCAGCGGTCGGCACAAGCAGGAAGAGGACCTCTTCACGGAGATGACCCAGATCCAGACGGCCGTCACACCGGACCAGACCATCCTCGTCCTGGACAGCACGATCGGGCAGGCCGCCGAGGCGCAATCCGCCGCCTTCAAGGCCACCGCCGACTTTGGCGCGATCATCATCACCAAGACGGACGGCCACGCCGCCGGCGGTGGCGCCATCTCCGCCGTCGCCGCCACCCACACGCCGATCATCTTCCTCGGGACGGGTGAGCACATGATGGACCTGGAGCGGTTCGAGCCCAAGGCGTTCATCCAGAAGCTCCTGGGCATGGGCGACATGGCCGGGCTGGTCGAGCACGTGCAGGCCGTGACGAAGGACTCGGCCGCCGCCAAGGAGACCTACAAGCACATCTCGGAGGGCATCTACACGATCCGTGACTTCCGCGAGAACATCACGTCGATCATGAAGATGGGCCCGCTGTCCAAGCTCTCCGGGATGATCCCGGGTCTGTCGAACCTGACGGCCGGCCTGGACGACGAGGACGGCTCGATGAAGCTGCGCCGCATGGTCTACATCTTCGACAGCATGACCGCGTCGGAGCTCGACGGCGATGGCAAGGTGTTCGTGGAACAACCCAGCCGCATGGTCCGAATCGCCTGCGGCAGCGGCACCACCGTGCGCGAGGTCGAGGATCTGCTCTCGCAGCATCGCATGATGGCCGGCATGGCCAAGCGCATGGGCGGCCAGAAGAAGCAGATGCAGCGCGCCCAGAACATGCTCAAGGGCGGCAACAAGGAACAGCAACTGGCCGCCATGCAGAAACGGATGGCCTCCATGGGTGGCGCAGGCGGCATGCCCGGAATGCCTGGCATGGGCGATATTGGCAAGATGATGCAGATGCTCCAGGGCCAAGGAGGAGGAGGAGGTGGTGGTGGAATGCCCGGCCTCGGCGGCATGGACCTACAGGCAATGATGAGCCAGATGGGCGGGTTGATGGGCGGTGGACGCGGCCGGGGACGGTAGTTTCCCGTGTCTGCATTCACCCTTCGAATACGTCTTATTCCCTTGTTGTTTGTATGGTTCGACGATGCAGTCATCGGGCGGTTAGCATGTGTGGTGTTTGGCGTGCTTTGTTTCTTGTGTTTGTGCTGTGGGACCGGTAATCCTTTACAGTTAATCGTTTTTAACTGCCGATATCAAGATCTACAATGGACGTTTCCAATGGATAGAATGAATATATGTGCGACATATTACACCTAACCTTACGTTATATAAAACAACAGCGGGATATTCATTATCGAGCGACATATCAATCAATCTACCCTCTCCACCTTACTAACACTATCCAAAACTCCCTCCGCAACACCCACCACCCGCCGGAAAACCTCCCTGGCACTCTCCTCCACCTGCCCGATCCACACCTTAACCGTGGCATCCCACCCATCCACGCGTCTGTCGTCCACGACCCTCCCCGGCGGCAGACGCGGGTGTTTGAACGACGTAGCGGCAGCCACGGCCCCCTCGTGGCCCGGCAACGGTGCACTAAGGGAATACCGCCAGACGACCTCGTCCTCGACATACAGCGAGTATGTGAGGACCGAGCTCGGGACGACGACGGACTTGCCCGTGGCGGAGTCGACGCGCTCGTCGCGCACCTCGATATCAATCAGGCCATACTTGACGTTCCCGTCGGGGACATACTTGATCGCGACATCCTCCGCATCGGTCTGGTGGTAAGTGCGCACGGGGAGATAGAACATGCTGAGCGGGCCGACGCTGAACTCGTGCAGGCCCTCGCCGGGAGAATTGGGGCGGACGTCATCGGAGGTCAGGCCGAGGGCCGGGTCCGGGAAGCGGGTGGCGGCGAACTCGTGGCGGTCACCGCTGAGGAGGACGACGCGGACGCCGAGATGGCGCTCGGCGTGCCACATGGCGTCGAAGACGGCGCGGCGCTCGGCGAGGAAGCCGCCCCAGGTGTCGGTTGTGCCGACGTGCCAGTTCTTGGTGAAGGGGACGCTGGAGGAGATGATCTTCCAGCGGACTTCGGCGGGTTCGGGGCGGGCGAGGTAGGCGAGAAGGGAGTGGAGCTGGGCGGAGCCGAGGATGGAGGAGTTGGCGTGGGCCGGGGCTGAGCGATAGGTGCGGGTGTCGAGGAGGAAGAAGGAGGCGGGGCCGTGGATGAAGGAGAAATAGGTGGTGTTTTCGCGGGCGGCGAAGGGGGTGGCCGGGATGGGGGGGTTGACGCTGACGTGGTAGTGGATGAACGGGTCTGCGGCGGCTGGGTAGGGGGGCGTGAGGTTCCCCTTGGACCAGTCGTTGGCGATCTCATGGTCGTCGAGGGTGTGGAGCCAGGGCAGGTTGATGGCTGGGTTGTCCGGGGGGAGGGACCAGGATGGGGAGGAGTATACGCGGCGGTATTCGCTGCGGTAGTGGGAGGCTGAGGATCCGAACCGGTGCGGGACGTCGATGTAGATGAAGTCGCCGAGGAAGAGCATGAAGGCGGGCCGCAGGCTGGAAGGAAGCTTGTTGATTGTCCGGGTCATTGTTTCGAGCCCTGGGAAGCGCAGAGGGTGTGACCGTGGGTTGTATGGGAAGTTGGGCTTCATGCAACTGGATGTCAGGAAGCTCAGGCGGTTGGCGGATTTGGTGCCTGGAAGGGGAGCAGTGGTGAAGGATCCAGTGCCATTGTTGGATAGGGAGTAGCGGTAGCGCGAATCTGGACGGAGGTTCTTGAGTGTCACGGTGGTCGTGAAGTCCGTGGAGTTGTCCAGGGAGTAGATGATGCCCTCCTCGATCCAGCGGGATGGATCGGGCTGTTCGGCCTGCTGGTAGAAGACGACGAGCGGCAGTTGGGCGGGATCAGGCTCTCGTACGAGGAGGTTGGCCGTAGTGGGAGACACATAGCCAATCCGAGAGAAGGACAGGTCCTCTCCGGAGTAGAGAACAACCCCCCGGAGGAGCAAGTCGAGGGAGAAGAGGGTGAGAACGACGTTCACTAGTATGGTGAACCGCGATGCGACGGGGAATCGGGCCGAGGGAAGCCCGGTCAAGAGGGTCTTGAGAAGACCGTCCCCTTTGACGGGTTCTGCATGAGCTGTAAGATGGCCTGTCCAGAAATTGGCTGGAGATGCCCTACCTGGGTCATGCCGACGGCCTTTGGTGTCTTCGCGGCCAGCGGTGCTCTTGTCGGCAGAGAGGCAGAAGAGTGAGGACAGATACACTACCAGGGAAGTCGCCACAATGTGAGGCATATGATGGCCAGGAATCTACACTCCGTTAGTTTCTGATACTGAGATGGATTAAGTGATTGCCTACCCAGCGTAGAAACACAAAGGCCATGAAGCGGAGGATGGCGGAGCTGACGGCCGCGGCAACTCGCGGCAAAGACATGGTGTTGTGCAGTGCAGTCGACCCTAACAGAGGCGAATCATATCTAGAAGTTCAGTTACGCTTGCACCCAGCTGGGCAGGGAGTCTCTGGCGACGTCGAGAGTGAAGGCGAGAGTTGACGTGAATAAAAGGGTTCTGGCGGCAGAAAAGCGGAATGACGTAGCGGAGTGTGGGTTACCCATTTGGGAAATCTCCAAACACGCAGCGGCAGAAGTATGCGTATCTCGCCGACTCCAGTAAGCAGTTGGTCTGTCGCCGCTTTAATGGGGGCGATTAAGCTCTCGCTCATTGAGTAAATGTCAGCACAGGCTTATACTCGGTGATTTGGCCAGGGCAGTCATGTGATTGGTCAGTGACCGATCATGGGTCGTTCTCAGACGCCGTAAGATTACAAGTATCTAGGTACCTACACTGAATATCCCTCACTTCTACGTTTCTTCAGTTGAGGTATTACACTGTTCGAAGGCAATGAAGACAAAGTGATTTGTAACCCGCAAATCAAATATCACCAAGTCAAAATGTGTATAAGAAACCCCACTAACTCAGTATCGGGGCTTTCTCCACGGACGTCTCACCGCCAGGCCTTCCACCTCTGCCGCACCATGAGATACCTAGAAGCGCCACTGAGACAACCAGTTCTTCATCAAAGCTGGGGAAATTGGCCCAAGTACCCTCATGGTTGCGCTGGCGGCTTTGGCTCTTGACACATCCAAGGCCACAGACATCGCTGCATCCTGTTCATCAGCAAGCGCGCGATAAAATGGAAGCAGCTTGAGGGCTGGCTTGTCTGCTATGTCGGCACTGCTAGGATTTCTGATACGCCCAAGCTCTGCGACCCATTCTCTAAGCTCAACTGGCTCTACATGGAAAATTTCCTGGATGGCCGGGATCAGAGATGACCACGAGGCTGTTTCCCGATTTGTTAGATGGAAGAATGCAGGTGACTCCTTGAAAGCGGGTCTATGACGTGCGTGGACAATCTCAGTCACTATCGATGATAATATATCCTAAACAAATATCAGATTCGCGGCTCGCACAGGAAGATTTTCATTCGTGGTTAGTGGCATGTCACTTACCACTGGCACCCAGTCAACATCCATCGACCCCAATCCAGTGGGAATCTTCCCCATAGCCTTAGATGAAGCGATAATAGTCGGAATCCATTCCTGGGGATTCCACTGTCCTTTGGGGAGGGTAGGACCTGCAATTTGCCCCACGCGGTACACTGTTGTAGGGACACCACACCGTCGAGAGGCCTCCGAGCAGATACGCTCTCCAATATGCTTAGACTCGCCGTAGCCCTGTTGCAAGACAACGCCAACATCTTCAATTGGTTTCTCCGGTACGAGGATTCCCATCTGTCTTGTCCATGCGCCCACTGTGCTGACGGAGGATACAAAGTGGATATGCGTATTGTGTCTGCTTTGCAGACTGAGATCGATGAAATTGCGGACTCCTTTGATGTGTGTCTCGAAGGACTCCACGGACTGGTTAAAATCAACCTTCCAGGCGTTGTGGATCACGGTATCTGCCACACTGGAGATCTCCTTGTATTTCGCCTGTTCCAGACCGAACTGGGATTCGCCCAGCGCAGCTTGGAGAAATTCGATTTTAGCCCACTCATCCGGAGATACATCAAGACCCTTCTCACTGAAAGACTTTTGTTGGCGAATTTCAGCGTGCGAGCGGTTGAGACAGTAGACTTTTGCAATGGTCGGGGTCTTGATCAGATCATGCAGAATGTATGTTCCCAGAGAGCCAGTTGAGCCAGTTAAAACCACGACAGAGGGATATGCAGCTTGACTTGACAATTGTCTGTCACGGTTTGTAGTGAGATTAGCGGTATATTTCTGGACCAACTGCTCGATCTTTTCATTGCGAGGGATGTCATCATCAATTGTGCCTTCCAGTATGCCCTGGAGGAAACGAGCCAAACCCTCTACCGTCGGATTGGCGTAGACGACTTGAGGGGTAATCGTCCCCTCCTTTGTCTCCGGCTTTTGCTGTTGTAGTACTCGCTGCAAGGTTGTGGCGATTTGGATTGTCATGAGTGAATCGAGTCCAGCATTGTGAAGATTCTGATTGTTGAGGAAACAAGATTTTCCAAATGCCCGGGTAATAATTTGACGAACATATTCCACGATACTCGAGCGATCCGTGCCTTCAGGAAATGGCACGTCCTGGTCAAAAGCCAAATCCGCATCATAAATAGCATTGATCTCCTGCTCATAGTCCCGGAGTACTGCTTGCCGCTGCACTGTACCTTTCGGGGTCGTTTTGAAAGGCTTTGCCTTTGAGGCAAGGCCAATCCTGTCTTTCAGAACTCGCCCATGGGCAGCAACAACTAGATTGGCTTTTTCCACTGTCGACCAAATCTCCTCAATGAAATCATTCAGGGTCATTTCCGGAGCGTCAGCAATTGGTTCAATAAGCAAGCCAGCCTGGAACCTAGACTGACCGACCACCACGGCTCTCGAGACGAGAGGATGGCCCTCGATGGTTGTCTCCATGTCCACCGGATTGAACTTCTCTCCGTTGCTGAGAACAATCACATCATCAGACCTTCCGTGGAACTTCCATAAGCGAGGATTCGTGGGATGTCTCGTGTACAGATCGTTGGTTTTGTACTCAACCCGATCGGGCAAGACATGGAAAATGGCTTGTGTGTCGCGCGAGTTTTCCCTACGAGGAATGACCATCTCAAACAAGTCGTCTCCTCGAGCGTGCATTTCAATCCCGTAAGATGGGTGCCATTCAAAGTAGCTCCAATCTTCTCCCCTTTCTGGCACCAGTGCTGGAAGCCACCCCATTTCCGAGGATCCGATAACAGCTACGACCTGTACATGCTGGCGCAGGCGATGACCCGACTCAAGCGCCAATGGCGCGCCCCCGAAGAATACGCTCCGGAGTGTCCTGAGAGACTTGAGTGCCCTTTCTGAATGGCTCATATCTTCCAAAGCTGACGGCGGGAGAAATGCAGCTGTCGGACTCGTCTTTTCGATGAGTTCAACCAAGTGGTCCACTGACAGTGGTTTGTCAGGGCCAATCAAAACAGGGACTTTGTGGAAGATTGACATAACAAACGAGATAAGCCCCATCAAATGAAAGAACGGCGTTGTTACAAGGACGATCTCATCCTGACCATAGTTGTAGAATGTGGCTGGTTGGCGAGACTCAGGCCATGGTAGTCGCGAGAACTCATCGTTGCACTTGAAGAATCCGTTGGTCAGAGGTACAAGCTTGGGCATGCCTAATTATTTCCGGGAAAGTCAGAGTGTATAACTCTTGGGTAAAGGAGCTGATGGCATCTACTTACCGGTGGTTCCAGAGCTATGGATAATGCAAATGGTTTGATCTTCAACGTCATCATAGGCTTCTTGGTAGATATAGGGTCGTTGGCCGTCTGCATCAGCAAGCATCTGCTGAAGCGTGGAGATTTGGAAGATCTCTACATTTGGGCACAGGTCTTGGATCTCGAGAACTCGGGCGTGTCGCTCTTCGCTGAAGAAAATCTTGGTGCACTCAGCTGCATTGAGCAGGTAGACATGAGCGTCATCAGAGTTTCTTGTAGAAGGCAAAAATGCCTATATGTGCCACGAGTCAGTCAGGTTTCCATCAATATCTACGTCTGCTCGCACATACTTCGTAGCCCAATTTCTGACATGCTAGGATGAACACGCAGTATCGCACATCGTTCGTCCCTACGTAAGCCAGCCTCTCCTTCGAGAATTTTGTCGGTCCAAGAGTCTTTTCGATCCACCAACAAGCAGAGTTGACGGCATGAGCCAATTCCCTCATCGTCAAATTCTGGAATCCATCAGACACATTCAGGCCCCGCGGAATGACTGCAAACAGTCTCTCCGGGTCACGCTGAGCGGCATCATCCACAATTCTCGACAAAAGTCTTTTTCCCGTGGGCTCCATGACTTTTCCTGTTATGACGACTCTTAGGGGGTTTAATTCAGCTTTAGAAGGAGACAGTGGTGCACAAACGTTTTTCGGTCGAGGATTCAAGCTTTCTATAAGGCTTGCTTTGCCTGATCATCAAGCGGGACCCGAGATGAACTCGCTTCTTTCCTGATTTGGACTGCGTAGTACTCAATTGCCGGGACGACGAAGATCATTGCCTTAAACATCTATTAACAGTCCCAATATCTAGTCCTCGAGACCCACCCATGTCACTATGCTTGATTTCAATGGCATAAGGTTGACACGCGCAAGACGGAAACTCGGAAACCTAGGGACATGGCCTATACATAGCACTGCTGAAGGAGCATTGCTAGGACTAATACCCAGTTCTGGCGGTATAATTGTACGGCGTGATATTCACGACGGTGACCCATCAGGTGCCCTGGCACCTGTACGGAGTTGTGCCGGTACCGGACTTATACAGATTATCTAGCGGAGCTCGTTCTGACTAGACACGACTCCCAAAACGCGCACCGCGTTACATCGGAAGCAGGGATCTGAGAGCAAGAGCGAGAGGAATGCGGTTCCAAGAATCTAGAGGTCTGAGAGACTTGACTAGTGGGAGAGAAAACGAAAAGGGCAGGGAATGGACTCAAGCTTCTGACAGCCACTCAGGACAAAGAGATTCGGCAGAATCTCGGCTGTCCTTCGTATCTCAAGAATAATAAGAGGCAGACGTGATTTTCTCTCCCAGGCCTCCGGGTCGCTCTCGTGGCATTTTCGTTCCAAACAGTCGGCACAAGTTTGCCCCACTACGGGTAGCTTCTGCCGATATGATATCCGAGTGAAGTTCTCCTCCTGACCTTGCTCCTATGGCGCTCTGTATCTATATCTCAACAGCCGATCACGCAGGACTCCTGGGAGGATACGCAGGTTCGGCTTATTGCCGACTTGAACCACCGATAGAAACTTCTAAGACACCCTGGCTTATGTAATCTTATCTAGTTAGTCAACTATGGCATAGCGTATAATCTCATCGCTCGAGCTTCTTACACTAAGAACTGTCTAACAACGTGTGAGTGAAATGCAATCGAAGATAGAAAGATAAATTTGTTTGTTGTGCACTCACCCTCAATTAGATCCGTTCCCCTATGCAAGTGAGTGAATCAGGTTGGTTACATAGTGATCACCCACTGGCTCAGGCCGATCAGGGTGTGCTCATCTCTACTCCGTGAGCAAAAGCGGCGAGAGAATGATCACTAGAACAGAAGGAGGACTGCATACGGCAAGAGTTGCCGGATATGTGTAGATCAACATCTCTGGTACGCATCTCCACTATGCCTTTGTCGAAGGTGGCCTGCCGCATTGCAGCGGACATTCTCATCTCAACGTTTAATTTGAAGCTCTCTAGATGGTTATTCTCTAAGCCATAAGAATCGATCTAATGAAGTAGTCAGCTGTAAACTCAAAGGAATTAAATAAACTCTTCGCTAGTCAGAATCTCTCTAGTTGTAGGATCGTAAATTATCCCGCCTTAAAATGGCGTCAGAGTGGTGATGGGGCGCACCAAGGGGTATCTTTAGCACGCCGTCGGGGTATCCCTTTCTGGAAACCCACGCAGAGTGGTAGAGATTTCCCCGTATAAGCCGTTAAACTTTATATAGTACCTGGTACTATAACTAAGAAAATAGACCAGGTTTAGTTTAAATCATACTGAATCACTCTAATCATGCGCCACACCAACTCCCCTCAAGGCAGTGTGCTAACTAGAGACAATCAGTATACTAGGTCAATAGTTCTTAACACTTCCAGTCTGCATCATTTAAGCTCTGACTCACGTTCCTCTTGCTCCTCTCAGTTTCCTCCGCCTAACTCCGACCTGTAGTGCCGGCGGTAATCGTAAGTCCGGCAGCGCCAGAGAATTACATCATGGAAATGAAACACAAGGTAATCGCTATAAGTACAGGCGCCGTCTCTTGATCCATCCAACGTTGTCCTCGTACGCATTTGGAACCAAGTCTTTAACTGTGTAGTTATCCACATCATGACTTCCAGAAAGATTATCCTCGTCACAGGTAAGCATGAACCTCCTGTATCCGGAACACACATGATAAGATTGGCTTATCTGACCTCGACAGGCGCCAACCAAGGTATTGGCTTCGATACCAGCTACGCTCTAGCTGCTGCCTCACCGAGCAACCATGTCATTATGGGCTGCCGCAGCCCTGATCGAGGCGCAAAGGCACTACAAGAGCTTCAAGCCCGCATTCCCATCGGTACCCTTAGCTTGGTACAATTAGATGTGACCGACGAGGCCTCCATTCGGGCGGCGGTCCACAAAATCACAAGGGACTTTGGCGTCTTGGACGTGCTGGTCAACAACGCTGGCATTGTCATTACGGAACCGCGAAAACGGCGCGACGAGCTACTCGATACCCTGAACACGAATGCGGCAAGCCCAGTCATTGTTACAGAAGAGTTTCTCCCCCTCCTCCAAAAGTCTCAAGACCCTCGCATTATCAATGTGACCTCCCGTCTGGGATCGATCAACGAACGGGCAGACCCCAATGGCCAGTACTACACCGTCCTATGTGAGGCATACCGCATGTCCAAGGCAGCCCTGAACATGGCTACAGTCTGTATGTATGCGGCGTATAAGACCTGGGGCGCCAAGGTATGGGCGTTCTGCCCGGGACATGTAGTGTCAAATTTGACTGGGGAGGAGGGACGAAAGCAACGGATTGCCATGGGGTTGGATAGTTCTGAGACAAGTGCGCAGGGGATCTTGGAAATTGTGGAAGGACAGAGAGATGCAGAGGTGGGATTGTTTCTGCAGCGACGAGGGCTACGGGCTGAGTGGTAGGACGGTAGGATGAGAGTAACTAAGTCGGACAGTCACCGCCCTGCATATCTGCAGCATGAATAAGAGATGCACATCAAAGACCTTAAAATGGTAAGATAAGATGAGTAAACTTGTCTAGACTTGGACTGCGTTCTATCGCTGGTTGGCCATATCCCGGAGGACGTTCATTAAGCTGCTGGCCATCGGTCCAGATACCAACTGCTGTGCTACCGTGAGAATTTCCTTCATCTTCATGATAAGCGACATCTGCGCCGCCCATTGCCATGGTTTATCGCGCTCTCCAGGTCGCGAGTTGAAGTACTCCCAGCCCATAACACCGCCAAAATTGGGGTACTGCTCAATCAAGACGCCCAGAACCGCCGCGAGCATCTCCGGAGGCACATATCCTTGCGATCCGTTCCCAGGGTTCGTAAGTAGACCGTACACCACGCGTTGGGGTGACCATCCCTGTGAAATGATCGCCGCGTACATCCGGGGGTCATTAGCCATGCCCCAGCCGTTGTAGAACTGCGTGTTGTACCAGCTAATCTTGGACGCTCTCTGTTGCTCTAGTTCACGGTAGTCAAAGCCCGAGAGATTTCCAGCGCCGAACAGAGCGGCTGCAACGGGCGCTAACGTGATAATGAAGCCATCGCCCAGGTCGGACTTGAGTCGATCAATCAGACGGATAATCCCGGGGAGCGACATCTCCTCCTCCACGTCCAAATCCAGTCCGTCAAGCTGGTGTCGTCGAACGACTTCCAGCAATGGGCGGTAGTAGCGTTCGAATTTCTCCAAATCGCCGTCCAGACAGCGGAAGGAGCCTTGGGCGGCGCCCCCGAGCATCCCCATGATCCGGACACCGCTCTGTTTCAGAAGGGGTGCCTCCGCCCATAGTGGATCGTACATACTGTGGTCGGGAGGATCATCATTAAGAGTGATGTGCCCTGGCTGGGCGTTCAGGTGGAAAGCTGCAATGATGATATGCGTGATGCCGGTATTGTTTTGTACAAGTGGCATCATCGAGACATATTGGCCGCGGTCCGGACAGAGTGTCTGGTGATAGCAAATCACTCGATGCCGGTCGGGCTGTAAAGTCACTGGAGGCATGTTCTATTGCTGCATGAGAGGAAGAGAATGAAGAAGAGTTGGAGATTGCCGATTGCGGTGCATGAAGATAATAGTCGATGTGGGGATGGTGGGGGGATCCGCACCATGCTTACTACGTACGATCAGTGGGATCTTAGCTTCTTGTCTGCTACAACCTCTGGTGTCAATCGACAATAATATTAATCTACCTACCACGCAGTATGTCCTCCGTCAATAACTAGCTGACTCCCCGTCATAAAGCTGCTCGAATCCGACAGCAGAAAAATAGTGGCGCCCGTGAACTCTTCAGGCGACGCCAATCGGCCCAGCATATTCTCATGCTCCCATATCTCTCTCAGTCCAGGGACTTCTTCAAAGTTCTTCTGAACCATAGGGGTGACAATATGCCCGGGGCAGAGAGCGTTGACTCGAATTCCACGCGGACCCCATTCCATCGCGAGATTCCGCGCCAGCTGAATGACCGCTGCTTTAGACGAGTTGTACACGGGGGAATTAAGGCCCTTGTTTGCAATAATCCCCGACATGCTTGCGACGAGAACGATCGACCCGCTGTGATTTCGAGCGATCATCTGCCGAGCAACTGCGTTCGCCGACATGAACACGCCGGTATAGTTGACGTCTAACATCTCCGTCACATCCTTGCAGGTGCAATTGACGGCTTCTTTCACTTGCTGCACACCTGCGGCAGCTACCAGGCCGTCAATATGGCCATGTTGAGATGCAATGGCGGCAGCTGTTTGATCAAGCTCCTCGCCTACCCTAACATCGACGTGGTGATAGTGTAAGGACCCTTTGTGATACTGTGCATCTTCCTGCGCGAGGAGAAACTCGGGGTCAGGCTCAGGGAGCCGATCAAAACAGTGGGCTATCAAAGAAAGTCAGCTCTTTCACTTTACCACGTCACACCCGACTGACCTTCTGCTCCTGCCTGAGCTATCGCTTCAGCCATTACTAGGCCTAACCCTCTTCCGCCCCCGGTAATGATGTAGACTCTACCCTGGAGACTGAAATTCGGATATGCTTTCCGCGGAGGCACATGATCCGCTGAGGCTGGAGGATTAGCCCTGTCTGGAAGCGGCATATGGGAGTATAGTTTAGAGGTAGACATTGCTCGCGTGCCAAAGGCCCTTCCTATCGATCTTGGGCTGTGATGGGGGAGTGACAAAATCCTGGGTATAGAACTGGGGAACTGGATACGTGAGAATACTGTCGCCATGGACGCGGAAGTATATAGCTGTCATCTCGTTTGGTCTCTAATTGCGAACGTTGACCCTATACTATAGCCGTAGCATGTCATCGCCACCTTGCGTTTCTATGACTTCTGTCAGCCCTAGATTGGGACAGTCTGTCTTAATATACATGGCCAAGACCAAGGCACCGACTCGCCCCTGACCGATTTATGACGAAGCATCTCAATGTAGAATTTCTTGGCCTCGATATAGGGTCCAGTAAGGCCCCGGTAGGTAATAATGGATGCTATTTCCATGCCGCAGCAAACAAGTGCAGTAGGTGTAATATGACATCATCTCTTCTGCTGAGAGCTACAGTTAGATTCTATGAGATCTATTACACTGTCTAGCTCTCTTTTAATGATGCCAGCTCGCTACGGCCAGGATATTGCAGTTGTCGAACTCTGGATATTGTTCCCAACCAATAGCCCGGATACCGTACTTGCCACCCTGAAGTATCAGTATCCTCCCTTGCCATGGCACAAACCATCAGGTGACCATACACGCAGTGGCCAACAAAAATGAGTGTCGCTAGTTGAGGAACACCAGACATGCAATTGATCAGTATAGGAAATGGGTGTCACGGGAATGTATAGTCCCAATGTGCATGCAGCAACCGGAACACACTTCAGTACAATAAACTCATGTAATATATACTACTAGATCAATCCTTCTGCATGTGGGAGCGCACCTCTTCCAGCTATGGTAAATTCAACAGCAGATTCCATGATCTACTGCGTACTCGATCAACTGAAGACGATCGGTGCTGACATAATCCATCTGACATCACTACACACTAAGCCCAATCTGGCGGCGCGTAAACAATCCGAATGGGGAAGTGCCGGGGCAACCTGAGCTTTCAGGCTTCCAGGCAGCGACGAGCGGGTGTTTCAACTTCGCGTCTTCGACTCGCACTTCATTCCGCATCGCAACTCTCTCAATTCCCCCGAATAACATAATACCCGTCACTCTCCGATCCACTGGAAATGCTGCATCCCACAGCGTGAGACTCCCCTTGACTGCACCACCGTCCCCTCGCATCATGGCCGACACCACCGCCCACGACACCGTGGGCGCGTCAACTCTCGCCACGCCGCTCTTCATGCCCTCTTCGCCCCCCGCAGGACGCCACGAGGACACGCGAACTCCCAGCCCTGCCTCCGATCGTGTCGCTGCAGCCCCTAAGTCCGATAAACCGCCGCAGGAATCGACCACGCCCGTGTCATCTCGGGCGGCATCCCCTGATGGCGCCGCCAATGCGCTGGACGCGCGTCTTGCCGAATACACCGTCGATTTCAGTCAGTTTCCAAGCGGACACGCGGGCTTGGATGACGAGCCGCTCCCGGAGCTGATTTTGCAGCACGAGGAGGACAAGCTGTCGGACGTCGGCGGACCGGAGGACTTTACGGCGAATCTGGAGAAATACCTCATGGGGGATGACGACACGTTCGACCACAAGGATTTTGACAAAGAGAGCCACCGCGGAGGGCAAGAGCAGGAGAGCGACGGAGACGACGATGCGGACGGGATATTCCGGGAAGAAGAGAAAGAGCGGGAGGAGGAAGAAAAGGAGCAGGAGCGCCAGCAGAATTCCAGTATCCACCACACGCATGTGGACGATGAGGCAGAGCTGGGAGAATACAGCGAATTCGGCCCGCCTGTCGACATGTCTACACCGTCACATCTACTGCGCAGACCCAGTGCTCTTGCAAAGGATGTAACGCATCTTGAGAATATTGAGGAGGACCCGGACGACGGACCTGACACAGCTATCACGCCCTCTGTCCGGAAACATAAGAATTCACCGAGCCAGGATCACGACGCAGAGAACGAAAGACTACGCCGACAGGTCGCAGAGCTCCAACAGGTTGTCCGAGAGAGGGATGAGCAACTGGAGGCTAACCATCGTCGGATCTTAGAAACAGCTTCCGCTGGGGAGCAGATCAGACACCTACAAGCGGAATTACAAAGGAAGACGAGTCAACTGGACGAGCTCCAGGAAAAGGGCAGTGATGAGGCCACCTTGCAGGAACAAATCCAACTGCTCCAAAGACAGAACGAGGAGAAGGAGTCTCTGCTGCAGCAAGCGTCTGTTAGTGAGTCTGGTATCAGTGCTTTGCAAAAGCAGATCGGTGATATGCAGAAGGAACTGCAAAACCGAAGCGCGCAGGCGGATCTCGACGCCGAGCGACTTGAAACCATCGCTAATTTGCGTCAACAATTGAACCTGGCCCAGGATCAGCTCAAGATGCGTGATGCCACGCTTGAGGAGACCCTGTCGAAGCTCAAGGATGTCACTTCGGCCAAGGAACAGCAGCTTCATGAGAAAAATGCCGAGATCGATGGTCTTAAAGCCCAAGCTGACGAAAATGTATCGGAAATCGAAAAGCTGGAAGCCGATGTTGACCGGGCAAACCGGGAGTATCAAATCCTTGAGGAACGGATTGCCTCCCTTGAAACCATAAACAGGCCACTAGAAGAGAAAAACAGCACGCTTGAGGCCGACTTGAATCGCGCACAGTCCCAGGTTACAGCGCAGGAGAATGCGCTGAAGGCCATGGCTGCAGATCTTCCACTAGAGACCGGTGGGAATACCTACACAGAGATCTTGGAGTTGATCAAGGATCTTGGCCAGCCGACTACGACACGCCCCAGCGATGTTCCCTCGAAGGACAAGGATTTGGGAGTTCTGGAACTAGATCCCCTGCGCGAGGAGCTTGCGAAGTTGCAAGCTGAGTTGAAGGAGGCAACTTCTGCAAGACACACACTCGAGATGCAGTTAACACGGTCGCAAGAGCAAGCTGCCGAAGCACAGGCTCTTATTAAATCGATTGAGAGCGAGAACACCCAGATGGCAAAACGCACCGAGGAATTGAAGTCGAGCCTTGAAAAAACCCAGCATGATCTCCGGGAACTGACGGATGAGCACGCCGAAGCCCTCGACACTATTGACCGCCTCCAGGAGGAAAAGAAGATGCAGCAACCTAGCCCGCCCTTGTCACCTCAAGCACCACGCCAGGACGCCAAATCCCTCGAAGAGTCTCACCAAGCGCAGCTGAAGAGTCTTCAAACCGCCCACAGCACCGCAGTCTCCACTCTTCGCGCTTCCCACGCTGATTCTGTCCGAAAGCTCCGCGATCTTCTCTCCGCCTCGGAGAAGCGTGAGGCTAAGCTAAAGGCAGAAATGGCATCTCTGCGGTCGTCTGACTCCACCGAGGATAATGAGATTCAGATTCTTCGCAAGGAAATTAAACGCCTGGAATCGGTGATTGTTGTCAAAGATGAAACGGCTGCCGCCATGGACCAGCGGATTGCGCGGTCGGTCGAGAAGCGCGAGAAGGAATGGGAACGTCGGGTCGATCTTCTCTTGAAGGAACGCGAAAGGATGAGCCGCGTGTTAATGTGGACCTGGGGTGAAAAAGAGATGGGCCAGGACAAGGAGAATGTCGACGAACATGGCCGGCGTAAGCAGGCCTACAAATACAAACATGCCCACAGGACATCGGGAAAGAAAGCGTAAGGACTGGCATTGAGGCCAATCGGGTATGTATTCTACTTTTCCTCTGGAGGTCTCGGTTCTGCTTTTCCACCCTGGATTTACCGGTGTTAGTGATAGGGTTGGCGTTCAGTGTGGATTATATGGAAGCTGCTGTTGGGATTTACTGCATAGGAATGTCAAACGTTATATGGAATCAACCTTTTTGACACATGCCTCTACCAGGCCAGACGACTAGCACAGGGGAAATCACTTTCCAAGATCCCATTGCCTTTGCTGCACAGACCCGCGCTAAAAAGGTGCCGGATTTTAATGACAGCCGCTAGCACACAAGCTTTCTGCGCCTTGCCCAATAAGCCTTCCATGTTGCTTAGGCCCCCAGCCGCCCCAATTTGCATGACGAATCGATCCAGCACCATCGCGGAATCGATCAGCGCTCGAATGCATTTCCCCTGGAATCTGGACTGCGAAGTGTGCTGAGGTTGGAGGAACTGCCGATACGCCGTATGGTGAAAACTATGGAATGGGGATAGACACAGAGGCTCATACTCTCACTGCCCACTGGCGATCATGCACTCAAAGCCTAGACACTCATCCCGGGTGATCTGCCATCAGCACTGCTCTGTTTGGGATGGCTTTGCTGCACCCTTGCCGAAGGTTGGAATGCACGTCAGCACGGAACATGAAAACATGTCTCAGCTGAGGATGAGGGGCAGGGTTTATCTCATTCCCACTTCCCATCAATTAGCGTTTTGCTTTAATATTGTCTGTTAGGACATCTCCCGCTGTCATAGTTTGCTGCTTTTCGCGTACGATGCGGCTTTTATTCCTTCTCCTCCTGTCTGTTCTCCAAGATGCGACCTACGCAGCGAATCCCCTGCCGATGAACTGGTCTTCACAGGCCTACGGCCCAGATGGACCCTGGCAAGCTGTCAAAATAGCTGTGGGTAGCAATGAACAATCTATCGATCTGTATCCTGGTGCCAATTGGGCCACAACGGTTCTGGAAGACACCATCTGTTCGAACACAACCCTTTCGACAACATGCTATGCCGCCCGTGCTGGCACGTACAACGAGAGCGAATCGACCACAGCGGTTGTTACTAACAGGAGCTCGTGGGAGACTGCTTACTGGAGCGTGCAAGGGGGAAGTATCCAAGGCGTTGTTGGCGATCAGGTCAGCATAGGCGCTGTCGTGCCAAATGTCAGTTTTACCACTGTCTATCAAACATACCAGACCTACCCCAATGGTAAAGGGTATCCAGTGCCGGTGGGAAGCCTAGCACTGGGGGCTCCGTATTTAAAAGATGTCGTTTCTGGATTGACCCTTAACATGATCGCAGCATGGCTGTACACATCCGGGGGAGACAACAGTATCCCGTCCTACTCCTACGGAATGCATATCGGGTCTGTGAATCCAGCTATTCCCGGATCTCTCATACTGGGTGGCTATGATAAGAGCCGCGCCCTCGGCAACGTGAGTTCACAGCCTGTCAGCTTGAGTTCCTACTCGAGCGGTGAATGGCAGATTCAACTGAAGGATGTCGGGCTGGGGGTTGCAGCGGGAGGGTCACCATTTGACTTCACAAGCAAGCAAGGGCTGTTCGTGCAAAGCAGTGGCGCTGTGCTCCCCAAGACTGCCGCGATAGACCCCACGAAGCCCTACATGTACCTTCCCGAGGCGACCTGCGACGCCATCACGTCTTTCTTCCCCGTCTCATTCAACAATGAATTGGGACTGTACATCTGGGACACCACCGATGAGAAATACACCAACATCACCTCCTCCGCGACATATCTTTCCTTCTCGTTCAACCAAGATTCTCTAAGCGACGAGTCAATCACAATCAAGGTACCCCTTCGGCTGCTCACACTTACGCTCCAAGACCCGCTGGTCGACCAGAATAGCACGTACTTCCCCTGCTTCCAATCCACCGACACCCCAGTTCTCGGCCGAGCCTTTTTGCAGGCAGCTTTTGTCGGCGTCAATTGGTTTGAGGGGAACAACACCGGCACCTGGTTCCTGGGCCAGGCACCGGGTCCAGATCTCCCCCGCGAGGATATCAAAACCATCAACCCTCAAGACAGGAACCTTGCTGCTTCAGAACACACCTGGGAAAGCACCTGGGCGAAGCACTGGCAGCCACTGGCAGTGTCATCCAACTCAACCAGCTCGAATGGTGGTCTTAGCACAGGGGCGAAGGCTGGAATTGGCGTCGGCGTTGGAATAGCTGGGGCAGTCCTCATCGCAGTCGCGTTGTGGTTTGTGATGCTCCGTCGTCGCAAGCGGCCAGCCAGCCATGTGGAGGAAAGAAGTACGGTCATCAAAACGCTGGCTGAGCTACCTCCCAAGAATACGGATGAGCCTGGGAAAGAACTGAAAGAACTCGGCACCGAAAAAGATGGTGCACCAACGGAATTGATAACCAAAGACAAGGTTCATCCTCAAGAAATAAGCAGCTCACAGGAACCGCCGCGGCATGAATTGGAATGATGTTTACATGGCGTAAAGCGAGAATATTCATAATGAGTTCTCTTAATCCGATTTGTATTCAGATGATAAGCTTGTGTTATGCGCTGCTAATGACAACTACAATCTCAAGAGTATCCTGCAACCATACCCATGCCTATCACATTGATCAGCCTGAGGCTAGTGGACTTGGGTCTGTATCGAAGGATCTTTGTATATAATTGCCTGAGAAGCTCACATATCTACTGGATGTGCAATTTGCACAGAGAAGTGTTAATCACAGTGTATTATTCATTTCTAGATGGTTCGAAATAACGAGATATAAAAAGCGTATGATGGAACCTTCCCGACCAGTTCCCGCAGAAATGTTCGATTGTGCTACAACAGTACGAAAGCAGAATGGAAGCCTCTATTCTAAAGTCACGATTTATAGCACATTTTTCTCCAATACATACTGGCTATACACCACATAGACGTGCATAAACCATAACATATTACGATCATTCCTACCGAAACCCCGAGCGTAAAAGGCTTGCTGTAATACAAATAGCCAAGAAAAGGAAGTCCATAAATCCGTGAAGTCCAGTCTGCCCGCAGACCATCGCAGACTAATACCCATGCACACTCGTCCTAGTCGTTCCCCGATACGTATTCTCATCCGCCGCATCGCTGCCAGGCGTCTCGTCCACCGATGCCCCTGATTCCCGGATAGAGTCCAACGCGCTAATGCCACCACAGGTGGTGCTACGGGGACGGCGGGTGCTAGGGTATAGGATCTCGATGTCGTTTCTGGCCGAGAATGACGACAGGCGGCGAAGAGATCGGCTGTAGCTACCATAGCGACTGGGCGGGTGGTACTGGCTACGTGTATGCCGTGGGACGCGAGCCGGCTCGAAGTTATAGGCCTGGCTCTGGCGCTGAGCAGTGTGCCTGGGGGTTTGGCGAGCCGGGCTGCCGAGTTCTGATACCCGGACGGGGGCCGTTGGGTTGACTGGGTGCCATGCCAGTGGGTTTGGAGGCACAGGTCTGTAGACAGGTGGCGGGCCTGGAGGGGGTTGGCGCGCAATATTGTTTGGCCGGTGGACCTGGGCGGGAGGCTCCACGACCTCCGGAGCATTGGCGGAGACCATGGTCATTGTCCTGGGTGCTGCAGGGCGAGATTCCGTGGCGCTTCTCCCCGTCATCGGCGGATGGTCTGGTCCGTCGATGGGCGGAGGTGCTAGTTGCTTTTCCTCTGAGACGGCGGCTAATGGTAAGCCTTCAGACCTTTCCTGGGCTTCGTTCAGGGATTGTTTCTCAACATCACGGGCTGCGTTTGGCTCGGAAAGAGCCCGGATTTGGGGATCCTGTGACAATGGCAACGAGAATCCAAACAGCTTTGGGAGATATCTGCGGAGCGATGATATAGAAACGGATGATTTCTGTCGTTTGTGGCCGGAGCCAGGCGGGACAAGCCCTGCTGGAAGTTCCGGAACGGGAGGCTGTACTCTGTGCTCGATGCCTGTTCTGGAGGTTGCTCCGGTGGTAGTGCGAGAAACTCCATTACTGGTACTGCCATCGCGAAGAGTTCCAGTTGGTGACACTGAAGATCCTGATATGATTTCCGCGTGCTCGGATTCATGGTCCCCGCCGATGTTTAGTTGCGGCGTTGGGCGTATCGGAGCAGGATGTTGAAGGTTTGGGCCGCGCGGTTTTTCGATTGAGTTGTCACTGGATGACAGATAGAAGCCTCTACTTCCGTAGGTATCCGGCGTTCTGCAAAAATATGCCATGTCATCTTTATACGAGTATTTCGTTGCTGAACTCGAGTGGGAGACAATACTGTCGTCTCGAACGGCTCCCTTCTTTTTGTAGACTCCGAGTAACGACATCTCGTATGGACGATCGCAGAGCTCTCTTGAGCAAAAGTAGAGACAGACGGTAGCACTAATATGTATTAGTGGGTGTTTGATGCATATGCATGTGATGTAGCCTTGTGTGCACACTTACAAGGCCAGAACGGAAACAACTATAGCGGCTCGATGAAGGGCACAGCTAACGCCTGCATTCCAGAACTCGTTGCCTGCATCTACCGGAAGGCAGGAGACTTGTTGGGTGACCACAATCAAACCTGCAACACTTGCCGATAACCACACGGTGATGGTTATTCGTAGGAGGTAGGTGGAGGTAACAGACAAAATTCGTTTCTGGCGTTTGAACCCTGAAACTCTATTATATTGCCATGCCAAAAGGCTATGGAGTGCCACGAGGGGAACTGTGAAAGAGGACTGGCTCATTAGAAATGGTGTAGCAAGCTTGCATGGCGGTACTCACGGCAATAAAAACCATTATCAAGCTGGGTCCCATCTTGGTGTCAACATAATGGTTTCCATAGAGGTACATAACGAGTGTCCACTCGATGACGGATTCGAGAAGCAGGACGTGAAGCGAGGTAAAGATGGCGAACCTCGCCCAAGAGGGGCTCTTCTTGGGTTCTTCCTTTTTAATGTCCATGTTTCTGGCTAAGGACAGTGTAGTGAGTTAAGCTGGACTACAGCTTCTCAGGTGGGGGGACAGAGCATCCACAGCACAGACAAATGAGGATGACAACACGCAGAAACAAATCAATAGTAATGATCGAATATACGCAGCCGGCCAATATGATCTAGCAGCATTATTGAAAGGACAGAGGAAGCAAACGGCTATCTGACGACTAAATGGGAATATAATTGAATGGCCTAGTCGCGTGAACGCGGTACTGCAGGAGGGGGAGGAATGCTTGAGGAGAGGCAAATATGGTCAACATCAACTTAATAGACCGTAACCTACAGATTGTGCCTGTCCTAGCTCTCTAGGAGTCATACGGGGATGTCATTCAGTCCTTGGAACGCAGGTCGAGGCATGGCGGGAATGTCGAGTGAAACGTGGTAGGGCTAATATTGGAAGGTTCGAGGGCCATGCACCTTTAGATTGTAGATCCAGGCACTACAGCTAGCGAGCTAAATGTGAGTTGCACTTTATTCCAAAGTAGCCCTCGCAAGTCCTGGATAGTTGCAGCGAAGGGGTAGATCGCCCTAGGTTCAGACAGGGGACAGAAGTTCGCGACGTTGCGCTGACGGTACAATCAGGCATCAGAGACAAACGGGGGGTTAGAATGTAGGAGTGTCTAAGGGAGATGATGTCTCAGAAGAGGCGATGTTCAGCAGCGGAAGGGGGGCAAAGGAGAAAAATCATCGTCGTTTACGATAGAAAGGGCAGTGCACGTGATTACAGGGAGACCTAACAACACCGGCCATTTTGCATCATCACTCTTTGCACCATCGAGAGCGCCTCCTGCAAGGGTGGTAGAATAATTTTCTGGCACTAGTTAACACACGCTCTCAACTATGAAGGACCCGACGCGTTGCACGTCCCCGGCAGCATTTACCATACTATACGCCGACACGGCTCTCTGTGACTCGATGGCGACCATGGACCGTGGCGATAATTGGTGTTCTGATTTGCGCGTAATGCTTCTATTTACACCAAAGATGTGTGGACCTTAGTCTTTAACCTCCAACCTGTAGCTTCGATGGTAGTTCCTTAGCATACCTCACTAGTTTGAAGGCGCGTCGTTCCATCTTCGGTGGCCTTGGTATCGTTGAGCACCCCCATACCCCCTGAGCTTACGATCTCTTCAGACATAGCCTGCGGTCTTCTCTTTGTGCGAATCAAGGAGTCAATGATTGGCCACGAACCGCGCTGCTCCTGGAGGCCCATGAAGACAAACCAGACTATCACCACAAGCCAGTACAAGTTATAGGAAAGGACTGATCCATAAGTAGCAGAGTTAGTCCAGCCTAAAATGGCGTTAAAAATACCCCATCCGCCTCCTCCACCCACCAGGGGGCTGCAACAGTTTACATGCCAGACACTCTGACGAATATCGTAAGAGCCGGGCCCGGCTCCGGTTTCAGCGGCATCGCCACCGACTGCATGGTTCCAGGTATTGTTTTCCAGATACCAGACACCTCGGGAACAGAGTCCAGCAGCGACGAGGTAGAGGAGACACGTGGAAATGACAAGGAAGATCTGAAGCGATGTTTGGTTACCTCCCCTGTCGTGAAACAGTTAGTCTACACAATTATCGGTGCATGGGTAAATTGACTCGATACGAACCGATATATAATGTATCCCACGAGAATTCCTGCTAGGATACCAGTGATCACAGGGAGGGGGAAGGCCGAGGCCGGGAAACTAAGGCTCACCCCTCCCACGAAGACCACTGCTTCAAGGCCCTCTCGAAGAACTGTGATAAAGGGCAAGACAAACATGAAGTACTTTTGCACCCAGTGCTTGAATTTATCGGACCATTTACCGGTCGGTGCTCTATTCGCCTCGAGCGACTGGGCTAGTTTGAGCTTCCATTTCTCTTGGAGCTTATTGACCCGCAGTAATGCCGCTCCCATGACGGTGATGATGATGCTGGCGATCAATGAGAAGATTCCCTCCCAGAGGTCTTCGGTGTTTGCAAAATGGTCTTTACCATAACCATAGAAAGCTCCGATCATACCACCCCCTATAATGAGGCAAATAAGTAGACCAACTCCAACCCCCCACCAGACCTATTTTCAGCCTGGGTCAGCACTTGTACAGATAATGAGAAAGACAAGTGAAACTCGTATGTACCTGCTTGACCAGCTTCTTTCGTGTGACCGCATCGCTTTCTGAGCCCAGTGTTTGATGAAGGAAAGAGAGCAGCACCGACACAATTATGCTGGTTTCGACGCACTCCCTAAAGCAGATGAAAAAGACTAAGTCGCATTAGGTCCATCATCCAAGATCAGGGGGAAACATAGAACGCACTAGGGACGGCAAAAACATTTGTCGTCATCGTGACTGCTATAGACTGCTTGAGAGATACAATAACACACGGATGGACTACATCGGTTATAAATCCCACAATGAAAGCAAAACGCACAAACCACCCAGCGCGAGATTGCGCAGGAAATTATCTGATTTTATTGAGTTTGCGCGAAAAACGGGACGAAAATGAACGGGAGTTTGTGGCGCCCAACGACCGCATACCAACCGTCTCCCATGGGTCACAAGCTGGCATGCAAAGGTCTAGCGTTGACCGTAACGTTAAACCAGGACCCTGTTCCCACCTGAATGTCCCTGAATGGAAGGGAAACCCATCAGATAAGTGGAATCCGCGGTTTTCGGGTCCATTAAGCTTTGGCTAAGACGCCGTCGTCGTCCTCGGACCATCGTAGGTGGCTCCATCCTCATTTCCAGCCGTCTCCGCCAAGGAAGAGGAAAAGCGAGGGAGGGGAAGAAGAAATTATATAGGCCTCCACGCCGGGACAAACACGATCTGAAGGCCACACGCCACAGCCAGTCGTCCATTATCGCCCAGAGTCCAGGGATATACCCCACTGGCGTTAGAGGGAAGGAAGTATCTGTCAGACGGAGGCTTCACGAGGCGACCTCCAACAACGATAGGAAGGCAACAAGACGCGAGGCAACCAGAAGACGGGAGATTCTCCAACATAAACCTGAGATCTGTCCTCGTATCTGAGCCTACGAGGCTCATTGCCACAAAACATGGAGTTACGACTCACCCGCCTCATTAGCGTGCTCCTACATTTCCTCCTGGCTTCAGGCGCCATCCTCAACTATGATTTCAACATCACCTGGGTCAATGCCAACCCAGACGGACAGCTTAATCGCCCTGTTATTGGAATCAATGGGGAATGGCCTCCACCCGTGCTCAACTTCACTCGGGGTGACCAGATCATTGCCAAGGTGTACAATGCACTGGGAAACGAAACGACCAGTCTCCACTGGCATGGATTCTACCAGAATGGAACAAATCATATGGATGGGCCACCACAAGTAACTCAATGTGAAATTGCCCCTGGGTCGACTTTTGTGTACAATTTTACTGTGAGTGAGCCAGGGTATTGCTCTCGGTCCATGTTGACTTAACTACTAGGCAAACCAAACTGGCACCTACTGGTACCACTCCCATACTAGAGGCCAGTATCCGGATGGACTGCGACAAGCCTTGGTCATCAAAGACCCAGATGACCCCTACGTGGGGAGATATGATGAGGAGCGTGTTATCACCCTCTCGGACTGGTATCATGACCAGATGCCCGGGCTGCTGAAGCAGTTCATCAGCGTCACAAACCCAACTGGGGCGGAGCCAGTTCCTAATGCGGCCTTAATTAATGACACCCAGAACTTGACTGTTCCAGTGGAACCTGGTAAAACGTACCTCTTCCATCTGGTCAACGTGGGCGCGTTTGCCAGTCAATACTTTTGGATCGAGGGCCATTCCATGCAAATAGTTGAGGTAGATGGGATTTGGACCAAACCGTCGGAGGCGAGTATGATTTACATTACTAGCGCCCAACGGTACAGCTTCCTGGTGACTATGAAGAACGTTACAAGTCGTAACTATGCGATGGTTGGAAGTATGGATACGGTAAGACTGTTCGACTCTGTGTTGTTGATGTGCATGGCTTATGCACATACAGGATCTGTTCGACAAGATCCCGTCGACGCTGAACTACAACGTAACCGGATGGCTGGTATACGACAGCGGTGCAGAGAAGCCCACCCCAGCGATCTTGTCCAAGTTCGACCCGTACGACGATTTTAATCTCGTTCCCGCGGACGGTCAACAGCTGCTCGGAGAGGCAGACTACACGGTATCCTTGGACTTGACTATGGATAACCTCGGAGATGGCGCCAACTAGTGAGTTATAGATCTCCGACAAGTGATATACTATCCAGCACTGACTCAATTTCAGTGCCTTCTTCAACGGCATTACCTATGTGATGCCCAAAGTCCCGACTCTCTACTCTGTGCTGACTACTGGTTCTGCTGCAACCGACCCAGCAATCTACGGGACCAACACGCACCCCTTCGTTCTCCAAAAGGGAGAAATTATAGATATCGTCTTGAACAACGACGACACGGGGAAGCACCCTTTCCACCTTCACGGACATGCCTTTCAGGTCATCACGAGGAGTCCAGAGAACGCTGGCCACTACAATGCCAGCAGCCATCCTGCCTTCCCACAAGCACCCATGCGCAGAGACACCGTTCATGTCATGGGCGGTGGACATTTCGTAGTTCGGTTCCGAGCCGACAATCCCGGTAGCCCAAACCCATCACTCATCTGTCTGAGATTTTGCTAACCGGTACCGATTGTAGGCGTGTGGTTCTTCCACTGTCACATTGAGTGGCATATGGACTCTGGGCTAGCAGTGACCATGATCGAAGCGCCTCTCGACCTGCAGCAATCACTTGTCATTCCACAGGACCATTTCGAATCTTGTGCAGCGACCGGGACCAAAACGTCTGGGAACGCGGCAGGGAATACGGTAGACTACTATGACTTGACTGGTGAAAACACATCGCCGCCACCATTGCCCGCCGGATTTACCACCCGAGGAATAGTCGCATTGGTGTTCAGCTGTATTGCGGCCGTTCTGGGGTTGGTTTCCATTACATGGTGCGTATATTTCTTGCCTTCCTTTGCAGAAGGTCACTTAACGACGCGATGGATCCGTGCACCCTGCATGCATGCTGTCTTATACGAGTCAATGGCTAACTAGATAATAGGTATGGGCTTGCTCCGATCTCGCGGCCGCAGAGTGAACCAGAACGGGACGATAAGTGTGAAAATTAATTGATGGCTGTGTATAGTTTATAAATCTTTCCAGGTCATTGTACATTTGGCATAGTGTAATGTATGAAACACCCGAGTCAACGAATCAAGTCATTCGATATGGAATCTCACGCCAAATAAAAAACCTTCAGCGTATAAGAGCGTCTTAAAAGCAATAAGATGGGAACGTGCCATTAACGGCTTCCATTGCAGGCGATAACCTGTTGTTTTGCCAATGAGAGCAGCCCTCAATTACATTTACGAGTGACAGATACCAGGCGTAACTTACCAGTATTTAATGTAGTTTCAGCGGTGGATGAAGTAAAGACGAGTATAGGGGAGCGCCAGGGTTCAAAGAAATTACTATGGTCTAGGAGTAGGCATAGAGGTTATTAGCAAGTGGATTGCGGTCAGGATATAGAGTCTAACCGCCCGTCATATTTCTCGCGTAGCTACTCTCCGTCCCTGTCAAGAACGACACACCTTAAAGAACAACGAAACATTCTGTCTATACGAGCATACCCCAGCGTTATCTACCGCTAAGATACTACAGTACCGCAACCACTACTTCTCCGACCTAAAAGACTGGAACCACCAAGAGGCGATCGCGCTGTTCTACCGGGGTATCAATGATGTCCAGGGAGTTGGATATGCTACGAACGAAGGGTGAGAAGTACGCAGAGAAGCTGCAGAAGGCCGGCGTGCCGGTAAACTTATAGCTGATAGAAGGCTGCCGCATCCGTCCTTGGAGATGGATGCAGTGCTATCGAAGGGGCATGGGTGCATTGCCCTGATATGCGATCTGCTGAAGGAAGTGTGTTGGTTGGGCTAATTTAGACGTCACATAGATCTATAGCCAGATATTTAAATAAAAGGCGTATAGATATCACTATCCCGCAAACTCGTGCTTCGGAGCTCCTCGCACATTGTTAGTCGGCTTGTACATGAACATGTGGCCGCCCTCGTCTCCTGGAGCAGGATGTCCGCTGCGATCCAGTCCGCTAGCGACATAAATGATGTCGTGGTTTGCGCCGCCCCATGTGGTACAGGTCATGTTTTTCGCGGGGAAGACAATGTCCTGCAGGTGGGTGCCATCGGGGCTGAACACCATTACCCGATTGGAAGCAAAGACAGCGATCCAGAGATTACCTTGTGTACTGAGCATGGCAGTCAGTAAGGGAAATTCAGCGACAAGATGATACTTACTCCACGACCATACCGTCCGGTTCTCCAAATGAGGTCCGTCGGTCGACTAACACACGTCTGTTGGAGATGCTGCCGGTTTCCAGGTCGAAGTCATATGCATAGACGACCATGGCGACCGAATCATTGAAATACACTTCCAAAAATCAGTATGCACTGAGTGAACAGGATTCATATACAAACTGGTCTTGTCGTCTGGGCTCCATGCTAGTCCATTCCCACAGACGATTCCCCCATCGATCATCAAATGTAGACTTCCATCAGGGTCATATCGCCAGAGCCTCCCCTTGGGGCGGCCATACGTCTCGGGCAGTCGATTCGGTCCATAGGCCATGGCCCTCTTGTCAATCTCAGCCAGCCAGAACCGGCCCCTTGCATCGACACCGCCGTCATTGAACCGCAGTTCGTCCCGCTCCGACGTTGGGATAATCTCTTTGACCACTTCGATCTCCCCGGTGTGTTCATCCAGGAAGCAGACGCCTTGGTAATAAGCTGCAATATATTTACCGGGCCTCTCCTTGCGGAAGAACGCCACTGTCACGCTATCTGCCAGCGGGATCACCCGAACAGGCCCGCAAGGCACGCCTGTAATCTGGTTGACGGGGAGAATATACAGCTGTGGGGGCGTGGACAGACAGTCAAACCAGTGGAGTGTGGAGTCCGACGCACGGTAGATTGGGCCTTCGCCCAGAACCATGGGGCCTTTCGGGCAAAAGAAAAATGCGGATGAGCCTTGCGTTTCCTGGAGCGCCATGGTTTATCGTTTATCTCATGCAGTTCTTTCTGGCTGGGAGTGTGATGGTGGCAAGTGTAAGCCCCGAGATATTGGGACTTGTCTGGTTTTCCTGGTGTGAGGGGCTTCCCCTCCTGTACTTACATGTAATCAGCCCCGTGCTTTCTATGAGGCCGAGTGTCATGAAACTTCCTTTGTGACGATCCCTAACTTGGTCATAGTTAATACTATTATGCAGCTTAGCAAGGGGTATGGAGCAAGGGAGAGGTCGTTCACATTTAACATGTCGTTCAGCACAAGATTAAACATCCTAGCACTTATTTTTCATTCATTGATATGGCTGGTATAGCACAGAGACGAGTTCGAATATCGTGGACTAGCATTCACGAGGCAATAAAATTGCCCAACTCATCCTCATCGCTCATCAATGAGGATCTTGCGCCATCTGCACCAGAGAGACGGACCTGGACAGTGTGGGATTACTTCGCGTACTGGTGCGTCATCTCCATGATGTATAAACCAGGTCTCAAGATTGACGTTGATCAACAGGTGGAGTGAATATTGGTCTATCGCTGTGTGGTCCACTGGCTCCTCGCTGATCAGTCTTGGGGCCACTATCCGTGATGCGCTGCTGGTCGTACTCTTTGCCAACGTGCTAAAGGTTGGAGTGGTTCTCCTCAACAGCAGAGCTGCGGCGACCTACCATGTTGGATATCCGGTTCTGGCGCGAGGCTCTTTTGGGATCTACGGGGCATATTTTGCAATTCTTCTGCGCTCATTGATTGGCCTCATATGGGGTAAGGCTAAAACCATATTTGCAAGCGCAAGGACTAAGACTGCCATAGGGGGTGTGCAAGTTTATTACGAAGGGAAATTTCTTTCCATCTGTCTGCGAGCAATCTTTCCTGGATGGAGCCGTATTCCGAATTCGATTCCTAAGGTATTATTTGGTTCGGCCTTGCATTGGCAACTTCGCTGAGTCTCTCCAGAGTCAACATATCGACATCCAGACTATGCTGGCATTCATATTCGCCTTTCTTCTCAATTTACCGTTAATGATGGTTCATCCAATCAACATTCGCCATCTATTCAGCGTCAAGTCGGTGCTGGTGCCCCTGGCAGCATTGGGTATTGTCTGCTGGGCCACAACTGCGAACCGAGGCGTCTCGGACGATCATCTTGTAGATACGTCTGCAAAGGAGTCGAAATCAACATCTGTTTTCGCCTGGGAGATTGTGGCCCAGTTCAATTTCATTGTTAGCGGGGCGTCTGCACTTTTTGTCAGCATTCCTGACCTGACCCGGTATTCCAAGACCAGAAGGTCGGTATACGGACAAGTTTTGGGGCTTCCTCTGGCGCATATAACCTGCTCAGCGTTCGGGATCATCACGACGGTAGGAACTTCTACCTGAGCAAAGGGTGTAACCTACCTGACTATGACAATCCTCAGGCCGCCGTCAAAGAAATGTGGGGCGAAGCATACTGGAACCCTTATGATCTGCTCAACGGGATTCTGGACCGATCGTATACTCCTCGGGCTCGCGCGGGAGTCTTTTTTGCGTCGCTGGCGTTTGCGTTCGCGGCCCTGGGCACCACCGTGGCAGGCGACATGATCCCCTTCGCAGCGGATGTGTCCTCGCTAGCGCCCCGATATATCAATATCATACGGGGGCAGTTCCTCTGTCTGTTTCTCACCCTTGCGATCGTTCCATGGTAGTCCTTCCCACCGGTACACGTGCATTTGTATCATACATTCAATACTCACATCTACAGGCACATTGTTGCAACCCGCAATGGCTTCCTGAAATTCCTGGACGGCTATGGTATCTTCCAGGGGCCCGTGCTCGGGATCATGGTAGCAGACTATTTCCTCGTGCGACGTGGCAACTGGCACATGTCTGATCTGTTTTCGCGGGAGCGATCACGGCTGTATTATTACGCGCGTGGATTTAATCTGCGTGCATTCGTCGCTTTTGTAGCCGGGTTTCTCCTGCCTCTGCCCGGATTCGTGGGCAGTTTCCAACATATGGAGGAAGGAAATGCGGCGACCCATATGTTTTCACTAGGGTGGGTACTTAGTTTTTCAACTGGCGGGGTGGTTTACTTGATGATATGCTGGGTCTGGAGGGTTCCAGGGTGGAAAGAGGACCAGGACAGGGGATTTGAGGCACAAGCCTCCACAGCTAGGGAATCGATGGAGGAGCGGAATTACGGGGAAAAGGGCCCGACAGGGGACCCAGAATAGACATGCAACCGGGTAAATTGATTCTAACATAATCGATAACTTTGTAAGTCCCTGATGCCGGGTGTGTATATCCATGAATCATGTTCGGCGCAGGCTGTCGGCTACATTGACCTCGGAGGAAGCACATCGCTTAGAGCGCGGTACGCCACAGTAATTTGATTTTAATAACAGGCTAATGACTCCGACCGAATCCCTGCGCCTCCACCGTTCCTGGACGAGATTGGCCAGGATAGGTCCGTTGGCACTAGCGCATTGTGAAAATTTGGTTCCAGCCCGATAGCCTAGTGTTTAGCGGAGAATTCCAGCAAGGCAGAAAACGTCCGAAGGGATGCAACGTGGTGAGAATCCGAGGCGATGGTGTCTTGACGAGGGCACCATGCTCGTGGCGTTCGCTTAAAGCCCCTGGCAGATGATGCATTCTCGCATGCTGTCTTGTACTCTACCCAACATTCGTTTCTCATATACTCCTCCTGCCATAATAGAGGAACAAGCTTAACGGCAGTCGATCGTGCCGATCTGGATGATCCGGCCTGGAGTCCGAAGAAAATACGCAGTAAACATAGAAAGAACTAAAATGAGCCCATTCCTGCGTCTGGTGAGCCATCGTTGATTGGTGTGCCTGGAGGGTCTGGTGGCGTGCCCTAAATCAGTGTCGCCATGCAGAGGCTGAGGAACGATACATATGTGCTGGTAAGGTACCGTATAATACCTTTAATATCACGTATCCCCCCAAGAGTAGCATGAAATATACAGTCTCATACTGTCATTTTTGCTAGGAAATTTGGTGTTCAGAGTCAGTCAGGACTGGCTCGAGTTTCCATCTAGATATCCCTCTCTCTTACATGAACGAATACCCTTGTCTTCGGTTATCTATCTAGCCCAGGCAGTGTCTCAAAGGATCCATATGCTCGACTGGTCCAAGCAGCCAGATCCCTTCCAAGATCGATAGATCATCTTAGCCTGTACCCTACCGGTCGTCTTCCTCTTAGTGCCTGCGCCGTTTCTAACAAGTCCCAGGATTCTTGGACCATGCGGCTCTTCATTGCCGTTGGGCTCCAATCGCCTTCTTCCGCCCCTCTAGGCAAATATCCGAGATGCATCGTCTCATCTCCACAGCCAGTCGGGGTCTCTGATACTCCTCATGTCTGGCGCTCTAAGCCCAAGCGCCTTGTTAGTTTCTCGCGAAAAGAGTGGGATGGAGGTGCGCCACCCAATCGGTGCTTCCCAATTCAACAGGGAAATTGAGTCACTGATGTTCCTCTGATGATGAGGCTTCCGTCGGGTCTGAGGTTGCACCCGTCTAGGGCCGGTGAGCGGGCGTTAGATTGGTCGATGGTGAGATGAGACCCCTAATCCTGCTCATATATAGGACGGCTTTTGCCTCTCACATATGTGTGTATGTCTCTTTCTTCTTTCCTCTTCTTTCGTCCACTAGGTGATCCTTTTCAGTGGTAGCCACTTAAGCAGACATTCGTCTGCGTCCATTCTTTGATCTGTTCATAGTACTCCTTCTGGGACCAGTCACTCGTTCTCCATCATGGTGTCTAGCAAGACACTCGCCGTTGCTACGGCCCTCTCTACAGTATCCCCAATTGTCTCTGCGTTTGATGCACAGTCCAAGACCAATGTTGCCGTGTACTATGTATGTCACCTGTCCTCCTCCTGCTTGCATCCTAGTTTACTCATCTTTTCTCCAGGGCCAAGGAGCTAACCAGCCCCGTCTGAGCGAATTCTGTGCCGATACCTCCCTGGACATCATCAACATTGGTTTTGTCAATATCTTCCCCGACCAAGGAGCGCTCAACTGGCCTGGTAGCAATTTCGGCAACCAGTGTGATGGCACGACCTATGAGATTGGTGGCGCGTCCACCCAACTGCTCTCGGGATGCCACCAGATCGCGGAAGACATCCCCATCTGTCAGGCAGCTGGCAAGAAGGTCTTCCTGTCCCTGGGAGGAGCCTACCCTGACAATCAGGCGATCCTGTCAGAAAACACCGCACTCGCCTTTGCAGACTTCCTTTGGCTGTCGTTTGGCCCCGTCAACCAGAGCTGGGTGGACGTTGGGGGCCCTCGTCCTTTTCGAGATGTTTCGGTTGATGGTTTCGACTTCGATATTGAACATAACGGAGGCTTCGGTATGGTTTTCCTTCCCCACTGAGCTGGTCCCCTGAAGTAGCCTAACCCGCGCAGGTTACGCCGACATGGTCAACCGTCTCCGTGAGCACTACGCCGAGGTTCCTGACCGTACCTTCTACATCTCCGGCGCTCCTCAGTGCATGATCCCCGATGCACAGCTGAGTGATGCTATTGCCAACTCGCCCTTCGACTTTGTCTGGGTGCAATTCTACAACACTGCTGGCTGCTCCGCCATGGACTATGTCTTGGGCAACACCCCCGGTTTCAACTATGATGCTTGGGTGGACGTTATCAAGAAGAGTGCAAACCCTAAAGCCAAGCTCCTCGTGGGACTGCCCGCCAGTGAAACCGTGGTGAATGCTGGTTACTACCTGACGCCGGAGGAGGTCCAGCCACTCGTGTGCGAGTATATGGATCTTTATCCTGATACTTTCGGGGGTATCATGCTCTGGGAAGCCACTGCCTCTGAGCAGAACCAGATCAATGGCACCAGCTATGCTGATAATATGAAGAAAATCCTTGATTTCTGTGCCCCTATCCCGACGACACCTTCTTCCAGCACTGTCATCCCATCTAGCACTGCTATCCCGTCTAGCAGCTCCATCCCATCGAGCTCCCCGGTTACGACCAAGACCCCTACCTCTACTCCTGTCATCCCGACGACCACTCGCACTCGGACCACCTCGTCAAGGCCAGTGATTCCCACGACCACTCGTACCCCGACTCAGTCCCCCAGCTCGTCCCCCATCAACAGTCCCTCTAGCAGCATTCCTGGCTCGAGCATACCGGGGTCTAGTGCGCCCGTGACTCCCAGCACGACTACCACCCCTGGCCAGAGCACGACTACTCCCGGTCAAAGTGCAACGACTACCCCTGGTCAGAGTGGAACAACTGCTCCCGGCCAAAGTGGAACGACTACCACCGCCCCTGGCACCACATCAGCACCAGTGACGACTCCTACTACGACATCGCCCGCTTCCACTACTGACACCACCACGTACACGACGGTGATTGTGACATCGTATACGAGCATCTGCCCGACCGGGTTCACCACAATCACCACGACGTATACCACGACGTACTGCCCGGGCAACACAGCGACTGCCACGGCTACCCAGCCTCCCTCCGGACCTGGCCCTCAGACCTCTGCGCCTCCTCCCCCTGAGGGCTGGACGACCACTGTGACAGTCTGCACACAGTGTGCCGCCACCCCGACGACGGTAACTCTGACGCTTCCCGCGCCCACCACCGGCGCGCCCGTGGTGCCAACCACCACAGCGACCCTCCCAGCAGGCTACACCACCACGGTGACTGTCTGTACCGACTGCGGTCCGGCCCCGACTACGGTGACGGTGACGGTGCCCATCATCGAGGTGCCTACGACCGTGGCTACCAAGCCCACGGGTCGGCCCATCGTGCCGCCTGTGCACACCAAGAGCCGGCCCCTCATCCTGGGTACTGGTGGCGTGCGTCCTTCATCGTCGACGATGTACGTGCGACCATCCAGCAGTGTGTCTCGGGCCCCTGTGGCACCGACCACGACGCCTGAAGGCGTGTCGCCCGTTTTCACTGGCGCGGCGCCGCGGGCTATTGGACTGGGCCAGGGGGCCGTGGCGCTTGTTGGCTCTCTTCTTTACGCTTTCTTGATGTAAGAAATTGTGCTTGTTATTTCTCTTCTTCTCTTCTTCTTACATACTTTATATTCCCTTCCATGTTTGTGGTATAGTCATTGTGGGATGGGGAAGCGAATGATAATATCATAATGAGTTTCGTGATGCTGGATTGGTTTTTAATGGCTGGATCTCCTGTCTCCGGACAAGTACGTTCTTTTGCAGATAAATCTCATGCTTTCAAATACATCCGAGCACGATCTGTGCCGGCTACACTATAGATACCATGATTTTCTCTACAATCTTCATTCAGAGGCGTTTCTTCTTGCTACTACTACCATGGCGTTCCAGTCAATACTCCAAGGGTAGAGGCACTCCGAGAATTTCACCGCAGATTTGGCGTGTGTATGTGGAGATGCCTATCGCCGAGGTTGGTATCTTACCCTCTTTGTCAGGGTTGGCATCGAGAAGTAGGCAACTTAGTAACTGGGTGCCATTCCTCATTGATCTTCTGGGAGAGTACCTGCATCGTCTGCCGCGTCCGTCTCGACCCTCACAGGGCGACTCGGGTCGTAGACAGCTGAGCCCGGTGTAATAGCCAGCGCTTTCTTTAACACCTGGAAAGAGAAGTCAGTTACCTCGCATCGTTGACACCGATGAGGTCGCCGGATCGAGCGCGACACTAGCCACCAAATGAGATAGAGCTCTGACGACGAAGGGGACGAAAACTATGGTTCTCGATTGATGTATGTTAAACTAGGCATAAGGCGTGGAGGCCATCTTGAAATACCCATCCTCCATCAGTAGAAAGTGTTCTTTTGGAATTCTGCCGCCACAGTTATCCTTTTCCCCCTATTTTTCAGTATATTAGAAATTTCGACATTCAGGCGCAATATAAACAACAGAGGACCAAAAAAAAAGGCGCTCTCGTATGTGACACGGTAATTAGGGCCAGACTGCACGAAGTGCCCCATGTGGGTGGACCATGCCACGTTGGATCACGATACTGGGACCCTTTGTCTTCCATACAGTTGTTTGCGAAAACAGTGTCACTCCGAGGGATTGTTTCTTTTGTCGTTTAAACCCTATGCCAAGAAGACACTTAACCTCTGAGTTTTGGTGAGTACTTTTAGAAAGTACGGGCTGCTCTTGATTCACCTCACTATTTTCACTCGTAATGACTGCTCTGGTCTTCTATACTAAATGCAGTCTTGCAAATCCTGGAGTTTACATTTCTTTAAAGACAGAAATCTTGGTAAAAGCTAGCATGGGCATAATACGGGATGCAAAGTCCAGATGAACAGGGTTTGTGGTTTTATAGTACTCGCGTTCCTTCATAGAATGAAATTCCACAATGAAGACATGGGTGTAGTCCTACTCAGATTAATTAGCCGATGGAGAGGAGCGTTAATGAGAAAGGGCTATCAAGGAAATTTGACATACACTTGACGGTCCTCCACCACATTCTGCTCCTCCTCGTATATTTCTTATATACGGATTATGAGAGGAGTCCTTGCATTTTAGTGGGAGAGACAGGAATTCCCGCAAAATCTTAAAATGGAATGATTAGCTTTTGTCAAAGGGGCAATGACAGCCATTACATACTTCCTGTTGAGCAGCAGTACTGATTTCAGGCTTAAATTTAAAGAGGACCACGTGTAAGAAAGGCATAGTGACAAGTCATGGATGAATAACGCAACAAATATTGTTACGATCCTCTATTATACTATAGCTCCATATTAATTGTGGCAGTGGGAGGCCACTTATATACAAGACATAGCGGCTCAGCTTACTAGATACCTTTCTCTTTCCAACCAATGAGAGCTTTTTTCGTAACTTCAGTCGGGGAGTTATCATGGCTTTGTGAACTTAGTATCCGAAGTTGATTACGAAGTAGCGCGGAAGGGCATTATCCGTACTGAAGTTTTCCAAGATAGGGGAGACAAATACGGATAATGCCCTTCCACGTTGTTGTTGATACTAAATTGCTTTGTAATTAAGAGTAGTCTTATGCGGATAATGCCTTCCGCACGCTAATTAATTATTAACTAGCAATTATTAACTATTGATATGAAGGTTGGAAAGCAATCTTGACGTCCTGACTAAACACGAAGGAAAATAACGATTCAACATGGTTGGAAGTCTCCACATGAGTATGCATATAAATATGTGTGCAATACCATGCCTTGACTTCACTGGCAATCACACTTCAGGGCAGTCCGGCACTGACCTGCAACAGACACCCCAAAAACAGCGAGGGTAGAAGCGATACGACATCTGGGTTATGTATTCATCCCATAAAGGATACGATCTGACTCAAAAGCATCTAACTTCATGAGACTTGCTAGCAGACTTCTGTACTCCTTGGCGCTCATCACCGGCCGCTTCATGGCTATGGTGGCCGCCGCTTCCGGTGACCGATTGACGGCCATATGTAGAGCCGCGGTGGGTGCGCCAGATTGTCGGAGATCCCGGCCTGCACTGGACCTCGAGGATTCGACCCGCAATGGCATTGACCCTCCCAGCTAGCTGAGAGTATTCGATCGAATACCCAGTTCAGAATGGCATTCCACATGTCACTGATGTTGCCTTTGGAGGTAATGCCAGCTATCCAGATAACGGCCGCAGTATTCTTCAAAAGATGGCCGTGTGCATGCGTAATATTGGAGTATGCGGAGACTACCGCCTTGTAGATTTGATCGTCTTGCCAGTTTCTGGGGAAAGAGAGTTGGAATGGCACGGAGGTACGCAACACTGCCTGCACTCGCAATATATCTTTTGTTGTCATATTTTAATGGCAATATTTGTAATGTGTCAGCTCACATGTGTGCGTGTGTTCGTGCGTGTATGTGTGGGATTGTAGAAATCGGCGATCCCTCTGTATGATTCCGACAACTATTTCAGAAAACTGGCAATAAACCATGTTGACGACAGTAGCCGACAGTATTAGGACTGCAGTCCTCTTGAACAATATACCATGGTTGAGTGTACTGTAGTTACGAGCGCCATTTGGAACTGCCAATGGAAGTATATGTCGGATGAGATTTCTGGATGTAACCATGAAGAATTCCCATTTTAAGAACATGGATAGATGTATGTAGATAGAATGTCAAAGCAGATAGGACCCAGGATTATATAGGGTCCTCCTCCCCACCACTAGATAATTCACTGTCTCTTCACCATAGCGGGTGGAGTATTTACTCCCTTCAGGGTATTCATAGGTGATTCATTCACAGCCAAGCTTCCCGCCAAGCCGGGACGATCCGTCACAACACCATGACGTGGAGTATAGCCCTATACGCGGTACAATCTACTTCTGGATGACCCTGTTGATTAGTGACTGCTCATCTCTGGAGACACCCGAGGCCCCTGGGGCATCTGCAGAGACACCGGGGATACCCATCCTGGTATCCACTATTCACCCACCCCAGTGGACCGCATGGATTCGTTAGTCACCACCAAAACAACCTCCGCGAATGAGCGCCGTATCAGACGCATTAGCAGACCCTAGCGGTACGGCGAAGGGAAAATGTCTCAACCTAGAGATAGTGCATGGAACCCCTAATCCCTTACCCCTCCATTTCTTGTCATCCCTATCCCACACAATCTACACCTACCAACGGTCATCACCACCGATACCAACAGACATGGAGTTCGTCGGCAAGATCCTCGAAAAAGCCATTGAAGAGAAGGTCGATCATTCGTCCTCTGGATACTCGGACGGCTACAACGAGCCGAACGCCAGCTACGGCTACGGCGGCGCACCGCCCCACCCCAGGATCTCCCGTATCCCTGGGCAGCGCGCTGGTACGAACGCGACCAGCGCTGGCTCTATTTCAATGAGCAGACGGGAGAGGAATCCTGGGAGCATCCAAGGTACGAGGCACCGGCATATGGGGCGCCGGCGTACGGATATGAGAGCGAGCCGCGGCCGGCCGAGCACAAGGACCATAGTGCGCTCTATGCGGCTGGGGGTGCTGTGGCTGGAGTAGCGGTTGGCGCTGCAGGAACGGCTATCGTGATGAATGAAGGAGAGGAAATCCGTATGCTTACTCTTTCTGCTCTGTCTGACCAGTTGCAGTTGTCGGTTACTGATGGTTCTAGGTGAGGATTGGAATCGGGAAGAGGCGCGGATGGAACAGAATGTAGAAGATTTCCCGGAAGACGCTGCCCAGTGGACAGGCGAGAAGGTACGTATTCATTCTTAACTGTCATCTACCGTGCAGGTGTACAAGGGATGTAGGTCGGATATATATATTGACTCGGCCAGGTCGGCGAGGTGGAGCAAATCCCCGAAAATATCGAACAGGACTGGGATCGTGCGGAGGACCGCGTGGAGAATGGATGGGATAATTTCGAGAACGACATCGAGAATGCACCCGAGAACGCAGCGGAATGGGTTGGAGAGGAGGTTGGCGAGGCTGAACAGTTTGGTGATAGGATGGAGAATGCATATGAACAGGGGGAGGCCGAGGGAGAGAGTGAGTGGTAGTGCGATCTATCCTTATCCTGTCAACTATATACATTCTTGAATTGCAATACTGAAATCCTTCTATATTGTATTCCATCTATATTTTTTTTTTCTATTAATTTATCTATTTACACTTCTTTTCATACTCTGCTGCTTCTGCTCCTTTCCCCGCACCGGACCTCGGCTGCGGCCTCAACCCCGGATACATACATCGCCCTCCTATTTAGTCGCATTTACTCGCCCACCATGTCTCTGGCCTCCTCAATTCACCCCCCAAAAACACTTCCCTGCAATCATGTCGTCAGAGAATCTTCCTCTCGCGGGTGTCCGCGTCGTGGAGCTGGCCGGTCTCGCCCCCGGTACGTGTCACCGTCTATTGCCTCAACCACCAACTAACCGCCCCACGCAGGCCCCTTTGCCGGTCTACTTCTCGCCGACTACGGCGCCTCGGTGCTACGGATTGACCGGCCCAAAGCGCTGAGCGCCGATCAGCTCACGCGGAACAAGACGTCCATCACACTGGACCTGCGCGACCGGTCCTCGCACGCCGTGCTGCTATCTCTCCTGGCCAACGCCGACGTGCTGATCGACCCGTACCGCCCGGGGGTGCTGGAGCGGCTGGGTCTGTCGCCGTCGGAGGTGCTCCTCAGGCACAACCCGCGGCTGATCGTCGCGCGGATGACGGGCTTCCGGCGCGACGGGAAGTACAAGGACATGGCGGGCCACGACATCAACTACATCGCCGTGTCCGGGGTGCTGTCGATGCTGGGACGGGCGGGTGAGCGGCCGTACGCGCCAGGCAACATCATTGGCGACTTTGCGGGCGGGGGCGCCATGTGCTTCCTGGGGATTCTCCTGGCGCTGATGAACCGGACGCGCACCGGCCGAGGCCAGGTCGTCGAGGCCAACATGGTTGACGGGTCGGCGTATCTGGCGACGATGCCGCGACTGGCGCGCAAGCTGCCGGTGTGGAGCGAGGGGCGCGGCCAGAACATGCTCGACGGTGGTAGTCCCTTCTACGATACCTACGAGACCCGCGACGCCGGCAAGTACTTCGCCGTCGGGGCGTTGGAGCCGCAGTTCTATGCCGCCCTGGTGAAGGGGCTCGGGTTTGCGCCGGGCGAGCTGCCCGATCGCGACGACCGCGCGAACTGGCCGGCCCTGCGGGCGGCCTTCACTGCGCGCTTCAAGGAGAAGACCCGTGCCGAGTGGGAGGCCGTCTTTGACGGCACGGATGCCTGTGCGACGCCGGTGCTGGAGCAGGACGAGCTCGAGCAGGCTGGGTTTGACCAGCGGCCCGCGGTGCATCTGGTGGATACGCCGGCGCGGCCGATTGCGCCCGACGCGGGTGGATGGGTGGGAGGTGGACTGATCCCGGGCACGGGGGGTCAGGAGACCCTGAAGGCCTGGCTCGGATGGGAACAGGGGAGGGAGTATACGGTGCGAAAGGATGGGGCGTTGGTGCAGGGGGGGAAGTCGAAGCTGTAGATGCGGTATGGATGCCCTATAGGGCTGTGTAGCTAGGCCCCCCGTTACAGGATGTAAACATTAGAGACATTCGACGTCATAAGATAGGTCCTTGTTATTATTGTTGTTATTATTATTACTAGAAATTGGTACTAGTACTAGTACTAGTACTACGTACTCTTAACTCCTACAGACATTGTATGGTACACAGATCCGCCGTCTTCCGATGTTTCACTGGTGGAGTTGTCGACGTCATGAGTCGGAGGGACAAATCCGTCATTCAATCAGGAGCCATTGAATCGTCGTATTTGAGTTGGATCTGGCGAACAAGACGAGGTACATGAGTATACAGAGTCTATACAGGTCCATTGTATAAAATGGTGCCTGATCTCTCAGGAGAGCACAGAAGGCTGTATCTTACGGTAATATTATGCACGTGCCCTGTGGCGCAGTCAGATTCACCCCCACGTCTGCCTAATCCGGTTAGTTCCCTCGTCCAATTGTCCATCCATCCGCGTGGCGGTGCTCACTAGCGGTATTTGTCCGTATTGTGCCTCGTATTCGGTACCGACGCCCACTCTTCCCTGATTTTCTGTATCTCATCATCGTCTTCTCTCTTCTTCTTCTCTTCACTTCATCTTCATCTTCTCACCCTCCCTTTCCCTCTATAGCACTCCTCTCCCCCCTTCTCCCCTCCCTTCTTCCCTCCTCTTCCTCCTCCCACGGATATCCCTCTTCCCGTGGTCTCACCCGTATCCACACCCCGTCTCCCTACATCTCCCTACGGATCTCGCATTGCGTCAATCCGGTCTCTCCTGGCGACTCTCCTGGCGAATCGCTCCATCTCGCCTCGTTGGACTCTTCAACTCGGCCTGAGCCCTCTTGTTGACTACTCTCCCGCATTGCCACGTCGGTATCACCGCTGACGTCGGACCCCGCGGACTCGGATTATCTCTCCCCGGGCAGGAATCCGGCTTATGGCTGGCGTGCAACTGCAACAACCCACCATGACCGACTATCGTCTTCCTCTACACCAACCGCCTCCCGCGAGAAAACCCGTCCCCAATATGCGGCCAGGCTATGCTCCCTACCAGGCCTATGATGCCCCCCAGCAACAGCTCTCCCCCCATCCATCCGTCAACCGCAGCCGGACTCCATCGTCCCAGGTGTCGCCCTATGCCGCCCACCAGCAGGCCTATTCTACCGGCCCCTCCCCACAACAGACCATGACTGCCCCCGTCAACTATCCGCCTTCCCGCCGTCTCTCCAGCGCGACCACCTCCACCAGCTCCACCGGCAACGCTGCCGCCGGCGACATCCACCGCAGCGCGTCCTCCCGCTCCGCCCAGTCGCAGCTGGGCTACGTGGCGCTAATGCGCCGGCAAAAGGCTACCGTCTGGTGCGATCGCGCGCAGCCCGAGGACCCCCGCCTCCGCGCCCAGAAGATGGCCGACAAGAAGCGAGCGTATCTAGAAGTCCACGGTGCGGGCACCGGAGGACGCGCCGGCACGTTGGCCAGCGGCAAGATCAAGCACTCCAAGGGCGCCACCGACTTTTCGCCCTCCAACCTGGTCGGCGCCACCGTGCCTGTCCGTCTCAGCGCAAACGAGGTCGGCGATGCCGAGGAGGAGACCCGCAGCGACTCCGGCTTCCCCTACCGTCGCACTGGGAGCGGCCGCAGCTCGCTCGGAAGCGGTTCGCGCTACCCCAGCGGGTACCAGCGCACGCCGCAGGGCGGTACTCCTCCCAACGAGAAGACCGATCTCCCTGAGGTGTCGGAGCATCCGCCCGCCGAGCGGGAGGAGACGGCGAACAACACCACCGCCGACAACCACGCTGAGGACGACGCCCGCCGCAACAGCTTCGGCAGTGAGCAGGAAGAGAGTTTCGGCATGGTGGGCGAGATGGCTGCCCCGAGTGCCGCCACCGCCGCGGCGGAAAAGGCCAAGCGTGCGGACGAGCTGAGTCGGAGCGGTAGTGTTGACGAGCGCACGACGACGATGACCAACGTGCGGTTGTTCGTCGCCAACCCGGATCTCAGTGACTAACGGGGATTGTTCCATATCGTTGCAGCTACCGTACGATCTGAACATGGCACAGATGATTTATTTTATGCAGTGCATGGCTCATCTGGTTTCTTTCTTGTCCCATTTTTCCCTCCTCTTTTCGTCATTTTCCTCCTATTTCCTAACCTCGAACTCCCCTGTTGGATTCTTGGCCCTGTTTGATTTCGGTGTCTGTATCCCCCGGGTCATGCTCTTGGAATTCTGCCTTTATTCCCCTTGTGCGAGTGTTGGTTGTACTGGACGCATTGGGCTGTCGATGCATGGGCGTATGAGCAGCTAGTAATAATAATAACTGTACATACAGGACAGTCGTACATATGGAACCTTTTACCGGAGTAAGAAGATATGAAACTGGCCCTCCGTCAAACAATAATGCATACTGTATAAAATATGCTTTGTGCAGGATTTGTACCGCTTACTTCATCCGCACGTGCCCGACGCGAGTCGCGCGACATCAATTAACTTAACGCGTTCCGTTCCTGCCAACCGAACCTCAACCTTCCACCACTATCACCATTCACTCCAAACCCCCATCTACCTCCACTCCACTCCGGGTACGGCGTAGGGGACATTGTCACCGGCCCGTGAACCACTACAATGGAAGTCACCATGGATTCCAGTCCGTCCCTCCCACTCCCTTCCACACAGAGCTATCCCCCCTCCTCACCACAAGACTCCCGCAAACGCTCTCTCCCGGACGTCTCCCACGCCGCAGACGAACGCACATACACCCACACACCCGCCGAGGACCAAGAGAACACGGCTCCCTCCGGCGACGAGGCCATGGATACCGATGCAGATGCCAGGGACCCCAAGCCTAATGACCCCAACATAGCTATGAGCGAGTCCACCGTCAACACCGTCAGTGGGTCTGCAGCGGCCACGCCCGCGTCGAAGAAGCGGAAGCTGTCGCCGGTGAGTCGTGAGGCAAAGCAGGCCGAGAAGGAAGCGCGGGAGAAGGCAAGACAGGAGGAACGGGCGAAGAAGGAGGAGGAGAAGCGAGTGAAGGAGGAGGAGAAGAAGAAGAGGGAAGCGGAGCGGGAGGAGGAGAGGAAGAAGCGGGAGGCAGAGCGGGAGGAAAAGCGGAAGGTGCGCGAGGAGGAAAAGGCCGCGAAGGAGGAGGAGAAGCGCAAGAGAGAGATCGCCAAGGAGGAGGAGAAGCGCAAGAAGGAGGAGGAGCGGCTGAAGAAGGAGAGGGTGAGTTCTTATTCTTTCACTTTGATGTTGCGCGGTTGGATGTCTACATGCGGGTGTGAGCGTGGATGTGAATGTGACTGACTCGCTGCAGGCGCAACCGAAGCTCAATGCCTTCTTTGCGAAGCCAAAGGTCCCCTCGCAGCCTGGCTCGGGGGTCGGTGGGTCGCCGAAGAAACTCGCTGGCGAGGGTTCTTCGGCCCAGTCGCTGGCGCAGGAGACAAAGGTGGTGTCCGACTATGAACGCGAGTTCCCCGAGTTCTTCCTACAGTCGCATACGAGCGTGGCGCCGCCGCATCGGTTTGAGCGTGACGCGGAGGCTCTGCGGCATATGAGAGAGAAGATAGATGCGTCCCTTCAATCGACGGATGGCTCCGGCGAGGCCCCGGTTTTCCGTCCTTCCGAGCTCTTCAAGTTGATGCCGTATCGGCGGCGGCGAGGGCAGTTGCCCGCTTCGGTAAAGGAGATACTTCTGCGTATGCAGGATCTCTCGGAACAAGCAGGAACGTCGCACGCCGTGGAAAATCAGCAGAAGCTTCTGAAGAGGGTTACTATGAAGTCGTTCAGATTCGGTGAGGATGTGCGGCCCCCCTACCAGGGGACCTATACGAGGAGGCTACCGGAGGCGTCGGCTTATAAGATGATGCGGAATCCTTTCTACCGTGGACTGCCTGAGACGAACTACGACTATGACTCAGAAGCGGAATGGGAAGAGCCCGAAGAGGGCGAGGATCTGGACTCGGAAGAGGAAGAGGAGGGGAGTGAAGATGGGGAGGATGACATGGACGGCTTCTTGGACGATGAGGACGATCAACTGGCTGGAAAAAGACGTCCCATTGTGGGTGACCTTGAACCGGTCTGCAGCGGTATACGATGGCAGGGGCATGGGCTAGACCCTGAACTTTCCGCTTATAAGATCGAGACCATATCGGACTCTGTCACCTTCCCAATTGATCCTTTCTCGACGGTGTACTGGCAGAAGCCAAAGGCCGCAGAGCAGACGCAAGCCAGTTCCACCGGACGAGGGACACTTGACACGTTCATGGGAGCGAACGTACAGCCTGGGGCTGCTGTGGCTGTGGTGATCCCTTCCAAAGCGAAACGAGCATTCCCGTCTGAACAACTCGCGGAATTTAAGCAAGTGGTGGACGGCAGTGATCTAACCAAGACCGGACTCATTGAGGTGCTAAAGAAACGGTAGGGTCTGCGGCTCTATGTATTTGAATTGGCTGCTGACTGAGATTTAGCTTCCCCAAGGTGTCGAAGGATGTCTTGAAGGATACGTTGAACGCTGTCGCCACTCGGGTAGGCCAGAAAGAAGCTGACAAGAAGTGGGTGTGCAAATGATTCAGCATATTGATACAATAGGTATTCCTCATCGGCGTTCGGTATGGGCATCGTGTTAGCGCGCAATATATGGGGCATTACTACGCTTTTCTTTCGTCCACTACAGGTACGGCCTAGCAAGGCAACATGTGCATTTGATGTATTTTCTTTCTATCGAAGATAGATATGGGAATCTATCATTATGAGATTTTCACGCCTTGCGGATAAGTCAACAAGGGGCTGCTGATCCCCGAGGAGATCCGAGTGGACCAAGAGATCGTGAGACGTTGGTGCTAGCCACGTATCGGGGAGATCGTCATCCCTGGATTTGAAGGCGTATCTAATCGCCCATCTTAACTTTCTCTCCCACCCCGATAAACTCTAGCCAAGCCGTTTCCTAGCTATATGACATGCCCGAGGAAATGCGCTAGTTCTTGTCCCAACGTACCCAATGACCCTCATATCTCGAGCACTGTTTATGTTTGCCTCCCATCTTCGAATGTGAGTTTAAATCTTTGTCAATCCGTGTAACTGCTCATCTCCAGAGCAAGGGGGATGAAGGTGAGTTCCTGGTTCGAAGGATTCATTGGAATGCTGTTTACAATCCCATGTCTGGTGAGATCATCCCAGGTACGGACATGCCTTGTGGAGATCAGATTCCTCGGTGTCTGGTTGGATGGAATAGACGCGCTTGTCCTCATCCTGCTCTCAGTCAACGGCTCGGCCTCCATGCATTTGGTTGATATCTAGCCCCCTCTTAGCTGCTGGTTCACCACCCAGTGTTCGTGATGGTGGACTGGCCTGTAGCACCCACGAATGCATATTGCACTCCATTTGCATATTGCTGGAACTCCCCACGTAGACATCCAATGCATGCAAACAATACAGGCACCTACAAGCGGGCTTTGCTCTCGACCAAGCAGCTGGGATTGCCAGTTTGACATAACTCGGTGACTGCCCAGCAGTGAGAAATACGTCCAATGGATTCCTGTGACTCCAGAACTGGTTTTGAACTGCCCGATCAGTACAGGAATCCTGATGTCTCATTTGAGGATACACAGATCGCTGAGTGCGGTTGTACACCTCCCAAATGGATGCAGTACAACATGCGTCGTCCGGCACCCCGGCGAGGACGCACTGCAGGGGAACAGGGGAACAGGGGAACAGCATCTGAAGTTTCCCGCATAGCCGGAAGATATCGCTGCCAAGGCTGATATGGCTCATACGAACCATATGATCGCCGTTCGCTCTGCACGTACGCAGTCTAATCTGACATTCGTCTCGACCCGTCATGCCCGTTCAGATGGATATGTGCTGATTCGTCGATCGATGGCAGCAGGCAGGGACCCTGTGCGACACACCCTTGGCTGCTACCGTCGCCATGATTGCTCAGTGACAACTACCGGCATGTATACAACATTCTGGTACAGATAGACCAATATGTTCGGCTTTGCCATAGCGAGCGTCATGGATTCTTTGGAGAGCCGAAAAGACAACATGTCCCTTGATTGCTGTGGCGGTTGGTGTTTTTTTCTAAATTTTTATTTTCTTTCCCTTCTTGGTGCATATACATACTCCCTACGATGGTTTGTCTGACCGGAAGTACAGCAAAGCACCAATGCTAGAAATGCTGGCGACGCACTTCTACGCGCCTCTCCCATGAAAATTCCACCCTCGACGGTTGAAGATGCTAAAGGGTACTCCCGGATGTCGTTGAATTTGTCTGACACTCTGATCACAATTGTGTTTTCCAGGCTGGATCTCTTCGAAATACGGAGTATAGTTCCATAGACCACAACCTGATAATGCATCCGCCCGACAGCGCAACCACGTTGTCCCCGTCGAGCGATGGAGAAGATTCCAATGAAATTTTCGTCCCCGAATCGCTTCTGGCCACAGCAGGGTCGTCGTCGGAGGCCCGCCCGCAGACGATCCTCTGGAGGACTTCCCATCCCCCAGAAGCCGGTCCCGAAGACGAGATCCAAGTTCCGAAGAAGCGGCGCGCGTCAATCATCACCCCAGAGGAGGAGCCGGAGAGAGTATACCGACATGTGAGCTATTGCTCAGCTCTTGAGGAGGGCAGGGGGCCGCTTTCTCCACTCCCAGAGGAGGACGGCAGTGTCCATCGCTCACAGTCGCTGAACGAGCAACACATCGCTGGCCGTCTCCGCCAGCACAACTCCCATTATAACCAACTGTCGGACGAGAACGAACAGCGCACACATCGACACTCCCGCGGACTGTCTCGCGACTCCATTTTTTCAGCCCCAATGCGCATCTCCCGGTCACACAACGCGGTGAAGAAGAACCGGAGTAGTAGTCTGAAGAGCCTGTATGACCGGGCCAAGCTGGTGAATATCAAGCACCAGCGCCGGTTTTGGCTGCGCATTGTCATCGAGTACGGGTCGTATGCTTTCCTGATTCTGGTGGTGTACTTCATTCTCATCGGATTGCCGTTGTGGAAGGGCGCCGTGTACTGGCTCTACTGGATCATGCAGCACAAGCTCATCTTCCAGGGCGGCTGGGCGATTTTCATCTCTCTGCTAGTATGGTACGTTGCGTTGCCGCGCCGCCGCGCCGCCGCCTACTTCTCCTCCGACGGGACTAACCAGCGCCGTCTCGCAGGTTCTCGTACTCGCCACTGCTCGTCCAATTCGAAGACGACCCCCCCGGCCCAGACTACTACCAGGTCCGACACATCGCGCCCGCCACTCCCCGCGCCGCGCTGGTGATCCCGTGCTTCGAGGCCGGGCCGATCATCGGACGGACACTTGAAGCGGCGCTGCACGTCTTCCCACCGTCGCATATCTACGTGGTCGCCAACGGCAACTCGCCCACCCCGCTGGATAACACCGAGGACATCTGTCGGTCGTACGGGGTCAACCACATCTGGTGTCCGGTGGGGTCGAAGATCGTAGCGCTCTTCGTGGGGTGTTATGCAGCCAAGGCGTTCCGGTACCTGCTCCTCATCGACGACGACTGCCTCCTGCCGCCAGACTTCCCCGTGGTGACGTCGCGCATGACCAACCAGGTGCACTGCATCGGATACACGATCAAGTCGGTGGCGGAGGATCTGTCGCCAGGCACGTACTGCCAGCAGGCGCAGGACCTGGAGTACAAGCTGGCGGGGCTGCAGCGCAGCTTTGCGGGGCGGTTTGGCAGCGCGACGTTCCCGCACGGGGCCATCTCGCTGTGGAAGCGGAAGTTCCTGAAACGCACGCTGGAGAATCACCCGGGGTTTTCGATCAGCGAGGACTGGTTCCTGGGGGATAGCTGTCGGCGGCTTGGGGGGCGCATCCAGATGTGCAGTGCGGTGTTTGTGCGGACGGTGACGCCGTCACGGCTGTTCTCGGTGCGTGGCACGGCGGACCGCGGTGGATTTGGTGAGAGGACGGTGTGCAAGCAGCGGTTTGCACGGTGGAATTTCTTCGTCACGAATAGCATGTGGTACAACTCGACGTATCTGTTTGGGTCCTGGAGGCTGGGGAAGTGGGAGGCGGGCGCGAAGCTGTTTGTCTTCCAGGAGGTGAGTTTTCCTTTTCTTTTTCTTTTTTTCTTGTTCCCTTGTCCATGGGTATGGTGTTTCTGATGGAGATAGTTGTATGAAACGGTGTTGTATATGCTGGCACCGTTTGTGATTCCGACGTCGATTGTGGTCGAGCCGGGGTTCAGTGTGTTGTTGACGCTGGCGACTTGGGGGCTGTATCTGCTGAATGCGCTCATCTTCAATGAGGTGCATCTCCGACGAAAGGATGAACGGGTCGACTTGTGGGTGGTGTTGTTCTACTATGTACGTGTCTGTCTCCTGGATGGGGGATTTTGCTGACGAAGTGTAGATGCCTTATAAGCTCATGATTGGGGTGATGAACGTCGTCAGCTGTTACTGGTCAATCGTCAAGTATGCGAGGTACTTTGCACGACGGCATCCCAAACTGACCGAGGACCATAAGGCCGTGGGGATGATTCTGCGACTGGAGGAGATGACGGAGAAGGGAGAGGGACGGGCCAGTGGGGTTGGGCGAAGTATGACGGTGCGGTCGATGGGGTATCGGGCGAGGACCGGGAGTTTGTCGGAGATTCAGGAAGTTCCGGGAGTACATGAGTTGAATGCGTAGGAGTGAAGTCGAAGTTGAGTAGATAGAAGTATAGAAGTATAGAAGCATCCGGATCAGTATATTGGTGCCTCAGGCAGCACATATCTACCTCTTCTACTCCCGCTCTACTTCGTTCTATCTCTCCTCTATACATACTTTACTGCACTACAGTAGACTCTATACATCTTCTACTCTAGCATGTTCTACTCTACTATACTCCTACCTACTATTCATCCTATAGATGTTATCGACTCACCATTGAACACGTGCTCCCCCCGCCCCCCGCCAATCAGCGCCCTCCCCCTGCACTGCCAGCACATCAACCGCCCAGACTGGACAGTCACGCCTGCATGTGTCCGCTTCGAGTCACCGCCATCTCTTCTGCTGCCTCTTCCCTCTTCTCTTCTTCTCTTCTCTCCTTCTCATCTCCTCTCCTGCATGTCATCCCCTTCTTCTCTCCCCCCTTCCCCTCCTCCATCGCTCCTCCATCCCCTGGGGTCCTTCTCTGCCTTCCCCCGCCCAAATCATGCGATAGACCCCCGATGCTGGCGTCAGAGCCATCGTGCGATCTCTGACTATGTTCGGTATGTTGCTAGATAACCCCTCCTTCATCCCTCCCTCATCCTGGATCCCGCTGATCTCCTCAGGTGGTTCACCATGTAATCCGGCCTCCACCATGTTTCCCTTGATCTTGACTCCCGAACCTTCCAAGGCGGAGTCGCCCGACTCCTCTCCCCAAATGGTCTCTTTCGAGGACTTGGCCGTCCGATATCGTCAACATCTCCACAAACAGGCCCGTCGAAAGAGGTTGGAAAAACGTCTCCATGCCACCAAAGTCTCCCTCGGCATTTCCGCGCGCCTGGTGCGCGTCGGCGGCGCCGTCCAGCGCGGCTTGGTCGAACGCTTGAAATACGACGACAAAGTCAACTTTATTGCTCTGTACCATACCCTGTTAGACCTTCAGGAATCCGGCGATCCTCCTTCCCCGTCTTCTTCTTCTTCTGCTTCTTCTTCCGTGGACCACTCCCCCGCAGACCGCTCCCCGGATTTTTTCCTCCAGTTGAGCCCCCAGTCGAGGGCCGATCTCATCCAAATCCTCCATTTGGTCCGTTCGGATCCCCACTTCCTGTATGAACGACTCTGCAGCCTGTCCCCCTTCCAGCTGAACTCCCTGGTCGCCGCCTCCGCCCCCTCCTGGGAGGCCGCCGAATTTACCTTCCCGTCCGGCCCGCGATCTCGGACCCATGGTTCCTCCAAGCGTAGTCCCTCCCATGCTCCTCCCTTCAAGGACCACATCCTAGCCTTTGAGAGGACCGATCCGTTGTCCGCTTTGCTGTTTAACGTTTATGCGTCCCCCTTGGACTCAGACTCCCCCGAATCCCACCTGCGCTTGGAGGTTTGGTCGTCCGTCTGTGCCAAGCTCATTGCCGATGGAGCCAGTAGGTTTGATCCGCTCATCACCCATGTGCTCGCCGCCTGGGCCGCCGGCAGTGATTGGAAAGCCCGGCCAAAATTTGAACTCTATCTCATGGACATCCTCCAAACCGGTGCCTTTCTTTTGGAACATGTAGACACCCCTCCCGGTCTTGGTTTTGATGCCGACCTGCCCGACCCGCTCCGGACAGATGCCGCCGAGGAGTTCTTCGCTTCCGCTGTGGATGCATTGTTTGAGCTTCTAGACGACCCAGATGGAGGCTTTCCTCACGCGGTATTGAACCTAAGCAGTGCGATCCTGGCGAAATTGCCCCGCCAGGACTGTCGCAATCGGTTCCTGGAGATTCTCTACGTCCAGTGGTTTTTCTCCAAATTCTTCTATGGCGCACTTACCTACCCGGAGGTATGTACCTCCCTGCCCATCGGACCACCATTCTAACGAGGCGCAGGCCCACGGCCTCCTGCTCGACTTTCACATTAGGAAAGATGCGCGAGAAAAACTTCTGGGACAAGTTGGAATCCGCGCCTACAATCAAGTCTTTGCCGTGCTACACTCTATGTGCGTCTGCCCACTATCAAGTGCTTCCTGCCGCCCCGCGTCAACACGCTGACCTGTCTCTTATGCGAATAGGGATCATTTCTCCATGGTTCGTCCTACCGTTCGGCAACGGATCGAGAGTATGCTCCACCAGCTCCGAGAGACGGCTTCCTCCATACAGACCACCAAACCCCAGGCGATCGCAGCTGGGCGAGAGTCCCCGGCCGCGTTCTTAATGCTCTCTTCTGCGGACATTCTAACGTTACTGAATGCTCTCTTTCCTCGGAGAATTGCTCCTCCTTGTCATCCCCCTACTTCCCCCGCCGCGCGCCTCAATTTATTGCAGCCTCTTACGGAGATACAAACCACCCATCCGGTGTATCCAGGGATCTTCCCGTCGTTGGCTGGTCCTTCTCCAACCTCATCATCCCCTTCTAAGAGCCTATTCCCTACGGGTATGGACTTCCTATCGCTCCCTGAGAACAGTCTCGTTCGAAGCGCCGATCGAGTTCGGTTTGAGCTAACTGACGAGCCGGACATCCGACACCACCTGGAGTCTCCTTCCGCAGAAGAATGGACCATCTTTTCGGTATCAAGGACCACAAATAGCGTCTCATGGGGCCTGTTTTCAGACAGTCAATGCTCCGTGGATAATCACTCCGTGCATGAATCCCAGTGCACCTCTTTAGGAATGGAAGATAATTTTGAGGCCCTTCAGACCGCCATTGTGAAACTGATCCAGGAAAATCCAGCGGGTGACCACGTTGAGACTAGGTCGCCTCTTCATCTCTTGCAGACAGACAGCCTATCTCTGAAGGAACGGTTCACACGAGCTATGAACCATTGCCACAACAACTCGGATTTTATCGGGGCCCATTACTGGTGGAATGCTCATCGACAGTTGCTGCATAGTATCGCGAGCTCACCCCCTCGAAGGGCAAATGATTCGTGGATTCTCGAGCCGATGCACTCCGCCAGCACCCGCTCTCTGGAAGCATCTCGTACGGTAATCGAACGCTGTGAAAGCGATTTTGTCGTTCTTGACCGTCACATGCACCGACTACAGCGCACTGTGAAAGACATGATGGCCACCGTCGCGCGGCTTCGAGATAAGATGTGGTACATGACGGATGTGAAGAACTCGATGCGGTACGAGGATGCGAAGAACGTTGCACTGGCGTTGAAGACGATGCGGTACTCGGCTCGTCTCTACCGACAGATGTCCAATGAAGGTCGACCTCGCAGCGGTACCACCCGGTCGTTCGGAGGATCCATACTCCATAAACCCGAGCTGCAGGTGATGAACGTCATGAGGGCCCCCAGCAGTCAAGGAGGCCCCAATAAGCTCTCTGATGAACAAGTAGACCTGATTCGGAAATGGCTAACCCATCATAACATTGACAATTTCTGCAAGGGCGAGGAGCGCATCCACCGATTTTGCTATGAGGTCCAGGCCAGCATCAACCGGCTAGTCGGCGAGACGATGGCAGAAACTCCTGTGTTATGGGCGAGTGAGTTGTTCCACAAAGAACGGGCCAAGTACGAGGGCTCAAGCACTCGTGGATTCCTCGGACTGTCGGGTCTGCGCGCTCTGAATCCTGCCAGTGACAATGCAAGTCACATTTCTCAATCCCCGAGCGGTTTGAGCCCTTCCGATGCTACTCCCAAGTCCCTCTTTTCGGACCGATGGCGTGTTCCGCGGGAGCCGTCCATCGCGGATACATCCTCCATCGGGGGCTCGCCTGGAAAAGCCGCCTCTACGTCCACAGGTGATACTTACAGCACCTTTTGGTCGGCAGCACAGCACGCCGCACATTATGCCCCTAGCGTGTCGAGCATCTACTCGCGGCCCCCGTCGTTACTGAATGACGCAACAGGCCCGCAGCATAGTACTCACGGCAAATCTGCATTCCTCGATGAACTGCGACAGACGCTGACAAGTCTTCTCTTGAGCGACCTCGGGTCGCCAGTATGGAGCTGTGGAAGTGAGACAGATGCATGGTTTGGCAATGCCCTGGATCAGAAACGGATCCAGACGCAAATGAAGAAGCGTGCTCAGGTACAAAAGTTCTACGCAGAGTACAACGACCGGCTTGTCCGTCAAACCATACAACGAACTCCAAGCAGTCGACGGAGCAAGTCGCTGGACCGTTCACACCTCGAGGATCGCACAGAGCGTAGGTCGCAATCCTCAGCACCCAATACTATTGTTGATTATGATGGTCAACCTCCGTTCTCGTATCGGATGGTTTTCCGGCAGCTGATCGAGGTTTTTTCCCGGCATGGAAATCCCTTCGTCAAACTCAAGGCATTACGGGACCTTAGATCCTTAGTGGTCGCGTCGCTATCCACCAACGATGGCCACGTCTTTACATCTGCTAATGAACCCATCTTGTCCCGAGGGCAACCTTCGGAAGTTCCATCTAAGCGGTCCGCACGACACAGTTTCTCGGAACCCCGTGGCTTGGACCATCTGGGAAAGGACGGACATACTCCGACGTCTCCGGCCGCTGAGTCCGCAATCTTCGAGTCGCGGCCGTCGGACTATTCCGTCCCTACGGAGAAACAGATCGTGGATGCTCTCCGTAATCTGCTGCTGGAGGTCAAACCCAAGACACTCTTCCGAGACCTGCAGTTTATTTCGGCCTTCGTTCCCGGCAGCACGCTGAACAATTCTGACAGCGGAACCGCCTTTTTGCAGTTTGGGCTGGCAGCGCTGAGCCTGAAAGACGAGATCTGCAACAGCATGGTGGAGATCGCAGACAATATTGTCTCGCAAGAGCTCAGTAGGCGTCATCCGCCCCTGGGATATGACATGACCCCGCGGCCTGGCCATGGCATTGAGGATGCGGCTGGCATGTGGATTATCACGGCCAAGGAAGGCAACCCCGTTGCGCAGCGGGAGCTTGCCATTTTATATCTCACACATCCGGAGCTCCTCCCACGGGTGACGCTGCCACTGACGCTCTTGCGGGACACCTTCAAGGCGGAGATGATGTATCGGCGCGACAAGGACTCCAAATCGGACCCGCAGAGCATGTGTTTGGCGCTGCACTGGATGCAGCTGTCAGCGAAAGGCGGGGACGAGCTCGCGCGAAACCGGCTTCGTGAGCGTGACGAGTTTGAGTCGATCTCGTAGTGTGATTCTATCTGGCGTTTTGATTGTGTTTGGGTTGGTTACGCTTGATGATGACGACTGATACCATGACGAACTGTACTTGATGTGAGCTATACCTATTGGAGTTGATAATGTCGCATATATGTTGTCGCTGGGCTGTTTTGTTTCATATACACGTATGAAATGCAGTTGATCTAATTTATATTTGTGCGGAGATGTCAGCAGATGAAGTAGTACGGAAGTATATATAGTTAACTAAGTTACGAAGGCCTGTATATGAGTCAGCACGGTTGTGCCAGCAACAACGTCATACCCCACGTGTCAGCCAACCGAACTTCTTCTCCTTCACCTCCTCATAGCAAACCTTCTTTCTCTCCCTTCAACCCCCACACCCGACACAACTATGGCCCACGCAATGCACGACACACACAAACGCCCCAAGGGTACCGCCTCCCCCTCCCTCTAGAGACCTCCCTCCATTCCTACTAACCTCATCCGCAGGCATTCTCAAGAACTCCACCAGCTCAGGCAGCATCCCCCGCGCCGCCTCCGCAGCAGCCCCTCAAGCATCGTCACCACCAGCCGCACGACAACCCGGCACCACGCCAACCGACCCGCTCGACACGAAGGAACTGACACTCCAGAACACGCTCCAGAACGCCGGCCGCCGACGGTCCTCATCCGGCGCGGTCGGCGCACGGCGACAATCGCTGGCTAGCGCCAGCGGCAGCGCGCACGACTCGAACTCACCGCGACTGAAGTGGGACGAGGCGAACCTGTACCTCGCGGAGCAGGAGAAGACGGCCAAGATGAAGATCGACGAGCCTAAGACGCCGTATGCGCCGCGGTATGACCCGGCCCAGGACGAGGAGGAGATGCGGCTCGCGGAGGCGGCGGAGGCGGAGGAGAGTCTGATTGATGCGCAGGGCGTGGTGGTGGACGAGCTGGATCGCGGCCGGAAGAAGATCGCGGTCGCGGAGGAGGAGATCCCTGACTTGGAGCTGGGAGAGCCCGAGGAGGCCGTTACTGGCGGTCAGCAGCCGCAGCGGATTGTGCACGGTCGCCGGCTTAGCGAGGATGAATCGGCGGCGCATGGGGATCGACATGTTGTTGTTGGTGGGGATGGGGACGGGGGTGGTGCGGGTGACGGGTTACTGACGGCGGAGGAGGCGCAGGCGAAACATCGGCAGTTTGAGAAGAGGCGGAAACAGCATTACGAGATGCGGAATATTAAGGAGCTTCTTGCGTGGGTTCTCCTTTCTGCTTTCCTTCCCCTTCGTCGTTTTTTCATGTTGAGGTGTATTCGGTGCTGACTGTCTACTGGGTAGGCATCCGGAGAATCTGGATGAGATGGATGAGGACGAGGATGAGGAGGAGACGACTCCTGCGGTGCCGCCGCCGGTGCCTAAGATTCCGGAGAAGTTTTTGAATGGGAGGCAGTAAGGCCGGGGGTGTTATGAGGAACGATTGCATTGATCTGGGATTGTCTACGCAGTGATGGTATATTCCCCGGCTGTTTTGAAGGTCTTTCCGCTGGGATGTTTAACTGGGCTCTTATACTTGCATACATGATAGATGGGATAATATGATTTCATGAGACTTGGCCGTGTTGCCGGGACAGCTACTCAACGCAGTACTGGAATATGGAGCCCCTAATGAAAGTGAAACGAGGAGCTGCAGCCACCGGGTTGATCGACGGGGCGAGACCGTGGGATGTGACCTGTCATGTCTATAGTGTAGTCGAGTACTCTGTATATATACCGGAGAGACGGCTTTACGAGATCAGCTGTAGACAATCTACTAATAGGTAGAGAGACTACTACATCCCCCGTATACATTGTGTATTGATCCGCAATCAGATAATCATCGCGGGAAATCCCGAGATCAGGAGATTTGCACGCCGATAATTTTAGCCCGCCGATAATTAATAATAATTCTATCGACTCTGGTGAGGGTCAGTGTTATTATTTATTAGTCCTGGTTTTATTGTTGCGCGACTATTTATTCCCGTGACCCCCATGTGATCGTCCTTCTTTCTCTTTTCTTCTTCAAATCTCCTTCCACCACCTCATACACCACACAACACAACATACATACACACATACATACATCACCTCACCATGTCGGACCAGAAAGACGTCTCCGAACCCCAACCTCCTGTCAACAATCCCACCGAATCCCCGGCTCAGCCCGAGAAACCGGCCGAACCCACTCCGGATGGCAGTGCCGATGCCAATGGCAAGACAGAAGAACCGGCTCCCCAGTCCACCTCCGCGGAAGCTCCCGCAGAGCAGCCGCAACAGGGGGACCAGCAGAAGGACTCCCCGGCCGACAACAAGCCCGAGTATCTGGCCAAGAACCCGGCGTTGAGTCAATTCTTCGACCGTCTTCCCACCATCCTCTCCAACGCAGGCCACGATGAAATGTGGGGCGTCGCTCTCAAGGATTCCTCCGATGTCCCCACCGTCAACGTGATGATCAAGCTCCTGCGCGCCAACGAGGGCAACGTGACGCTCGCGGAGGAGCAGCTGACCAAGGCCCTGAAATGGCGCAAGGAGATGGACCCCACCGCCCTGGTCGAGACGGCCAGCTACAGCGCCAGCAAGTTCGGCGGCTTGGGGTATCTGACCACGTACAAGGATGCCAACGGGAAGGAGACCGTTGTCACCTGGAACATCTACGGGTCGGTGAAGAGCATCGATGCGACGTTTGGGGACATGGATGAGTTCGTCAAGTGGCGCGTCGCTCTCATGGAAATGGCCGTCAAGGAACTCAAGATGGACCAGGCCACCGCCGTCATGGACTACAATGCCGAGGAGGACCCCTACCAGATGATCCAGGTGCACGACTACCTCAACGTCAGCTTCCTGCGCCTGAACCCCAACCTGCGCGCCGCCACCAAGAAGACCATCGAGGTCTTCGCCATGGCCTACCCGGAGCTTCTGCGCGAGAAGTTCTTTGTCAACGTCCCCGCCATCATGGGCTGGATGTTCGCCGCCATGAAGGTCTTCCTCAGCAAGAACACCACCCGTAAATTCCACCCCATCTCCAACGGCGCCAACCTGGCCCGCGAATTCCCTGCCCCCTTGAAGGAGCTGTTCCCCAAGGCGTACGGTGGTAACGGCGCCGCCTTGCAAGATGATGCAAGGACCGTGAAGCTAGTCGCTGACCCAGAGCCGGCCGCAGAGACCAAGGGTGACGCTAAGGCTGAGGATGCTCCCGACACGTCCAAGGAAGAACCGAAGCAGGAGTCTGCGGATCCAGCCCGGGAAAAGACCGACGCGGAGGTGAAGGAGAATCCTGCGGCTGCAACTGAGGCCAAGTAAAGGCTACTTGACGCTGGGTTGATATGGCCACACCGTTTGGCTAATGTTACTGCTGTTGAAGGGGGCGAGCGTTGATTATTGTGTTATTGATACCTCAGCCTGCTGTGAAGAGGCCTGCTTTCCGTTCCTCCAGTTTTTAGATATTTATTTTAATCCTGAAAGAATACACTTTGCTTCTCTACTCACTATGTATCATCATTCTCTATTGTGCTGTTCCACCGATAGGGCCGATATCCCATACGGGAGATCATTCGTGCCAAGAGTGCAACTCCGCCCGTCCAACTTCCGCGCAAAGAGCTCCAGCGATCACCGTCTACCCACTTCACCTCACTTACCTACACCTTAGCGTTGAAGCAGAATGTGTTTCGCTCATCTCGACCTCTGCCTGTGTCATCAATAATTCTCATCCGCTCCTCCAGCAGCAGACGCTCAAAATGTCCGTCTGGAACCCCGATAACATTCGCGATGTCGCCGAATCTGTCGGCATCGTCAATCTCAACAACGATGTCACCGAGAATCTCGCCCGCGACGTCGAGTACCGCATCGCACAGGTTCTCGAGGAGGCCCTGAAATTCATGCGCCACAGCCGCCGCACCCTCCTTACGACCCAAGACATCTCCCAGGCGCTGCGCGTGCTGGACGTGGAACCCTTATACGGATATGAAACGACGAGGCCGTTGCGGTTTGGTGAGGCGTCGCTGGGCCCAGGACAGCCTCTCTTCTACGTGGAGGATGAGGAGGTGGACTTCGAGAAGTTAATCAACGCGCCGTTGCCCAAGGTGCCGCGCGAGATCTCATTTACAGGTACCCAGCCTTGTGTCCCGTGGAGTGAGGGTGCCGCTAACGCAATTCAACAGCACATTGGCTGGCCGTGGAAGGCGTTCAGCCGTCGATCCCCCAGAACCCAACCGCCGCCGACTCGCGAAACCTGGAATTGCTGTCGAAGGGACCCAACGCCAACTCCACTCTGGCTGCCATGAGCGGCAGCGGGAACGTAGCCGTCAAACCGCTGGTGAAACACGTGCTGTCGAAGGAGCTGCAGCTGTACTTTGAGAAGGTTTGCAATGCGTTCCTGGACGAGTCCAGCGAGGAGTACCGCACGTCAGGCTACTCCAGTCTCCGTGAAGACCCGGGCTTGCACCAGCTGGTACCGTACTTTGTGCAGTTCATCTCCGAGAAGGTGACGCATGGCATGAAGGATATTTTTGTGCTCACGCAGATGATGCGCATGGCCGAGGCGCTGGTGCAGAACCAGTCGCTCTACGTGGACCCTTATGTACGAATCCTTCCCCGGGTCGATTGCTACGCATGGCTAATTCTACGCAGGTGGCTTCTCTCGTTCCCCCTATCCTGACCTGTCTGATCGGTCGGCAGCTTGGTGGGAACGCCGACCTCTCCGAGCAGTTTGCCCTCCGCGACCTGGCCGCGTCGCTCCTGGGCCTCATCGCGAAGAAGTACTCCCACTCATCGCATACGCTGAAGCCCCGTCTCGCCCGGTCCTGCCTCAAGACGTTCCTGGACCCATTGAAGCCGTTTGGTGCACAGTACGGCGCGTTGATCGGCCTCCATGCGGTCGGAGGCGCCGAGGCCGTGCGCGTGCTGATCGTCCCCAGCCTGCCTACGTACGGTAACCTACTCAAGGACGGGATGGCGGAGGACGATCCCCGTCGACCGGAGGCCGAGCGAGTGCTTCAGGTTCTGTTTGCGGTGCTGGCATCCTTGCGCGAGGGCCACGCGCCGTTGGCCAACGGGAATGCCGCCACGGTGACGGACGACCTGCGCACAAAATTGACGGGGAAGGTGGGGGAGTTTTTGGCGGGGAAGATCGGTGAGCAGGGGGATGTGCAGATGGCGCATGATGTGTTGAACTCGTAGGGGTGCTGTTTTCTTTTCCGTTATATAATTCCGATGGAATGTCGGTCTGGGTTGCGGCGATATTGAGTTTGGCGTTGGGGAGTTGGAGAAGGGTCTGGATTCGACATGTCGAGCATATTACAAGTGTTTCTTTCGTGTCTTCCGAGTTCCCTCCGTGTCGGTCATGACGGTACCATCCATGACTGTCGTAGAAATACAGTGCGTCGATCGCGGGTTCCTGGCGGCGACGTCACCGGGCTTATGTCAGCGGTCAGCGGGCATCTGCCGCGCCTCACCGCCCGCCGGCTGTCGCACGAGCACCAAAAACTCAACGACGTCCAACTTCAGTCGCCATCGTCGTCCTCTCATCTGCGTCGTCCTGTACTGCGGGATTCTGCGGATTGCTCAATTCTCCCCATAAGCCGGTTTGCCTTCTCTGCCACGGAGAAATACCTGACGTTCCATTCGCGTCTCTCGGTCTCTACCCAACCTGCGGCCCACGATTTTTTTCCGGGCCCACACATCAAATCAAATCTTCCTGCTTGGGAATCAATAATTTCCCTCAACGCCTCAACCCCACGTTGATATTTTTCTTCTTCTTTCCTCCTCCTCCTTTCAACTCTCTCCTCGTCCCATCCGCTGGGAGTATTGTCTGCCTGCTGAGCTTGCGGTGATACGCTTCGATTCCCCCAGAGCTCTTCTGCGGTCTTTCCGTCCGTGTCGCACGAACTGGTCGTCTCGCCGATGTCCAGCTCTGTAGCTTCTCGCTACATCGTGCTGTTTTAAGCCCGATTCTTTCTTGCCTTCCATGAACCCGAAGGATCTCCTACGATTCCTGTCTAAGCCTGCGAAGTAGGTCGTCCCCTGGTGTCCGTGTCGGTCAGAGTTTTCGCGCTTCCCCGCTTCGTCGGTCTTGCCCGCATACACTTTCTCCAACTCTTCCCACTTCCAACACCATTCGCTAATTGCCTTCTCTCTAGGCCTCGATAACGCGACTCACGCAGTCACCTTTTCACACCCTCACCCCCTTTTGTACCCTTTTTTGAAAAGCAGATCTCCTCGTCTGCTAGACCCGATACTTTGACCGGTATCGGTATCTTCCAGCACGAGGGTTCACCACCGATAGTCACCATTCCTTTTTCCAGAGGCTTTTTCCTCCTCTCTCTTTCCTTCCGCCCTCCCTAGCAGCCCTCCAGGCTCTTTCGGATCTTACCCTTTCTGGCTGTGTGCCACCTTTGCTCCATTGGAATCAGGGCCTTCTCTCTCAGACGGACATCCCCCCCTGTTCGTCTGGGTAGCAGATAGTGCTTCCTAGGCTTTTCTACTTCTGTCTACAGTTTTTAAAACGCAATTGACGCCCCGCGTCTCGATACCTGTCCCGCCGTTCACTTACTCGCCACCCGTGCGTTGTCTATTCGCCTCAATTGCTGGAGATGGTGTACATTGGGATCCCCAAAAACTACACGACCTCGCCGTCATCCTTCATCGGGACCCCGTCCCTGACCATCAACTATGCGGCAACCCAGGACCTCGACTCCTCCAATGCCTTTGAAGGTATGGTACCCGGTGGAATTGGCGTGGCATTGTTGCTGATTCATGACTCCCCCAGGCCCGGAGAAGCTCCTGGAGGTGTGGTTCGCTCCGTCTGCCAAGGATCTTCCGTCTTCCAACGCCGCCGGTCTGAAGGCGGTGTCGGAGGAGATCTGGAAGGACATGCTCGACCTGGTCAATTGTCAGGTCCTCTCCATTGTGTCGTCCGAGGATGTTGACGCCTACCTCCTGTCCGAGTCCAGCATGTTCGTGTGGCCTCACAAGTTGATTTTGAAGACCTGTGGGACTACCACTTTGCTGTCGGGTCTGCCTCGCATCCTCGAGATCGCGGCCATGTTTGGTGGCTTCCAGAAGTCGACGGCTCCTCCGTCGCGCGGCATCTCGGTCGCTGCGGCCCCGTACCGCGTGTTCTACAGCCGGAAGAACTTCCTCTTCCCGGACCGTCAGCGTGGCCCCCACCGCAGCTGGAGGGACGAGGTGCGCACCATGGACAGGCTGTTCCTCAACGGTAGCGCGTACATGATTGGCAAGATGAACGGCGAGCACTGGTACCTGTACCTCACCGAGCCGCACACCTTGCTGACTCCTCCCGCGTCTCCGACGGCGGAATCGGACGAACCGGTCACCGAGACCAAGATGCTTCAGATCCCTCAGCGGGCGGCCCCCCAGGCCGGCGACGATGATGAGACTCTGGAGGTACTGATGACCGATCTGGAGGAAGAGAACGCCAAGCAGTTCTACCTGGACCACGCGACCACCGTTGCGGAGAAGCAGTACAGCAACTTCGAGAAGGACAATGGCGAGCACGTGGATGTCTTCAGCAACAACGCGGACATGGACGGCGTCGAGCCCGGCCCCGTGCGCACGCTGCCGGCCGAGTTGACCACGGAGGGTCACGCCCTGGGCACCGTGGTGTCCGAGTCGTGTGGCTTGTCCAATGTCTACCCGAAGGAGAAGTTCCCGGAGTCGCGCATCGATGCCTACCTGTTCACCCCGTGCGGATTCTCGGCCAACGGCGTCATTCCCTCGCCTCATCAAGGCATGGGCACGCACTACTTCACGGTGCATGTGACGCCCGAGCCGCAGTGCTCGTATGCGTCGTTCGAGACCAACGTGCCGCACTCGCAGAACGGCCAGACTACGGCGGGCATCATCCAGGAGGTGGTCAACATCTTCAAGCCGGGCCGGTTCACTGTGACGTTGTTCGAGGCCAAGCCGGCGGACGCGGAGATGGACAGCGTGGAGGAGGGCCGCTTCGTCGAGCGTCAAGCGGCGCGTCGTGCGACCAAGATGGAGCATGTGGACGGATATCGGCGGGTGGATCGGATTGTCCACGATCTGGATGGATATGACCTCGTGTTCCGCTACTACGAGCGGCTCGATTGGAAAGGGGGGGCCCCTCGGCTCGGAGAAGAGCGCATGTAAGTGGCGTCATGTCCAGGATTGAGACGATCGAGGGTGGGAAATTGCACTGTTTGAGTTGATTGAGTTTCGTAGTGGTTGATTCATTCTTTTGCAAGCGTGTTGTTATTGAGCATTTGTACTTGATCATTCATTGAACCGACACGATATCGGATAATATTGATTGTTTCGTTTTCATGGATATGAGAGCCGTAGACTACGGTAGAGGATGTATAAAATTTCTATAAAAGTATATAAAAGTATCTACTAAGGCTGGATGGAGGTCGGCGGACTTCCCGAACGGGAGAGTTTGCCCGATTTGCTCTCCGCCATACATCCGGACTTCCTTCAGCTTCTTCCCAACGCAACCACATCCACAACGACCACCTTCACCATCCCTCCGTCCTCGCTTTCTTCTCACCTGGTCCTGACCTCTTCGACACCTCTCCGATATACCACACCATCATCGACCCATCGTCAGTTCACCACTCCCAGCCAAACTACCACCAAAGCAAAGCAAAAAGCACAGCATACAAAGCAACCATGTCCTCCCCTCCACCACCAAACAACCCCCTAAAACGCCCCTCCATCTCCTCCACCACCTCCCAATCCGCCAAACGCCCCCGGATGCACCCTCTCCGCCAGACCTCCTTCCCAACCACCATCGACACCGATCCGCGCAACTTCAGCGCCACCAGCGACGCCGGCAGCGTCACCGGCAGCTTCACGGGGAGTCTGGGCGGCGTGTCTGCCGACGGAGTGTTCCGAACAGGCAAGAAGCGCGGTCGCAAGAGCAAGGCCGAGAAGGAGCGCGAGCGCGAAGACGCGGCGAGTGCGCGCGGCGTGGGCGATGGGCGGCTCGGGTCTGTGGACGAGGGCGTGTCGGTGCGTGCGGGTGGAGGTGGTGCGGGCGGCGGTGCCGGTGCCGGTGACGACGATGACGATGAGGATTTTGAGGATGAGGGTGAGTTGCTGGGACGGGAGGAAGGCGCGACAGATACCGAGGCGGAGAAGAAGAATCTTGCGTATGTTTTTTTTTTCCCTTCGTTTCTCCTTTCTACGGGTGGACGTTTGTCTGTCTGGCTACGAGTGTCAAAGCTAACTGATCAGTCTCCTCGTCGATGCGTTCAATCCCCTCCAATCCGAACGATACGATCTCTTCAAACGCGCAAAGCTGCGCAAGGAAACCCTCCGGCGTATCGTCAACCATGCACTCTCGCAGTCGGTCCCCGCCAGCGTCGTCACCACCATCAACGGCTTCACCAAGGTGTTTGCCGGCGAGATCATCGAGAAGGCTCGCACCGTGCAGATAGAATGGGCCGACGCCCACGACCAGGCGGCCCTGGCTCGCTTCGAAGCGGAAGAAGCGGCGGCGATGGCGGCGGCAGATGCTACGAATGGACATGCCCATGTGAAACGGGAAACTCCGGACACGCCGGTCTCTGCGACACCGGTCCCGGGACGAACCCCGCGACAGTTCAAACCGCCGCCGAACCCACATCGTGGACAACTGTTGCCGTCACATCTCCGCGAGGCCCTACGTCGGTACAAGCGCGACGGGGAAGGCGGCGGCGTGGGATTTTCGGGACTCAGTACGGGGAATCTGGGAGTTCGAGGATCCGTGACTTGGACTGCGGGCAGCGTAGGCGGCCGACGGATATTCCGGTGATGCTTTTCCTTTTCCCTTTTTTTTTTTCTGTTCGTATGATTACGACATTAGGGAACGATGATCATGGATAGGGGCATGGATTAAATAATAATGTCTCGAAGCGGCTGGTTCCGCCTCAGGGTCTCACACCTCATCATCTTGGCGTGTCCACTTTTTCCGTTTGCATCTTTTCTTTTTTTTTTTCCCTTCTTCTCTCTGCTCCCTTCTTGTTCTTGTTGTGCCTCGGGCTCGGGCTGATGAACAGGTCATCCTGTGCTGATCGATCTGCCGAGTTGGGCCGTGATACGTTCCATGCAATCCAACCCTACAGGGCCATGACCAAAAGTCTACTCATCAGCCAAGCCGTGATCTGCTGCATCTTGCCCTCGACCAGCCAGGCAGCCTTCATTTCCATGGTTGTACGCGTCCCTCACTCGCCGTGGCGACATTGTGGAATCGGTTGATGCCATTGTGCCAAGCCCGCCGAATAGGGCTGAACTCCGTTGATATCGGTCTATGGTGCTGGATGGCGTCACCTGCGGCCACGCTCGCGCATCCAAACCATGGCGTTATTTGTTGCCGCGATTGAGGAGGTCCATTTCCCCTCCCCATACCGTTACCTCCCTTTCGAATCGTGGTATCTCGGCTCTCCCGTTATGCGGAATGCTGCGTGGGTGCCCGTGTAGCCGGGAATGCCACTGCCCTCCCTTGAGAAACGAGGTTTCAGATGCGAGTGGGAACTCTCCACCTAAAGAGGACCCTGATCCAGTCCTTGACAAGTCCAGTGACTTGTGGTCTCCCCCTTGGAAGTGGGTTTGCCAACCCTTCGGGACTGGTTTGTCGCGTTATTCTGGGGTTCGATTTTAAGTGCTGGCTTTCTCGGCATACTGCCCACGATGGTTGATCCATTCCTGCAGCACTATTTTTGTGTGAAACTCCTGCAGACGGATTTTTTTTACTTTTTTAAGCACGGCTCTGTTTTATTTACCGATTACGCCATGGTGGCATGGACAATCATTGCTGATTGTTGGATTTTTAACGCCCTTGATACACTCCTACGTACGCTTCTCCCCCCTAGACTATACTAGATACGAAATCTGTCGCCATTGCGTCCTCCTATTTCTCCCTGCTGGTATCTCGTTTAAACTTCGTCCCCTTCCTGATTTTCCTTTCTTCCCTCTGGTTTCCTTGGTTCGGTCCCTCGGTCGTTTCTGGGTCAGTTTGCATGGATCGAGTCTATTGGTGTCTTCCTACCCTTCAGTCCCTCTCTTAGATCCTTTCTTTTTCTTCGTTTGCTTTTGATGTCCGTGTCTGTGTAACGTCCCTTGCCCACCATGGAGTATATCCAGCCGTCGTATCTCTATACCCGTCTGGTGGACAACCTGCCATGGAAAGGAGGAGACTCCTCAGTGAAAGGCGATCCTAGGAAGAGCGTGAAATGGATTGACGTGAGTTTCATCAGCTGCAGCAATAACAGTCGACTAATGTGGGATCTGACACATCACAGGGCCTCAGAGGTATCGCTTCCTTCCTGGTCGTCATGACCCATCTAGCGCGTGCCTGGGACTACGATCTGTTTGCACCACGGGATACCGAAGATGCCACTCCGCGTGTGCTGCAATGGCCCATCCTGCGTATCCCCTGGCAGGGCCGCATCGGCGTTACCATCTTCGCCTTCCTGACCGGCTACGTCTGTGCCCTGAAGCCGATCAAGCAGTCCCGCGCCGGCGACCACTACGCGTCCTTCACCTCCGTCGCAAAGAGTGCCTTCCGTCGTCCGCCGCGCCTGATCCTGCCGGCCACCTTCGCCATGATCATCTCGTGGGTGATGGCGCAGTGCGGTGCCTTTGTCGTGGCCAACCGCTCCGATTGCTGGTGGTGTCGTTACGCCGCCCCGGATCTGGAGGACTCCTTCTGGAAAGAGGTCCTCCGGCTGGGGAAGAACTTCCTCAGCACGTGGACCACCGGGTACATGGCGTACGATGATCACCAATGGGCTCTGCTGCCGCTGCTTCTGGCGTCGATGCTGGTGTACATCCTTCTCTGTGCGACGATGTTCGTCAAGTTCCGGTACCGTCTCGTCATCTACCTCATCATGTTCCTGTACTTCCACCAGGATGCCGCGAAAGACACGGGTAAGTCGCTTGCTCGCACCTCTCCCCGAGACAGACACAGCCTGACTCGGATGTAGAAACCTTCCAGATGCAAGCCATCTACGGCATGTTCCTCAGCGACCTCTCCTACGAAGCATCCTGGCGCGACTTCGTTGACCGCCACCGCTGGCCCCGCCGGATTGTCGCGGGCATCCTCGCCCTCGCAGGACTGCTCATCGCCGGATACCCCGGCGAGCACCCCGAGTGGGCAACCTGGTCGGACATGATGTTCAAGGTGTCGCACTACATCTTCCCGCCGGACGTGAACATCGGCAAGCGATACACAGCCGTCGGCGTCGACCTGATCATCTTCGCGATCTACATCTCCCCCTCGACGAAGGAATTCCTCTCCAACCGGCTCCTCCTGTGGCTCGGCAAGCAGAGCTTCGCCGTCTACCTGGTCCACGGCACGCTGCTGCGCACCGTGCTGTGTTGGATGCTGTACGGCATCTCCGGACAGCCGTGGGAGGAGGTCGTCGACGAGAACGGCAACCCCATCTACGATGAGGACGGCGAGCGCGTGCTGCCGCCCTGGCTGCCGCTGCGGCCGCCCTGGGTCGTCGCCATCAGCATCCCGGCCTGGATTGCGCTCGTGTATTTCTGCGCCTCGCTGTGGACCAGCTACGTCGACCCGTTCTGCGCCCGCGTCACCCAGAAGCTTGAGAACTGGATGTTCGTCGACGACGAGAAGGACGCTGCGCCGCCGCCGCTGCCTATGACGAGCATGCCCATGCCGACGGCGTAGGCTGGGCGTCCTTGCGGGGGGTTGTTATTTAGTTTTTTTTTTTTCGAGTACATATATTGTTTGGTCCATAGGTATCTACGGTGTACGTATCATATGCATATCAGATCATATCCCTGCGTGGAACATATTTGTTGGATGTGGCTTGCGTCAAGGTTCGCGGTAGCTTTGGCGATCCGGATAGACTTCTGAGCTGTAAACCCTGATCCTAACTCTACAGAGCACAGGACGGGATTTCCGATGTACGAGTGGGTGGGTGGATGGGAAGATCATGGTCGATTCTACTTCTAGTCTGTGTCTAGACACTCCCAAATTACATGCATAAATCATCATTCCGGAATATCGTCTCGCCATTTTAACCCCAACCCAATTCCTCACTGCCATTTCTGCACCACGACCCCTCCGCGCTTGAACTCCGCCAGATCCCCGAGCACTGCGCTCTTGTCCGTGAGCTCTTTGCTAGGGAACGTAGTCATGAGCACCCACGGCCGGGACTGGCTGACGGGGCTCGCGGCAGCGACAAAATCATAGACCGAGCCGATCGTATGCGACGTGTTGAACCGGGACGTCAGACGGGTGCCGTCGCCGAGACGGATCTGCAGGGTGACGATGGGCTGGGACTCGTCCACGGCGGGCTGGGAGGTCGGGGGCGTCTCCGGCTGTGATGGCGGCGGCGGGGTAGGCGTGGCGCTGGCGACGCCGGGAGTCGGGCTGCCAAGGCGCTGGCCGGCGCCCGCAAACGGCTTGTACTTGGGCTTGGGACGGACGTACTTCTCGTCGTGCTGCTTGATCTCGACGTCGACTTCCTGCCCGGGGAGCACGTTCATGATGGACAGCGGGGCGCGGCCCTGACGGATGCCGTCAAGGATCTCGGCGTTGCGGGGGTCATCGGAGCGGAAGAGTTCACCGTCGTCGACGGAGAAGCCATCAGACCAGAAGTGGAGGGTGCGCTGGACGCGCTCGGCGCGTTGCTGGTGGGCGGGGGCGGCAGCGGCGGCGGCGGAGGGATCCTCGACGACGCGGCTGGGGGCGTCGTCGCCGCCGAGGGTGCGCGCGGTGCCAGTGAAGTAGGAGCGGCGCGGAGCCGGGTCGTCGGCGGAGGGTGGTTGGGCGCGGCGGGCCTTTTCGATGATCTTCTTCTTGAGGTCGTCCGGGTTCTGCACGGCGAGGCCGGACTTTTCGCCGCCCGCGAAGAAGTCCTGGTTGACGGTGTCGTCTTCGTCGTCAGAAGAGCCCCCGCCAGCACCGCTGCCGGAGGAGAAGTCGCCGAGCGTGGCAAATTTCTTTCGAGGCGCGGGCTTGCGCGTGGATGAGGAGGGTTGCGGCGTCGTGGAGGGGGACTGCGAGGTGCTGCTGCCGCTGGGGGCTGGGCCGCCGAGCGTGCGGCCGGCCGAGGGCCCGGATTCGGCGCCGCCGAGGGAGCGCCCCGGGGTATCGTGCAGCGCGTCGTCTTGTTCGGCGAAGTATTCGGTCACGGCGGCTTCCAGGTCCCAGCCGTTGGTGCTGAGGTATTCATGTGCCTGTGCGGGGGTTAGTGAGATCGATGGGGGAGGGAGCAAGGGAGGGGAGGGTACCTCGCCCAGACGGGTCCGGGTCATGGCGCAGAATTGAGCGATGAGCTCGTCCTGGTCGATATTGGCGGGGTCCATGGTGGATGAGAAGGGGAGGAGGAATTGAAGATGAAGGAGAAGCTGAAGTTGAACTGGAGAAGAACAACAATGTACGTCACCGTTGCCTGATTGGTCAGCCGGGGAGACCTTTTTCCGGGCGGTGCCTAGGTGCGGCGGTGCCTTACTGGCCTGAGGCAGAACGCGGTATACTTGAGCTGGATTTGTGAATAAAAGATATAGGCAGAGTACAAACGAAGATCTGCTAGATATCTACTCTCCGATATGTATCTTCTGTTTCTGTCGTGAATGGTGCTCTATTGTGGTGCTTACATAACCCTATGAGTTCATCCGCTACTTCTCTGCGCGTCAACATCACCACCACTTCTTCATACGCACATCCCACTGACACCGACTTCCTCTCGTAATCACACTCCCCGCTACTCACATCTACCATGTCTGATAACCACAATTCGCCTCCCGAACTCTACGAGTCCGGTCTCACCGTCCCCTCCGACTCCGAGAACTACTCCGCCAACAACGAACTCTCCTCCTCGACATCCAGCTCTCCCCTCATTCTCTACAAACCCCCGACCTTCTGGAGTATCCTACGTGGTGCTGCGATCAATCTGTTCCTTCCGTTTGTCAACGGTCTGATGCTCGGATTCGGTGAACTCTTCGCACATGAAGCCGCCTACCGACTAGGATGGTCGGGAACCAAGGTACTGTCTTCTCCTGCAACGCCCTCCTGCGCTCCCTATACTAACACCGTCAGGTCTTCCCTCTTCATCGCCGATCGAGACCTGTCGGCCCTGGTGTCGAGGTTCGCGAGCTCCCGTCGGAACGGCGGCGCAACGGAACTCTCCGCGATACGGCTTCTCTCGAGTGAACCGAGCCACCGAACACGGGGGATATTGAAACGTACCTCCGAATGAAGAACAGCGCATTGTTATAGAGCTAATTATTGTCTCCGCGTGCATGATCACATCCTGGGATGAAAATACCTGTCGGTTGTTGTTGTTGTTGCTATCCTTGTTACGGTGTATATACTAGATCGTCGACACTGTCGAGATATGGTTTGAGGCGTCTGGCGCAGCCATTGCATTACATACGAATTCATAATCCCAGTGGGACCTGTCGTGTCTTACTGATCCTGTGTATCATTATCCCCATACTCAAACTCCGTAGGACCAGCCGTTCACCGCCCGGCAGAAAGAAAAACGCCAAAAGCATCCGCCGCTCGCTGTTTTCCTGCCGCATCGCCATTTTCCTCTTTCACCTCTCCTCCCTCCAATTCCAACAATGTTCGGCGGTGCTGGTCTCAAGGGCCGCGGCGCTATGCCGGCCATTGCCCGCCAACGGTTGTCCGCCTTCTCTCGCTCCAGCCGTTCGGTATGACCCTCCGGTTCGGCTCCATTTCGGCAGATTCGCAGATTGACCATGGCTTTAGATCTCCTCCTTCCGGCCCCAAGCCGCCGGATTGTCTGCTCGGCCTGGTCGAGCCAATCAGACTCTTGCTGGACGCCTTGCCTGGCGCCCTGCGGCCGGTATCCCCGCCGTGACGACTGCCCGGTTCAATTCCACTTCCTCCGCTGCCCCGACACCCGCCGATGCGACCACAACGACGACAGCGACGACGACCCCTACCCCGGCGTCAGACCTCTCTGACGTGGCGGTGGACCTTAACTCGATCCCCGAGAACATTGGCTATCTCAAGGCGCTGGGTCTGGACTACGGATGGGGCCCGTCCTCGCTGATCGAGTACGTGATCGAACATTTCCACATCTGGGCTGGTCTGCCGTGGTGGGCGAGTATCGTCGGAGCCGGTCTTCTCGTGCGTCTGGCGCTGCTGAAGCCCATGCTTGGTGCGGCCGACACCTCGACCAAGATCAACAACCTGCGGGACGTGTCCACGCCCCTCCGGACCAAGATGACCAACGCCGCGCGCGAGGGAAAGCAGACGGAAATGATGCAGGCCCGCATGGAGCTGAACAACCTCCACGCCCAGCACGGCGTCAAGCCGTGGAAGTCCTTTGTGCCGCTCCTCCAGGTGCCCCTGGGTTTCGGTTGCTACCGCGTCGTCAAGGGCATGACGGCCCTGCCGGTCCCGGGACTGGCCCTGGAGTCCGTTGGCTGGATCAAGGACTTGACTGTGGCCGACCCGTACTTTGTGCTGCCAGCGACGACCGCCCTGTTCATGTATCTCTCATTCCGGGTATGCTATGCTCGCCCGTTACACGGTCTCCCCTGGCTAACGAGACGCTCGTACAGAAAGGAGGTGAATCCGGTATCAATAACCTCACCAACTCCAGCCTCGGCAAGATGTTCCTCTACGGCATGCCTGCCATGACCTTCGCCTTCATGTCCTTCTTCCCCAGCGCCCTGCAGTTGTACTTCCTCGCCACCGGCCTGTTCGCCCTGGGCCAGTCGTATATGCTTGCGTCTCCCGGTTTCCGGAAGTTCGCCAACATCGCCATCCCCCAGAAGGCCGGCGCGCCCGCTCCTGGCGGTGGCGTCTCGTCCGAGGACCAGCAGAAGCAGCTGCGCATGATCGTCGAGGCCATGGAACAGCAGCAGAAGAACCCGAGCGCTGCCCAAGGCAAGACGCCGGATGCCAACACCGTCAGCTTCATCGACCGCTTCCTCGACTCGGTCAAGCAGTCGACAGACAAGACCCGCAAGGAGGTGAGCGAGAAGATGGACGAACTGCGCGGCAACGGTCCCCAGAAGAACGCCGACGGCACCCTCGCGGCGCCGCCGCGTCTCAGCGAGAGTGACCGCAAGCTGGCGGACGCGTACGAGAAGCGCCGCCGTGAGGAGGAGGACTGGAAGCGCGAGGAGCGCAACCACGCGCGGAGACAGGCGCATATGCGGACCCTGGAGGCGGAGCGCGAGAGGGCGCGGTCGTCATACAAGGTCAAGCAACGGTGATGCGATTAGGAGTTGGATTTTGTATATTATGGGTGGGTGTATGAGTGTGCGTCCCCTTCATCTACTTGTTTTATGTGATATTTAGAATGGACTGGGATAGTCAAATAGAGCATCTTCATTCTGTGAGCTGAAGCGTCAGTCAGGGGAGAACGATCCTGCTTAGCTTTATCTTATGAATCCTAGTTCTAGGTATCACCTACAGATTCTTATTAATAACGGCAACTTTTAGCCGTGAGATAATCGCAGCGGTGACACCCTAGCGTTCGACTTGGTCCCTTCCAGTACATTGCAGAATCCTTCTCGGTCCACTCTGGTGTTGTACGCCTCAAATCCGTGGCTTCACATCCCAAAGGTAGTTTGCTACTTAATAGGACGACGTATTCGTGTCGACTAAAATGATTGATCATTGTGGGTCTCCTTGCCCCACCAAAGTGGGCGTGTATAAATACATAGCTTTAACTTAATTGAATGATCCGTAGGCATGGTGTTCTAGATATAGTACTAGGTGAAACCCGTGCAATCCGAGTATGGAAACCAGGACATATGTGTACTGGTTGTTGAATTCCGTGCCGATGAATGTGCTGACAATGACCTAGAGCAAGCAACATCATCGGAACAATGATGGGTCGCGAGGATTGTCGTATAGTGGTGGTCCGGACGTATAATCGGTGACGAAAGGTGGGAAGCTGTTTATACCGTTGTCGTTGTGAACTCGGGCAATATCATTGTTCACTTTGTCCTGCGTGGGCGGGTTTGCCGGATAAGCGTGTACCTTTTGGCTTAGCCGTACAATAACAACGGATAACTTGTTATGTTCTGGTAGATGTGCTACCGCTGGATCATAAGAGGTATTTGCAATGTCAAATACAAGGAATACGCGTGTCTGCCATCTCTGCTTTGCTAGCAGTTTGGTTTGAGGCTGATGACTATGTGGGTAGTGTATTAACTTGTTGTCCTCCAATACCTGGTAAGCCGCTGGGAGTATTTCCTCTGAAGAAGACCATGATTGCTCCCAATAAGCGTTTTTGTCTGAGATAATAACGAGGACTCGAAGAGGCTTCTCTTCCACCATCTGGGTATCTATATTATTAGCCCGATCCCTATGGCCCAAAGTCCCCGAAAACTTACAGCTTACAGCCTAAAGCCGTATAGTATTATGTAGTGCTTTTAATATCCGAAGAGTTGCCTAAGTCAACATCTGTTTTTGAATGGTACGTGCCCCTTAGGAGGGAAAACACGCCCAGGGATGAATTTATTCGTATTCCGGTCTGTTGGGTGACACGCGAAATGACTAATCATCATATGACCATAATTTACTTCAATGTGCATCCTGTATAACGGAGACTTCCACGTGTAAATATAGCTAACTTGCTTGAAGCTTTGATGGATGGGCTTGCTATGTATTATATGCAGTCATAATGCTCCTCCAGTGCCTTCGTAGCCGGCCAAGGCCGCAAACTGACCACACAAGATACTCGTACGAACACAGACCATTGCAATGATATATATCATATCCGGGCACACTCCCCAATGATTGCTCAATCTAAATATTTCCCATGGTAAACGCATGACAACGAAGCGAATTGGCAGCTCTCAAGGGCCATATGAAGTGACGAAAATTATTCATATAAATCTACAAACGTCGCTCAGGATTGCCAAATTCGCCATCTGTTGCTCTGGGTACAGTTCAGTTAGAACAGAATATTGTCTTTTGGGACTTACTTTTCTTCCTCAAAGCGTTCGACCATTACACCGGAATGTCGAAGCTGATCTCTGCACGGCCGCTCTTCATTGACAGCATTGATGCATGTTACAATAAAATATCGAAGCCCTAATTAGGCTCAGCTTTGAAAAGATTCCAATCTCGTTTAACGTAGCTTTTCCGTGCAGGGAAGAATTCCTCGGCATCAAGTTAGATAAAAAAGGTGGCAGGTACAATAGTATAGCCATGACCTCCGAGCGCATACGAAATAAATCTAGATAAGTACGAATCTCTAATAGGACGGCTATTTTTATTATATTCAGCAGCATTAGATATATGAGTGGATGTAGAAGATTCTCTGCAGATAATATCGCAGAGAAGCACATAGTGAGGTGGTATCCTATGGTGCAGCTACTATAGGCTGTCAATTAAGGGTTGGTCTGAGAGTTGAGGAATGTGGGAATGATAGACGAGAGGGTATTTTTTTTGTTACATTATACATAGATACTTGTCTTGTTGGGGCGCGATGAGGTTTTGACCCAAGAGATATACGTATTTCTTCTACCTACCATACCTATAGGCTACTTCGAAACATGTTTGCGCTGCTGAGAAGTATGAAAGGGGCTTGTGGATAAAGAGACGGGTGGGATGCAGATGCAAACAGATCATAGTGATTGTGCTTGTGATTGTGGCAGTGAGACCAAAAGGTGAATGAAATGGTGGAGATGGGTGTCCTTCACAGTAGAGTGCAACATTGTTAACTATTTGTAGAAGGAGGCCGCTGAGTCGTCGCTGAGTCGTCATGGAAGGTGAAACGACACAAGTTGATGGCTTCAGGAACCAACTGTTTCTTCTTCTTTCTCTCCATCTCCCCCAACTCACTCTATTTCTCTCTCCACCAAAATAAACATCCTGCAGTCAACCGGTAAGTCATCATAAAAGAGCTCCATCTCAACCAGAACTAACCCTATAGATATCCACCTGCGTCAAACAAAGGTATAATATAAACTCATTCCAACGACTTCCATCCTACTTCTTTCCTTTCTCCCTATGATCCCTTCTCAATCTAATACCACAGCTATTCCTTCATAGCACCCAACTCACGCTAAGCAGCTCAACATGCTCTTCCAGATTGACACCGTCAACTGGACCGTCATTCTCAAGGGTATCGCGGTCCTGATTGCCGTGGAGCTGATCCGCTACCTCCTGGCCCGCTTCAATGACCGTCAGCGTCCCCGTCGTCCTCACATCTCCGGTCCTATCCACGTCCGTCTAATGAACCCGCACGAGTCATGAATTGGACCAGATGCGATATCACCTTCTTGGCCGTGGTGAGTTGTCACCTCATATCATAATACAGGAGATGAATCACTGAGACAAGAACTAGGTGGGATGCTCGTATCTCTACGGCTTGTTTTTGCTGTGGTATTATTTGTCGTTGGCGGTGGGATGCACTTGGGATATGATGGTGCTCATTTGGATTGAACTCGGGACCTGGTGCCATGCGTAGGACTATGAACTCTAGGAGATGAATTGACCATTATTATCAGGTGGACTGGTGTTGAGTCCTGTGGAAACCGCATTCATCTGCGAGATAATAGCTTACGGCACAATATGAACTGTCCTGGATGGTAATGAATAGACTAAAATGGAAACTGGTTCATTCTCATTCATTAGAGGGATTAACTGAACGCAATCTGTTGTAAATCATGTATAACAGTCATAGTGGTGTCCGTTCTGGTATTGTTGCTGCAAACTGTATCCCTTTTCATGTACTTTGTCGGGCCGGAACATACAAAACACAGCTGATCGAGGTAGCATTCTATGTGATTATTATTGTGGCTACCTGAATGTTGCTGTGTACGTAAGTTTTTTTGAGTTTCTTTGGCCTTCCTTCTGAAAAGCGAATCTACCAAGATCCCCGGTAGTTGGTCGCCTCCAATGCTAGAAAATATAGAGCTTCCCAATGCCCCAGTATAGACAGAAGCAGCTCATGATCATACCAAACCTTAGGACCCTAGAGGTAATCCCCACTGGTATTTCATAATGTCCTCGCTGGGTGGCACAACATGCACTTCAGCTCTACAGAAGAGTACAAATTATCACGCGCCTCTCCACAGTTTCACAGTTTGCGGACCAAACATGCGAAAATTATACTCGAGTTTCCCAGTCTCCCTGGATTTTCAGTATCTATTATGCTAGAGGCCTGGTAGCTGACGAGTCAAGCCCTGTACGCTCGAATTGCGCAAGCCAGGAAGTACCATCCATGACCGTCGAAATATAGGTTGGTGCCGATTGTGTATAGCATAGACATATGAGGAAAGGCCAAGACATTTTACCTAGTATGCTCTAGTCTGAAGCAAAAGCCAAACAGTTGCTTTCTGGGAGTGACAACAGCCACAGTACGAACCACAAGATGTTTGGGCCCAGAAGTAGGTCAGACCACGGGGATGTCAAAAAACTCCCCTTCCCCGAGCTGCGCCGAGAGTCACAGGGCAGCATCCATTGGCTGGGGGGTGCATCCGCCGCGTGTCCCTCTCTGACAGGTAGCAGCCATCTGGGAGCCTGAATCCCTCCATCCACCGCCTAATCTTTGAAGCCAATACCAGAATGTAGGACCAAGTCAGGTTTCCGTAACAAACTTACTTTGTCCACCTAAAATCTCACAGAGGGGCTCTATATCTGCAGCCAAATTTGGTATCAATGGATCATGGTGGTGTGATATAAATTAGTGCTACACTCCAATGTCTGGGGTCCTTACTTTTCTTCCCCCAGACATTGCAGGTGAATTAGCACTTTAACCGCAATGCCAGAATCAAAAGGCTCCAACCGGGTGGACAATTACCCCCGGTTAAGTCTCCCCTTTGAAGCGATGCAGCCTGCATACGATGTCGTTGTCGTGGGATCGGGTTACGGCGCCAGTGTCGCAGCCAGTCGAATGGCTCGGGCCGGAAAGAGTGTTGTCATGCTGGAACTGGGCTGGGAGAGACGGCGTATGCCCCATTCTACCTCCGCAACTCTGCTGATTGGATGCAGTGGGGTTTTCAGGTGAAAAATAATCTAATCTTTCTGACAAGCCGGATCGTTCCCCTGCACGCTGCGCGAGTGCTTACGGAATATCAATGTCTCGGGGACGTCAATGAAAAATCGGATCCTGAGGAAAATGTCGGGGTCGGAAGACCCGACTAGTCTTTTCCAATTGACGATCGGGGAGGGACAGCACGCGTTCTGGGCGCATGGTGAGTATTTCTTCACGTTGATGCACGGCTCTTTGGATGGTTACTTAGGAAGTGAGTAGGTTTAGGAGGTGGATCGCTTATAAACGCCGGCGTATTCCTCGAAACGACCGAGCGCACGATGCAGATGAGTGCTTGGCCAAGGGAGCTTAGGGAGAATCCATCGGTACTGAAAAAATGTGAGGCCTGCATTCTGTATTTCTGTATTGAGGGCTTCTTATCTAATAAAGACAGACTATGCTCGTGCAGCAGACATGCTACAACCGTCGCCATATCCGGAAGACCAACCCAAACTCAGGAAAGAGAAACATCTCAAGGAACAAGCCAAATATCTTGGGAAAGACAAAAACTTCTACCGAGTTCCACTCACAACATTCTTCTCTAGAGCGCAGAATGCGGTAGGAGTTGCGATGCATCCGAACGGAAGAACAGGACATGAATGTACAGGCCTTAATGACGGCTCGAAGAATTCACTTACCGTGACGTATCTATCAGACGCATGGAACTGGGGAGCGGAGATTTTCTGTGGGTGTGAGGTTAGGTATATCGAAAAGGCAACTGATGGAAAAGGATATATTGTTTATTTCTCGTGGCACTGCAAAGGAAGAGCTGTCTTTGAGGACGAGTTCAAAAGTCAATTATTTTGGGTTCGAGCGGTAAGAGCCTCCCAATGCCGATCCAAATTATGCTAGCTGGGTAACTGACTTGCCAGTAGAATGAATTCTGCTTTCTTGGTGCTGGGGCGCTAGGGACAACGGAGATCCTACTTCGGTCTAAGCGGTATGGCCTCTCAATGTCTCCTATGGTCGGGAGAAAAATGTCAGGAAATGGTGATCTACTAGTTTTCGGTAAGCTATGCAGGGTGATCGAAACACGCATGGTACTGAAAACCACCATTCAGGCTATAACGGCACAAAGGACATCAACGGACTAGCTGGCGACTCCCTACCAGGCCCAACAATAACTGCAGCCATCGACAACCGTGATGACGACCCTCAGAATCCTCTAGGTGGATACCTGCTTGAAGATGGGTGCATCCCAGCGCCTTTTGCACCAGTTCTGCAAGCAATGCTAACCTTGCAAACAATCAAGAACGAGGCATCGTCATTTCTTTGGCACCCACGGCAGCAATTAGCCAAGTCGTTGGCCGCCTTGAAATCAATAATTAAAGGCCCTTATGCTCCAGGTGGAGCCATCCAGCGTACATCAACATATTTAGTAATGTCTCACGACAGCAACGAGCTCACACTGACCCTCGAGGACGATAAACCGCACTTCCAAGGGACTGCCGAAGGTCAATCTAGGAGTCTAGCACATATAAAGAAGGTATTGAACAGAGCTGTCTGCAACGCAGGGGCAAATATGGGATACTCATACTTCTACGGTATTCTGCCGTCATATGGGTTGAGAGAAACACTAACACATGACAGGCCGGCATCAGGAAGAAGTGTCTGTCCATGTCCTCGGAGGCGCAAATATGAGCTGTGACGGTACTGGCCGTGAGGGTGTCACAGACCATGTAGGGCAGGTCTTCACTGGACATGGGCGTGATGTCTATCCTCGTCTTGTATGCATTGATGCATCCGTCATACCAACGTCTTTGGGTGAGTATGGCTGTTACCCGTTAATACCACAGAAAACTCACTCTGTAGGTGTGAATCCATTGGCGACGATAACAGCCCTTGCAGAGAGGTCCGTTTCTCTGGTTGCGGAAGGATCAGGTACTCTCATTGACTTGGAGACGGGCAATCGGACTCTGGAGTATGGAAGTACACCGATGGTCTCGAGGCCCAAAAGTTCGGAGCATGGCAACGACCGTGACGACCCATATGACTCCATTGGATGGCAATTCACGGAAGTTCTAGATGGGTATATCAGCATTCAACCAAGCACAGTTAGCATTGAAGCCTGTGAAGCCATAGGAAAAGCTTCGTCATCGACAATGCGAATGGCCCTGACAGTAGTGATATGCCACAAAAGAGGTATGTCGTCAAATTACTGACCAACTCTTCTGACTAAGGCTCACCAAATAGGTACACTGGGGCAATATAAGGGTATTTGTTCTGGGACAGTATCTTGCTCTGGACTATCGCAAAGAACAATGAAAATTGAGAGTGGCAGTGTTGTGAAATTCTTCGTCCCAGATAACAAGAGGCCGGACTCAACTTCCCTGACATACACACTGCAGCTCATCTCAGTTGAGGGTAGAACATATACTCTTCGCGGATATAAGACCATCGATTCACAAGTTGCATTTTCCATCGGGAGAGTTTGGAAGGCAACAACAACCGTCAGTACACGAATTATTGATACCGCAGGTAACACAGTAGGTTGTGGCGTGCTGCGCATATCTCCATACTTGTTCCAGCGGCAGATGAGGACGTTCCGCACGACTGGCGACTTTGTGCTATCTTCTCTCTTACCGTTGCTGACATTCTGGATATCGTTCCTCCTCCATCTTTGTATGTTTTTCTTTCGTCCCTTGATGCCGTTTCGAATCCCGCCCACCGCTGGCTTGCTCGGCAGTCAGCCCAAACCTCAGCCATCAGCTGTACATAAAGTACGGACAAGAGACGGAGTAACAGTTCTGCTCGAAGTATACAAGCCTGGTTCCGATACGGAGCCCGATACAACTCCAATTCTCTTCCTTCCAGGCATCACCGGTGTTAAAACGCAGCACTCGATCTTCGCCCTACCGTTCCAAGACTGCTCTATGGTTGAATATTTTACTTCTCACAACCATACCTGTTACGTTCTCACTCCACGATGGAGCTTCGACTCGGACATAGCAAATAAATGCACAGTCTACGACAGCCGGCTCGATATCGCCGCTGCCGTCGCATTCATGGCCTCCCACGAAGACCACAAACCGTACGTGATTGCTCACTGCCAGGGCTCTGTCGCTCTTGGAATGGCCCTATTAGATGGAACAATGCACGGTAGCCAGCTGCTGGGAATAGCTGCCAATTCCGTCTTCATAAATCAGGTGTTCGGATACTGGAACTCCATCAAGGCGTGGAGCCCTGTTCTCATTCGGCTTTATGAGTTCCTAGGAGGCCCATACTTCCCTATCACCTTTCCAACGGGGAGAAGCGTCTTCCAGAAAGCCCTAGACTTGGCATTATGTTATTATCCCATTCCAAATGTACGAGATTGTTGTACCTCACCAGAATGCCATCGTTCATCCTTTGCATTTGGCCTCCTCTGGAACCACAAAAATCTCAACCGTCAGACCCACGAAAACATAGGAACCTTCTTTAACGGCACTTCCACGCGAATTCTGGAGCATATAACACAAATGGGCATGTCTGGTTCATGTCTAGATAATGACCGCCAGTCGTTACTCACGGATGAGAATATCAACCGACTGCGCGACCTCCCTATCCTACTAATATCGGGGTCCGAAAATGAAGTGTTTAAGCCTGAGTCAACATTAAGAGACTATGAGATGCTCCGGCGAAGGTTTGGTGAGAGGTTGTACAGACGGTTTTTAGTGGAAGGCTATGGGCATATTGACCCTGTCGTTGGGAGAGCTGCGGACGGTGATGTTTATTGGAAGATTAAAGGGCATTTACAGTGCTGCTTGGAGCAGTATCTTGGGTCCAGAAGCATACAGTGTGAGGAAAGAAAGTAAAGGTTCGAGAAGGACGTCGGGTGGATGGACTCTCATTGCCGAGCCTTACTGCACATGTCTATCTTGTCAATGCCACCTTCTCACTTCAAATGAACATTTACTTTTGTCTATGATAGCCGCCTCCATTGAACCCTGCCATGTGAAACTCCTAGGGGCTTGTATCAGGTTCTCTTGGGTGACTTCATCGGCATATTTTCATCAAGGGGCTATGTGGCAACTGAGAGTTTTATCCGGGATTGCCCTTTTCCCAGCATCTGTTGACATTGTCCAAATGACAGACCCTACTCATAGGAGGGAGAGAAGCCACTGAGCTCCAGAACATGTTCCTCTGCCTCCACCTGGCTCGCAATAATAGTCAAAAGCTCAGTCACGCTTTCGTTTCACGGTAATCCAAAATTCAATATCCGTGCAGTGGTTTGGATCCTGCTGCAACCGAATAAAATTACTCTACCCAATGCTCACAGACAAACTGCGCACCCTCCTGAACCCAACTTGCATCGTTTCCGGTGTTCACGTCGAATAGATGTTCGCCTGGAAGGAGACTTAGATGTATGGGAACATCAGGTTGAACCTCCCGAAGGCGACGCGCAAACCCAGAAGAGCAAACAGACGGACACTATTATAACCCATCAGCCCATTACGGAAGAAGTACTATAGAGTGGTCGTACCATGGTATCATCCATGCCATGAACAATCCATATAGGCACCATTTCGCGATCATTGTTTTCCAGAGTTTCCATAATGCTCTCAAGAGTCGGTCTGTCTGCCCCGACACCAATACCAAACAAGCGGGGCAACAAGGCCTGTTGTGCAATGCACAGCAATAGTTCCCACATGTCTGAGGTTGGCTCGCATCCGGTTCGGATGCTCCCCCGAGGGATTCCCTTAATATAACCGCGAATCTTTGCCAACGCCTGCCGGGGTGGCGGAGGGCTTCTGCCCATGAAAACCCGCGGCCTGGGAACCTTGTATTCTGGCGCCGTGGCATCCAATGGAGCCGAAATGGATATAACGGCTTTTATTCTCACTTGTTGCCTCTCAATCATTTTGTCATCGCCTGCAGATGGTAGATAAGCCTGCAACATGGAGTTTAAGTGGAAGGCACAGTAAACTGAGATGAAGCCACCAGAACTTTCGCCGCAGCATAAAACATTGCCCATGTCCGGTCGCGGCAGGGAATTCTGTGCCATGTAGTGTGAGAGAGTTGTCTGTGCCCATCCCCAGAAGTGTACGACGTCGCTGAGTATTTCACTACCGGAAGACTCAGGTAAGAGTCGGTAGTCTGGGGTAATTACGATGGCTTCGTTGTCGAGAGCCAAATCCAACAGCCACTGTGCGAACCAAGGTTCGTACATTCGGTGCCCGACAACGAAGCCACCACCATGCCAACGAACCATCACCGGGTGTTTCTTCTCTTGGGCTTTGGCTGAACTCAAGATACTCGTCGGGATGAGGATGGTGGCCTCAAGGCGAGTTCCATTTATGATATGGTATGGTAGGTCAATCCGAGTGAACGGTGCAAAGCGAGACATCGTTTCTTGACGGCTTGGAAGAGTAGATGATCAGGTTGATGTCAATGGTGAGTTTACCGTAGGTGATGTGGAATGGGCATGCTGGACTATTTTATAGTTCTTTAAGGCTAATATTCAACTTTCCAGAAATATTCAACGGGCGCTATTGCTGGTCGACACCAAGACTACATTTTCCTCGCTATTGACTACTTGATCCAATCTATAATACCTAATCGCCCTACTTAACAAGTCTCTCTTGGAGTCGTTTGGCCGCCATCTGCCCCAAACGCTGTATACTTCCTCCGTTCATGAGTTCCAATACTGACACATCAACCGCCAAGTTTTGCTTCCACCAGTTCCTCAACTCGATCGCCACTAACGAGTCTACTCCTGCTGCGGAGAGAGTCAGTCCTAGATCCAACGGTTCCTCATCATCTCTGCGCATGAGAAATTTTGCTACCCGGTCCCTGATCTGACCAGCCAGGAACTCCGCGGCGTCGGGTTGGTCCAGTTGACTCGGGTTGTCGGCCACTGCCGCCAGGAACGGGGCCATGCCACTGGTGGACGTTGTGCCATCTGTCGCCACGGTTTCAATGTTACGGTAGATTGCCATGCGGGGGTCTCGTTTCCAGATAATGTTGTTTTGCGGATCCATTATCGGTAGTCGACATTCCAGGGCCTGCGTGATCTGGCTTGGGTTGTGGAAGTGGATGCCCTTTGTACCTATGAGATTTCTCTCCATGACAGGCGAATCATTAGACCGGGCAATTGTGAGCTGTAACGCCTCCAGAAAATTCTGTTCCGAGATCAAGCGGCCGGACATGGCGAGCATAGTGTCCTTCGCAGCTGGGGTTCGGCTTATATATCCTACATCATCCACAGCTCCTATATCCATAACAGAAGCCGCCAGACCACGATCATTGCGATACTGCACAAAAGCGTCCATAAAAGAGTTTGTTGCGGCATAGTTTGCCTGACCATAATATCCAACCATTCCACAGACGGACGAGAATAGGACGAAAAAGTCCAGATCCTGGTGTCCAAGTGCATTGTGCAGATTCCATGTGCCCTGCACCCTTGGCCGTATCACTTCTTGATACGTTTCTAAATCCATATCAAGGATACCGACATCTCGGAGCACCATGGCCATTTGCATCACACCAGCAATTGGCATTGGAGTCGTGGAAACGATGTGATTCACTAGGCTTTTATCAGCCACGTCGCCGGCAAAGGCCTGGACTATACATCCCATCAATGCCAACTCCTCGATGAAGGTCGGGTCGTCCTCTCCCCTTCCAGCAGATCGAGAAAGGAACATGATGTGTTTTGCACCGTACGTAGCCATCCACATTGCAATGGCCCGCCCTAGTCCTCCCATGCCACCAACAAGCAGATACGATCGATCGCCACGGAAACTGGGTTTAGGAATGGTAGGGGTCCATGGAAGGCTGTCTTCACACTCTGGGAGTCTGACCACAATCTTCCCAATATGTGTGCCCTGCTGCATATATCTGAAGGCATCTTCGACTTCCGTGGCATTGAAGACAGTCATCGGGTGGATGGGCTTGATATGTCCCTTGTTGTATAGGTCTAACATTAATTCCATCAGTCGGCCGCCTGTGGCCCTTCGGAGGCCAACGTGCCGGGAGACATCAATTCCAAAGAACGTTCTGTTATCTTCAAATTTATCCAGGGCGAGCTGTGCACGACCGATCATGTCGCGTTTACCAATCTCCACCATACACCCGTTCGAGGCGACGCATTCCCAAGTGGCGTGTAGTAACTCGCCTGAAACGGAATTCAACACACAGTCGACGCCGACACCGTTGGTGGCTTCCATAAGGTCGTCATAAAAGCTGGTGTCTCGTGAATGGAAGATACGATCTCGCGAGATGCCGAATTCGCGCATTAGGAACTGTGCCTTCTCCTCGGAGCCCACAGTACAGTAAATCTCCGCCCCAATCCAACGCGCGACATGGATGGCTGCAATGCCTATACCACCAGCTGCCGCATGAATTAGAATGGACTGACCCTTCTCTAGCTGGGCCTTATCAATCAGACCCAGTAATACCGTCACATACACCGATGGCATTGTAGCAGCGTCCTCGAAGCTGAGGTCGTCTGGAATGCGCAGTGTAAATCGTCCGGGTCGTTGCACCTGCGTGGCGAGTCCGGTGGAGTTGGTCCCCAGGACCATAACGCGATCGCCAACTTGGACGTGGTTGATATTGGCTCCAGTCTTGCTGACATATCCAGCACCCTCCAGGCCAAATGTGTCAAAACCATTACCGAGCGCATCAACACCGTGTACCAACCCCATGGCAATGAGCACATCGGTGAAGTTGAGTCCGACTGCCTTGATCTCAACCTGCACATCATCAACTGCTAAGGGTGGAAGGGGCTGGCCAGACCAATGCAGGGACTGGAGAAGTCCACGTTTGTGAATGAGAAGCGCCTTGGTGTCTGGCGGCGATGGTGCGGTCCTCCGCAGGGCATTCGGTACAGTGTACCAATGGAAACGACCGACGTGCACTTCCCCATCCACCCAGGCATATTCGAGGTCGGGATCCAGGGTAGCTGCTATGTCGTCCTCCTTACCCTTCTGGACCTTCTGGATGACATCGACAGCCGCTTTGGCAGCCCCAGGCAGCTTCCAATCCTCCAGCTCCATCGTTGCCAACGGCATGGCGAGTTCTGACCGGATAGTTCTGGCCATCCCCAGAATCATCGCTGCGTGCGGATCTCTCGAATTGACTTGAGCCGGGTTGGTTAGCCACAGAACTGCGTTTTGCTGCAGCTTCTCGATCATCTCAATGAAACTATTCCAGTCCCCTTCTTCCGGATTAGCAAGAAGTGTCTGGTCAAGATCAAGGAAAGAAATCATGTCTGTATCAGGGATCGAAGCTTCATCCCTGCCCCACTGGCAATGGTTAGTCCGATATCCTTGCCCCTGCAGTATTTGCTCGACCTGCACCGCCAAAGGGTGTATTCCGGATGGTCCCGAGAGTAGAGTGATGTCTTCGGTGTGAGCCGTGCGGATGATGGGTCTTGATATAATGTTGGCATTCACATGGTATGGACGTTCATTATCAAATGTTACCGCTTCGCATCCGTTGAATCCAGCCGCGCGAAGTTTCTCGTCCCACATTTCAGCGGGCAGATAGGGGGCATCCGCACGGCCATCTGCTTCTCCCAACCACCAGCCGACAAACAGGCCCATTATGTAGACCATGCTGCTAGTTACTGCACAATGGAGTCAGCATATACTGCAGGTGATGGTTTAGATGATGGCTTGGATCGACGAACCTGGGGAGAGTTCTTGCAAGAATAGACGTCCTTGGTCACTCAACAGTTTTCGAACGTTGCATAATGTCTCATGCAAGATAGGTGTTGCGTGGAGAACCTATGGTGACGAAATGTTAGCAGCTATTTTCTGGCGCAGGAAAGAAACGGCTATCGAAGGCACCGACATTGGAGGCAACTATAAGATCATATCCCCCGGTCTCGAATCCTTGAGTAGCGGGGTCTTTTGAGATGTCGAGGACTTTATATTCCATTCCATCATATTCCTTAAACCTCTCTTGAGCAGCCACGAAGAAACCAGAAGAAACGTCCGTAAAGGTGTACTTCAAATAAAGCCTCTCGCCGAACTCAGATCGAAGTTGTTGGAGAATCTTGGCTGTGAGGCCCCCCGTACCGGCACCGATCTCTAGGATACGCATCTGAGGTTGGTGGTGGCCTAGCAGCTGGAAGTACTCGCTTATATCCCAGATGTTGTTCATCCAGTCATAGATACCCGCAAGTGTTCCATCATGAATCAAGAGGTCCAGGAAATCCGTTTTTCCTTCAAACACGTTGACCACCTGGTCATATGTACGCCAAACGGCTTCCGCCATAGCACCAACACCGGCTGCCTTGCACTCTCGAAGCAGGCCTGGAATGCGTTGTTGACGTTCTTCGGATGTCATACGCACCATTTCGATAGTATCGACAAGCGGATATCCAGGGGCCTCGAACCGGGGGATCTGGGACTTCATCCATCTGCGGTATTTCTCAAAATGTGGCTGAGTGGATCTGACGCCCTCAAGGCTCTGATTGGACTCCAAGGCACAGAGAACATAAAGCCTTTCTGCAAGCGCTATTTGATTACGGAAATCGTACGTTGGTCGAGTGAGCTTGGCTGCATCGAGGAAGGAGACATCCGGTTTCCATTGCAGTTGCAGCGCCGTAAGCTCTGGATCATTCTCTTCAGATGGAAGCGGAGTTCCCCGGAACCCCTTGAGGATAAACAAGTTCTCTCCACCGTCTCCTACGCCATACGACTGGCCTTCAGCTTGATCACGGCCCGCCGCAGCATTGTGTCCAGAAGTAGTTGTCATGACACGGATGTTCTGTCCGGACCCGACACCAACATACAGCTCCTTGATAAATGTCGGCAAGAAGGATTTGTTGAAAGCACTGTAAATGCCCTGAAATGCGGCGACGGTCCATGACTGTAGGATAATATCCAGCGTTGTTGGGTGAAGAGGATAAGATGACTCGGAGACGTCACCTTGGTTGTCGATGATATCTAGCACCGCACTTTTCTCTGTCACGCCCGCGGTGATGTTCTTCAGCCCAGTGAAGCGTGGGCCATAGTTTAGCCCGACACGACCTAAGGTTGTGTACCACCGGCTGGCCGATACTTTTCTCGGCAGCGGTTGTGGTATTATTCTCGCGTTCGGCAGCAGCTTTGACCCCCGCCCACGGCGCACCAGGCCGGAACAGTGCTTATTCCACGCTGATCCATCGTATGAGACTATACAGAACTCATACCAGTCACTGTCGAGTGACGCCGTCAGCCTTTGTGGTCGGAGGGTTGTGATGATCTCCTTCGAACCATCAGTCTGCAGGACTAAAGCCTGCCGCAGCTCTACCTCTCTGACCGTGTAGTCCTGGCAATGGCTCGACGAATCACCAAGCTGGCAAGCCGCCTCTCCAGCAATTGCAATGTACCCGGCTGCGGGGAAGACGATGTCGTTACCCACACAGTGGTCCTTCAGCCAGGGCACATCGCCAACGCGAAGGTCGCAGCGCCAGGTTGGAGAGAGATCAGTCGAATCAAGTGTACGAGAGCCCAGAAGATCGTGAGGTGGATGCTTTCGAAATCTCCAATTGTGCATTACACGCGTCTCTGCCCAGTACGCTCGCTCATAGTGCCATGGGTAAGGAGGAAGATCGGATAGGACGCGCTGAAGCTGGCCGGGTTCCGAAGGAAGAGTAACAAGTGCTCCGGCTGTATAAAGTTGGCCAATGGTAGATAGAATGGTCTTTGTGTCGTTTTCCCCTCGGCTAAGTGTAGGGATGTATTGTACAGTGACCCCCTTCTCTTGATAAATCTGGCGTAGAGGTCCGCGTAAAGCATGATGCGGCCCGACCTCAACGTGGGCCATACGAGGTGACGCTTGTAGCAATGCTGTGACAGCTGAATAAAATAAAACCGGGTTTTCGAGGTTCTCTTGCCAGTAACGAGGCCCGAAATCTGCTGCTGCTGACAAGAGCTTACCGCCGTGTACACTCGAATAAAAGGGAATCTTGGGAGCGCGCGGAGCGAGATGTTTGGAGATGAGCTCTCGATACATGTCGCCCACACTCCGCATGTGTTCTAATACATTAGCTCCACGTGCGCAGTATAACGGTAGAGAGATCTCGTACCTGAATGATATGCCATTTCGACTTGCAGCTTCCGCATAAATACCTGGCTTAGCTTGATTCTGATTGAATCCATGACCTGCTCCAGGACTTCTGAATCACCGGATAATGTAACACTCGAACCGCTGTTTTCGCAAGCAATTACTACACCGGGCAAGAGAAATGGAAGAACTTCAGCCCTCCCCAGACCAATGGCTGCCATGCATCCTGGCTTGGTAGGTGTCCTGCAAACAAATCCCCGGTAGTAGGCTGCGATCAAAGCGCCCTCTTTAGTCAAAGCTCCTGCTGCATAGGATGCAGCAATTTCGCCACTTGAGTGACCAACAACAGCAGATGGAGTAACGTTCCAGGAAGCTAGGAGGTCGACAACCGCAATCTGGATAGCCGTGCAGAGTGGCTGGGACAACTCTGCTTTTGACATTCTCGGTTTATCATCGGAGGAGAACAAAATTTCTAATCGCGTCAGCACCACATAAGCCAGCACGGCCTCGAGACTAGTGTTTGTCACTCACCTTCAATTGACCAAGACGGCGCATTATCATTGAGGCCCTGAAGCGTTACGTCCATCGATCGTATGTTTGCCAAAAATGATGGATAGTCCACCATCAGCTGTCGGCCCATTTGTACCCTCAACACTGTTTAGTATCTTAAACAGTTTGTCAACGATATAGCTTACCATTGGGCACCCTGGCCTGTAAATATAAAGGCTGTGTGCTCGATATCTTGACATGCAACGACTACTGCCTCATGCAATGGTTCTGAGCCGTCTGTGACAGAGAACGACCTGTATTTTAGACGCTCCCGCCGTTCTGCTAGAGTGTAAGCAATATCACCTAACCTTTCTGGGAACTTCGAAATATATTCTGCATGATTTTTCACCATAGCTTTGAGGGCTTCTGGACGGGCTGCTGAAAATAATAGGAGCTTTGGCGTTTGCTTTGGATCTTGGAGCACCGGTGGAATGGACTTGATTTCCCCCAAGTTGAAGGATGCGGCAGAGTCGATGATAAACTGTAAGCGAATTGTAAGCCTGTTCCCTCTATAATTCTAGCATCCAAAACTTACGTGAACATTAGAGCCACCTATCCCATATGATCCGACACTAATTCGCTCAGCTCGTCCGCTCGGCCAAGACGTTACTTCGACTGGAACGATTAATCTGGCTTTATCCCATGGTACTACAAAGGTCAACAAAAACAATCCACAGGAGCATCCAAGAGGTCACTTACTTGCTGGATTCGGGTTGTTAAACTTGATATTTGGGATGATGGTTCGATTTTCAAGAGAAAGTACGGCTTTCATAACGCTCGTAATAGCTGCTGCTCCTTCGCTATGGCCCAGATTGGGTTTGACCTGCGTTTCGTCAGAATTAAACAGTGCATGCAGGGGTTATTGTAGCTTACCGCTCCCAGATACGCTCCGTCTCTTCCAAAACATCGTGCAATTGCCTCCACCTCTATCGGATCACCTACTGGGGTTCCTGTACCATGGGCTTCGACCATAGCAGTCTGGGACATGTCAAGGCCAACGGAAGCGTAAGCTTCCCTGATGAGGGCTTCATGAGCATCTGGGTTTGGGTTCGCCATCCCGCCGCGGGATCTACCGTCGGCATTAGCAGCCGAGGAGCGTATGACCGCTCGAATAGGATTTCCATCTCGAATGGCATCATCTAACCGTTTGATGTACAGCGCAGTGACTGCCTCTCCACGGGCATACCCATTTGCCGCAGCATCAAAAGATTTTGAAGAGCCATCTGGGGAGAGTGCCATGAGTTGACTCATTGAGACTGTTAGGCCCGGCGCCAGTATGAGATTAGTACCAGCTACTACAGCCGAGGATATGGTCCCTCGGCGGATAGCCTCCAATGCTTCGTGGAGACCAACGCCAGCCGATGAGCAAGCTGTTTTATACATGACGCTGCAGTCATCAGCCTGGATACCTGGTGCAGTTACAGAGAGTACTCACCTGGGGCCTCGCAGGTCATATTCGTACGAAATGCGATTGGCCAGGGCAAAGTCCAACGTGCCCATCATAAGGTACGGATGGAAGAAATTGCTATCCTTGTGGTGTATTTCCTGCCAGTCTTCAGTGAACATACCGACATATGTCCCAATTGGCTTGCCACGCCAGTTCTCTCCGGCTCGTTCCAATGCTTCCCTTACCAGCGTCAGTCTCTGGTTTGGATCCATGAGTTCAGCTTCGGCAGCGGCAGCTGTAAACATTGAGTGGTCGAACTGTGCGAAATCGACATCGTCCAGAAAATACCCGTGTTTCGTTATAACGGTGCCATGCTTTCCGCATGGGTCGTAATAGGCGTCAATGTTATAGCGATTTTCGGGCGTCACGGAACGTGCGTCTCCCTTGTTAACCAAGAACTCGTAGAGTGCTTTGTCGTCTCGTATACCCGCTGGCAATCGCATAGCCATGCTACATATTGCCACTGGGACCGCATCGGGCCTCGAGATATGGTTAAGAGGGTGATTGTTTCCATTGCTGTGACAGTTCGCATAGCCGTTGATAAAGTTCTTCGCCACTTTGGCACCATCCCCGTTTGTATGAGAATGGCTTACGCCATTGTTGGAACCATTCATCTTGCAAAAGTTTTTTCAATCGGAAAATCCTTGATAGTCCTCCAGCTGCCAATTTACTTACAGAGTGGACTGGAACCTGCAACATTATATAGGCCAAACGTGATATTGTGTTCAAATCTATCTTCGTTGATCTGGCGTAGATATACCACATTCAGAAATAATATTTGAATCCTTGATGGCGTACTAAGGTTTACTTCGCCATGGAAAAGAACAAGGATTACATTCATCCTATAGTGCTTAGTAACTGTTAGGTATTTGGTGGATTGAAATTCTACGAAACCCCTGCAACACGCCATTCAACTAGGCCAAGAACGTGCAGTAGGTGACAAGATAGCATATATAGGTATATCAACTCCATTCTTGAAAATCCCAACAACTTTCTTGAGCATCTCAGCTATACAGTCGATTACTCGATGACAGTTTCAGAAATGCCTTCCTTGGACCCGGTGAACCCTTTCGAAATAGTGGTATCGCTTCCCCTACCTACAGTGGCGGGGGCGGTGGTCTTCATTTTCTGTGTCAGTCTTCTAGTCCGACGAGACAGATGGAGATCCATCAATCCCAGGATTGAACGTTACCGATGGGACACTCGTTCTGCTGGCTCTGCCAAGAAGCGTTGGATGTGGGATTCATTGAAGCTGCTCCGAGAAGGATACTCCCAGGTTCGGGACACCCAACCAATTTGAGGCCTATCGTCTCACATCTAGCTCTATCTAATGGCCCTTCTCCGTCAGTTTTACAATAAGCCCTGGCAAGTCTGGACCTCGGAAGGCTACCAGGTTGTTCTACCGCCAACGTACGTCGACCAGTTGAAAATGCTCCCGGACCATACGCTCCCGTCATCTCTCAGAGAAGTGAGTAGGCAATCACCGTCGGTAGTCCTGAAAATTTGCACTCCTCGGCATGTGTTGACATTATGTAGTTCATGCTGCCACAATATACGTTCAAGCCCTTCGCGCCCTGGAAACTAGATTACGTTAACCATGTTATTCTACATGACTTGAACAAAAATATGGGTATGTTTCCAATCCGGCATGCGTAACGCCACACCGGTGTCATTTGCTAAAGCTGTGCTTTTAGCGAAAGTATTCCCGGCTATCAGAGAAGAAGCTGATATCGCACTCTCGATGGAGTTTCCTACCTCCCCAGGTATGTCAGCCGGTGGCACCGTCCTGCCAGAGGAATCGACACTTATATAGAGCCAGACTGGAAAGAGATCGACATTTCTACTTTGACTCTTAGACTAATTTGCCGCATCAGTGGACGAGCATTCGTCGGCACGGGACTTCATCGTAACGAAGAATGGATCGACATCGGCTGCAATGTAAGGACCGTGCCCGAAGACTGGGACAGAAGCTCACATGAAAAAGTACACAAAAGATTTATTCTTAGCAGCTCTCAAACTACGTGCTGTTCCCTTTTTCTTGCGCCCACTGGTTGCAGCGCTCCTCCCCGACTTGCGCCGAGTATACCGACATAATGACCGGGCCCGAGCCTTAGTCCAACCGATCTTGCAACAGCGCGAGCGGGATGCTCAGGGAGTGCGCGGATATGAAAAACCCAACGACACAATACAATGGATTCACGACCTGATACCAGATGTTGACAAGAAAGATTACGCATACCAGGGAGCCGCCCAACTAGCTATAACAGCTGTATCGGTGCAGTCGACAAGCAAGTTAATAGTCAACATCATCTTGAACCTGATCGAACACGCCGAGTATGTGCCAATCCTCAGGGAAGAAATAGAAACGGTCCGTTCAGAATGCGGTGCGGACTGGACTTTGGAGAGCATGAGTCGACTCGAGAAGCTTGACAGCTTTATGAAAGAGTCCCTAAGGTTCGAGCCTCCGTTGACTGGTAGGTTCCCTCTGTAGCATATAGCTATCTCGAGGAGAGACAGATAATTAACCCCATAACGACTTAACAGCAACTTTTCAGCGTCGAGCTATGAAGCCAGTCAAATTACTTGACAACACCATCCTTCCGCAGGGCACTCTCATGCTAGCACCCGCGGATGCTATCGCGTTCGATCCTAACTTTTACCCGGATTCAGAAACATTTGACGGGTTGCGGTTTTACAAATTGCGGTACCAGCCAGACGTGGATCACAAGGCTGGGAGCAAAGTGCGACACCAATTTGTTGCAACGAGCAAGACACAAGTACAGTTTGGACTTGGAAGACATGCATGCCCCGGCAGGTGGTTTGCTGGGCACGTTATCAAGATTGTCGTGGCGTCCATGCTCCTTAATTACGACTTTAAGTTTAGAGATGGCGAGAAGAAACCCAAGACATTCCTTTTCCAGACCACTAACATGCCGTCTCCAAAGGCAAGGATACTGATAAGGAGGAAAGGGAAGCAAACATAGCATGGACAAGTAGCGCCATTTGATTTGCAATCTGGAGACTCTCCCTCTTTCTCAGCCTGTAATTCACCTTTCGATATGTTTTGAGTACAGGCGTCAAATACATTGTTTTGATCATTTATGCACGCGCGCAGTTATTCGCACCATCAACGGCCCCTTGTCCCACAGAGTATACACTTTCTGCTTATCCCATCCGTCACTTTCGGACGCCAACTCCAAATCGAAGTTCCAGAGTACCCTTGCCAGAATCACCCGCATTTCGTTATATGCGAATGGCTTACCGAGACAGTTCCGCGGGCCGAAGCTGAATGGTTGAGACGCTGCATTGTGATCGCCGTGAAACGGAGACTCAGGATCCTCCGCCGTGGATGACATCCATCGTTCGGGAAGAAACTCGTGCGCCCGATGGAAATTTTCGGGGCTATGCGACGCTGACCATGCATGCACACCCACAGACACGTCACCTGGAACAATGCATCCCGCAATCGTGGTCACCTTGCCCTTGGGTGTTCTGCGAGGCGCGGCAATAGGACCTGGAGGATAAATGCGTAGCCCCTCAGTCAAGCAAGCTTGGACATAGGGGAGTCGCTCGGCCGCCGTCACGAATGTGATATCGTTTTCTTGCTCGAAAGCATTGCGTACCTCCTCGGTAGCCCTACGCAGAGACGCGCGGTTTTTTAGCAGGTAATACGTCGCACCAGAGAGGGCCGTCGCAGTCGTCTCTGTCCCAGCCAGCAGGAGGAAATTAGTATTGGCCTCTACTTCACCTGCGCTCAGGCCGACTCCACCCATCTTCTGCTGCTGAGCCAGATTGCTCTTTAATAGATACGAAATAAAGTCCGGCTTCTCCCGCAAAATGCCTTCGGAGAGTCGCTTCTCGGTGCTCTTTCCGACGAACTCGAGGTGTCGACGGCGGGCGTCTTTGAGACTTCGCGGCGCAAGCAACCTCAGCAGCTGCGGGAATGCCGAGTGAGTCGACATGGCCATGGACCGCACGAATGCTCCAAGTTTAATGGTATCCCAGAACCCGCGTACCCATTCATGGTACTGGCTCTCACGAAGACAATTGAATGACTGACCGATCGCGAGGTCGCCAATGATGTCAAATGTCGTGAAGTTGTACCATTCGACTAGGTCGACTGTTGAAGTGGGTGGCCCTTCAGCAGCCAACTCTCCAAGACGCTGTATCAGCAGGTCCACATACTTCTTCACGAACGGCTCCTGGTCTCGCAGGGCCCGCTCGGAGAATGCATACGACAGTGCTTTCCGCACGCGGGGATGCTCGCTCTCGCCTGCGGTGAATATACTATGACTCCGGTCACGCGAAAGATGAATGAGGCCATAGAATGACGGATCCTTGATAATGCTGTAATTATTAAACCCATATATATCCTTCCAAGCGTCGGGCGATGTGAAGGAGAGCTCGCTCGGTGAGTAGCGTACAACAGGTCCGTATCGTTCGTGGAATCGCTTAATAGACTCGTCCAGGTTTCCTTGCACACCAGCTTTGAATCTAAATAAATGATTGCACTGCCATAGTGTTGGGCCAGGGAAGCGGGAAAGAGGGTGCAAATAGATGTTATAGCCTGCGGTGAGGATAATACATATTGCACCCTGCAGAATATGGTTAGTCGGCAGGTATGGGTGAACATTGAAGTGTAAACAGTAGCCCCACTTACAACCCAGAGCAATGAGGTCAACAGTTCTGTAGCACTCATATTTGAGCCAAATACAATTATTACAAGACCAGGCCAGGGAGAGCGATGACTTCCAATGTTAAGTTGCGGAGTGACTCCTGTAGGGAGACATGGTGTCTCTTATACTATGAGTGAGAGAACTCTCTAGCCATAAACCCGAGGAGTTAATAATTTGATATAATTAAATTCGCGCCTGAATGCAGTTTTGCGGCTTACATTGGTCCTACAATATCTCGGCACCTTACACTCGCCTTCATTATATCGGAAACACACTACAATATGGTCAGGTTCAAACAAGAACCCAATGTACTCTATTATAGCTTTATATAATAGCCTCTTGTAAACTTTAATGTGACTATAATTGGATATGTGTGACACGCAAGACTATCTCGTAGAAGCTCGCGGCAGTACAGAATGAAGTTGACTTAGAATTTTAGCAACCTCAAAGTCCTTGAACCCGTCGTTTTCCAGAAGGCACTTAGCAAGCGGACTAATTATGTCAACGACTCTCATTGTGTCTGGGTGAAGCCGTTTGAAGCGCTCTATTACTGCGTCTAGCATCTTAGCAGTAACTGTCGTACCTCTTCTAATTAAGTTAAGATTGATGTTAGCAATGTCTACAATCCAAGAACTAACGAAAAAGAACACTTACACTGCATTTGCCAACCTCGTGGAGCAGATGAGCAAAATGCCCGGGCCTAGTGCGTTGGCAAGCTGGAACCACCGTTTACCATACTTCTTCCTCTCATGAAACTTGGCACGCAGTCCAGCTCGCCGCTTCTGGTCCAGTGTTACCCACTCCTCGTGAATATTCTCCAGGATGTGATCAATCACTTGGGATGCATCTCCACGGCCAACCGTGGATGCAGTGCGACTAGAGCCCGATGCATGTCGCGTCTCAAGGTACTCGAGGTGAAGCCGAATGAGCCCCACGCGATCACGGACCAGATCGTCACTCATGCGAGAGTTAACATGACACACGACTCGGTAGGCTCGTTCCAGCTTGACGTATGGAGATGGCGCTAATGTGGGATCTAGCTGTGTCAGGGTTTGCGATGTCTCGTGCCATAGCCCCTGGCGTATCCATCGAGGAAGCTCCGAGTCCAGAAAGCCATAAAAATCCTGGCAGATCATGTTTTGTGATAGGTACTTTATTACTAACTCGCTTTCATTGTCTGACGAATCCAATCTGATCTTTTGCTTGTGGGACTTGTACCTCCTGAGGGCCCCTTTATGCCGGGTTCGGGCCTCTTTGTTTTTGTAGCAGGGGAAAGGCGCATTACTGGATTTGGTGCGGTCCACCGTTGGCCCAGTAGCACCAGGTGATGTAGCATTGAACCGATTATCGGTCTCAAGGGTATGGGAGGGAAATACATTATCTCTAGCAGCCTGCGGCGAGTTATACTCATGATCAACCGTGAGCATGTTTGCGGAAGGCGCTTGTGTGTTTATCGGAATGGAATCTATACTGTCCAGCAAGGCTTCTGTGTCGACAAAGAACAGCCCAGGCTGTTCGCTGGACATAGAAGAATAATGGAGCTTCACTGATTCCGGATTTCCCGAGTAGTTACTTCCGGTATCCCTGTCCACCGGCGTGTGGACGCTCATTTGCCTCTGGTATGTAGTGAGCTCGATATTATTAAAAGGTGGATTATACCCGCGTATTTACTTACACCACTCGAGAAGATATTAGTATCAACTGCGGCCACTTCCATCTCCTGTTCTGGAAGCTCATCAGGTGGACTTGGTAGACTAGGCCATAGCAAACCTAGAGTGCTTTCGTTGGGGACATCTGAATCGGGTCCACTTGTTTCGCCCTCTACTAGGAGGGTCCAGTTGTTGTCGTATGCAGTCTCAAGTCGCATTCGAAAAGGGCCAATGAAGTCGATATGGTTCCGACCCAAAAATGCCTGCATTGCCAGAAGAAAGTCAAACGCACTCGTCTTCGCAGAACAACTATCATAGGACCGATTGGGGGTGGAGTTTATCATAATATCCATGGCTACCACCTTCTAGGTCAGAGACCAGCTATAGGACATGTACCTTATGAAATGTGCAGTGAGACCAATATCGCAGTTTTAATTGATGAATTCACCGGCCACAAAGAGGAAGAGCTCCTGTGGAGGGATGGCTGAAATTGACTAGAAGTCGTTAAAATAGTAAGTGCCATCACAAACCCCAAAAAGTTTTCCCGGCCCAGGCATGCTTGTTTGGGGGCCGATCTCCATACCAGATTGCGGACAAGTTAGGCCTGTCATCCCTGTGGCTGGCCTTGTTAGTTGATCAGTTAGCGTGTTAAGCTAAGCTCATGGATAGGATCGGGGAATATGCCGCCAAGAGTTTTAGGCGTTTGTTATCACTTAAGAATTTAGTACCTGCTGAGTTGTAAGTCGAATGTCATATATCCATCTATCTATTCGTTGCCTAAAAGTAGGAAGTGAACAGGGGCATGGAGGAGGACTGGTAGGGATCCATGGGTTTTCATTGGAGCACTATTAATCTGTTGGGAACGCGCTATAAATGAAGGTCCGTTTGTTTGTCTCCATCCAAACGTCGAACGCCCCGGGGAACTGCTGACGTAGGCGTACAAAGCGGTTGCCCGAATATCATACATCTTAGGTCCATTCCAGAAGTCTCATCATCTTTACATGGGCAGAAGACCGAGTATGTCAATCGACCTGATTTACGATATCCTCTGCCGAACATTCCTAGCTCTTGTTCTATTTCCTAATTTCTGCTTCTGGTTTGCTTTTTCTGGTGCAGACCGGGCCTAGCATTAAGGGGCTATATTCCGAATATGTGGACAGGGATCTAAGAGCCCCCTGCCACTCATTTACTGGCATTTACCTGGGGACGGATTCTGTGCTTACGCCCTACGTGGCTTTCCCATAGGCGATTTCCCCGTTTCGAACTATCCGTGATAAGATCCTGCCGAGAAACCGTCGCAAGAATCCAAGCTTTGCCGAGGGAGGCTTATATGGGATCTGATACACGAATGCATAGAATCTGCGATGAATTATAATGCAACCATGCGTCCATCGCCCACACTACCCCTCACGAAAGGCAGCCTTAGTGCTGACATTCTGCGGCTCCCGTCAACTTGCATTGAAGCGAAGCTGGTTGACGCAAGAAGCCCTTACTCCCTGCTGCAGGTCTCTTGATAGGGCGTCTTGCCTCCTACCGTATTGGTTCAGGGTAGGACAGGACGGGACGGAGGGATGTAGGACGAAAGTCTTGTATCGGTCCGCTGCTCGATGTCCATATGCCCTGGTCAGCCACAAGGTCAATCCAGGCCAATCCTGTGTTGGCCTTTGGTTTCCGCAGAGACTCGCAAGGCATTCGAGGGGTTTCAGTCTGCCCGACTTGGTCAGTCCCCTATCCCCTATCTACCTCCACGACCAGTTCCTTGGGCTTCGTGCTCTGTGTGCATGAAATTACCTACTGCAACTTCTTGTTAAGACGACAGTTGTCGGTCTTCTCGATCGTTTCAAACCATGGCAGCGAAACCATCTGCGCTGGCAATGTCCGACAGCATCGGAACTGCGGCGCCACAAGGACATGATCCCAACCTGGTGCGTCAGAACGGCTCTTGATGGAGAAATTGCGGTTTTCCAACTGATTTATGGAACATATTCAGGTCCAATGGTACGGTCCTGATGACCCAGATCACCCGAAGAACTGGTCAGCATTGCAAAAATGGACGTCCATCATCCCGATGTCGCTATTCAACTTCCTCTCCTCCATGAGCTCCGCAACGATGGCGCCAGCCTTGTCCAGCATCGAAAAGGATCTCAAATTCCCGTCGTACACCCAATCGATTCTCTCTCTGACCGTGTTTCTCCTGGGGACGGCATTCGTCCCTCTCATAACGGCACCACTCTCCGAAGTGTTCGGTCGGTCCCTCGTCCTGCAATCAATGAACCTCTTCTACATCCTTTTCAATACCCTCTGCGGCGCTGCACAGTCCCCAACTCAGCTCATCGTCTTCCGATTCCTCGCCGGGCTGGGTGGCGCAGGCCCCTTTGCGGTAGGTCGCCCCTGCTGTAAGCATCCTTGATTCGGTTTTGGCCTGTCCTTCTAACATGTGTAAAGATCGGAAGTGGAATCAATGCCGACTTGTTCAAGCCTCATGAACGAGGTAAAGCGATAGCGCTCTTCACCCTGGCCCCCTTGCTCGGCATCGTCATCGGCCCCATCGCGGGGGGCTTTCTCGTGCAATACGTCAGTTGGCGGTGGTGCTTCTATTTGGTCTCCATCATTGGAGGCGCGACTCAGCTGCTGGGGCTTCCTTTTTTTCGTGAAACCTACGCCCCCGTTTTGCTCCAGCGTCGCTGCAAACGATTGCGAAAGAGTAGTCAAAATTTTGACCTCTATACCGAGCACGATAGTATCTCCCTCGCTCAGCTCTTGCGAATGAGCATGACTCGCCCATTCAAGCTCCTTGGAACCCAGCCTGTCGTACAGGTGTGGAGCATTTATTGCGCGTTCCTATGGGGAATCCTGTACCTCTTGGTGGCAACCTTTCCTGATGTCTGGACGACGATATACGGCGAATCAATCTCGATTGGCTCCCTCAATTACATATCATTATTTATTGGGATGGGCGTCGCCTCCCAGGCGGGAACACGGCTCGCCGACAAGTATTACAGAAAGTTGTGTGCCCAGAATGGGGGCCGGGGTCTTCCCGAATACCGACTTCCGGTTCTCATCATTGGAGCAATTCTAGTTCCTATAGGCTTATTTTGGTATGGCTGGAGCGCTCGCGCGAGCATTCATTGGATAATGCCGTGAGTGTCCATGCCATTCATCGTTCTTGTACCCCTTTCTGACGATTGATCCCTGATGCAGAAACATCGGCGCAGCTATTTACAGCGCCGGCACCCTCGTAGAGGTGCTTTGCGTCACGGGCTACATTATCGACACATATCAAAAATATGCTGCTAGTGCCATGGCTGCTATAATTGTTCTACGAAGTATTCTAGCTGTTGTTCTCCCATTGGCTGCGCCAAGTTTGTACGCATTACCCCCGCTTCACAATAGCTAGAACTGAAAAGCTAACCTTGGGCTCTATTAGATACCAGAATCTTGGGTTCGACTGGGGGAATACGCTGCTCGGACTTATTGCCATCGTGGTTGGAATTCCAGCTCCTATCTTGCTGTGGTATTACGGGCCCGCTTTACGGCGCCGGAGTCCGTATGCCAGAGATGATTGAGTAGCCAGGGTGTTGTGCATCTTATTTGACCATAAATTTTTCTAGACATGTCTATGCGTGTCGTGAGTTCTGCTTGTGCAGTCACATCAGGTGAATCCTTCACTGCACTACGCGCGTTGCCCAGCGAGGCATACAGACCTTATTTCTTTGCAACTATTGTTTCCTCTGTATTGCACCTTCCTCAAGATTTTAAGTATCCAGGATCTGCCATGGAATTTGGATGTATTGATACAATCCGAGCTACTATTAAAACACCCCTATACATCAACACTATAAAAGACGCATTTTGCTCATTGATATGCCTCCGGTAACTCACTGAGTCTTTTCTGTATTATTAACGGGCTCCTCTTCACTAACTATGCCATTCTTAAGACATTCGTTCGTCAGAATTTCCGCGGGATTTGGCTTCTTGTAGTCGAAAGCAACGCCGGAACCACAAAAGGTAAGAGCAGACAATGCACCAGCAGCGTTTATGTCCGTAGCAGACTATTTCAGTGGCCCAGTTCCCGAGTCTGGCTTGAAACTTTGCACGTTCATATTCATCGACAGAAGCATCATCCGGGTTGATGACAACGCATGTAAGGTTAGATTTTCTGCTCCCTTCGGTATCGCTACGTTGTATGCGGAACCATTTATTCCACTGAGAAGGATTATACAATTTAAAGATGGTGGGTGTGACAATGCAGCATCTCTTTTCACTGATCGCAGCAAGATACGATGACACGCGAAGAGATGCCCCATTATCCCGCAGTTCGGGACGTCTTATGGTTCTTCAGCCACGTATATATAATCCATAATAAAGAGCCTATACAACATTACGACCATACTTAGGGGTCTGAAATTTAATATAAGAGAACCCCCGTATTATAGGGCCAGCCACTGCCATATATTCCAAGTGATGTATGTTCGTACATTCAAGGACAGACCCCATTTCCCCCCGTATTGGCAATTAGTGCCACCTGAACAGCGGCAAACCTAGAATTGGTATCGTCAGGAGGTCAATCAAGATCGTAAAAATGCGAGGCCAACTTACGCAGTAGAGGCTGCAAATATTTCGACCCTTTTGGCCTTGACAAGGAAACCCAGCATCAACGAAAATATCACGTTATAGATAAGAATGACAACCAGCCGCGCCGTGGTATCTTTGACAAAATAGAGAACGAGAATCGAAGATGGGGGCAAAAGCCCAGAAACAAGAATGCTGATCGCATAGGTGAACGACTTAATCCTCTCATCGTTGTATTTCCACATTCCCATCTCGACATCATATCGTTTCTGGGATACACAGTTAGGTTCCTCTTCGAGAGCATGAGTAATATGACTCAGGACAATAGACCATACCTTTGAGCGATAGCCCCATTTTTTATGGAACCAATACAACCTATTGTAGATCCATCGAGTAAAATGATCGACCCCATCCTGCTTTCTACAAATGGTAATAAGATCTTCTCGATTCGCCTCGCTCCATATATCCTTCTCGGCCTGTAATTCAAAAAATAGTCCTCCAACCTCTTTATCGGTTAGCCAGTCTCGCAGGGCCGCCAATTCTAGGCTTTCTGGTGCCCGAAAACGCATAAGCTGAGCCTGCTGGAGTAAGGCTTGGTCTAGTCATTTTTGCCATGCCACTTAGCGGCTTTTTCCTATACAATGATTGCAATGGCGGGAGAGAAACACACTGTACTTAGCGAGGAGTTCTCGAAGTTCAAGGAACTTCTCCCACTGAAACGAATCGGACGTGTGGTGCTTTAGGGACTGCTCAAGGTGATAGACGGAGAATGGGTATTTCTTCTTTTCCTCATACTCGCTGGAGAGGGACTTGTCGTCGTCAATTATGTCATTCAGTTCGTCGTTCAGATTTGCTATTTGTGCTTGGTAATAGAGGAGGTTTTTGACGTTAAGGGCCGTAAATCTCCGGAAGCACTGGACTCCTGGGTCAGAGGACAACAGGGCGGCCAGTTTGTCGTAGCCTTCTTGTCGACGGGTAACATCGGTTATCTCCTCCATGCTGTTGCGTGCTCAGAGGACGCCGCACTGTATTGAGCATGATAGTATATGGCGGCATATCGGCTCTTTAAGTCTTCGTGCCATCCTGTCTACCGGGGGTAAAGAGGGCAAGGCAGATCATTCACGCAAAAACACAGGGCAAACCGGCGATCCAGCATTGATTCTGCCCCGCCGGTTTCTATCAAATGGAAAATCGAGCTCACGATATTATATTAACAGTTTTAAACACTTAAGAGTCTAATCCAGGCGGGCGATGTTGACACTGCCTGTTCGCTGACATGGTGTAGTCTGATCAGGCGCATTTGGGCGGCGACGCTCATGTCCTATGTATGTAGCTGCAGTGCGGAGATGGGCTGTAGACGGCTGTGCTTTTTCGTCTGGCGTCCATCTAGCAGTATGGTGCATGGGCCTCGGGAAAAGGTCGAGGGCTTGGAGCCCGCGGGGTCTTCCGAAGCCAAAGAAATAAGGCGTCGGTTTCCACTTAGCACCCCCTGTTACCACTGACCAGATACCATGCGCGTATGTCCTCATAGAAATGGTATGACCGATGGACACGTGGCTAGCTCATATGCAGTTCATTTTTCTGGCCGCTTAGATCCACGATCAAGGGCGGGGATTCACATCCTCATAGTTCCATCTTGGGTAGCAGCAAAGCAAGAGAAACGCGCGGTTGGTGTTTCTCCAGCGAGGGCCGAAAGGTTAGAACCAAGAGGGTCGACATCCCATTACAGTGGCATGTGGATCAAAATAATAATCATGACGGTCAGAGGTAAGAACAAGGCACAGTGACAACTTTGCGAGGCCCGCGATAAGCAAACAATAATATCGTCTCACCCCGTGTTGCGGGCCCAAACATGCCCCGTTTACTGGCTTTCGTATGATGATGTATTCAGCCTCGATATGACCCCCGCATCTTTCCGATATAGTTGGTGTTCCCTCACCGAGGGTCGTCCCAAGACGAGATCCGTATGCCATCCTCTCACCACGTAGAACTTGGTCTGATAAATCTTGCTATCTCCGTATAAGCACCACTGTACCACCACCGTGCCGATAGACTTCACTTCCCCGCGGCCGGGCAGGGTGATTGATAACGGTTTTTCGTAAGTCCCAGCTATCATATTCAACCGCTTGTACACACTATCGGACATTACATTGATGTCGGTCCGGAAGTCAACCACTAGACGTCGTCGAATCTTCCCGCCGACGGCTGTGAAAATCAATATGTCATATATAAAATCGACGTCAGCTGCACGGCATCCTGATATTGGGCGTTGTGCAAACATCACATCTAAAGATTCGGTCAACTGCGCAGCTATTTCATCTTCTCTCTGCTCATAATCCAAAACGCCCTCTTCCTGCTTGTAGTTTGGAGGCTCTCCTTGGTCGAAATGGGTGGCCGCGCCGCGGGTTTTCTCTGGGAGGTTTTGAACAATCGGTTCAACAGGACGAGTTTTCCTCAATGAACTGACGAAGAAATTTTGAGAGTTTCGAATTAAGCGTGGGATCTTCTATCTCTCATGAGAATCAGTCATTGTATAGTCACAGTTATCGCGGAAAAGGTCGAAGTACGTGGTCTTTTTTCCTCCCGGAATTATCACCTCTGCCCATACGTTTTCCATTTTGATTATCTTCACGCCTGTTGGCTTTACTGTTGCCCCAAGAAAAGGGGGAATCTGCTGAGAACAGCATCAGCATGTCAAGCTTTGTGAGGCCGGCAGACCAAATACAGGCGAAACTCACCGGAGAAACACAGAGACATTGACTGTGTTATCTATATTCTCAAGATATCTAAGTCGATATGTATGATCTGGACCCCTCATGAGTATTTTGGCTGTGTGGGATCGATCATCCATCGATGACAACGCAGGCTGGTGCCGGAAGGGGCTTTTGAGGTGTTGGCGGCTCAGCCATCTCCGAGGCCCAGGACGCAAGTCTCCGGGACTAACTAATAATTGGCTAAGCTAATGCAGTCATCCCTTACTGGTAGCGATCATCATCAGTTGTATGACCTGATACCCAATATTAATAACATGGTGTGTACGGAGTATATTTCGAGATTACATGGAAGATACGGGGAGATAAAAATCAAGAAAACCACTAAAGTACTTCATGTGTGCCCCCCCAAGATCAGCTCGCCTTCGGACTCGCACTGGTCGCTTGCCGCGCTGCATGCCGTTGTTTTCTGTTCTCCTCTCTGATTTTGCCCTGGGCCGCTTGGACCTGAGTGTCGTTTGCCTTGTTGTCCGCCTCCTGTTGTTTTCGCTCCGCTGTCCGGGGCCGAGTTAGCATTATACATGAATACCTAGGGCAAGCCCAACCTTCAGGCTTTGGCCGGCTCGTGATTATCGCCACGGGCTTCCCTCTCTCTGCAAGACGCTTTCCTGTAGGGGAGCCCCGCCCAAACACAATATCACATTCGAAGCCGGGGGGGTCTCTGCCCAGGGCGTAGAAAGACTCCTTCTCCGTCCGCGGGCCGTCACGAGGATAGAGGGTTAAATGAACCACGCTAGTCCCAACATAACATCCACCTGGGACTCGAATAGACTGCCCCTCAGGGAGGTTTTGGAACTGATGTCCGGACAACTGAACAGTGGATCTGCCCCGTTGGGTGATGATGTTCTTGTCAAGGCTCTCATCCACCCGTCCTAGTAAGGAGAACTCCCCTTCCGAGTTGGGACGATAGCATCTGATTTCCATATCGATCTGATCTCGTCAAGGCTCGAGGTGAACAAATCCAACATCCAACAACCTAGGGCTTCGGTACGCGGGTGCTATGCACGACAGAACGGCCGGAGCAGACCCCTCCCCATTTTCGGAGCTCCCATATATAGCACTCATCCTCGACGAGGCTGAAATGGTCCCAAGGAGAACCGGGCTGTGGGAGGGTGATTTCGTCCGTCACAGACTACTGGGTTGGGGAGGAATCGGCGATCTAGCAACTCCAATCAGAAGACAACACAAGTATTGATATGCATGGGATGAACGGTTGGGCACTTACATGCAAGTTGATGCGGCTGACTTTATCCGAGGCATGCAGTGTCCAGGGCTAAGCCCTCGCGCTGTGGGAGGCGCACTGAGTGTATTCCTTGCCTTGTGCTTGGTATCATGAGGAGCTCCATGTCTATGCCGGCGATGAGGGGATAAGTCACTCCAGGGTATGTTGGCTCTTTACCGGCATGCCTTCGATTCGTGCTTTGTGCATTATTATGATCCAATTCGATATATGAATGAAATGTATCTACAATCCCCGCATATCCCAAGGCCCAACACAAGCCTGACTCCGATAAACCAAGACAACATATACAATGCCATCGCGAATATTTTTTCCCACCAATGACCCGCAAAGACAGTCCAATTGTCGAACAAACAAAATTAAAATAGATGCAGACAAGCGGTTTCGCTACTGTTTGAAGCTGGATAGAAAACAGACAGAGATCTTTCGTGGGTATCATAAGAATCAAACAAGAACCCTTGGAGAAGGCAGGCGAGTTGTTGTTAGGGTCCCGGCCACCGCACCTCACCCTCTTCACCGGGAACATCGTCACCGGGACGCAGAAAGACATAGTCACAAATCGCATGCCGTCCAAGAATGACGTCATTATCATTGATGTCAGCTACCAGGAAGTCGGTAGTATATGTGATTTTGCCGCGCTGGAAATGCCAATCGACCGAAACCATACCGTCAACGGGGACGTTGACTTTCTGCATTCCGGTCGACAGGGGGCACAACACCTCGTCGGAAGGCTCCAGTTCGAACCCCAGGGCTTCCGCTTTGTCGCGTGCTAAGATGTTGACCGCTGAACCGGTGTCCATCAGCAGGCGCATCGGCTCCTTTTGACAGTCTGCTCCGATCAAGTAGACAGAGTACACGAAGTCCTTATTCATTCTGGTTCCGACCAACTGGTTCGAGCCATCGCCTCCTGGCCCGCGGGACTCATCATCTACCAGTCTGCTCGGAGGGCTGTTTGGGTTCGGTGACCTCTGGGGGGTGGTCCGGGCGGTGGTTGAGTCCGCAGGGGACGCGTTCGATTGATCGGATGTGGGTATGCGGGAGGAGTCCACGCTGGAGCCGGATGCCGGAGAGAAGCCGTCTGGGTTATCTCGCACGACGACAGATTCAGATTGAAGGCCTTCCGAATCCCGACCGTGGGAGAGACTGGGTGGCGGGGTGGAAGAGGAAGAACGGTGAGGAGATGGGGGTGTCGATGGCACATGATTGCGGAGGGCGTTTCGATCGATGAGTGGGTTTACCGGGGAGGGATCGGGAGGACAAGAAGGCGGAGGAGATCCACGGCAACAGCATGGTCGCGATGGTCGTCGAGGCGGCATGGAGGGTACCTGTTCAAGGGGCGGAAGGTCGTCCTGGCAAGACTAGACAGACGTGTTAGGGTAAGGAGATAAGGATGTTGAGATGGTTAATATGATATATGGGGAAATCTGCCTACTATTGTCAGAGCTGTCCGATGACAGGGCGGTGATGAAGTATTGGTCGAGGGTGCGAGGGTGCGAGGGAGGGGACTGTCACGGCACAGGGTAGATGATGTGGAGCGGTAAAGACAAGAGATACATGGGAGTTGAAGGAGACTGTCGGCGCCGACCTGGGACAGCAACAGAGGGAGGAGAATGGGAGGGGTAGGAAAGAAGAAGAGCGAAAGGGGAAAGGAAAGTTAAGCAGAAAAAGGGACGACCGTCAATCGATGGATCGGTTGGACCAGGGCGGGAGTTACGACGTGAGGTGACTGGCCGATGGTCGAAGCGGTGATCCACTGCCACATCCTTCCCTGCGTTGACACTTTATGCAAGAATTGAAATGGCAATGATCAGAAAAATCCCGCTTAGAAAATTAGGAAGATATTATAGTCACAGCAGGTCCGGCTCAGGTACTGTGTAAATCCACAGGAACCAGTATAGGGTGTGACATCATGACCCGGTATCGGACACCGCCTTCAGCCACCGCCTACCACCTTGCGTTAGGCTTCTTTGCGTTCCATTGACATCCGTGATTACTAAGTCAGTTAATCATCGGACCATCAGCGATCATTCTTCTCCAGATTTCATCAGCTTCAACTTCATCCTCCTGCATAATCTCTTCCACCGACGATAACCCTTCCAAATCCTCCCCCAGCATGCCTCTTGACGGGGTCAAGAACATCATCCTAGTAAGTCCTCCCATGCCTCTCCAACCCACACGCACACAACCCCTCCCTCCCCTCTCTTATCGATAACACCACACATTACAAATACACCGATGCTAACACTCGCAGGTCCTCTCCGGCAAAGGCGGCGTCGGCAAATCCTCCGTAACCCTCCAACTCGCCCTCTCCCTAGCCCTACAAGGCAAATCCGTCGGCATCCTCGACATCGACCTAACAGGCCCCTCCATCCCCCGCCTCGTCGGCCTCGAAGACGCCAAAATCACCCAATCCCCCGCCGGCTGGCTGCCCGTCCCTGTGCACCCCGCCGACAGCGACAATGGCACAGGCTCCCTACGCTGCATGTCGCTCGGGTTCCTCCTCCGCGACCGCGGCGACGCCGTCATCTGGCGCGGGCCCAAAAAGACCGCCATGATCCGGCAGTTCCTCTCGGACGTGTCGTGGGGGGAGACCGATTACCTGCTGGTGGACACGCCGCCGGGCACGAGTGACGAACACATCGCGCTGGCGGAGCAGCTGCTGACGCTGGCGACGACGGATGCGGCGCGTGCGGCCGCCACGGGACTGCCCCGGTTGGCGGGTGCGGTGCTGGTCACGACCCCGCAGGCGATTGCGACGTCGGATGTGCGGAAGGAGGTGAACTTCTGTGTCAAGACGCAGATCCCGACGCTGGGCGTCGTGGAGAATATGTCGGGGTATGCGTGTCCGTGCTGTGGGGAGGTGTCGAATGTGTTCTCGAGTGGGGGTGGGAGGACCCTGGCGCAGGAGATGGGGATTAAGTTTCTCGGGGCGGTGCCGGTGGATGTTAAGTTTGGGGAGCTCGTGGAAGGGAAGATTCAGGATGGAAGTGAGAGTGATGAGGACGGGGAAGGGGAGGGGGAGACGTCGCGAGAGTCGCAGGCGGAGGCGGAGGCGGTCGATGAACGGCCGCTGGCCCAGAAGTATAAGGACTGTTGGTCGTATTCGCGGTTTGAAGGGTTTGCGCGGACATTGCTTACGGATATAGAGGGTGTCTAGGGTGACTTTGTTATACGATGCATGCATGTGATGATGAATATATACCCGTTTCCTATTTGGTCTAGACTGAAAGAAGACAATATATACTACGGCGTGGCATCAACACCGAGCTAAGCGCGCGGGTCGGCACGCTGTGCTTCGCGTTGGAGCATCGCTCGCAAGCGCATCTCGGCAGTGTCTTCGGACCGGGATCCTTCACTATCCTGTGTCGCATTCCGCAGCCAGCCAAAAAGTGCCTGCACGTCCGCCAGGACCGTTGCGTCAGCCCGACATGACGTCCCCACGCATGGATTCCGCGGCGCGTCATGAGAGAGGTTGCTCACCCCCGGGGGCAGCGGGGCGTATGAAGACGCAGAGGCGTCAGGATGTCCACCCGCTTGCGCATCGAGGAGCATCTCCGACACAACTGCGGGGGTAGATATATCCTGAGCCGGGTCATCCGCACAGGATGGAGATTTACTTCCCAGCAGGGCTCGCCCCGAAGATCGTGGTTTCGACGCAAACTCCCTAGTAGCGGCGGGCGGTGCTAGACTTGACGAAGGGTCCGACGTCTGGTTGAAGACCATGGACCGTGGCGTGTCAGGCTGTGCTTGGGCGGAGACCCCATCTCCACCGGAGAAAGCCAGCATCGACTGATATCCAGCATTGTGGACAGGCCCCCCGGCCTGTCGGACTTGCTCCACGTATCCGTACAGCGGGAAGGAGACATACTCCCGGCCATCCGCCACGCTCTGTTCGTCGTCGTAGATAACCACGTTGTCCGTCTGTCGTTCGTGGTCGGGGCTGGCTTCCTCGACCTGCCCGAGGCCACCAGGGGGAGCGCGGATCTCCCCCAGTGGCGCGATGTGACTTCCGTACTCGTTGGCTAAGCTCAGCTTGCTCCGTCCGCAGATCTCACCGATTGAGTCCAGCGTGGAGCGAATATCGGGTTCGATGGCGCGTAGAATTCCGTCGATGCTAAACTCCTGCTCCGAGGGGAGCTCCGGGCCTGACCGTTGGGCAGACCGGCCGGTCAAGATGCTGCTGCTGCCCCCGACGAACGGGAATGAGCGCCGCAACGGCATCTTAGACGACGTCTCCGGGGGACCATCGGGACCGCCCGAGTACGACCGGACGAGGACCGGTTGCGATGCCAGGGTGGATGACCGGCCACTGGAGGGTTGGGTGTGTCGGTTCTTCCACGGGGACAGGGGTCTTGGGGTTCCATTCAGTTGACGGGTGGCCGTGGTACGATATGCGCGCGTGGTGTCGTCGATGGTCGTAGACTCACAGCGTCCGTGGGCGTGGGACGGACCAGATGTATCAGTCACAGACGAGACCTGCGACCATCGCCGATGGGGGAGAGAAGAGGGGTGAGTATGAGAAGAAGAAGCGGCCGGATGGACAGGTGCCCGGTCGGACCTATAATCCATTTCGCTGCAGCGACTGTCTCGCAGGGAAACACGCCGGGGTGAAATGGCCGGAGGGATGAGACACAGCTTCCCTAATTGCAGAAGAGGGGGAACACGACTAGACCGGTGTCAGACCCCCGGCGGCAGATCATCAAATGCTAGGGAGGGATCAAGCGCCTGTCATACGGCGCAATGCTCGGACACGTATTGACGCCCCCATGCACCCGCTTGGAGGAGGGGTGGTAATGGCTCTGCATGGAGGTGGAAGAGGTTCACGAGGAAGTCGACGACATGCTGGCATGCAGCTGAATGCTGTCTGACTCCAGAGGGAGACGTCTGATTGCTGGAGAGTCGGGAAGATGCAGGAGGAAGACGTGCGCTGGTCGAATGAGAGACGACGAAGGCGGAACAGAACCACTTGGCCTCAGGCTCACCACCGCTTGCTTCCTCTCTCGGTCTCTCTTCCCTCCACCACACCAACACTCCTCCCTCCACACGACACCAGCTCCTGCCACCGGTGTGAGACAATGAACAAGTTCCGTGTATGCATCCCACCTGTCCCTATCATGGCCCCCGATTGACCGTGATGCGGCAGTTCGGTGACTCCGATGAGGAGTTCGACGACGACGACACCACAGGCCTCCCATTCCCTGAGCCTCTCTCGCGCGCCTCGTTTCTCTCTCCTGACTTTGATCCCGCCAAATACCTCTCCTCTCTCACCAATCGACACCAGAGTCTGGAAGACCTCCGACAGGAACTCCGCGAGTTGGACCAATCGCTCAGCCGGGAGCTGCTAGACCTGGTCAACGAGAATTACCAGGACTTCTTGTCGCTGGGCGTAGCGCTGCAGGGTGGCGAGGAGAAGGTTGAACAGGTCCGTGTCGGTCTCTTAGCCTTCCAGAGGGACGTCCAGGCCATCCGAGATAAGGTGGAGGCTCGGTGCCAGGAGGTCCAACAACTCATCGACGAGAAGAAGGGGATCCGGCGGAATGCAAACGTCGGCCGGGCCCTTCTCGATTACGCTGATCGTGTCGAAGAACTCGAGCGGAGACTGATGGTTGGCGGCGAAGCACCCAACCGTCCACAGAAAAGGCCCACCGACCAGTCCGATAGCGAGTCCGATTCGGATCTCCTAGACAGCGAGAGCGAAGAGGATAGCGATGACGAGGAGCTCCCGAATGGCGCACACGCCGCCCCTCTGGTGTCTCTCAAACGATTGGAGCACCATATCCAGAAATATGTCTACCTGATCCGGTTGGCGTCGCGAATCGGCGACCAACACCCGTTTATCCTCAATCAACAGCCGCGGTTGTCGAAGATCCGGTCCGCCGTCCTCCTGGACTTGAAGACAGCGTTGGAGCAGGCGAGCCATGCGGGCGAAAAGCGCGATACGAAAACGCTGGCTGTTCTGCGGCTCTACAAGTTGATGGGCGAGGACACGAGTGCGGTCACCGCGCTGAAGAACTTGAAATTATAGCTGTAATCTCTTGGCGGCTGGTTGGACCGTTTGCATAGCGTCGGCGTTGGAGTGCTTTAAAATTTCTAGATATCAAACAATGTACCATTATACACCGTGCCCTTCCTAATAAAACATGATTTGTACACCCAGACAGGAAGCTAATTTACAGACCGCGCAAAGATGCAGTATCGGGGGAATTGTCGGACTTGAACTCTCCGTTCAAACTGAAGCCAGGACCGTTGGTCGAGCTCAGTACCTGTTCCGTGCGTCAGCGTACAGCTTCACCTATAGCTCACACTACAGGACAACTCACCACTTCGTAGATCTCCTTGTTGATTCGGTCGTTCAGACCAGCGGCATCCTTCTTGATTTGTTCGATGGTCGCACGAAGGTTGTCGCGCAGCTGCTCGGGGGAGAAACCTAATTGACCGATCGGGAGACGAATGACCGCGTCACGCTCTCGGTATACCGTACCACCACGCAGCATTTCCACACGAGACGCAACATCTTCCACCACAGTACCGGTCTTTGCACTGGGCATCAAACCCCGGGGACCGAGAACCCGACCCAGGCCCGCCTTGTTCAGGGCGTCCAGACTGTCGGGATGGGCGATACAGCGGTCGAACTCAATCTTGCCACTCTTCACAGCATCAAACACTTCCTGCTCTCCAACCAGGACCGCGCCGGCGGCGCGAGCCTCCTTCTCGTGTCTCGACCCGGGAGGGCAGACCACACAGATTCGCGACTCGGTCTGGACGGAGTGAGGGAATCGCAACATGTTCCGGATGACGGGGCCATCCTTCATCGTCCGGAGTCGCACGTGGACTTCGTATTTCGACACCGTGGGTTCGCGGCCGACTTCGAATGCGCGGATATATCTAGATTCAGAGACAAGTCAACCAGATGTTTGAAGCCCTCTGGAATCGACAGCCAGTACCTCATCGCATCACACAGCGCAAACTGTTCAACATCTTTCAAATTCTTCTGACGGAACTCTCTGGGGCCCTTGCGGCCCTTCTTGGGCTTCTCTTTCTTGCCCTTGGCCTGGGGGTTGTTCTTAGCTCCGCGAACCTGCTGGAAGCCGGAGAGCATCGGGGCCATTGACGTCGGACGGAGAGGGGAACGACATGAGGAGAGAATACTCCGTGCCGCGGAGGGCAGGAGGTGGTTGTAGGAGGACATGTCGACCGGCGATGGTGATGGGAAGGAGGCGGCCTGATGCGAGGGAATCGGACGAGTTGAATGTTTTCTGCCCCGACAAGCTGCGGCCCGGTCGGAACTACCTTCCTCCGGCGGCATCCCCGTTGAGTCAAATAAATCCACTGCCCCTCCATCCGCCTGTCTTCTCCCCTCGTCGTCAATCAATTCGATTCCTGTCGAGCATCATGTCCGACATGAAGCTCGTCCTGGCCGCCAAGGCCAACCAGGCTGCCGTTCTGCCCGTTCTTCTCGTCGCAACCTCCATCAACGAGGCTCGTCCCAGCCCCGTCATCTCGATTTCCTACGAGGACGCCGCTGTTCTCCCAGACGGTGACAAGGCTGTGGTCCAGTTCACTGGAGTCAATGGAAAGCCTGTCTATGGAACTGCGAATGTCATTCAGGAACTCCAGGCCAACTTCCCCTTCCTTAAGGCCAAGGATGCCCAGTTGGTATGAGTGGACCGGAACACTGCATCATCTGAACGGTACCGCTGACTGTACATTTCTCAAGGAAACCGAGTGGCTCGCTCAGGTTGAGTCCTTCACTACCCTGGACTTCAAGGCCCTCGATGCCCCTCTCCAGCGTCTGAACTCCCACCTCATGCTGCGCTCCTTCGTTGTCGGTTACTCCCTCTCCACCGCCGACATTGCCCTCTGGGGTGCCATCCGTGGCAACCGTGTCGCCGTGTCTACGGCCCGTAAGGGTACCCTCGTGAACCTGACTCGCTGGTTTGCTTTCTTGGAGAGCCTTTGCCCCTGGGCTACTGCCGCCTTGGAGACCCTCAATGCTACTGCCAAGGAGAAGAAGGAAAAGAAGGGCAAGGAGAGCAAGGAGAGCACGGGTAAGGCCAACTACAACATTGACCTGAGAAACACGGAAAACGGCGTGGTGACCCGTTTCCCCCCGGAGCCCTCGGGATACCTCCACATTGGCCACGCGAAGGCTGCCCTGCTTAACGACTTCTTCGCCCACGAGAAGTATAACGGCACTCTCCTGGTGCGCTTCGATGACACCAACCCCACGAAAGAGAACCAGGAGTTCCAGGATGCCATTGTTGAGGATCTGGAGCTCATGGGCATCAAGCCCGATCGCACGTCCTTTACGAGTGACTACTTCGACCAGTTGTATGAGTACGGATGCCGCATCCTGCGCGAGGGCAAGGCCTACGCCGACGATACTCCCCAGGAGACGATGGCCCACCAGAGAATGCACGGAGAACCCAGCAAGAACCGCGACAACAGCGTCGAGGAGAACCTCGCCCATTTCGAGGAGATGAAGAAGGGCACCGAGGAGGGTCTGAGATGGTGCATCCGGGCTAAGATCTCCGTGGACAACCCTAACAAGGCTATGCGGGACCCCGTCATCTACCGATGCAACCCGACGCCTCACCACCGCACTGGCACCAAGTGGAAGATCTACCCTACCTATGACTTCTGCTGTCCCATTGTCGACTCCATGGAGGGTGTTACTCACGCCCTGAGAACCATCGAATACCGTGACCGCAACCCCCAGTACCAGTGGTTCCTGGACGCCCTCAACCTGCGTCATGTCCAGATCTGGGACTTTGCCCGCATGAACTTCATCCGCACACTGCTTTCCAAGCGCAAGCTCACCAAGCTGGTGGAGACCGGGACCGTTTGGGGCTGGGATGACCCCCGCTTCCCGACCATTCGGGGTATCCGTCGCCGGGGTATGACCATCCCGGCACTGCGCGAGTTCATCCTCAAGCAGGGTCCTAGCAAGAACATCACCAACCTGGACTGGACGCTGTTCTGGGCGACGAATAAGAAGTACATTGATCCGGTTGCCCCCCGCCATACTTGCATTCTGAAGAAGGACATGGTTCCGGCTACGGTCAAAGGAGCTCCGGCCGCGTACACCGAGGAGAAGCCTAAGCACAACAAGAACCCGGCCGTTGGTATGAAGAAGGTTGCCTACAGTGGCTCTCTGCTGTTTGACCAGGATGATGCCAAGACGTTCAAGCAGGACGAGGAGATCACCCTCATGAACTGGGGTAACGCCATTGTGCGCAAGATCGAAACTGACGCTTCGGGTGTGGTAAAGAACCTGGAGCTGGACCTTCACCTGGAGGGCGATTTCAAGAAGACCGAGAAGAAGGTCACTTGGTTGTCTACAGAGGGTCAGGACCTGGTTCCGGTGGAGCTGGTGGATTTTGACTATCTCCTCAACAAAGACATCCTCACGGAGGACGACAAGCTGGAGGATGTGTTGAACAGCAAGACGGAGTTCCGCGACGAGGCCGTCGCCGACGGTAATGTGGCCGACCTCAAAGAGGGTGATATTATCCAGTTTGAGCGCAAGGGCTACTATCGTGTCGACCGTCCGTCTGCGCCCGGCCAGCCGGCGGTGCTGTTCAACATCCCTACGGGTAAGACGGGCAAATAGAGTAGTTTCTTCCTGAAAAATTTTTAGTCAAATAACGTGAATGATCATTGACGAATACGTTTTATCATGAACTTTCTTCCCTTCCACCAGAAGTTTCCCTCGCAGTTGCATTGCCGGAGCTTATATGCTGGTGGTGACGGCATCGATTGCTAGGCCGATATCAGGTGACCGCCGGGTTCTCGTGGACTCCCTCCGGCCGAGCCGTGAAGGCAGTCGGTAAGGGGCTCTTGATATTCTGCTAGTTAATTGCTGGACATAACATTAAGACGAGAGAAGTATGAGGGGATGGATGCATAGGAAGTATAGGAGTCTATCAATGGTGAAGGAGGCGCTTTTGCTGGCCATGCGCTAGGCCCGATCGGGACGAAGTATATACTTCTCGACTTCACTTCTCACCACCGCACTCGATCTCGTCTCTCTTCCATCACCTTCGCTTTCCAACAAATCCCTCCCACCACGAATGCCGACTGGAAATTTCCGGATCAATCAAAAAAGTCCAAAAGCTTAACGCATTGGTGCTTCTCCACTGGTCTCCACGGATCCCCCGGGTTCCAATGATCTGTTCTCCCGGCCATTTCCAAGCCCTGATCCCTGGATATCATCATCGCGTCATACGGTCCGGTCAGAGTCAATTCCTTTGTCTCACCCTCTCATCGTTGAGCGTCGCACGATTTCTGAGGTACCTACCTCCCTTGTACCCATCCATTCTCGGGACCTTCCCTTCATGTGTCGGGACGGTACCTTCGGATAGACCACCACGGTCTCATACGTCAAGACCCCCTAAGGAGCTGTCAAATCAACGAGTCATGCCCCTCGTTGCGAGGATCTACGGTTCTGGTCGCGCCCAATACCAGAGCTTGCTGTCCTCCTCCTCTATCCTCCAAACCCGCGGGGGAAGACGCGGGTAAGTATCTGAAGTATGACTGACTAGCCGGAAGCTTCCTGGACTCTACTACGTCAGCATGATAGTCGTCGATGTAGAACGACTGGACTGAGGGACTGACCAAACCATGTCCCTTGTATCAGCCCGCCTTGTAATCACTACGTCTCCCTGAAGGCCAGAAAAAAATTCTCCTCCCCTGTTTCTTCGCCCATTCTTCCTCGCGTTCCGGACAGGGAGGTCCTCTTCGTTTCACGGTGTCTCCTGTCGTTTCGTTCCTCCTCTCTCTTTTTCTCTACCTCCTAAATTCACTCACTGCTGCCGGTTCTCAGGTAAAAAGAGCCGTGCATAGCGCTCCGCCATCGCCCATAGCTGCTCCTGCTGTCCCACAGCAACTAACCGAGGACGCCAATATGGCCGACCAAAGCGGTGCGACCCCCGACCCCGAGCGCGGTACTGCGCCCTCTCGTATCTCCGTATCGGAGGGACGCTCGTCGCGACGGGTTTCCCGCGTTTCGTACAAAGAGGACTATGCCAATCTCGATGAGTACGGCAAGCTCGTCAAGTACGCCTCGACCTTCCGCGAAGCCGGTGGCCAACGGGGCGATGAGAATGTCGAGATGCGGCGCGTCTGGTATGCGCCCTGGAAGAAGCGCAAGGTCATCATCAGATCCGAATCCGCCGAGGGCGTTCAGTTCCCCGAGGAATGGCTCCTGACCGATATCCGTCAAGGACTGCCCAGCTCCGAAGTCCCCGTCCGGCGTCGTCGCTCGGGATGGAACGAGCTGGTGTCTGAGAAGACTAACCCCATCGCTCAAATCCTGGGTTACTTCCGTGGTCCCATTCTGTATGGTAAGTACCGATGCCGAATGGCCGGCTCAGGCCGGAAACACGCTTTGTGGACATGCGTCTGACTCCGCGTAGTTATGGAACTTGCTGTGCTGCTTGCTGCGGGTTTGGATGACTGGATCGATTTCGGTGTCATCATTGGTATTCTGTGCTTGAACGCCGCTGTCGGTTGGTATCAAGAGAAACAGGCTGCAGATGTCGTCGCTAGTCTTAAGGGTGACATTGCAATGAGAGCAATGGTCATTCGTGATGGTCAGCAACAGGAGATTCTGGCCAGAGAGCTGGTTCCTGGTGATGTGGTACGTACATGTCGTCTCTCTTTGGGCTCGGCTTTTCCTGTAGTTTAGGTGTATTAACTCGCTTGGCAGATCATCATCGGTGAGGGTCAGGTTGTCCCTGCTGATGCTCGGGTTATTTGTGATTACAACGACCCCAACGGATGGGAAGAGTTCCAGACGATGCAGGCTCAGGGCGATCTCAGTAGCACTTCAGAGTCGGATCTTGAAGAAGAAGAAGCCCCAGCTAATGCCGGCAATGCGGAAAATACCGGCAATCCTGGCGACGGGGGCAATGAGAAGCAAGAGGAAACCCAGGAGAGCGCCGCACCAGCCCGCAAGCGCGGATACCCTATTCTGGCGTGTGATCACTCGGCCATCACTGGAGAATCTCTTGCCGTCGACCGCTATATGGGCGGGATGATTTTCTATACTACCGGCTGTAAGCGTGGTAAGGCCTTTGCCGTTGTCCAGACCGGCGCAAAGCATTCTTTCGTTGGTAAGACGGCTAGCATGGTGCTGGGCGCTCGCGGCGCTGGTCATTTCGAAATCGTCATGGATAACATCGGTACATCTCTCCTGATTATTGTCATGGCTTGGATTTTGGCCGCCTGGATTGGAGGTTTCTTCCGCCACCTGCCAATCGCCTCGCCCCGTCAGCAGACCCTGTTGCACTACACCTTGGCCCTGCTCATTGTTGGTGTTCCCGTCGGTCTGCCCGTGGTCACTACTACTACCATGGCTGTTGGTGCAGCGTACCTGGCAAAGAAAAAGGCTATTGTGCAGAAACTCACTGCTATCGAATCCTTGGCGGTATATTCTTCCTCCTCATCCTTTCTCTGAAGATCGTGCTAATCCGATAACACTAGGGTGTCGATATCCTGTGTTCCGATAAAACCGGTACGCTCACTGCGAATAAGTTGAGCATTCGGGAACCGTACGTCGCCGAGGGTGTGGATGTCGACTGGATGTTTGCCGTGGCTGCTCTCGCCTCGTCTCACAACATTGATTCTTTGGACCCCATTGACAAAATCACGATCCTCACTTTGCGCCAGTATCCTAAGGCACGCGAAATCCTCCGCAGAGGATGGAAGACTGAAAAGTTTACTCCCTTCGATCCAGTGTCCAAGCGTATCGTGACCATTGCCACCTGTGATGGAATCAGATACACCTGTACCAAGGGAGCTCCAAAGGCTGTGCTCCAGCTTACAAACTGCTCCAAGGAAACTGCCGACCTCTACAAGAAGAAGGCCCAGGAGTTTGCCCACAGAGGTTTCCGCTCCCTAGGCGTTGCGGTACAGAAGGAGGGAGAAGAATGGACCCTCCTCGGTATGCTTCCGATGTTTGATCCTCCCCGCGAGGATACTGCGCAGACGATCAACGAAGCGCAGCAGCTTGGAATCAGCGTGAAGATGCTCACTGGTGATGCTATCGCTATTGCAAAGGAGACGTGCAAGATGCTCGCCTTGGGTACTAAGGTGTATAACTCCGACAAGCTCATCCATGGTGGCCTTAGTGGAGCCATGGCTAGTGATTTGGTCGAAAAGGCAGACGGTTTCGCAGAGGTCTTCCCAGAACATAAGTACCAAGTGGTGCAGATGCTTCAGGAACGCGGTCATTTGACGGCAATGACCGGAGACGGTGTCAACGATGCCCCATCCTTGAAGAAGGCCGATTGTGGTATTGCTGTGGAGGGTGCTACTGAAGCTGCCCAGTCCGCCTCAGACATCGTATTCTTGGAGCCCGGATTGTCTACGATCATTGACTCCATTAAGGTGGCACGTCAAATTTTCCACCGCATGAAGGCTTATATCCAGTACCGTATTGCGCTTTGCTTGCACCTGGAAATCTACCTGGTGACCTCCATGATCATCATCAACGAGAGTATTCGGGTTGAACTGATCGTCTTCCTTGCTCTTTTCGCGGATCTGGCAACCGTTGCGGTGGCGTATGACAATGCCTCGTTCGAACTGCGACCCGTACAATGGCAGCTTCCAAAGATCTGGTTCATCTCCGTCCTGTTGGGGCTGCTCCTGGCACTGGGCACCTGGGTGGTTCGCGGCTCGATGTTCCTTCCGTCCGGTGGTATCATTCAGAACTGGGGTTCCATCCAGGAAGTCCTCTTCCTTGAAGTCGCACTGACCGAGAACTGGCTCATTTTCGTCACTCGAGGCGCTGACACCTGGCCATCCATCCACCTCGTGACTGCTATTCTGGGCGTGGATATTCTGGCCACGATCTTCTGTCTGTTCGGATGGTTCAGCAACGAGACCATGCCCACCAATCCGGCGACTTCTTTCGTGGAAACTACCAACGGTTGGACTGACATCGTCACCGTGGTCCGCGTGTGGGGTTACTCTCTCGGTGTGGAGATTGTCATCGCCTTGGTCTACTTCATGCTCAACAAGTTCAAGTGGCTGGATGACTTGGGCCGGGCCAAGCGCGACAAGGGTGATCTTAAGATCGAGAACCTGCTCGGCCATCTGGCTCGTCTGACAGTCGAGTACGAGCAGCCCGGTCAGGCCCCTGGTCGTTTCTACCTGGCTGCCAGCAAGGAGGAAGAGGATGCGGAGTAAATTGCTTGCTCCAAAACTTTTCCCCATGCTGTGGGGTCGCTGTGCGTCTAGCCTTGTGGTGCCCTAGAGTCTACTGGTCGACTGCATGGAGTGTCCTCAGACACTACAATGGTAGGAGATGGGAAAATTGAAGTTTGCTGCAGATTACAGATATTACTTGTAGGAGGGGTTGATATCAATATCTGGCCATATCGACTTGTTAATTATTAATAGTATTGAGTGGTTTAATTGAATATAGCTGCGTTGCTACATTACGAGCTTCGACCGTAGCCATCTACGCCTACGACCTTCTTTATCCAAAATCATACCGATCACTGGCCTTGCACCTGCGCCCAGATGTCCTCCAGATCGCGGCCCATGAGTCTCTCGGTTTCCTTTTCCATCGCCCGACGAGACGGCAGGGTGCGCTTCGAGATGGCTGCAGCCGATTCTTCACGCGACATTTCCACTGCTTTGATCAGCACTAATTCCGTTAAAAGGGTCGGTCAAGCATACCATGGGCATAAACAGCTGCCCTCTTTCCACTGAACATGGCATGAGGCACATTCGTGCTCCCATCCGAGTTCGCATCGCCAACAGCATATACACCAGGCACACTCGTGCGCATGCCCGAGAAGCTCGTCGTATCGATCTTGTCATCATCCATCTGCAGACCCAGCTCAGCCGGGAGCGTCGACCGCTGCGCAGTGGGATAATTCGTGATGAACGCATTCCGCTGCAGGGTCTGTCCATCGGCAAACTTGACCTCGAAGATATCGAACTGTCTGCCCTCATCATCACGATGCACGTCGCCGTCCTGCACGCGACGGAACGACTCGATCGTGCGGTTGTCGATGCGCACATTCCACGCCTTCAGCTGCGCCTCCCAGTTAGGCTTGTCCTTCGTGAGCTGCGCTTCCACCTCAGCAGTCTGCGTGCCATTCGCTAGTGCCACCACATCCGTGTTCAGCGTGTGAATCTCCAGCATGCTGCCTACTGCGTCGACAAGGCTGCCCAGGATCCCGATCGGCTGGTCCCGATGCTCGTACCCGTCACACCACGGACACCAGTACGCGCCCTTGCCCCAGATCTCCTCCAGCCCCGGCGTGGCCGGCAGCACATCCACCAGCCCCGTGCCCAGCACAACCTTGCGCGCCGAGTACACGTTGCCGTCGGCGTCCTTGGCCTCGAAGTACGCCGTCTGGTTCGCGTCCGTCAGCGGCGTGACGGACACGATCTTCTTGTCCACGATGCTCGCCGTGTCGTACTTGGAGATCTGCTCGCGCGCGAGCCCGCGGAACTTGGCCGGCGGCGTGCCTGTGTCCCGGCGTTAGTTCTGTAGGTACTACACTACGACTGCGTGGGTGGAGGGAAGGTGATAGAGACGCATACCGTCGTTGCCGATCACATCGTGCATGTTTCGGGTCGGCGCGTTGCGGTACTCGCCCGAGTCAAACATCACAGTCTTGCGACGCACGCGGGACAGGCCGCTGAGGACGCTCAGGCCGGCTGGACCGCCGCCGACGACGATCACGTCGTGGGTGGTCTCCGGGACGGACGCCGCGAGGGCTACCGTCAGCGAGGCAAAAAGCGTGTACAGGAGAGATTTGGGGGCCATGATGCGTATGTATGTATCGCAGGCCGCGGGAGGGAAGGTGAGAGGTAGATATTATCTATATGAGTCGTCCTCATCCCTTCCCCTGTCTCCTTTTATACTCCTGAGTGCATCGCCAAGCATGCACAGCTGCGGGAATTGGGTCCCCCGGGGAATTGGCCCATGGCAATTTCTTGGCCTGTGGACATGCATGGACTTGGTGGTCTCGGTCAGGAAATGATCACTATCCACTGCGGCAGCTTGAGCTCGACGCTCCTTGGCTCGCTGGAGGGCCGGGGAATGTTTTAGGTGCATATCGTATCCTTACTTGTTTTCCTCCTCGCGAATGGATAGTACTCTGAGTAGACAATCGGCATGGCTTTGTCCAATGACGGGTGCAGATGGCTACAATGGGAATGTTTTTTGCAGGATCGGCAGGGCTGAGAGACAATAGTTCATGCATGGCGCCGATCCCACGGCCCGTGTTGATCTTCGACCCTGTTCTGGATGATGGTTGGAGGCACTTGATTTGTTTTCTTACTTGGACTAATGTATATACGGAGTATGTTCTCCTCCATCACGCATCCGAGGTAGCTTTTAAATGCTTACTCGCTATTCTATCATCCAAACTCGCTCTGCAATGACAAATTCATCCATTTGCCGGGCTATCATTCTAGGTGTCTGGAAGATTCTCAGTTGACATGGAATCTGAGTAGATTAAGTATTTCGTTCTCGCTGTCTAGATATTAACTAGTTATTAGACCTTACTTATCTGCCTAGCCTCTCGAAGGTCACATAATTCGGGGTTCTTCATTGCTTTATCCGTAGGAATTTATCTGAGGGATGGTTTATCGCGTCAGTAAACGGCCTTCGCCCGCACTTCGAATTGGCTTCTAAACCTATAGCAAAACAGGTAAAGCTACATCGCTTGAGCAAAAGCTTACTCCCGTAGATGTGTCTGCCATTACCAAGGCAGGTTGCGGGAGAAGGTGACGAGCTGATGACAGGTATCCTCAAACCGGTCAAACAAATAGACCCTTATTCTAGGTGTTGTGATGCCTGAAGCTCGAAGGTAGAAGGTAAAGAGGAACAGATGCATCGTATATCTCCATTTCTATCTAATTGACTGACCAGCCTTCCTTTTATGGACAGCACAAAATTCATTCGGAATGGCGTATATATTTGTGGGTCTCTCCTCCGCTCCGAGCTCTAAGTCGGGGGGAATCGCACTTGGAGTTTGGGCGATATTGTATAGACCAACTCATAATCAGTATCGGTATGGTATCCCTCTTATAGCTAGACCTAAGGGCCTAATCTTCGAATTTGAGTAGGATTTATCGAGTAGCTACGTAGTAAGTAGTGTGCGTCTAGGTTAAGCGGACATTGTAATTTATTAAGTGCTTAGCGCAGCCGCAGGTCGATGGCATTTCAGACTATCTAATAAAGTTAGTCGGATCTATCTACGTAAATCTTTCTTTAAAGTATCTAATATACTTATGAATCGATTCTTAGTTTATATTCTATGTTTCTCTTTTAACGATAATCTTAGTATTAGATAGTAGGGCTTATCGACTATTAGCACGTAGAAGAGACTGAAGCTAAGAGACTCGTAGAACGATAACCCCTATGTCGCGACTAAGTAGGGTTTAATACTGCTCCTGGCTATCTGCAGCGCCATCATAGGCAGCCCAGTTAATCCAAGAGCTTCACTTCTTTTAGCATTTATTGAATGAAAAACATAGTAAGTTGTGGTCTTCGCGGGAAGAAATAAATGTGTTTAAAAGAAGAATAGAAAAGGCACATTTTCTCGATATATTCGCAGAGATTTACGACATTCATCCAGCTAAAGGCAGAAATACACTGAATTCCTAAGCACAATGACGACCACAATAGCATACCTAACATTTCCTGTAGTAACCCCTTGTAAATACGTTAATTAACCTTGAGAACGAGTAGTGGCTACGTTACCGGAAGCAGGTGACCCCCGTTACCCTAATGTCTGACAGACAACCGTCCGCATGTGCCTTGGCTACCAGCCCACCTGCCTAACAATATTCTCCGTTCTGTCAGACGATTTCGTGGATCATCTGCCACCGCCTTGTCACAGGCTTCGACTCAGTTTCCCACGGAAAGTGCTGCATTCCGTCGGCCGAGTCAGTTGCCGGTTAACGTAGTGTGGAATGCACGCCCTCCGTTCGCATGGACCGAAACGCGGCAGTTGAGTTTCCCGGGGTAGATCGTACCCTTTCAGCAGGACTGACAGATGAGAAGATCTTCTCCTGATTGGAATGATCGCTACCGGGGAATGCCAGTGAGTCGGCACTTTAATGAAAACGATCGTGGATGTGTGGATGGCGGTCGATCATCACGGGGGAATCTTCACACGACACTACTCGAAAAGCTTGGCCATTTAGCTTCGTTTCCGGTCGTCTGCGTTGTCTATCAGAAGCCGACTCGAGAGATAGGTCAACGTCATCTCGGTATTTGGGTGTTTTCCGAGTTCATCAATGGGAGTCATGTATATATCCGGGCTGTTGGACCGCTTCTGTCGCGAGGTTGGTCTCTGCTTGTTTAGGATTCTTAGTTCACTTTTTAATCATTGAAGTCATGCCTTCTCTTCAAAAATTGCTTGCTATCAGTGCTGGGCTCACCTCTATCGGAGGAGCCTATGCCAAACTTGACCTCTCTACCTCTAACAATGTCGTTGTGTATTGGGGTAGGCGATATAGAGTTCATAGCCCAGCTTCTCTACAGTGCTAAAACACCACCTAGGCCAGAACTCCTTCGACGGCCAGGGAGAGCTCGCGCAACAAAGACTGGGTCATTACTGTGATGGTGAGTGGTCCTCTATCAACTACCCTCTAGATAGTACTAACTATAATTAGACGACAACATCGATGTATGCGCCTCGCTCCCTTATAATAAACTAAGCAACTCACCTATCAGGTCATTGTCCTTGCTTTCGTGATGACGGTCAACGGCCAAGGTGGTGTCCCAAGTTATGATTTCTCCACCACCAGCAAACAGTGCAAGACGTTCGACGGCACCGGCCTGAAGGACTGCCCCGAAGTTGGGTGCGCGATGACCAATCCCCAGAGATCTGTAACATACTAACGACCCCAGTGAGGACATCAAAAAATGCCAGAAGAAAGGCAAGTCGATCATCTTGTCGATCGGCGGCGCCACCTACAGCGAGGGAGGCTTCGAGTCAGACTCAGACGCTAAAGCCGGCGCCGAGCTCATTTGGAAGACCTTTGGGCCGTCATCCGGTGGAAACAGCACCTCCCACAGCAGCTTCACGAACGCGACCTTCCACCAGCCACGCCGGGTTACCAACGGCACAAAGCACCGGGGCTTGGCAAATGGCGACGTTCACCGGCCCTTCGGGGATGCCTCCGTCGACGGGTTCGACTTTGATTTTGAAGCTGCGACGAAGCATATGCTGCCGTTTGCGAAGCGCCTGCGTGAGCTGATGGACGCTGAAAAGTCGGGTAAGTATTTCCTTACCGCGGCGCCGCAGTGCCCGTACCCGGATGCGGCAGACAAGGACATCCTCAATGGGGATGTGTCGATCGACGCCGTGTGGGTGCAGTTCTATAACAACTTCTGCGGCGTCAACTCCTTCCAGAAGGGCCAGGATAAGCAGAAGAGCTTCAACTTCGAGACCTGGGCCAACTGGGCGAAGAAGGTGTCCCAGAACAAGAAGGCAAAGATTTTCCTGGGCGTGCCAGCTAACACCAAGGCCGCGAGCACGGGCTACGTTCCTGCGTCGGATCTGGAACCGGTCATCGAGTACTGCAAGACATTTGAGAGCTTTGGAGGCGTCATGATGTGGGATGTCACCCAGGCGTATGGCAACGAGGGGTTCTTGGACTCTGTCCGTAAGGCCCTGTCGCAGGCTCACTCGGAGCTTTTTGGAAAGGTGTATGGGGTGACCCGGTCTGTGTGGCGGGCGTGATGGAGGGTGATCCTTTATGCCTCTAGGACGTACTTGGAGAATTCTGGGGCCTGTTTCTGTCGTTTGTTATGTTTATATTCGGGCCCTTGCAGATGCATGGGGCACTGTACACAATGACGAAAAACGTTTATTCGCTTGATTTACAAGATCGGCCAACTGCTAGAGTTGGGTTACTGCTTGGCAAATTTGCACGTCCCTTGTTAAATCGTTGACCGGAACATTTTAGATACAGTGTAATGATTACATTCTGGTGTAGTTCCACACCAAGTTGGTGAAATTCTTCCAACACCTTCCGTCGCTATACGAGGCTTAAATCCTCCAGAACTTTTCCATAAGGGAAACAAAAGTAGCATTCCCCTATGGTATAAACATGCCGGAACTGCCTCTTTGAGCCTCCAGGGCGATCAATGTATTCTTGCATTCCCGGTCCTGGATCCTCGATACCCACATCAGAAACACGTCAAGGGGCAGCAAGGGACTGATACATGCTTGCCAAATCTACCCCAGGCAGTAGTAGTAGGGCATCTGTGTGATACTGGCAGGGTGGATGATAATGGCACCCCGTCGCAATTGAGTGTTTTTGCCCCCTCTGTCACAATCGAGATCGCTTCAAGACAGAGGAGCTGGGCCCAGCCATTTTGCTATACTGATTTCCTCTTACCTTCTCCATCGAAATTCTGTCCTGTCACCCTCGAAACGGCAGATCCTATGGCTGTCTCCCCGGGAAGCCAAGACCATACGCAATTGGCAGATAAGCCCAAGCATGAAGATACTGCGCCGAGAAATGGTTCTGTGGCCGAGGATGGAAAACAGGTCGTTCTAGTGCAATTTGACGATGAATTCCAAGACCCGTGCGACTGGCCCAGTTGGCGAAGATGGTCAATCACCGTGATCACCACCCTCATATTCATGCTGGCGACCCTGTGCGCAACCCTGGTCCCCCCGTTCATCCAGGTCATTTCCGATGAGCTCGGCATGGACCCAAAGGTGGAAGGGCCGCTCACGGTTTCTCTGTATGCGCTGGCTTTTGCGCTTGGCCCAGTAATGCTGGCGCCAGTCAGCGAAATGTTCGGCCGAGTTCCCTTGGCTCTCATAGGAAATACGTTCTATTTCGTGTTCAATTTGGCCTGTGGCTTTACAAGGACCAAAGACCAGCTCATAGCATTGCGATTTCTCTCCGGGTTTGGGGCTGGAGCCTCCCCAGCGGTCAGTATCTCCAGATCTGGACCATTCATCGCATGCTAGTTGACCACCCGGACAGATCTCGTACGCTGTGGTCGCCGATTGCTTTCGCGCTGAGGAGCGAGGTAAAGCATTGACAGTCCTGAACTCAGCTTTCATCTTCGCCAACCCCGTTGGAGCCATTGTAGGCGGGTGCACATCACAGACCGTGTCCTGGCGGTTTGCATTCTACTCCACCTCAATCGTACTGGGTGTCTTAGTTCTCATGCAATTTTTTGTGCAATTGGAATCCCACAAGCCATTAATTTTGGAACGCAAGAAGAAACAGCTTTCACAAGCGCGTCTTACTGATGTGGTTTACAAAGTTCCTGACGAGGACAATGGAGGCGGCCTTATAGATCTCTTCTACAAACGGCTCTTTAGACCTATACACCTGCTCACTACTAACCCCCTTGTCCAGGTGTTCTCACTCCACATGGCTTTTGCCCATGGTTTGACCTATCTGGTCATGGCCACCTTCGCTACCATGTGGGAACAACACTACCATCAAACGGCGGACATAGCCTCGTTACACTACATTGCAGTCGGGGTTGGCTATTTCATTGGCACCCTATGCCTTGGCTTCATGGACCGCATCTATTGCGCCTTGAAACGTCGCAATAGTGACGTTGGAAGGGCCGAATTTTGTCTCCCCCTCATGATCATCGGCGCCTTCGCAATCCCATCCTCCCTATTCGCATACGGATGGACGGCCCAGTACCACGTCCCGTGGATAGCCCTGGACATCGCCATGGTGCCAATGACGATCGGGATCTGCGTTACCTACCAGTGTATTCTCGCGTATCTCATGGAGGCTTTTCCAGACTATGCGGTTAGCGCTGCCGCTGCCCCCTGGCTCCCACGCGGTCTGTTCGGCTTTGGGTTTCCCTTGTTTGCCCCGACCATGTACGCAGAGCTGGGGTACGGATGGGGAAACACTCTGCTGGGGTTTTTGGCTTTGGTAATTGGCGTGCTTAGTCCTTTGTTTGTCTGGCGGTATGGGGAGCGGTTGAGACGGCGAGGTTCATGGTTAGGGCATGGACATTGAGCTCTTTGACATTAGTTTGCAAATGAACACCAGTAGACGATGGAAGATCCAGTCCGATCCATCTCCTGCAATTTGATGATTATGAGATTACAAAAGGAATAACGGTCATGGAGGCTATAGATACATTCGACCAGCGGGCATCCGCACAGCAGGCCGTCAGCAGTAGTCCTATTCAAGAAACTGTCAGAATAAATTGATTACGCTACTAAAAGTGCATTTTTGGCCTTCTGTACAGTAGCATAACTTGCAGCTCTATATGTTGGTAGAGGACCTCTACGCCAGTTTGAGGCTATCTACATACCCTGAACGTATCCACTACATCTACCGATGGATGCCCACCACCCTCTGCACCGCCTCATCAGGTGTCATCGCCTCATCAATAACACCAGCGACCTTCAACACATCCACAACCCCCTCGACCATCTTCCGGTCGACACCACGTACACCCCTCGCAAACCGCACATCCTTCAGCCACTCCGTAGCATCCGCCTCGCTATACGTACAGCCCAGCTCGCCGGTCCCCAGCAGCCGCACCGCCTGCGCCGTATCTGCCTCAAAGTCATGGACGCCCTGGTCCAGCACGCGGAACAGCTGCTCCAGCTGCTCGCTCCGCGACGGATCCGGGAAGACGGCGGTCGACGCGACGACCATCCACGACGGCCACGGGGTGTAGATCTCGCCGATCTTCTTCAGCGGCGGGGCGGGCGTCTCCGCGGTGGCGTGGAAGTACGGCTTGGTGGTGAAGTGCTCCCACATGAAGAACTCGGCCGTGGCTTCGGTCACGCCGGTGCGCAGCGCCGCGAACGGACCCAGCGGGACGGTCGTGAGCGAGTCCGGCTTCCAGCCCTGCTGTTGGGCCAGCACGAACGACATGATGTGCGAGCCGCTGCGGTCGTTAGCGACCTGCATACATAACACATAGTTGATTTGTATGGGATGGGCTTGCTTACCTTCCCAGCCGACTGACGCCCACGCGCTGGTCCTTCAGGTCCGCCACGCCGCGGAGAGCCTCCCGCTGGCGGCCGGTGACGATGGCCCAGCGCAGCGGCGTCTCGACCCACTGGCCGACCATGCGGTACCCGCCCTCGGAGGGGTCCTTCTGGGCCTGCTGCTTGCCGGCGAGGCCGGCCACCCAGCCCTCGGTTAAGCCGATTCCGACATCGATTTCCTTCTCGCGGAGCGAGGTGATCATGTGCCCCGTCCCGGAGGGGAAGGGGACCAGCGAGACATTGAAGGGCAGGGCGCGGAAGGCCGGGGAGCGGAGGGCCAGATGGAGCGGGGTGAGGTAGTGCTCTGTTTTATATTAGCGGCTGGATGTAGTAGATGTAGGTGAGGCGCATGGTGGAGATCTTGGCGAGGAGAGGAGAGAGGTATGTATGCGCGTATAGGATGCACTTACCGGGCACGTAGCCGATGCGGATGGTCGCGGTGACTGAAGCCATGATGGGTGTAAGCGACTCGGTTAGAGATAGTGAGGTTCATTTTATTGAACTCGGTCGATGACTCAGCACTAGCCTCCAGTTAACTTAGTTAACTACTAGTTATTAACGAGTGAACTAGTGCATACGCCGTACGCCGTATATACGAGCAAGAAATAGGTTCATTAGGTAGATATATGGTAATCTCTATTCTCTATCGTCTATTCAATTCATCCGCATCTCCTTCCCCATCTCCACCGGACTGCCCGCAGTCCGGAACGAAGACAACGACGGCCGCGTATACATCCAGAACTGCGCCCCGAGATAGAAGTCACACACGCACTGGAACAGCGCACACAGCCGGAACGCCCACGGAATGACCTCCTGGCTGCCGAAGAAGTAGCTCAGCTTCATCACGTCGCCCAGAATCCACGCCACGAGCACAGACACGCGGAATCCCTTGCACGACCGGGACCGGTGGTTCGCCAGGATCTGCGGCAGCGGCAACGTCGCTTCGACCGCCAGCCCTGTGTACCCGAGCGCGTTGATATAGAGCTCCGACTGCGCGAGGAACGGAAGGAAGATCTGGACAAACGAGAGGCCGGTAATCATGTACGCCAGGAACATCCAGTACCTGTTGTCGTTAGCCACCTTGCCCTCCGGGGTGTAATGTGATGAAAGGAGCATACGGCTTCGCGGCTTTCCACTGCCAGAAATCGTACGGGCGGGCGCCGGCTTTCTCACTGTCCAGGTTGCTGAACGGGACGTGTTCGACGGTGCTCGACGGCCGGTTGTCCAGCGCGACCTTCAGTAACACCATCTGCACCCCGATCATAATGACGGCCTGCGCCAGGAGCGACAGCGAGTAGTAATCGCCGAACCAGTAGAAGACCCTACACCCAGACGTTAATTGTGTCTTTCCATGGCGACCTTTTCGGCTTGCGGCTTACTTGAGGATCGACGCGACAAGCATAATCAGCGGGATGTCCAGGGAGAACCCGGCGGAGCTCCTGGTTCGCTGGATACTGAGGATCTGGTCGGTGTACGACGTCAATGGCGACGTGATCAGACTGTGATTCTCTACGGTCAGCATTAGATCCCCCAGGGAGGGTGGCTTGCTGGGAGGACAGACAAGAGTGGAGCGCCATATTCCAGAGCGAGGGACACGAGATACATCGTGTACACGGATTTGCGGGAGGCCGTCTGCGTGTCGAAGACGTCGGGTCGAATCTGTCGCAAGAAGACGGAGAGACGAGAGTCCATCGAAGACAAGAAATGCCCAGGAATGACCGGAAGCGTCTCCTTATCGGCTTTTTTTTGGGGCGGTGATCGTCCCTGGCTGACTCAGCGGGACCACAATTAATGTACACAAGACATACACGTAACAGGTATAGGTATGAGGAAGAGGGAAGTGTTCATGAAATCTCTTCCTATATAATCGCCTATCGACAGCTCTATCCATCTAAAATTCAACCCTCCACGTTTTTCCAATCCCCATGTTCGGGTTCTTCACCACCGCATACGCCGCCTTGCCGTTCGCCTGGCTGTAGTATTCCATCGAAGCCGTCGAAGCAGTTTTGGCGCCCTCTTCAATGACGGTCACGCTGTGTCTTCCCTGCCACTCCTGCGGAGGGTCAATGACCACGACTCGTTCCACCCGGACGCCAGCCATGCTCTTCAGGTACGCAGCCGTCTTCGGTCCCTTGGTGCCGATGTCCTCCGACGACAGGACCGAGTCCTGGAAGTGGAATCGGCGGTGGATGTAGGCCCCACGCTCGTAGTCAAAGGTCTCTCCATCGTCGACGTACACCGTGCCGTCCGCCTGGCCGTGCTTGTCCAGAGTGATCACCAGCGTGTAGGGATCCCACTTCATCAGACCACTGCTGCGGCGCGGGCGGTCCTTGCGAGGGATGATGTGACCGCCCTGCATCAACAAGGGAACCTTGTCGATAGGCGCAGGCACTGAGTGTCTCTTACCCGCACCCTGGTAGACGGTGTAGTCGAAGTAGTCGTAGTACTTCTCGTCGTCTGCGATGTAGATCTCCGCACGATCAACCCCCTCGGCCACAACGGGCTTGGTGAGGAGACCCGTGGTTCCCAGGTAGAGCTGGTCGTCGATGGCGAACCCAGCCTCGTCGGATGGGTGAACGTACCACTGCGGTCTCACGATCGGGGTGCCATTGACCGACGCCTCATGGAAAGCGGTGTACCAGGCCGGAAGGAGCTGGTATCTCAGACGGATCGACTGCGCGATGATCGACCGATGAGGTTCAGAAATGAGATAAGGCTCGCGCCGACGGGTATCAATGTGCGCGTGGGCGCGGAAGAACGGATACCAGATACCAGCCTGGTACCAGCGAGTGAGGAGATCCTTGCTCGGGTTGTGGAAGAAACCACCGACATCCGCGCCGGCGAACGGGTATCCAGAAATACCGTTATTCAGGACCATGGGGATGGAAATAGCCAGATGTTCCCAGGTGGCTTGGTTGTCTCCGGTCCACATCGCGGACGTCCGTTGCGCACCGGCGTAGTACGACCGGGTGAGGATGAAGGGGCGGCGAACCTCTCCCTTCTTGCGCTCCAACATGGCATCGTACGTGGCGTTGACAAAGGTGATCCCATGAACATTGTGAATGTCGCGGTGTTCCCAGTTGCCCCAATGAAGGTTGTCCTTGGGCATCGTCGTTTCAGGGCCATTGAACACGGACGGCTCATTCATATCATTCCAGATGAAAACATTGGGGAGGGTTCCCTTGAACTTGTCGTATTTAAACAGTCCATGCCACCACTTCAGCGCCTCAGGGTTGAAGCAGTCAATCCAGCTCGACGAACCGGGCCAGCACCAACCTTCGTAAATCTCTCCATCCTTGTTCCTGGTCGCGAGACCCTTGCTCTTCAACTCTTGAGAGATGGCGTATTGGTCGGAGTTCTTGATGTGAGGGTCGATGATGACCACGAGTTTCCGTTCGGAATCATCCAGCTGCTCCTCCATACCAATGGGGTTGGGGAACGTGAGCGGGTCCCAAGTGAAATACTTCCGGTCATCGAGGTATTCAATGTCGAGCCAGATGACATCGTACGGGATCTGGTACTTGTCAAAGTTGCGGTCCACGTCCTTGACGTCCTCGTCGGTGACATAGTTCCAGCGGCACTGGTGATACGCAATGGCGAAATGCTGAGGCAGCTGGGTGTAACCGGTGAGCTCACCATAAGTCTTGCTGATGTCCTGTGGAGTTGGCCCCAGGAAGACGAACAGGTCGATCCGGCCCGATTCGGACATCCAGTGACTCTGGGTGTCGGTCTTAGCACCAATGCCCAAAGCCAGCGGGTTGGAGGAACCGGACTTGACGATATCAACCCAGGTTTCGGCAGCGTTGAGCCAGAAAACGCCAACGGTGGAGCCCTTGCGGTGGGCCTGCATGAGCGGGATAGAGCCGTACAGAGTCATGGGACTGTTGAGCTCGTACTCAAACACGTCCGAATTGTACATGCGGTACGGCTCGTCGTGGTTTCCAGAACCACCACTGCGGGAGAATCAGCCTTGGTGGCGACAAACATGAACAATACCATTACTTACCGGGTCTCCCTCAAGGAAAGCGAGTCAGCATGCTCGGGGATACCGAAAACATGGCTATAGCCAGGGAATGTGATATCCATCGCCACGCTCTCAGGACCACGGGGCTTGGAGTCAGTGTTTCCACCAAAGGTCTCTTCCCACCAGGTGCTTTGGTCTTCCTGAGATCCCTCGGCACCTTCCGGGGTGTCGACCTTGGGCCGCCAGTGCTCCAGGTTCAGAAGACCCTTGTTGTTCAGCTGAACGTGGGTTTCGCCGTCTCGCTGGAACTCGATTCCAAACGGCGCATGGCAAATAACAGCCTGGAACTGGTTGTCCGGTCCATAGGAGATCTTGGTGTAACCAGCTGCCGGTTCGGAGCTCAGGGCCGCAGTCTTGCTCGCGTCCAGTCCACCGACCAGAACCCATTTCTCAGCATCGTTGTATCGCTCCTTACGAGCCGCACTGTTGTGGCGGAGCTCAATGTCACCCTTCAAGCGCTTTTCCTCGTCGACGATGACTCGAGCGGCACCCGATTCCAGGAAGGACACGGTGAGCGGAAGTCGGACCTTCTCATTGTCCGAGACGGACTTGAGAATGGTGCCTTGCAATTGGCCATCCTTGAAGTGAAGGGACGAGGGTTCGAGTTCGTAAGGGGAGAGCCAGGAGGAGCCCTTTGCGGATACGTCATCAGCATAGGCCCTGTTCCGTTTACAGAAGCCAGATTGCGAGCATTTCTTGAAGTTCTCGTGTTTGACCGCGACTGGAGGGGAGACGCGTTAATGATTGCTCTTCCGTGGCAGATACGGGTTCCCTATGACGTACCACCTGGGATAATGAGGCATCCGAGCAGGATGAGCACGGACAGGAGTAGTGTCCAGCGGGGGGACAATGACCGAACGGCGGCCATGACGTGAGCTAATAACAAATGCAATCAGAGACACTCAACCTCTGACAGGACGAATAATCTCAGCGAATGGTGTGGTGACCTGCATCTACCCGAGCTGAAGGCCAGACACACGAGCTCTGGGGGAAGAGGAAGAAGATGTGGAGGAAGGGAGGAGATGAAGGATAGTTGGTCTCAAGGATGTCTAGATGGAGTCGACAGGATGGGGAAGCTCCGGCCGCTAACCGGATGGGGGGAACCCTTAAGGCATTCAGGCAGTAAGGCATCACGGCACCAAGGCAGCAGCCCCACGCTTCCGGCCCATAATATTTTTCGCCAACTCAACTTCTTCCTCTTCTTCTCCTCCTCCTCATCCTCATCCCACTTCCTGCAGTCTTCCAATTGCGTCTTCTACCCCCGTCCTCAAAATGTCCAACACCGAGCAGACGTAAGTGCTTCCCATGTCTCTTCCCTCCCTCCAATTCTCTTCCCATTAAGCTAACCCTCCTTAGCTTCATTGCCGTCAAGCCCGATGGTGTCCAGGTGCGAGCGAACAGACTTCCATCAAGACCATCCGCCAATTGCGCATACTAACCTCTCCGCCAGCGTGGACTCATTGGCCCCATCATCACCCGCTTCCAGAACCGCGGCTTCAAGCTCGCTGCCATGAAGCTCACCTCCCCCTCCAAGGACCTCCTGGAGCAGCACTACGCCGACCTCAGCTCCAAGCCTTTCTTCCCCGGCCTCATCTCCTACATGCTGAGCGGCCCCGTCTGCGCCATGGTCTGGGAGGGTAAGGACGTCGTCAAGACCGGCCGTAGTATGTCTCTCCCGCTCTTCATGTGGCAATCTGCATGTGCTGACTCCGGTGTTCGCAGCCATCCTCGGTGCCACCAACCCCCTTGCCTCTGCCCCTGGCACCATCCGTGGTGACTACGCCCTCGTAAGTCGTTCGGCTCCGGAATCATCTGTCTGGCTTACTGACGTTTCCTCAGGATGTTGGCCGCAACGTCTGCCACGGCTCCGACAGCGTCGAGTCCGCCCAGAAGGAGATTGCTCTCTGGTTCAAGAAGGAGGAGCTCCAGACCTACAAGCTCGCCCAGCACGCCTGGATCTACGAGAACTAGATGTTTCTTCTCTGAAATAGCTGCCGGAAGGCCGGCTTGGATAATATACAAATCAGAGGGATGAGATCCTGACACTCTCCTATATCGCCCCTAAGTACAGTACAATCGACCTACCTACTTCCGTCCGAACATCCATCGGACGCCTCTGCCGACAGGGCTGAGGACAGTCCGCGCAAACCAAGGCGTGGCCCATGCGCTTGCGGCAATGCGAATAGGAAGTAGCGCCTTCGTAACCGCGTAGGCTGTCGCAAACTCCAAGACCAGTCGCACCCCTTTCTTCTCTGTTTCTGTATTTGTAGAGTTGTCCGCAGTGACCGCGGCCATGTCAACGTCCTCGTCGATCCATCCTTTCTTGCGCAACCATCGGCCAAACCGTCCCGTGCCTTCCTCGAAGGCTGCGCTGGAAGTCAGGTCAGGGAGCCAGTTTCCATAGTGGAAAGCCGCGACAAGTCCAAGTAGCGGTACAATGGCGGTCAGTTCGTGGAGGATGAGGAAGGACGTGATGTGTGTTCCGGGGGCGCCGATTAAGGGCGTGGTGTAGGCGCAGAGGAAGCGAGGAAGACGATTGTTGAGCCGGCGCAGACGCGACTGGGGATCTTTTGGGGGTGATTGCGAGGGAGGAGTGGATACGAGCCGACGACTCCTTGGTTTGAGGGAGGACAGGCGTAGGGAGAAGCGAGAGAGTGGTAAACGAGGCGACATGATGCGGGATTGAGACGAATATCAGAGGGTCTCTGGTGTTGATGCGATGTTCGTGATGCCTGTTTGTGCTGTTTGCACGGACATGCCCATATTAAAATTTCCCAAAGTCGCAAATTCGATCAGACCAAACCCTCGCTCGCCGTCGAACTGGACTGACGATGCGCAATGGCTTCCCACTGAAGACTCCCCCATGAGGTGGTGTTGGAGACCGACAGGACGCAGCCGAACCGCCAGCGCACCCAGCAGCAGCAGTCACTTCCGCGTGCCGGTCCCTCCCCGGCGAACTTCCCCCCCGCCACTCCTCAACCTCTTCCACTCCCTCTCGTCTCCAGCGTCTTCCAGGAGAGAGTCCACAATGGAGAGAATCACAGATAAGATCGCGGCTCTGCCGCCCAACTCCAACTACTTCTCGTTGGAGTTTTTCCCGCCGAAGACTCAGATGGTGAACCCCTCCAATGCTTCCCCTCCAACGCCTCCCCGCACTGGACCACCCGGGATATCCACAATATCTACTGTGATGGACTGCTAACGGTATCTGTGGTAGGGTTTTGCTAACCTCCAAGCCCGTCTGGAGCGTATGGCGCAAGCTTTGCGACCTCTCTTCGTCACGGTGACCTGGGGCGCCGGAGGAAGTACCGCCGCGCGATCCCTCGAGCTGGCCGAGATCTGCCAGCGTCAGCTGCAATTGACGACCTGCTTGCATCTGACTTGCACGAACATGAGCCGGGGCCTGGTCGACGAAGCGTTGGAGGAAGCCAAGGTGCTGGGAATTCGGAATATCCTCGCCCTCCGTGGAGACCCCCCGCGCAGTGAGGAGTACAACATGCACGGCGAGGACGACAGCAACAAGGACTTCACGTTTGCCGTGGACCTCGTGCGGTACATCCGCCAACAGCATGGCGACTACTTCTGCATCGGTGTGGCCGCCTACCCGGAGGGCCATCCCGCCGACTCCTTCCAGGACGTCCAGGACCCCGAGAGAGACCTTCCGTATCTGATCGAGAAGACCCAGGCCGGCGCTGACTTTATAATGACTCAACTGACTTACGACATTGATGCTTATACCAAGTTCGAGAACCTGTTACGAAACCATGAATCCGGGACCTTCAAGACCATCCCCATCATTCCTGGCCTGATGCCGATCCACAGCTACAAGATCCTGACGAGAGTCACCAAGCTCAGCCATGTCAAGATCCCGCCTCATATCCTCTCGAAGCTGGAGGAGGTGCGGCACGACGATGACGCCGTGAAGCGGATCGGTGTCGACATCCTCAAGGACCTGGTCGCCGGGATGCGCAGTCTGCCCTGTCCAGGGCTCCGGGGGTTCCACTTCTACACGCTCAACCTCGAGAAGACCGTCTCCTTCATCCTGGAACGCTGTGACCTGATCCCGCCGTACACCGAAGACTCCGACGCGCTCGTGGACGGCGGCAGCCTGTCGGCCATCGACTCCTCGTCCTACGTCGCTCCCAACGGCACCCCCATCCGGACACTCGCGCGCAGACGCTCGTCCATCAACTCCCTCCCGCACAACCGCGTCATCGTCGACAAGGAAGTGTCCAACGGGTCCTCTAAGGACTCCGTCTCCCATGAAGCCCCCGCCACCAGCGCCGGCATGCCCGCCATGCCCCCCGACCGGTCCACCACGCTCCAGATCTCCGAGGGTCTCGGCGCGCTCGGCCGGGAAGCCACCTGGGACGACTTCCCCAACGGCCGATGGGGTGACGCGCGGTCCCCGGCCTTCGGAGAAATCGACGGCTACGGCCCGTCCCTGCACGTCACGCCGTCCGTCGCTCACCGCATCTGGGGCTACCCGGTCACGCCGGCGGACATCAGCACGCTCTTCCGCCGCCACGTGTCCGGCGAGCTGCATATGGTGCCGTGGTCGGAGGGCGGCGCGGAGGAGGGCACGGGCGGTCTGAACGCGGAGACCGAGACGATCCGGCCGGAGCTGCTGCAGCTCATCGACGGCAAGGGCTGGTGGACGCTGGCGTCGCAGCCGGCGGTGAACGGGGTCCGCAGCGACGACCCGGTCTTCGGCTGGGGTCCGCCGCGCGAGGGCTTCGTCTTCCAGAAGCCGTTTGTCGAGTTCTTCTGCCCGGCCAAGGACTACCGGAGCGCCCTCAAGCCGCTGCTCCAGCGGCACGGCCACGAGAAGCTCGCCTGGTTCGCCACCAACGCCCGCGGCGACTTCGAGTCGTCGCTGCCCGCCCACACCTCCGACGCCGACCCCATCGAGATGAACCCGGACAACGTCAACGCCGTCACCTGGGGCGTCTTCCGCGGCAAGGAGATTGTCACCCCGACCATCATCGAGGAGGTCAGCTTCCGCGCCTGGGGCGACGAGGCCTACCGCATCTGGGACGAGTGGCGCCGCATCTATCCCCGCGGCTCGCCCACCGAGCGCTTCCTCGAGGGTACCAAGAACGACGTGTGGCTGGTGTGTGTGGTCGGCCAGGACTTTGGCGCCGGCACCGAACTGGGCTCCCAGGAGGAAGAGAATGAGAAGAAGTGGATGTGGCGGGAGCTGGTGAACTGCTGAACATACCCGACGGGGCCGTGTCTGTCGAGATGATATGCATGGTCTGACTGACCATTGCCCCCCCTAGGCGCCTCAGCCGAGGCTTCGTGGTCTAGTGGTAGAATCGTATGCTTGTAATGTCGAACCTATTGGTGATGATTCCGGTCTGCTCTATGTTGCTGTATGCATTCTCGTGGCAATTGACTAGGATAGAATAGCAAGCACGCTATGGATTGAGTCTCATTATATGTATATCTTCTACTGAGCAATATATAACAACCCAGACCACCCCACAACTCCACAACACCTCATGCACCCGACACCCTCACGCGGTCTTCTGCGCAAACCCGCGCTCTTCAAGCCCATCAGCCCCAGTATCCGGCGTCGCCACAGCAGAAGGCGACTCCGCGAACCGGGTCGCCGCCTCGTCCAACCGGCCCCACGCGCGGGCATTCCGTCGCGGCGGATGAGCCCCCGTCGCGGGGCGATGGTGTCCGCGGAGTCTGTGCATCGCTTCGTCAGCATTCGCTCAAAAGGACGCAACATACAAAGGGAAGGGATGGGCACTCACCTCGGCCCCTGGCCGACCTTCGCGGGCAGCTCAGAGACATACGCGCGGTGGAAGGCGTGGACGTCAGCGTCGAAGGAGCCGCGCGCGATGCTGGCACGGACGCCGGCGAGGAAGCGGTCGACGGTGTGCACGTTGTGCAGCTGCAAGAGCGTCCAGGCCAGCATCTCCTTGGCGTTCAGGAGATGGTTGATATAGGCGCGGTGGTGATTGCGACAAGTGTAGCAGGTGCAGTCGGGGCGGAGCGGGGCGGTGTCGGTTTTGTAAGTTGGGGACCAGAGGTCGAATGCGAGCGGCTGCTCCGTCGTGGTGTCCGGGGAGGAGCTGGGGCTGGGAGGGGGGAAGACGAAGTCGCAGGCGATGCCGGCGTCGGTTAGCTCGCCGATGAAAGGGACGGTGACGAGGTCGGCGCCGAGGGACACCTGTCGGAGGAGCTCGTGCGGCGTGGCGGGCTCGCTGAAGACTACGCGGGGGAGACGGCCGAGGGACTCCGGGACGATGGACAGGGACGCGGTGTCGTAGAGGGCTAGGCCCGAGATGTGGGGACGGAGGTCGTCGCCCTCGAGCTCCTCGAGGTAGAGGGATTGCTGGGTGTTTTCGAGGGGGAGGATGGGGGCGAAGTAGGCGGCGGGGGAGGGGTGCTGCGTCGAGCCGTAGAGGGACTCGGTGCCGTGCATGGTGTATGCATGGGTACGGTCGACCATTTTGCCCTGACGTTTGGGGCCAGCGCGCTTGCCCAGGACGAGGTCGGCCATGCCGACGACGATGTCCGGACGGAGCTTCTGCACGGCTTCGACGTACTGGGTGCCGTCCAGCTGGCGGAATCCGACGGACGTGAGGATGCTGATCGAGTTGGGGGTGTGGTCGGGGGGACAGGCGACGGCGGGCACACGACGGGGACCGAGGATGAGGAGGAAGTCGTCCGGGAAGCAGGTGAATTTGCGGAGGGGAGACTCGTGCGGTGCGGTGGGGATGTTGTATACAGGCACCGTTCGTTTCTTTTCCTGTCTTTCTATGACTGATCTGGGCCCCGATGGGCGTTATTGTCAGCGGCACGGTGGATAGGTGCAGTCTCGAGATGTGCAATCACGTACAATCTTCCAAACCAAAGTATACACTGCCAATGGCAGTCTGTTCGCGCATCACATCGTGGGAGATATGCGGTACAGCGCCCCGCGTTGTCAGTGGGACGAAGTTTGGCGTGGAGATGGCTTTTCTGCCCGCGAAAGCGAGGGATCCCAGTCGCGGTGCGAGAACAGAGGTCGTGCTCGGGGTCAGCAGAGTGAAATTGACCATTGCATCGGGGGAAGCTTCCGGGTCCATGGCGGGTCGAGAGGGTTGTTGTCGATGAAGTGTTGGAGAAGTGAGGAAGATGGCGGTTCCACACCGTTTATCGACGATCTGCATGTGGTGCCTGCGGGTGCCTGTATGCCTTGGTGCCTGAAGGTGCCTGGAAAACACACTCCCGCGTTCCGCTCCACCACGTCTTCTCCTGACCACCCCGTGTACACAGCCTCTCCTCGTCCAGTGTATATTGTCTTTCTTGCGTCATGGAACCCGCGGCGCAGCGTGGAGCTCTTATCGTGGTCGAAGGCCTTGATCGAGCGGGTAAATCGAGCCAATGCGAAACTCTGCGGGATACGCTGCAGGCATCAGGCCACACGGTCAAATATATTCGGTTCCCCGGTATTGTTACTGAACCCCGTGGTCTGGAGCCGAGACTAATGGATGTCCAGACCGAACAACCCCCATTGGGCAGATGATTGATAGCTACCTACGTGGTCAATCGCAAATGGATGACCACTCCATCCACCTTCTCTTCTCTGCCAACCGCTGGGAGGTGGCTCAGCGGATTGAAGAGGACGTCGCCCGTGGAATCACTGTGATTGTAGACCGCTACTCTTATTCTGGGGCCGTGTATTCGGCCGCAAAGGCGAACCCCAATTTGTCCCTAGGATGGGCATGGCTGCCGGAGATCGGCCTCCCCCGTCCGGACCTCTGCCTTTTCCTTCAGATCTCGCCAGAAGCTGCCGCGAAGCGCGGTGGGTTCGGTGCTGAGCGGTACGAGAACGAGACCATGCAGAGCCGTGTTCGCGAACTATTCAAGACGATTTTCGAGGTCCAGCCAACCGGCGATGTATGTGTCATCGATGCGGGGAGGTCGTTCCAAGAAGTCTCGCAGGATATCTGGAAATCAGTGGAGGAACGTATCACCCGTTTGACCGAGATTGGCCCTTTGAGGAAACTCGGCCCGATCGCTGTATAACTGGTCGATCCGTCACAAGATGTCTAATTCGTCCTCATCGCTATCCTCTATGATGATCTCTACCCTCTGTTGGCCTTTTGGGTTTGGTTTTGATCGCCCTGTAGTGTCAGCGTCCGACTCGCAGTCCAAGTGCTCCGCCCAGTCTTCGTCCAAAACGTCTTGGTGGAGGGATCCGTTCGGATCCAACCCGTCGGTTTGTGCAGTTGCCTCAGGGGATCCCTTATCCGATTCGGGTACCCTCGCCGCCGCCGCTTTTCGTTTATCCTTCCTTGCCTTTTTCCTGAGAATCGCTTGCAGCTCCTTTGCTCCGCGGGTTCGGAGGCTCAACTCCTGCATCATCAACGGCCATGGGACGACCTTCCGGCAGGCAGGACAGCTCCCGGACTTGGGGACCAACTGGTCTGGGTCATCCGAGGAGGTTAGAAATCTAGTAGAGAGACACAATACATGGCTGATACATATGCAGCTCGTCTGCGGACACACCACCAGCAACTCCTTCTCCGGGTGGACGGGAGCTTCACACACATTGCAGTGTAGATCGTTCGGGTCGTCGAGTAGAAAGACGGCTTTTTCCAGGTAGTCTTCTATCTTGCTGTAGTCTGTCTGGATGGCGTCGACGCTGCCCACGCGGCGATGGTCAGCGTCTTCCTGGGGGCAGTTCCCATCCGGGATGGCTCTGATATGGGCTGGGATGGTGCCGTTGGCACGGTCACACCAGACATGCCATAACTGGTAGACATCCGCGGCAAAAAAGCGGAGGTCGAGCGGCCAGCTGGAAAAGTAGGGTGACTGCAGCAACGCGTGCAGTCGTTCCAGGTGAGCGGTTAAGGATCGCCGGGGACGTTGGCGCCGCTTCGTCTGGGGGGGTTCGCCTTTGGGCATGTGGCGGGAGTCTTCGTGTTGCCATGCCCATCTATCGAAGTCAGTGATATGGCTCACCGCACCTGTAAAGGGACGCATACTCGAATTGGAGTGCAGCCGTGCGACTCATGAATCCCTCCACGAGTAGGGCCATCTCCCAGGGCCGGTTTTTGGTGGCGGTCTTCTTCGCGCCTCCCTTTGAGAGACCATTGTGCTGGGGAAGTCGTCGAGGCGGGTTAGGGGTTGATCCGACGTAGAGACCAGCGCGTTTGTTGACGGTTGACCGGAGAAGATAGCAGGCATAGTAGGCCGGGATGGGCTTGGGGGATTCGGGGTCCATGGATATATATCAAGCGGGGTGGCAATGAATGGAATGGGTAGCTGACCAGGTACGGTGGGAAATTAATTGACAAGAGATTACAGTATCACTTATCGGCAGAAGATGGAAATGTGTTGTGGTTGTGGTTCAAGTTGTTTATGTTGTGGTGTTGATCTGAAGTACAACTTCGTGGGGTCACATGACCGGACATCAATCATCATCCTCTTCTTCTACCGGTACCAGGTAATAGGTACGGTCCATGAGTTGAGCAAGATCATTCGAGTGTCTGTGTGATGGCCGCACCCTGCGCAGTACAGTCGTGCAAATTAAGTAACCGATCAGACCCTTACGCATGGACCACAGAGACTCTCGCTGATCCGAAAACATGTAATTACCGTTCAGAGAAAGGCATGAATCCAGCTGATCGGATGCGTCCATCGTTCCCTAGCTTTCTGTGGATGTATCACATCGACATTTGGTAGAAACCGTACTATCGCATTGTTTAGTCCTTGACTGTCCTCTGCTCTTATAGAATACCCATTCTCCCTAGACGTCCAGTCTGGGGTTCGTCCAGGTATATCCGTTACATCACCGTTTGCGGCATCCATAGTGCGATACGATCATACATCGGATGACTAACCCGCTGCAATATCCATGGATGCATTCCAATCCGACTCGAGACGGATTTAATTGATCTCTTTCGATATGATCAACATTGTATGATCTTAATTTCTCTTCTCTGCGTGATTCCTGGATTTATTGAATTTTCTCCCTTTTCTGACCATCATTATCCCTCCCTTTGGTGGCTCGCACTCCCCACCGGATCCATCTCGGCCAGACTCCCGCTAGTCGGTCTTCCTCCCCATCTCCGGTTCCTTCATTCATCCGGCTTTTCTTCTTCTCCATCTTCATCTCCCTCTCTCTCCCTCTCTTGCTCCCTCCACCAACTCCCCCTGTCCACCCTCTTTATATCATCCTCTCCGCCTCCTCCTCTCTCTATATACTCCACCTTCTTTTCATTCCCCATCTTTATCCTCTTCGTCTCTTCCCCCCCCCCCCCCCCGCCCTGCATGGGCTTTCGCATCGCATGACCGTCCTGATTGCCCCCTTCCGTCCGCGAGCATCCACGCGATATCCTCCTTCTCATCTCAATTAGGCCGTTCTCCCGTCAGACATGGTGGCCCCGGCCTCCACAGGAGGTTCCTCGACTCCCGGTCAGCCTCCAGCGAGCCGTCAGCCCGCCCGTTCCTCCAGTACCCATCCATCGCATTCCCATAATGTTCCCTTGAGCGCCCGACGCTCCGCCCCCCTCGACCTCTCCACCGTCGAACGACGCGGTCAGCCCAATGCCCCCCGGGAACCCTCCAAACGAGTCCGTCCCCATGGCTTGCAGGAAGCCCCGACCTTCCGTCCCACCGAGGAGGAGTTCAAGGATCCCGAAGAATACATCCGCAAGATCGCGCCAGAGGGGAAGAAATACGGCATCTGTCGCATCATCCCCCCGGAGAACTGGCAACCCCCGTTCGCCATCGACACCGAGGTGGGTCATCCCTGTGTGTTCCCGTCGCAAACCCTCCCTGCTGACTCGATCCCAGCGATTCCACTTCAAGACCCGTCGACAGGAGCTCAACTCGGTTGAAGGAGGTATGCCCCCGCGCTCAGCCACATTTGCTGCCGGTGGAACTCCGCAGCCTCGTTCTGACCCGGACCCAGGAACTCGTGCGAACCTGAACTATCTGGATCAATTAGCCAAGTTTCACAAACAGCACGGTACCAACCTCAACCGATTCCCCAGCGTTGACAAGCGTCCCCTGGATCTCTACAAGTTGAAGAAGGCGGTCGAGGTCCGCGGCGGGTTCGATCAAGTCTGCAAGATGAAAAAGTGGGCCGAGATTGGTCGCGACCTCGGTTACAGCGGCAAGATCATGTCCTCCTTGTCCACCTCGCTCAAGAACTCCTACCAGCGATGGCTACAGCCCTACGAGGAATACCTGCGTGTCGCCAAGCCCGGAGTACAGCAGCAGCTGGAGCTGGAGCATGGTGGGCCCTACACCCCGTCTCCTCATCAATCGCCCATGACCAAGAAGCCCATCCTCCTCGATGAGGGAACCCCGTCGTCGACCCCCAAAGGCCCTGCCTCGATGACCCCGATTCCACAGAAGGAGTCCGAACCAACGTCGGATAACCCAACCCCCACGGTGGAGCCAACACCGTCCCGCCCCGTGGCCTCCGGATTTACGCCCGTGAATGCAAGCTCGGGCTTCACGGCCGTGAATCAATCGCCTTCCTTCGTCGCCGTAAACAACGGTCCTACGGTCAAGCGAGAAACGGAGAATGGCTCCATGACCCCGAAGAGTGTCGCTGAACACCCGTCATCCACGCCCATCTCGAATGGCCATGGAAACCAGCAGGTAAAACGTGCCATCAGCCATGAGAGTGGCTCCCAAACCGAGAATGGCGATGACCCGAACGGTCGTCGGAGCAAACGTCTCCGAAAAGGTTAGTTCGCCTCTGACCTACGTATCGGGAGCCCCGACATCTAACTCATCATAGATGCCCCCATGCCTACCGTAGCTGGTTCGCATATGAGTCTCCTTCGACCCGCCCCGCCGCGGGCGCGGAAGAGCAGCGATAACAGGAAGACTGGCGAAGTAAGTTGACGCCCCTCTTTTAGAGACCTCTTTCTAACCCCAGCCAGAAATGCGAGACTTGTGGCAAGTCTGACGACCAAGAATCCATTCTCGTATGCGACAGTTGTGACAATGGATTCCACAAGCACTGCCTGGACCCTCCCCTCACCACTGTTCCCGAGTACGACTGGCATTGTGCCAAGTGCCTGGTTGGCACTGGAGAGTTTGGATTCGAGGACGGCGGAGTATACTCTTTGAAGCAGTTCCAGGAAAAGGCCAACGATTTCAAGAAGAACTATTTTGCTTCAAAGATGCCGTTCGATCCTGTCCTGAATACCCACCGCCGGGAGTCTGAGGACGACGTCGAGCGCGAGTTCTGGCGATTAGTCGAGAGTTTGACCGAGACGGTCGAAGTGGAGTACGGGGCTGATATCCATTCCACGACACATGGCAGTGGTTTCCCGACTATTGAGCGCAATCCTCTCGATCCTTACTCGGTCGACCCCTGGAACTTGAATGTCCTCCCCTTCCATGGCGACTCTTTGTTCCGCCATATCAAATCAGACATCTCCGGGATGACGGTCCCCTGGGTCTATGTCGGAATGTGTTTCTCGACTTTCTGCTGGCACAATGAGGACCACTATGCGTATTCGGCGAATTATCAGCATTTCGGCTCTACGAAGACCTGGTATGGCATTCCTGGAGCTGACGCCGAAGCGTTCGAAGAAGCCATGCGGCAGGCGGTGCCGGAGCTGTTTGAGGGTCAGCCGGATCTACTCTTCCAACTTGTGACCCTGATGCCCCCGGATCAACTCCGCAAGGCCGGTGTCAATGTCTTCGCCGTCGACCAGCGGGCCGGACAGTTTGTCGTCACGTTTCCTCAAGCCTACCATGCCGGATTTAACCACGGGTTTAACTTTAACGAAGCCGTCAACTTTGCGCCGGCGGACTGGGAACCGTGGGGCGCCCTGGGTGTCGACCGCTTACAAGCATTCCGACGCCATCCGTGCTTCTCCCACGACGAACTCCTGTTAACGGCGGCGGCTCGCGATACTACCATCAAAACTGCACGATGGCTGGCCCCGGCGCTGGAGCGGACATGCTCCCGAGAACTGGCCGAGCGAGCGCTCTTCCTTGCCCGACATCGAGAAGCTGCTCCCCATAACTGCACCCTTGGCCTCAAGGATCCCGGAGCTGGTGGCGACTGCCAACTGAAGTTGGCCGTCGAGGACGAGGACCTCCCGGAGGATGACTATCAATGCCACTTCTGCAAAGCCTTTACGTATCTCACGCAGTTCCGTTGTCATACGACCGGAAAGACCGTCTGTCTGATGCACGCAGATACCTATGACTGCTGTGGACAAACCCTTACGCAACGGCTACTTGGCCCCGACCATACCTTGCGTTACCGGATGAGTGATGATGAGCTGAAGAGCGTGGTGGACAGGGTCCAGGAGCGTGCAAAGATGCCCGAAGCATGGAGCGACAAGGTGGACAAGACCTTGGAAAACGAACCTAAACCCCAACTGAAGGTCCTTCATAACCTATTGAGTGAAGGTGAGAAAATCCCATACCATTTGCCTGGCCTCCAAGATCTTGCGGCCTTCGTCCAGCGCTGCGATAAATGGGTTGAAGAAGCAACCAATTACATTACCCGGAAACAGCAGAACCGGAGGAAAAACGAGAAGGCTTGGCGCAGAAGTACTTCTAAGGCGGCGCAGCTGGAGGAGCGTGATCGTGAAGTTCGCAGAGTAGAAAACATCTACGCCCTTCTTGCAGAGGCTGATAAACTGTCGTTCGACTGTCCACAGATGGCGGCTCTGGAAGAGAAGACCCGCGAAATCGAGAAATTCCGCCAGGAAGTTAACGTTGCCCTCATGAACCCCCACATCCGATCGGTCCAGGAAGTTGAACAGCTAGTGGAATCCTCTCGCAACTTCAACGTGGATATCCCGGAGGTCGAAGGCCTGGAGCATATCCTTCGGCAGATGAAGTGGAACGACGAAGCCCGCCGCAAGCGTGACCAGTACCTGACCCTGAAGGAATGTCACGAGCTGATCCTGGCCGGCGAGCAACTCGGCCTGTCGGAGACCAACGATTCCCTGCTCCATTTTAAGGACCTGTGCCGCAACGGTGAGGCCTGGGAAGCTAAAGCCAAGGAACTGATGTCCGTAGAAGCTGTCCACTACCAGCAGCTCGAAGCGCTTTCCGCGCAGGCATCCCGGTTCCCCGTCTCTCCCGAGACCCTTGCGGCAGTGGATGCCATATTGACCAAGCAGCGCGAAGCGCAGAAGAGGATCCAATCATTATATGAGAGGAGTAAGGACCCGGATCTCCGGAACCGGCCCAAGTATAAGGAGGTTCGGGAGCTCATGGACTCTCTGGAAGAGCTCAACAGCCGTCCCACTGGAGCCCTGGACTTGGAACGAGAGCAGAAACGCCACGAGGACTGGATGAGGAAAGGAAAGAAACTGTTTGGGAAGGCAAACGCACCGCTGCATATCCTGAAGTCGCACATGGAGTATGTGGAGAAGCGGAACTCGTATTGCTTTGATTTGGAAGACCGCTGCCGACCCCCGGTGGAGCCGGCCTCTCGAGATAATAGCCCCGACGGGCTGTTGGAGAATCCCAACACCAGCAGCATGTGGGGTGGCGGGAAATCACGCAAGCGGGATGTCTTCTGTCTTTGCAGACATTCGGAGGCTGGGATGATGATTGAATGTGAAGTTTGTCATGAATGGTGAGTGTGTTCCGGTTCGACCCCTCCTGCGCTCAATGACTGACTGGGTCTAGGTATCACGGCAAATGTCTAAAGATTGCCAGGGGTAAGGTCAAAGAGGTCGATAAGTATACGTGCCCGATCTGCGATTGGCGCCAGAAGATCCCTCGGGATGCCGCTCGTCCAAAGCTTGAAGACCTGCAGGAGTGGCAGGCCGAAATTGCAAACCTGCCCTTCCAGCCGGATGAGGAGCCAATCCTTGATAATATCATCAATCAAGCTAGCACCTTCCGCGATTTCCTGCAAAGCTTCACCAATGCGGCTTGTACCACCACTGAAGAAGTGCCTACATTGCTCTTCTACTTGCGCAAGATCGAGGGTGCCGAGGTTCTCTTGGCCTACGAAACCAACTTCTTCCGACAAGAAATCCATAAATGGGCCCCGGTGGCTCCAGAACCTCCGCCGATCCTGGAGAAGTCGATCTCAACACGGAAGCCCCGGCCCACGAAGCAGCAGAAGATCATGGCCCAGCTGGGCGTTGAACGCCCGGAAGACCTTCCTCCCCATCTGCGTCCCCGACAAGCGTCCCGCAAATCAATCGATACCACATCATCCAAGCCATCTGTTCCTCCGCATGCGTCACCGGCCCCAGGTGACGGTCCCAATTCTGAGCCGGCCCGCAATGGACCGACCTTGACTCCGATGACCGATAGCCAGAATTCCTCCTATCCTTTCTCTGCCAACTACTCACTTGCCCCGAGTGACCCTACCCCTGCGTTTGCGCCCGGTTCCTCTTCAGCTTTCCTTCCTACTCGGCGCTCTCCTTCTTTCCCGGCGCGTTCGCCGTCCCCGCATCGCCAGGGCCCGGACACTGCGCTTTTCAGTTCTCCTCGGTTCAACCGAGATAACAACGACGGCCCATTGGGGGTTGATGTATACAACCCCCACCCGCTTGACAGCAGCCCTCGGCAGAACCTGGACGATGTATTTGCGGACTTGACCAACCAAGACGCAGATCCTGAGCCGGAACCGGAGCTGGAGCCGATGGAGAACACCCATGCGAATGAGGCTCTTGAGGCTCTTGATGTCAGCAACGGGGACCACTCGGATTCGATGCGGGACGAAGAGTCCCCGGACAAAGAGAGCGGGGACATCGGCCATCCCGGGGCAGAAACGGGCCCTGAGAACACCTGAGGGATCCCTCCAAGATTTATAAAGCTTCCTCCACTTTTCCTTTCTTTCCTCGCCACTACTTTGGCAAAGTGTGGGATGTTATGAGGTTCAAGACCATGCGAGTCTGCTATATTCACGGCATTAAGCGGCGTTAACGAGTCACCTGGTGACTTTATGAGATTTTACGGTGTCGATGCGTCCGAGACGGTGATTTGCTTTGCTTCTGTTTTCATGGTTTATTGTTACTGGGTGTTTTTTCCCCCTTATATTTACTAGCGGACGGAACCGTCCTTTTTGCTCTGCCGCGGTGTGGTTATAATTGCGCGATCGACGCGCAGCTGAACCGCTCGTTATACTGAGTTCTGCTTTATTTCCCTGATCGCGCTGGCTGTATCACTAGTGAAAAATGATTCTATATGTACCTTAATGAATAGAAACTACCGATTCTCCCGGTTACGGCATCTATCTAGTCTACATCCGCGTAAGCACTCAGGGCCGCCTGCCCCCCGGTGTGGATAAACAGCGCATTGACGCCATCGCCGCTCCGCGCCGCATCATGCATGGCGTAGTCCCGCGCCAGCTCCCCCTGCTGCACCCAATGCATCATGCCGCGGGCGACCTTGGCCGTGTACACCGGGTCGAGGATGACGCCCTCCTCGCGCGCCATCACCGCCAGGGCGTCCTTCGTCTCGGCATCCAGCACGCCGTACGCCGCGCCCACGAACCGGAAATCCAGCCGCACGTCCTCCATCGTGATCTCTCTCTCCGCGTCCTCCAGCCCGATCAGCCGGCCTGCGCGGCGCGCAAACTCCAGCACCCGCCCCTCATGCCACTCGCGCGGCTTGGTCGGCGAGATCACCACCCCGATGACCTTCCGCGGCGGCCTCGTCGCCTTCCGCCCGCCCGCCATCTCCATCTTCTCCAGCATCTTAAACCCCGCAATCAGCCCGCCCACGGTACTTCCGCTGCCACACGCGACAAACACATAATCGAACCGGCCCGCGGCCGGGGCCGGGAACAGCTCGCGCTCCTGCGCCGCGATCTCGAACGCCGCGCGCGCATACCCCACGCCGCCGAGCGGGTGCAGGCTCGCGCCGGACGGGATCCAGTACGGCACGCGGCCGCTGGCCGCGACGCGGTCCATGATGTCCTTGACGGGGTCGCGCGCGCCGCCGGCCGTCGACCCGGGCTCGAGCACGTGCACCTCCGCCCCGAGGAGCCGCAGGATGTGCGGGTTCCCGGTGCGGAGGAACGCGGCGCGGTCAGACGAGGCGGCTAGACCGCCGCCGGTGCCTTTGTGGAGGATGGCGACGGCATCGAGGCCGAGGTGCTGCGCGACCGTGGCGACTTGGATTGTGTGGTTGGATTGGATGGCGCCTTCGGTGACCAGCGTGGTTGGGCGGCCGGGGTAGGCGGCGGTGTTGTGGGAGGGGGTTGGGTGCAGGATATCTGGGATGAGGTATTCGAGTTTGCGGTATTTATTGCCGGCGCAGGCGAGCGGGGAGGAGTGGTCTTCGCGTTTGGCGTAGAGGGTTATTTGGGGCGCTGTGGGGCGCTGGAGGGTGGTGGTGAGGGTTGGGAGGGCGTGGATGGGGGAGGCATGGGGGTAGGAGAGCGGGTGACGGGGGAGCTTGGTGAGGGCTTCGGGGAGAGAGAGGGAGAGGGAGAGGGACATGGTGGTGGGGATTGGAAGAGCTGGTGATGTGAGGGGGAAGTTGTGGTGGTGATGTTGATGTTGTATAGATTGATGGCGTAGGCGGTGTGGACGGCGGTCGCTTTCTGCTGTCGCTTATCGATAACCGCCAATTTTCCGACCTCGTTCTACTTCGAACTTCTCACTACACACAAACACACACCATGAATCCCCCCGAACACAGTCTGCTGAGGTTCCTCCGCTCCGCCCTGCAGACACACCTCCGCTTCATTGCTGGCGGTCTGTCGCGCACCGACGCCCCGGTCTACGTCATCGGCAATCCCTCCGCCGACCTCGACTCCATTATCTCCGCCCTCGTATACTCGTATTTCGCCAACACCGCGTCCCGCCGGCACATCCCCCTGCTGAACCTGCCCAATGTCCCCTCTGGCGCGGAGCTGCGCCGTCTGCGCCCTGAGTTCGTGAAGGCGCTATGGCTGTCCACGCAGCCACCCATCCCCGGCGACGACCGGTGGGACGAAACCCCCGAGTCCGCGGGCTGGCTCTTACAAGACCACATCCTCACCGTCGCCGACTTCGCGACGCATCTCCAGCAGCGTGGCGCCAGCACAGAAGCACACCGTCTAACCGCAGACGCGGTCCTCGTCGACTGGAACGCCCTGCCGCGTCGCTCCCGTCCCGGAACGGGGACGCTCGACGGCCTCCCCGCCGTTGAGTTCAACGTAGTCGGCTGCGTCGACCACCACGCCGACGAGCACTTCTGCGGACCATCCGTATCCCCGTCCCTCATCACCACCGCGGGGTCCTGCGCCTCGCTCATCGTGCAGACGCTCGCTTCCACGGGTGTCTGGCCGGGATGCCAGGCGGAGCCAACACCAACGCCAACGGCCACGCCCCCGCCGACGCAGGCAGAAGCGCAGGTCGCGCGTCTCGCGCTCGCCCCCATCCTCATCGACACGGCGAACCTTACCGCAGTAGACAAAGTCACCCCGCACGACACGGACGCCTGCAATGCCCTCCGCCGGCGACTCGCCGCGCAGACGGACGTCCAAGCCGCCGCCGACGACCGCTTCTACACGCAGATCCTCACAGCAAAACAGACCAGCCTCGATCTCCTCACCGTGGACGAGATCCTCGCCCGCGACTACAAACAGTGGACCGAGACGGCCCCGCGCCACCCGTCGACGCCACTGCACATCGGCTTCTGCTCGATGGTGCAGTCGATCGCGTGGATCGTGCGCAAGGCCGGCGGCCCGCAGGCGTTTCTGGACGATCTGTGCGGGTTCGCGGCGCAGCGCGAGCTGGGCATCGTCGTGGTCATGACGGCCGTGACGGCCCAGACCTCCGGGAGGTTTTATCGCGAGTTGCTGGTGTGTGCGCTGGACGAGGGTCTCGCGACGGAGGCGTTGGAGGCGTTTGTGGCGCAGGCGGCGGCGCAGCTTGGGCTGGAGGAGTGGACTACGGTGGATGATGGGGAGGGCGATGTCCTGCCGATTAGGCGGGTGCTGGGGGGTGGTGGTTCGCGGCGGATATGGTTGCAGACGGATGTTACGAAGAGTCGGAAGCAGGTTGCGCCGTTGATGCGGAGGGCGGTTGCGTCGCTTTAGAGTGTACTTTTAGATAGACTGAATATAATGTACTGTGGTTACGTCGTAGTGACTATACGGAATAAAGGTGGGTCGAATGATGACAGGTCAGGTAGGGAGCCATCAGCTGGCAGTTGGAATACAGTCCATTCAGCATGCATCGATCTATGCTCTACTATGTCACAGGATCATCTAGCCCGCCCATGATGCAATGAGAAAGACAGAAACAAACGGATAATCAAACATCGACACCTTCCAAGCCCCCGAGAACTCCAGAGATGTAGAAAGCAGTCTGCTTCCAAGCAGTATGTCCTATGCAAGAATGCAAGCCTCAACCCGGCGCTGACGATGCAATGCAACCATTAGGCAAGAGGAACAGAGTCGACGAGAAAAACAGAAACATGTACGAAATAATACAGATGGCGCAGGGTGTAGACGTGGAGAACGACGGAATTAGTAGCACTCCCACTCGCAGAAAACACACCACCGCGCTACACGATCCGCCAGAACCAGCCCTCTCCAGACGCCACGCTCGCCGATCTTGATGACAGTCTCCCAGACACTGCCGTCGGCCGTGGCGTCGGTGATGCTTTCGGGGTTGCTGTTCGTGCTGATCATATGATCCGCCTTCCGGGTCAGGCGCAATATCTTGCCGGATGGGGACTGGATTGCGAGTTTGGCAGGCTTCTCGCGTCCGGAGGCCGAGCGTGTGGAGGAGATCGCCGAAGTGGAAGCGGAGAATTCGTTCGAGACAGTCGAGACGGAAGACCCGCCTGCCGAACTGGACACCATGCTGAGGGCGCTGGCAGGCCGGGAGAATACGGAGGGGGAGACGCGTCCGCTGATGCTGGACTCATTTCCATTGGGGATCGCCGGAGGAGATGACGGGTGTTGGCGGACGGCAAAGACAAACGTGTTGTTGACAGCAAGCCGCGAACACTGGGGCTGCATAATGTACAGGTCATGCCGTTGAGCATGAGGAGTAGGATGGCGCAGGACAAACTCGTATGGTGGGTTTTCGCCAATGTGTTGGATCGGAAGGGCCAATGCGAGAGGATGGGGAATGTCGCGGCTGGAATGCATGAGTCCCTTTTTGCCGGCGTAGATCTTGACCGTGCCTTGACCTTCGTCACCCGGAAGCACTGCCTTGACGGTAAAGCGTTTCTGGCCTTGGACCCAATCGGGCTGGATCAAGGCGCGCTTGCGTACAACCTCTCCACTTTCAAAGTAGTCCCCATCCGCATCGCATGCAAAGGCAGGAGCCTCGACTTCAGCGACACATTCCACATCAGGAGGGACTAGGACACGGAATTGCAGACACTCCAGTCCTTCGATGTGGGTCACGCTCGTATCGTAGTCGGGAAACTGCATGCTCGTCTTGAAGTAAGCTGGGCATACAGCCGGGAGAGCTAGAAGCACATCAGGCGAAATCGGGGGACAGATGTGTTGGTCCTCTGGAGAGAGAGGTACATGCGTGTAGCAGATCTCCATCGGACGGGCAAGGAAGTACCAGCTCTCGGCGGAAGAAGAGCCAGTTGTCACGAATTGATTGCGCCGAGGGTTTGTCGGGCCTGCCAGCGAGCAGTCCATCACGCGCCACTCGCCATCTACCAGAACCGTATTCCACCAGTGGTTAGCTCGCGAGAGGCTATCCAGATCCAACATTTCACCAGGCGTTTTCAGGTATCCTTTGACCGCGTCCGAGTGGAGCCCAACGGCGGCACACATCTCCTTGACCAGAAAAGCGACTTCGTGAGGACTTCCCCGTTTCGTCTGTACCACGCGCCTCAAGTCCACACCTATCTCCTCGACAGGCTCATCCCACGCGATCTTCTCACTAACCCATGTAAAGATGGCACGCAGTCTCTGGACATCGCTCTTGTACGGGCGGCAAACATAACCTTGAGCGAGACTCATGGGGTTGGTCATGGGAGGGAGGCTGTTGACAAAACGAGCACTCTTGTCTACCAGATTGAGATTGACCGTTCCAAAGTTGGTGGGCTCACTGATGGGCAGTCCGTCGATGCTTTCGTCCCCTTCCGCCGTATCGTAGAGCTCTTCTACCGCATATATCACCGGGTTGTCCATCATCTGGCAGCGCTCGGCTCGCTCAATTCTCTCGTTTCGGCTCGGTGAGCTGGCGCGATTAACATCACGTCGTACTTGGACCCAATCGATGGCACTGCCACCGGTATCCCGGGTGCTATCACGGCGGAGGGATCTAATAGGGGACACTGCTCTGCCTTTGGTCGGCGAGTAGGAACCGCCGCTTTGTCCAACAGCAATGCTACTCCTGGCATTGGCGGCCCCCGTTTTGGCGGTCTCGAAGATTTTCTTGAAGAAGCCGTGCTTTTTGGCTTTAGGGGTGGTGAGACCACCAAAGACACCAGCATTCTCATCGGAACCACCTGCAGCCGACGACCACGGGATTGCAGAAGACGCACCTTGACGTGATGTGTTGTGGCTTGAATGGTAGGAGATCCCGGTCAACGGTGTTTCTGGCCTAGAGACTCGGGAACCATCGTTGAAACCGCCGCTACGGAACGTATCCATCGCGGTGCTGGGCCGTTCGCCTGCGCCAATGCCTCGCCGGGCGTAACTACCGGCACTAGTCGCACTAAAACCTCCAGCAGAGGGACCGCTCATCAGACTTTGGCTGGTCCTTTCGGTGCTGGCTGTCATGTTTGTGCTGTTGCTATGCACTCCGCTGGACGAGTTGGTAGTGCTGGATTTGGTGGTATAAGTCCGATTAAGCATATCGTCCCGCAGGTCCTGCCCAGATCGTCGGCTCCGCAAATGTGGGTAATGAGCCGGAATTGAGTTGTGTCTGGCATGATATGGAACATTTCTTGGAGGCGGCGGTGGGGGCTCCTCATCATCCTCAGAGGGCTGTATATCCTCTGAGCCTCTCCGACTTTGTTCTTGCATCTGACGGAGCCGACTTTCCATTCGTTGGACATAGTTGTTGAGCTGGGGAGGCCCGTCAAGGAACTGGTCGTGCGCATAAACGCTGTTCCTATGAGGAGGTGCAGGAGGATACTGGTAGTCTTTGTCCCCTTCGAATCCCAAAGATGTCAATGGCCGTGCAACAGTCTGTGGGGGGCGGCTATCACGAAAGCTATCGTATGCATCCGGGGACCACGGGTTATTAAACACAGGCTGTGGGGATGCCGAAGCGGTTTCCCGGGACATGCCCATATCCTCCAATGAAGTCATAACATCTTCCATGGCGTCTCGAAGAGGAGAGGGTGTATTCCCGTCGTTAGCATCGGAATGCGCAGCTGGCGACGGGGTGCGCGACATGACGACGTAGCGATCGTTCATGTCAAGCCGTGCTGGTACTGGTTCTCTGGATGGCGCGCGATTAACGGCAACTCGGTGAGGAGGCGGCGGAGGCGGCGGTGGGGACTCCTCGCGTTCTTGAAGCTGGAGTGGTGAAATTTCCCGCGAGGAGGGTCGGGGCAACGACGGGTTCTGCGCCATATGCGTTGAGTGGGGGAAGAAATTCGATTCCTGTGGGACCAGCGGAGACGCGGGGCGAGACGGTGGTCTTGACCGGGACTGAGTAGGCGGAATGGACGGCAAGAAGAGCTGCTGGGCCTCTGGATACGGGCGCGGCGAGACGCCCCGAGATGGAGGCCTGGGGCGGAAGACATCATGTGTAGGCGGGACAGGCGCTGGGGGTTGAGTCGGCTCCGGGGGAGGGCGTGGGGAGACGGCGCGAGATGGCGGACGAGATCGCGACGAAGGCCGAGACGTTGAGCTCTGGTGCTTTACAGCACTCGTTGGAGTACGTAGAGGCTTTGACTTGCGGAGGCTCCCATCTCGGGGAGGGGTTTGAGGGATGGAGCTTGTAAGTGGGGATGACGAGGTCGAGCTGCGGGCGAGTTCCGCTGGCGCGAGCGCCTCCTTGTGGGCCTGGAATGGTTTCCGGAAGACGGTCTTCTGCTTTTTGGGGGCCGAAGTGGGATTTGTGATAGGGGAGGCAGCGGTTGGAACCATTGGACTTGCCGTCCGACTGACAGGGACGAAATCTGACCCGAGCACTTCCACGTAGTTGGAGGGGAACAGTCCCACCATGCGTCTGTCCCGGCGCAACCGACCCATCCACCATTTCCCATCACCCGCGTTCAAACACTCGATAAGGTCGCCCTCGATGATCCCCAGGTCGCGTGTGGTCTCTCCTCCCCAGGAGTATATAGCCCGACACCAACAGGGGAACCGGGTGGGTAACTGGGGTGCATCGGTGGCCATTGCAATTGGGAGGGAGCTGTTCCCGGGCGTGGTGGTGGGCAATCGAAGGCGAATTGCGTGCAGGAGATATCTCAATCCGTTGAAATAGACTGATCACACATGCGCCAGGTCAGGAGAGTCATAAGAGTAAATCTGAGCAGCAAAAGAACGATCAGGGCTGGGAGTCAGATGACAGCCACAGGACCATGATCTCGGAAAATAACAGCGAAATCTGGGGATAGGAGAGAGGAGAAAAAAAAAAGAAGAACGTAAAGATGGAGACGAAAAGGATATCCTGCCCGAGCGAGAGGTAGAAGGGTGGGCCGGGGCAGGAGAAGCGAAGAGGTTGGAGAAGAGGAAGAGAAGTGGAGGAGAAGAGAGAGAGAGAGAGCTGAAGTGAACGGTGAGGCCCGATCGCGGCTTTGGGTTGGTTGTTTACGTGGGCGCCTCTTTGGGCTTAGTGGGCGGGCTTATCGATAAGCTTAATGCGCACTGTCCCCGTGATCGCAACACCTCCCGATCGTCTCTCTCGCTTCTCTTCGTTCTCTACGGCCTCTTCTCGTCTTCTCCGTAAGTCAACAGACCCCCTTCGGCTGTCTCAGAGTACGACAGATCGATGCCGCTCACCGGAGAGCCCGTATCGCTATGGTGACACCACAGCCCCGGCCCCCATCTGTTTAAATCCCGAGATCCTTAGCTCCTCCCAGCCCCCTTCCCAACCAGACCCATGGTTTTCCGTCTCCGCTACCCGCTGCACCATCCATGGGCACAATCATCCTGGACTTCCAATCACAGCCATCGTGCCCCCAGAATTCACCTCGGCTGGGTTTCAGTTCTTCAGTCCTCGCAAAAGTTCGTCTCGCCGATAGTCTTCTACGGAAACAACCCGGTTCGATACGGCCCACTATCATCTCACTCCTCGCCCACACATCCGAGCTCAACTGTCTAAGATCTTACACATTCGGGAACCTTGTTGTCAATGGTGCGGAGGCCTGTCTCTCCCTTGAGACAGTCCCGTGCATTGTTCCCATCTCTGACGTATTCCGCATTCCGTTCATTCATCTGATCAAATAAACGCCTACCAGTCAACTATCAAAGCCACACAACACCATCGTCTACCAAAAAAGTGGTTCTAACTAACGTGGACCGTTTCCCATTCCAAGAGCTCCCACATGTAGCATCGGCACATTCCCCGAGCTTGGGCAAACAGGTGATCATGCATCCCCCTTGCGTCCGGTGCCCCGACATACCCCACAGCCGGAATTTCTCGCATTGTTTACATCGCTGTAATGTTTAGCTCCATCATCCTTGCCCGGACAACCAGTCTGGGTTGAAGTTACCAGGTTAACACTCACGAGAAGAGTGATGTGTTGATAGGGGAAATCTCCTGTCTTCAAGACCATGTCTTGTGTTGAAGTTATACGAACTGGCTGTAGTTTATCAGCAACCACGAGCCTTGTCCGTCTACAACGCCGACAAGCACGTTGAAAATTCCGAATGCCGCATAGTACATTATTCTGCGAGACTATTGCATGTTACGGACCCCGCTACTCAAGAGTGGTTCACGTGACTTACATAGGGCTCATGATCTATGTAAGGGAAGCACCCTCATCAATTCCTAGGCAATTCCAGAGTACACCAGGGGCGTTTTTTGCTGTAACCACATATAGATGATTCTGCGGTTTCCAACGAGCTTTATATATAGTTCATATGTACGAAGAATCCCTATAATCGGATATTACCCTGCTTCGGGATGTCAGATCGAAGTCAGTAGACAAGCATACAACTGGTAGTATGTGATAGTAAACTACGTAGCTTCTATGGCTTTTAAAGAAAAAATCCGGCAGGAGTAGATAATTGTCTCCAGAAAATTCTCTCACATACTTACCTAGTACTATTTTTGCGAATGTTTCCTATATTCTGGGAATGGTCAGAATTGCCAAATTGACGCCACTTGTGGTACACCACATTAGTTAAGCCGGCTTACTGTAACTATCTTTTGCTTCTGGATCAATCGTCTAGACGCTCATCCTCAGCAAAAGCCATTTAGCCAGGGACATTCATATATATATATATATATTGACAGGCTGAAGAAATCCACTGCGTTCGCGCAAGTGGTTTCCGCATTTCTAGTTCTGGTATTCCGTAGATGCTGAGCAATGCGCCTTCAGCTCGCGCGAGAAGGCCTGCAGAGCGATTGGCTATGCGTTGTTTCCATACAGAGCGTTGTCTTGAAGTGGGAGCGTTTGTTAGTGTCCACGGGCGCCAGGTAAATAGCCCTAGCGATAGTACTCGGATAATCCAAAGGGCTTTTTGAATGGCCAAAATGCGTATAGCTGCTCTACCCATGTCAAATTACTCGTATTTGATTGATCCTAGCCCCTCAGATGCTTACTGCCCTGTCGCAACAAAAAGCAAATACAACCTGATTAAGGATTCCGCTTCCTGCTCATTCCCTGTCTAAGATTTATAAATCATGGGATGAATCCTAACCCGCATCTATACATCCACCATTCGTTTAATGCATTACGTTCATCTGTCAGTCCAATCCCTTCCACCTAGAAGCCTTTGTCAGTAATATGGGTCTCCGAACCAAATTCACCAGTATGAAGTCGTTTGCACGGTCCAAAAACACTCAGATATGCGGGGCTCAGCTGACAGCTCACGTCGATAGGATTTATTCCCATGATCGGGATCCATCATGTCATCATGGTCATTTGTTCAGTTGCGATTATCTTCTTGTGTAAGTAAGGAATCATAGACGGTTGCCTTAATTTTATGTTATTTTATATCATTTCATCTGCGCAGTGCTCATGAAACCCCGCAGCCATCCTTCTAGCGGGGTGCACCTCCTCCAACGGGCTGAGCAATGTCTATCTCGTCTCCCTGCGGTACAGGAACACTAGCGCCTCGGCCGAAGTAGACCCCGAGATTGTAAACCCTAGCATTGCGGAAAAGATCTATGGCGTAATGCGGCCCCTTAATGATAAGATTATCGAAGTCCGGGCTGGCTATATGGGCCTCTGTCTGACTCGAAGCGATCACTCGCGATTATGCTCAAGCAGTGCCGCAGCGCTAGCCAGTATGGCCAGGGCGGACGGCAATAATGGCACCGCGGATCCGTTGAATTTGATCTGGATCGCGAAGAACTTTAAGGAAACGATTGTTTTTGATGGGTTGATGTATGTTTTTCCAAACCTGCTGACTTTCTCTCCAGAGATTGGAATTCTGATTAGCATTGCCAGATTCATCGCTGTCGTCTTGATTTTTATTTGCTTTCTTCTATTGTCTACATTTCCGGGCTGGCACGAAGAAGTCGACGAGAGCGGCTCGGAGCGTGAGGTCAGGCCTTTCCCTTCCCGCCCTGTTGCGCAGGGCGCATTAGGCCTCAGTACACTTGGGTTTCTCTTTGGTTTGGTCTCCATTTTGTGGCAGCATATAAACAGCAGTGCTGCGGGGGCGATGTCAGAGAGTCTCTCGTATGGAGCCATCGAAAGCCACGTTGGGACGGCGGCAATGGTGTTCGGGTGGATTGCGGTAGTATGTATGGGTATTGTTGCTCTGGCATTGCTGGCCACGATCATGAGCGTCAGCCTTCTTCAACAATTGACCGATGAAGAATTGTGATTTATATTGTATTATGCGGTACGGCCTATATGACCTAACTGGGATCTTATTGCAGCAGCAGTGGGTGTGGTATATTCCCTAAATGGCTTGCACTTTTTGTTCCGCGCAGGGGCAGTTTCCACAGCTCTCTGTAGAGGATATTGTTTTGATCTCTGTGTTGCCTGAGGTGATGGAGCATAACATAAGAGAGCTATAATAGGTTTTCATATCCCAAAAATTCTTATACATGACGAGATATTGAGAGGAGCACAAATTAGACCATACAAATATGTCTATAATCGCCGTATAATGGTCCCTGCACGCTGGACGACTTCATCCGCAGATGCATCGCTCGGTACCTCAGAAGACCCTTCCGAGAAATTAGAGACAAAACTGGAAAATAAACGCCTCATCCAGAGGTACCCAATGCCGGTGACCAGTACTACCAAAATAGCCGCAGTCAAGCCAGCTTTAATCCCCGATGGCAGCGGACGCGTCCAGATGAGCGAAAGTGGAATTGCGACAAAAATTACAATCCCAAGGGCCAAAAGAAGCAAGAAGCGTGCCGTGGGTGGAATGCGCTTGACCAAACCGATAATGAATTTGGGGAATGCAGAGCGATACTCGGAATCGTAGCGTCTCCAGAATGGGATTCCAACCAGGCCCAAGAGAGCCACCATGATTACAGCAGTAACACTTCCCTGCACACCACGGTCGAGGTCTCGGGTCCACAGTACTGCAATCGGCGCCGCGGCGACAATGCCGATGACCACGATGAAGCTGATGGGAAACCCGATTGTCCTCCATAGACGTGTACCAGCCTTATGAGCGCCCTTGGCTGTCCATATCAAGGTCGTTCTTCCGCTCCGTTCAAGTGTACGGCCGAACCACTGTAACAACAGTAGCATGGACAGAGACCGCACCTGCACGGGAATGCTATGCTGCTCTGCGTATCGCCTTATATCCTTCTTGATCATCTGCTTTGTGCTCGCTAGCCATTGGCTGCGCATCGTCAGTCGCATCAGATATGCGAAAATAGTAACAGTAACCGCCACGACAAAGAAGTTCCAAAGCGGGGCTGGATCCTTGAAGGGCTCAATCTGCATCCCAAAAATAGATGTTGAGAATGTGAGCGGGATGAAGATGAATGCCAATTCTGTGAGTCGGGTCACAGCGTGCGCCTCGTCGATGGAGCGGCGGCTGTCCAGTATGCCCATATTGGATGTCAAGGACGCGGATGCGCGCCGCAGCCTCTCAAGCATTTGGTCGATCTCCTTGAAAAACTTCGACACCTCGTCTTCAAAAGTTTGAAAGTCATCCGCAGTTGTGACAGACGCATCAGATGAGTACGAGACACCGAAGAATTTTAGAAAGCTCTTGGCAGAAGCTTTTAGCTCTGAGAGCTCTCGGTCAGCCTTCCTGATGAGCTGGCGCCACAAGCCTAATCGATCTTCCATCTTCGTATCGTCGAGAATATCAATCTCCATATCGCTCAATAGTTGGCTGAGCACTTGGAGCAATGTCGATGTATCTTGACGGATGATGTTGAACAGAACAATATCAAACAGATCACCGTACATCCCCTGCGTGTGCACTATATCATGGACTTCCTGTCGCGTGGATTTGGTTTCATTTAGTTCCTCTTGAAGCATGGCCAGGGACTCCCCTGTCAGCAAAGCCTTCTCTAGGTCGATTGTTATGACCTTGCGAGGGGCCATCTGCTTGACCAAGACCTGAACGTTCGTTTTGACGTTCACCTTTCTTCTATCAACATCTCTATTGGGTTGCCTGCGCAGCCATCTTAGCGCTGGACGTTCTCTGGTATGTCGCCGCGGGTTTTCAATTGGGATCGCCAACTCTTCGACATTGCCATCGCCCTCAATTATCAGAACCTGCTGAGTCCCTGTTCCATCATTACTGCCAATGCTATAGTCATGATGGTCGTCGCGATCGTCACTGTCGCTGACATCAACACCATCACTGTCTGCTTCAGCAGACATCATTGGGATCTGCAATGTCCAAGCCCTGCTAATTCTAATCGTCGGTAGAGGATCAAGCAGCACTACCACTACAAATCCAGTCAATGATACCAGAGACTGATTTCGCAGGCGAAGGTGATTACTTACAAACTTCATAGCCCAGATCCTGGACGTTCTTGCGCCAAATTGAGGCACGCTCCACTAGCCCAAGTTCCCTAGTCTCTTGAGGGGTTGCATGTGGATCAACGCACAAATCCCACTCGGATCGAAATATATTTGTCTCTGCCTTCAAAGAAATAGTCCATCTGCTTGATATGTACTCCAATCCATCACCGTCCAGATTAAGCAAGTCCTCGCGGTCGGCGTTCGAAAATAGTGGCGGACTTCGATACATAGGCCGAAACCACTGGATCGACACATACGACTTGGTCAATCCCGCTGTCTTCCATAGTCGCGCAGGCGGGCCTTATTAGGCCATCAACTGGGTCTCGATAGCGGGCAATCGTTTCGGGATTCCTGATTTCCACTGTCGGGGGCGTACTACTGACATAAATTCATATAGTGTTATGCTAGTTCTTTCCACGCGAGGAGCCTTGCGAACATTCCCTTTTTTGATGTGGTCGAATACGTTTGCTGCGCGTTCAAGAACATCGCGGTAGGGCTGGGACGGGGGTGGTGGAGGTGGAGGAGGGGGTGGCGGTGATGGCGGCAGTGGAATAGACGCTGGCAGTACAAATGTGCCATCGCGATCAATCATCTCCAGCGAAGATTTCGCTGCGTTTGCATACCGATCTTCAGAATCAATCCCGTCGTCTGGGCCATCATCAACTGTAGACGACCCATCTCGAGACTCAGGCAGAGCGATTTGCTCTGGGAGTCTGCCGGATGAAGCTGGATCATTGCGCAGGATGTCATCGAATGAGCTTCGACGTTTGGACTTTGCTCTACGCGCTATACGTGGAGCCTCGCCAGTCTCACCGTGTTGCTCCTCTATCCAGGCGAGGACGTGACGAGACGGTTGCTGAGCCATCGGATTGATATAGGTAATAGTTTATGCCTTGCAGTGATGAACTTGTCCGCCTTCAGGCTTAGATTCCAATGAGGACATAATGTGCCCAGGGTAGTTTCTATTTGTTTCTGAAGCGCAATTATTATGGGCGGCTGACGGTCGAAAGCAACGTGCATGGATAGTGTGATGTTGCGAGGTTAGTGGATGCGCTCGTCTTCTTATTGGCTGCCCGTTACAAGCAATCAGGCCAGATTGAAACTGTCATGACGAGCAGGATGTGAACATGTGTGGAATAATACAAGCATGATGGAGGAGAGTAAATGGCAGGACTGGCACGATCTAGAGACGACATGTCACATTGTGCCACGGGAATCTACCGGGTAGCTTTTAGATTACTAGTAGTAGTATCTTACTACTAGAATTAAGGAAAATGTCAACCGAAAAGACCAGTAATTACTGCCAAGGCTCAACTAGCCATACAAAATCGCGGTGTGATCCAGCCTCCGCACCTCACAGATAGTCACACCGCCAGCCCAGGTATCAGGTCAGAATAGAGGTTGGAATCCAGGGTATAAATATGGCCATTAAAGTGGTAGACTTAGATGAATTCAGGTCCCTGCTACAGTCCAGAATATAGTGGAAATTACATAGTATTACCGACAGCCGCATTTTCCCACAGAAAAATATGCCATGGAGGAATATGGAGGTTAGGATAGGAACGCATATTAAATGGCGTAAAGCATTAACAAGTCCGTTGTCTTCATAAGCTTTCTAAATAGCGTATCTCTATTCTGTTTTTGCCTTTTTCTCAACTTCATATGCCGTATTAGAATGACAATAGTGGTAAAACGTCTCAAGAACACATTGCTATACATATCTTTGGACAAAAGGTCACTCTCATGATCAGCAGCCTGATGACGAGCAGAAAGCGGCGAAGAAAAAGTCCTTGAGCTTCAGCAAACTCATTCTATAGTAACATGGCTACACCCGTCCTTCAATATGCTCTACCCCGACTCCCGTCTCGTCTTCTTTTCTTTCCTCCACCTCCTGCGTTGGCACAAATCGTCCGCGCACCGAGTCTCTCTCAAACAACTCGTCCATAAATTCCAAGGATAGTCCTGCCCGATGTCAGCTCCCAGCTCCCAGTTGATCTTTATCCCCTCGTGAATCCCTACCTTTTGTCTCCGGCACAAAGAACCAAACATACACCACCATGACGAAGCAAAAACTACCGTACACAAAGTACGTGCCGTACCCGTTTCTACCCAGGGTTGCAAACATCGATGGGGTTGCTTTTGCAACGACGAAATTGAACAGCCACTGGGATGCCGTAGCCATCCCCATGTTCACCGCCCGGAGGCGCGCGGGAGGTATTTCCTATGTCCATTGTGAGCCAACTCGTGGGAGGACTGGGGCTCTCAAGAAGACCATACCGAACAGTAGGACCATACGACCGGACCCCAACCGAATTGGTAAACCGCCGCGAACAGATAAATAGCCACAAGGGCTATATACCCCTGAGGGGTGATTGGAGCGTTCTCCGAGATGGCGTCAAATCTCACATAAAACCCCACATAAAAGAGCATTGCACCCTAGTTTCTTCAGTCAGCTGTCACTGTCGTGCCAGCGAATAATCCTACCTGCACAAGACCCGTCCACAGTAATGACCGTCGTCGACCAAGAGTATCGGAAACAAAAGATATGAAGACAGCACAGGCTGCGAATTTCACAATACCATATATCCCCGTGGCGAAAAGGCCAACTGATGCGGAGGACAGACCGACGCTTGAGAATATCGTGGTGGAATAATATGTCATGGCGTTGGTGCCTGTCATGTTACTCCACATCATAAGCGTAATGCACAAGATGGACCTTCGGCGGTAGGACTTTCTTGAGAATGGTTCTTTAAGAAGTGTCCATATCGAGAGCGCTGAAGTGTGGGCTTCTTCCTGCTCCAGCTGGATTTTAAGATATGACAATTCGTCTATAACGTAGGGGTGGTCCTCCGGCAATCCCCGTAGTTTGGCAAGAACAGGTAATGTCTGTTCAGGTTTCTTCATTGCAAGGAACCTAGGAGATTCATTTGCAAGAATCATTCCAACGAGAAGAATTATCCCCGGAAGTGCCTGCAAAGAAAGGGGGATGACATATTGCTTTCTTCCAGATAGGTGTCTCTCACAGCCGTAGTTGACCCAAAAAGCCAACTATTTTCTGGTCAGCTATTTAATATCCGTAATAGCACAGTGTTCTTACTGTAAGACCGAATACTAGCATGAGTTGGTAAAAGCCTGTGAGCAGACCGCGAATGCCGCGTGGAGAGTTTTCCGAGATATATATCGGACAAACAGATGAGGAAACCCCAATAGATAGCCCGCCGATAAACCTATGTATGCTAATCAGAATGCTCACTTTTGTCAATGGAGCCCAGGGGCACACAACGAACCGTCCAGCGTACAAAACTCCAATTACACCACTGGCCCCGGCTTGCATTGCAACTCCGACAAAAAGCACCAAAGCAGCGAGAATCAATGATCCTCGACGCCCGACAGCATTGGCAAGCCAAGTGGATGCGAGAGCCCCAACAAATGAACCCGCCTGAATTACGGAGACAATGTTAGACTCAAGGTTTGCAAGGACAGTTTCTTCTTTGTCAGTCAATCCGTAATCTCTAAAGCTCAGTTAGATATGAGATGATCCGATTTGGCGGCGTATGTACCGTTTGAAGGGGGTCATTGTAAGGACACCTCCAATAACCCCCATATCAAAGCCAAAAAGCATGGAAGCCCCACATGCCTGCTCTGTTTCAGCGCGTGGAAGTGGGCTAAGCGGTGGACAAATTCATACTGCAAGGCTGATGATAATTACTCGGATATTATAGATCTCCGAAGGGTCTGCCTTTGTGGCATCGTTTCGAATAATTCTCTGAAAAAGCGGCATCATCTTTCCTTTTTTACGAGATAAGAGTTCTACATAGCCCAAACTTGGATAACCCGCTTAAGTAGGGTGGATTACGGTCCACGGCTGTAGACGGAGGCAATAGTATCGGTTACCCCATTTCGATTGCGGTCTTTCATAGAGCTCTCCCTGTCTAATAAGGAATATGGACGTTACGTCCTCACTTGGCATCCTTCGTTACCCGGATAGGGCGGTCTTGCAATCGTGCACGACAAAATCCGGGGTATCTAGTGCGGGGAATACGCGGGGAACTTAGCGTCGGCTATAGATGTGCGGATGGGCACATGGAGTTGATCGGCTACCAATTGGGATGAGTTGGTTTATAAATACATTAAACGTATAACATGGCTTCCTCTACAAGTCCATCAGAAGCTGGCCCACCTCGCTTTCCTCCAAATCGGGAAAACCACCCCGAAGGAACGGCAGATTGGAAAGAAATACATTGGGGCAATCGAACGGCTCCGTCAAATCTGCAGGGGAAGTCTCGGAGGGGCTGTGGAATGCATCAGTGATCAGAGGATGAGATACCGTGTTCTCCGATAGCACCCGATTTGCATGGTTGGGAGTCATTTGGTCGCGCAACGTAGCCGAAGAACCGGTATGGGTCGCTTGCGTAGAGACGTTTGTTTGAACCGGGTCGTTTACGTCCTCAGGCGTGAGCTGCCCTTGGAACCACAAATTTGTAAGGAGTCTGCCGTATCTCGATGCAATATGAGACGGACATGTCGCTGCGCTCTTAAGCATGGAAATGAACTGTCGAACTAAGACCGAACAACTCTGATGCTCTCCTGACGTTAACGCCCCGACGCTGAGGGCTTTGAAGAGGAACACAGAAGCATGTATTTCGTAGCTTTGGCATATTAGCATATTAAGTGCGTAGACAGATATGAAAAGTTATGAAAACTTACAGATAAAACCGTACCGGAAGGTACCTGAGATGCTTTGTAGGATTCAATCTTTCCATAAGCCCTTTCAACACATTTTTCGCCGCGTCAATGGCAAGATATATATGCCTGCCATCGGGAGTAGCCATAACACTGTATGGAAAGTACGAAGTCTTCCCAAGGTCCCCAGTGATGTTCCTAGAAGATCGATAAAGGACTGCCTGGAATGCAAACGCGTTGATGTACAGACGAAGATACTCAAATTGGAGAATAAGCAGACAGCCCAAATGAGGAGGCAGATCAACACTTCCCCATGTCTCCTTCCACATCACCAAGGCCTTGGAGCTGTCATCAAGATATTTCGCATAGTCTCCCATGAGCATGAGTTGGACTGTACGGGTCTTTGATGCGTACAATATATCATGGACATTGCCGAATATGGTAGTTAGCTCAACTTGAGCCTGAACGAAAGATGCATGGTCAACCCCTCCTTGGGTTTGCGGGCGTAGTGACGGATAGTCATCAACGGTAAATCGTGCAGATAAACCAGGGCCTCGGCACCAGAAGGCTTGGCCCATTTGTATTGATATTTGTCTGTCGGCAAGGTAAGTGACTAAAAATAAATCAGACCCTTGTAATATTTGGTAGTACTGATCGCAACGTACAGAACCATGCCAGGCGTTTACGATAAAACATAGAAGTAGTCTCGTCTCTTGCTTCTCCGCGGAAAGAATAGCTTTCCAGGTGCAGTAGATACGCTTGTCTTACTGCGAGGCCGACGAGGTTCCACGCAGCACTGTCTTCGTCGGGAACTTGTATGTGGCCAGAGGGTCTGCCATTCACTGTGTCGTATTGTGTACATGCTCCGGAGCTCACATGTGGAACCCACTCTGCAAGCAACAGCAAGCCCTCTACCGAGCCAACGTGGCGAACGCTGGTGGCGCCCAGCACCACACGAAGGAGGAGGTTCTCCATATACCCTAGTATTCTTGAATGCAAGGCCTCAAGGCCAACCCTGTCCTTGGTTGCTATGGTTAGTACTGCGGTCAGAAGAAAGGTTTCGGCTGCCCATGACTGCCCCATATGTTCCAGATCTAGAAGTACGTTAGGAACAATAGGTAGATAAGGATGATAGTGTTGAATATAACTATACTATCATGTCAGCTAACAGTCAATGAGACGCCGTTATGGGCTTACTATTGCAGCAGAGGCTCCAGCAATTGTATATCGACGATATTTTGCTGGACTAATTCATGATTATGGAGACTAGGATTGTCTTCTGCCAAATTGCTCATGATGCCATTTTGAGTGCCAGCGCAGTTTGCACGCGGAGAATTATGCTCAAGTTCTCCGGCGATGTTTATGTTTGTCCTGCCCATTGTCCTTTCGCTTGAAGCGGTTTGCGCTAGGATCTGGAGGGCCTCTAGGGGATTCTGAACGCCACCAATGGACTGAGATGGCCCATCTCTAGCGCCTGCGGGGCGCGATAAATTATTATCCAGGTAAGGCTTCTCTGGATCATTGACTTCACTAGAATCCCTCTGTTGTGGAAGGTTCTTTCGAATCCGGAACCGTGAGTAATCTCCACCTCGTCGGGAGGCAGCAGGGATACACTGCTGGCCTTCAGCGGCGCATTTTGAACAGGGGCGATGAGTATATTCATTGGTATATTTGCTTTCTTCGGTAAGCTCGACAGTACTTTATCCAAAGCAGAATGCGCAACATACAGATCACACTTTGTTTTTCGTTGGCGACATCGTACACAGGCCCGATACAAACGTTCTCCCGTGCTCCTCGTCATTGTAGCCCATCGAGGTATCCTGATTGCCTGTTGGTGACATGGAGAAGATAGGAGGATCTAACATGCGGGGATTCGGCTATAGTAGTCAGGCTATCGGCTATAGATGACTTGGACGGTCCGGTGTCGGCTATAGACGGCAATAGTATTCTGGACCATAGAACACGCCTCTTAGGGAATATAAATATGACTGCTGTGAGACAGTCCTCTCATTTCTAGTAAGACAACTTTTGTAGAGCTTAGTACTCAGTCAGAACGCCTTTCAGAATGGCCACACTTATTAAGCCAACAGGGCTTGCCTCCTTACCCTCGAAGACAGCACCACAGACTAGCCCTGATGACAACTACGGAAAATATTATCCCGTGGACCCAAAAAATCTAAACCTGGAGTCCAATTTTGGGCCCATGGACCCGGCCCAGATTGGCTATCTACAGCCCACTTCCAAAGAAACTCCTCTTGACGTTATGCGAGAAAGGTTTAGCCGCGATGGATATCTCTTGGTACGCGAACAAACTGCATGCACCAAAGCACATTAGATATTGACCTAGAGTAGGTTAAGGGCCTCCTCCCAAGAGAGCCTGTTCTGGACTGTCGTCGCTCTTACTTCGAGTACTTGTCACCGTCCGGTCTGCTCAAAGACGGGACCTCTCCCGTGGAAGGCATTTTCAGCGAAAAGGACAGTCGAAAGTTTCTCCCTCCGGGAAATCTGCGTCGCCTGTTCGGTCTCAAAGACGACGAAGAGTCTGAAAAATACCTTGAACTCATGATAAACGCGCATGAGGCACCGTTCTACCTAGACTTTTGCGAAATCAAAGAACTACGTGACTTTATTCGCAAGTTCGCGGGCTGGGATCACATCACCATGCTACAACGCACCATGCTGAGAGCATTTGTCCCGGACAGTGAGCTGACTCCAGTCCACTTTGACCAGATGTATCTCCGGGCCGGACCGCCCACCAGCATCACTGCGTGGGTCCCTATTGGAGATATCTCGCTCGAAGGCAGCGGGCTGATGTACCTCGAGCGGTCGACTGATATAGGGCAGCAGACAGAGGCGGAATTCAGTAGGAATGCCACTAACCTCACGGACGAGGAAAGAGTGTCTGCTTTCAACAAGAACATGAACGACGGTGGGTTCCTCAGTCGTGACACTGTTGGATATGGGCAGAAGGCAGATCGGAAGTGGTTGATCGCGGAGTATGAGGCTGGAGATGTCATCTTCCATAATCCCTGGATGGTCCATGCAAGCTGCAAGAATAAAGACCCGCAGAGGCGTATTCGCTTAGCAACAGATCTGCGATTTGTGGATTCTACCAAGCCTTATGACAAGGTTAGTACTGTGCGGTTGACCTTTTATAGACTGTCGCTGACGTTAATAATAGCGTTGGATGAAAGTATGGCGGCCTCTAGATGGCCTATAATTGCGGCCTTACGAGGATACTCTGGATGCATGTACCTACTCAATCTTGGGCTATTGGCCGGCACTTTGCTGCTTTGAAAAACTATAGGCGGACATCAAGATCTCGTTGGAGAGGCTCTTACATGACTATTTGAAGTCTGGACAGGTAACGCTACTGAATTATCCCCTACTTAGCTATCAACCTCCTCTATGCGTAAAACTATAGAAAACCAACGCCACTAAAGAATATGTCCTTTATCGTATAGCACAGTATGGACATTGTAGAAATGCCGCTTGAGGAATCGCCAAAAATTCGATGCCCTCAAAGAGACATTTCAGAGCTGAATCTCAATGCACTTCCCCTCCCCGGGAAGCTTGAACCATTATTCCCAAAACCAGGGCTCGTCGGTCGACTACCAGTGGTATTCATTCTAGGGCTCCGAGGCTGCGTGCTCGTTGAGCGAGTCGATGGCCGGTTCTTCTTGATTTCACGCAACTCATCTTCTTTGCGACGCAATAGATCCTCCCGAGATGAAAGGGTCGCTTCCAGTTCGCTGATGCGGGCCAGGTGTCTGGCACTGTCATTTTTCATGTTGAGTTCTCTTAGATGACTGATGTCACCTTCAACCTTGCGTTTCAGAGTTTCATTCTCCTCGCGGAGCTGCCGGACTTCATTCCCGGACTGCGCAGCTACATTGGATGCGGTCTGATATTGCTCGCGTGTATACTCGGCTTGTTTGCTCTCGTACTCGGACTTTCGCACAAGGCTGGCGTTCTCCTTGGTCAGGCGACGGATTTCCTCCCGTGCCGTCTCGAGTTCCGCGACGCTGCCACCGCCGGATTTCAACTCTTCTCGCGCTTGCTCCAGCTCATGGCGTAACTGGGTTCGTTCGTCCTTCAATTTAGAGATATCCTCTTTCTGTTTTTCCACCCGTTGTTCTGAAATCGTTTTGGACTCAATCAGCCGATCTCTCTCCTGCCGTGTTTTGTGAAGATCATTCGTCCGGCTTTCGTAACGATGCTGAAGTGATGCCAGGATCTTTTCTCGTTCCTGTAAACGAGACTGCGTATCGGAAAGAGCTTTTTGGAGATTTTCGAGTTCAGCTGCGTGCGTGGTCCTCATGTGGACGAGGTGTTTTTCCAGGGTCTTTAGATCATTATCCAAAGTTTGGCTGGGGAACTTGGAGGACTCGGTAAACTGTGTTGGCTCCTGCGATACGTCCATCCGTATCCTTTTAGCAATCTGCTCGCCCGCTTCCTCGATCTGTACGACGTTAGCACATTACCCAGAAATCTGGAATTTATGGTTATGGCTCACGTATTGCCGCTTCTGGGGCGAATTTTCTGGAAAGGCAGCGTGGTCAACAACGCTAGGTTGGGTCCCGCCCCCAGAGGATGTATTGTCCAGGTCTTCGGCGCTGACAATGCTGATTGGCTCAATTGGAGGCAAGGGCCAGTTTGCATGAAAGTTATCAGAAAGCAAAAAAGATAAAATTTCTTCCACGTCTTCCTGCACTCCAAGTGCATCGTCCTGAAGATCTCCCACCATGTCACGAAGGCGGATGGTATACTGGATTGTTGTACGCAGGCGTTGCATTTCCGGCAGATTCGGAAAACATAGTTCGACATGTTCACTTGAGTTTGAGACGATCAGTCGAATAGCCGGAAGCAAGGTTCCTTGACGAGCGAACGTGGTTCGCATGTGTTCGACAGGAGGAGCTTTGGCATTGAACGATGAATCCAACGCGATGATAGCGGACGGTGCTTTATATGTCTCCAAAATGCCGTCGTTCTGTGTCGATTGTATGCCGAACGTCAATGTGCCCTTTACCATAGATACCTCGAGGTTCGTACCAAGACCCATATCCTCGCGCGGTCGGGTGTACGCAAGACCTTTGCCCAGGAGATAGCGTTCGACGATCTGCTGAGATCTTTCTCCATTCACCATAAGTACCAGATGTATATCCCGGCTACTTGCGAGCTCCACAACATAGCTTAAGAAGAGAAACTTGGCACTGGAGTATTCTGCCCAAGCTGCTTCTTTTCCGAAGTCTGAACCGGAGTCCTTGATGTGGTCCGCGATGTTTAAATCAGGGTGTGTCGCGACGTTGCTGAGGTGAGACAGTACGTCATGAATCTGTGTAGGAGAGATATCCTTCTAACAATGGTCAGTTAGAGACATGCGTTTTTGGTGGATGGTGCACTACCTCGAGACTTGACATCTCACGGTCAGACTTAAAACCAGCGAGGAAATCCCGAACTATTTGGGAATTATTTGATAACACTCGCTCGTAATCGTCTTTTACCCTAGAGTCCATTGGGAGTGGTACGCAAAATTCGGCAGGGCCAAGATGGACAGATCCTGGCGAGAGCTCTACTGCGTGCGCAAACGACAAGGCGCTCGGCTGGATTGTCTGCACATCACCCGACTGAAGAGAATCTGGAGGATTATCTCCTTGCACAACTATTTCAGGGTGGGTTGTAGGATGGGTAGCATCTCTGTCTATCCGTACACTCAAAGGTGCGGCAGTTTCTGGCATTGGCGCCGGTGCGGAGGCCTCGATGTCGCCTGTAGACGATGGCGTGGCACTGGGTTCATTGGGCACAGCCATAGAGGTAGCTCTTGTTTGAAACTGAGCATACGCGTTTCTAATCTTCTCCCTTGGAGTGGACCCTTCGAATTGGCTATACCTTTCCAAGGTATCAGCCAAAGACGACTGTTGTCTCTGTTGGTTGGAGTCGTCCATGGCCCGAGCGAGGTTATCTCTGATTGGTCTCGGATGGATAGGTGCAGACTGCGACTGAGACTCTGAACAAGATTCTGAAATCTGTGTCTTCCCTATAGACACAGGCTGCGAGGTGATACGGGCAGAATGGATACTGTCTGTTGAATATTAGAAATAGGTATGAATCGACACGACGGGAAGACAGACTTGCTAGATATTCGCTGTCGCTCGAAAAAAGCTGTGACACTGAGGTGTCCGCTTTCGACCGGAGACTGGCCGAGTTGGAGAAGGGCTGTGAGCCAGATGTCTTGGAATGTGGTGGAAGCTCCGAAGCCTGGCTATCAAGTGCACGTGAAGTATCCGGTGGCGTCTCTGATACCTCATATACTGTGTTTGGTCTCTCGACCCGGGCACCAGGCGAACGCTGATTAGTGCGATATAACACTATTTCACCGTTCTGGGCAGTCTGGCTTGTAGCAGACGGAATATAATTATGTGATAACTCTTCACGAGTGGGACGGGTGGGGGTCGTAGTCTCAGAACCGTTTGTGTCTTCTGATACAAGGAACGGGCCCACGAAATCTCCGGAGGGTCGATGTTGCAAGGGAAATGGGCCTTTAAAGCTATATTTGGAGGCACGTGTTGGGCCTAGCCGTGTTGAAGTTGAGGGAAATCTGGTTGAAGGGATCGCAGAGGCAGAGATAGAGGGCCCTGACTGTGGAGCTGTCAAGCTGTTTGATAGATCTCTGTTCAAGATACGAGGGGATGAAGCGCCGCTGAATGGGACAAACAGCGGGGAATCCGAGCGCGATCTCGAACGATGTCTTGCTTCTTCGATAGCGGTCTCACCGGAGGTCTCCGGGGCAGGCAACGCGACAGATGAGGTGTTTGAAGAGCGACGTCTCTTCCTTTCTTCCCACGCTTGAACGGCTGCGTCGTTGGCGTTCTCCTTTGGTTCCTATATTCGGGGTGTTGATGTTAGATAACACCGTGGCGAACAGAGACTCGATGGCTTTAATATACACTATAATCAATGCGCGCAATAATACTTACCCACGTCGGCGTATACGGTCCTTGCCAATCGATCAAGTACTGGGAATCGGATTCGTCAAGAATGCAATTGATAAGATATTCGTCCTCTCCGAGACTGGAAGTGCTCTGGCTGTCTTCGTTGTCGCTCGAGAGTACGGTGTGACTATATCTCCACCTTTTGTTTCTGATGCTGTCGGGTGAAGCTGTTTGTACCGGAGAATGCGCTTTGCGCTTGCGCTCCATTATGCGCGTCCGGAGAACATCGTGGAGACGAGATCCATGTCGCAAGAGAATACTTGTAGAGATAGGGAAATGAATAGAACGTGAATAAAAGGGACCAGAAAATTAACGTTCTGCGACAGTGAAGAGGCAGCTCCAGCTCCAGCAGTGGTTGGTGTGGAGGGAATTGGGGTGAATGCGGAGTGGAGAGAAGAAGAGAGATGTATGAACTCGGACGACGGGGAGCTCGCTCTCTACGCGGATGATCGCCCGCACGTGATATCTTATCAATGCCCAACTCCACTTCCTAGAAGGGGAATCTTGCATTGCCGCTTTATCCCGGTAGTAGTATCTATTCATGTCTACATAGGTCTAGCAGGTCTACTCTCTGCCGTTATGAAGCATCTTGCTTCTGTCGCTCCTTCCATGCCTCAAAGTCATAACCAAGCTGCTTGAGGCTGGTAACACCGTGTCTCGCTTCTCCCATATCCATAAAAGTCTGTCGGATATTGGGGAACAAACTTCGCATCCATTTGGCACGTTCGCCCCAATGATTCCCTTCCTTGCCATTGCCATGATTGATCAAGCTAGGACGTGAATCGGCCGCCTTTGCCCAATCATAAAGTAAATTCATGTAGTTTGCGTCCAGGGGAAAGGGTAAGAGATGGAATGAGGTACCGTTCCCCTTTTCGATGGCGGTAGCATCCTCCCAGGCTTTCATCTCAGACACCGGCGGGAGGCGAAGTCTTCCAGCCCAGACTCGTGCGAAGACAGCGGCCTGGTTTTCAGCCAGTGGGAAGGGGATTACCCGCTGGGTTAAGACCGGAAACACGAGAGACGTGTTGTAGATGTAGAACAGATGTTGATAAGTATTCAAGACCCTGCGACCATCTGTGATGATCGGGGGATCAAGACACGATAGATATGGAAATGAGTATAGGTATCCAGTACAGAAAACGATCGAATCGATCTCTGTCTCGACTCTCCCGTCTTCAAATCGGATCGCCCTGTCGTGTTGGCTGGGAGGTAAAAATTCCACGATTTCGGGGAACTCCATCGGATCCGTAGCACGCACGGCGTCATTTGTCATAAGATATGACTTTCTCCTCTGTGAGACAAGGACTCTGCCCTTGCTTACAGCATTTATTTGGTTCCCAATATCAACGGCGGATGCCGAACTGCCCACAACTACCACTTTCTTCCCACGAAACCCCTCTGGCGAATCGAAGAGCCTAGAATGGCATATTATCCCCGGGAAATGTTCATTCCATTGCTTAATACCAGAGATATCTGGCATGTAGGGAATGTCAAAATGTCCACTGGCAGCCACGACAGCATCGTAGGAATTGGTAACGGTAGTGTCTGTCCGTAAATTCCGCGTGGTGATACGCCATCCTCCAACCGGAGGCGGATTCTGTCGAGCATCCACAACTTCGGTCTCAAAATTGATTAGGTCTCTGATATCCGCGGCATACTCCTCCAGGTACTGTTTCACTACCCAGAACGGGGGTAAGACTTGCGACTTCGAGGGGAATTGCTTCTCCCCATAGGCCATTAGCTCCTTCGGGATGTTTGTGTCCAAAGTCCTATAAATTGGAGATATGAACACGGCCTCAGTCTCGTCGGCACCATCCACAGGCTGCCATGTTGGCTTCTCCACGGCGAAGTTAGGATCAAGCTGAGGTACCGGGGTTGGCAAACCCTGTTTTAAAGCTCCAGGGGTGTAGTTCCACACCCCGCCAACAGAGCTTCGTTTCTCAAATACGTCTATCTTTTCGAAGTAGTTTTCTGCAAGAAGGTATCTAGGAAGCAGGGTTAGTAGCGTTCTCGTACCACGGGGTTGGTTGGCATACTTGACAGCACTGAGACCGGCTGGTCCGGCGCCTATGACGGCGACTCGACGGATTTCCCTTGGTATAGTCATTGCCAAAAAGAGTTAAATATTCTTTAAGGGGAGTAATATCCAAAACAAATATATCCACTGTTGAGAATATAAGGGATGGATGGATGTTAGTGGCGGTTCCGGCCGGTGCTGCTGAATGCGATATCCTTTAGTTACAGACCCCGCCGATTCGGCCGCACGCAGTCGCAGCAACTACAAGCTGCTGGAGCTTCTTGCAAGTGCACGGCTTCTGACAACGTATGTATAATGTACTATATCATGAACTGAAGCCAATATTGGATTATATCGTCTCTTCTATTCAACTCGACTGGAATGACGTCGTCGTAATTAATTCGCTTTTTCTTACATACAATACTCGCTATTCCCCCACAAACACACTTGCTCCGGTGTAATATTACAGTTCCGGTACAATGCACCATCGCAGCCAGTCAAGGTCAGCTTCACATCAAGTCCGCCCCCCGTCCATCTCCATATCTTCATCAACTCAGGTCGACCACACGCCAGGGCGTTCGACCCGGAAATTCCGTCTCTTTCTTTCCCCCCTCCCGGGCCCGCAGCTTATTTCTCGCAATTAACATGCGAAGTTTATGAACGTGTCTGTTTGGATCTCGCGTCTTGATCCTCAGCCGCAATGGACGCCAACCAGTCGCAAACCCCTGGGTCGCAACCAGATACGATACCCATTGCGCAAATATGCCCGACAGTGGAAAATCTATCCGGAAGTTTGATACATGCTACGGTCACCCTTCTTTGGCCCTACTCGTCTTCAACGAAGTCTCTTGGCCTGTTGTTGGCGGAGCCCGATTTCCGCCTGCGCCGCTCAAATGGTCAAGTCAAAGTGATATTCCACGGTCATATCGCTGAGAGCGTTGCGGAATCTAAGCTTGGTATTGGAGATGACGTGTTTCTCAGTCTTGGAGGAGCGAGATTCGTGGATAACCAAGCAACGACACAGACAACTGGTAAATGCGTCACTTGGGACCTGCATTTTGATAATCGCTTGCTTCTTGAGGTACTTACCCAAGCTTCAAAATTAGCCTATATAATATGCTGACAACTTCGAGGTCTTTCGAGCCTCAGAATGCCTCGCAACTGTCAAGGTTGACCCTCCCTCGTCCCCGGTACCCGACATCCACGTCACGAGCCCGACACCCGTGACTCCGACGCCGAAGATATACGCACCTCTGGATGAGATACCGTCGCATGCGGAATCATGGCAATCCCCAGCTTTTATAGGACGTACCCGCACCTCTTTCGGAGGTCTCGTCAACTCCGCCTTCGACCCTTTCACAGAAGAAGACGGATACGTGCCTGGGAAAGGAAGGAAACGCCCGAGATTCAGCATGAGAGGCAGTGAATGGCGCGTCATTGATGAGCCAGATGTTCCGGGGGATGATGACATGCCACTTGACTGGACGCATATATTCGACGAAGCCGAACTATCGTCCGACGGAGACAGAGAGGAAACTGCGGGTGCTGACCAGGTGGCGGCGGAAATCCCTCAGCCTCACCATGGCGACCTTCCAGTTCCCGTGGATGTCATGGACACATCGGAACCTGGAGACCTCAGTGTGCCAGCAGAACCGTCGGCCTTGACTTCAGATAAGGATGCTCCGCCTGCGTACATGAACGAGAGCCCTCTTCCGCCAGGACGACCGGTACTTCCAGAACTCCCCACTCATGTTCCTGTCGAAACCCCACGCTTACATCCTATCCCGTCTCCCGGATTGCCTGTACCTTCGCCGCTTGTTACTACTCCCAGTAGTCAAAGTGGTTATTTCGGATCTGTTGAGACGACGGGCCGGACGCAGTGTGGTCCCGTGGCTTCAAAATTATCCCAAGAGGTTCCCAGGCCGGAGGACAAGGCCTCCCTGCATGTTCAAGAGGAAGCCGCGGAAGATCTGGGAGATCGTGGGACCAATGCGTTCATCGCTGCCTCCTCTGAGATCAGTACAGCGGCACAGGCGATTCAGATGAGTCAGTCTACAGACGTTGCTGAAAAAATCATCGAAGGCACTGCGCAGACTGAAACGACACAACTAGATGGTTCCGAGAATAGGATCATCGAAACGCAGCATATAAAGGATGACGAAGAAAGCGATATTCAAGACTCATTGCGTGACACTGAGGAAGAAGAGGTCCTTGAAGAATCCAGAGCAAGTGAACATGAAGAACAAGGGTCACAAAGTTCCGAGGTTAGGATGGAGGAAGAAGAAAGCGAAGGCGAATCAGCGAACCCAAAAGGTATACAAGTAAAGCCAACTAGCCGAGATCAAGGCTCATCAAATGCGCCTGAAATCATTGAGTCCGACTCAGATGAAGGGTCAGAGATTGCAGAGTCATTGGAAGATAATATCAGGGGTACAAAACGGCGGGGGACCGACTCCGAGAATCGTCCCACCTCCTACGAGGGCGATGAATACTCTATCGATGAGGCCGATAGGTATGATTACGACGAAGATGAGGACGAAGAAGAAGTCGATGAAAACACTGGGGCTGAAGGATATGATCAGTTTGAGTCGGGTGACGAGGTAGTGGAAAGTGATTATGATGATGAATACGAGTCTGAAGATGAGGCCGACGAAATGGATGTCGAAAATGATATTCGGCAACCGCCGCAAACTGGTCCCCCCGAAGTCATTGTGCTTGACAGTGACAGCGAAGATGAAGCCCCCCCCAAACATCAACCATCTCAATCCGAACAAACACATATTCCTGCAATTACACAGGCACGTCGGTCGCCTGTAGAGTCTGAAGAAGATGATTATATGTCCAATGAAGGTGGAGTCTCTTCAGAAGCAGATGCAGAAGAGTGGTCTGAGGTCGATGGATCTCAGGAAGATGAAAACCAGGAATATGAATTGGAAGATCGACGGTTTGATGTTGGATCGACAAAAGACGAGTCGATGGCTGATCAATATTCTGAGGCTGAATCTGTGGAGAATGACTGGCCAGAGAATGAACATATGGAAAACCGGCCAATTGAGGACGAACGCATAGAAGAGGATCACATAGGCAAGTCATACGCTGAGGCGCAGTCACATATGGGAGCAGAACATGCCCCTATTACCCTTTCTGAACACGACGAAGATGACTTTGACTCTGGTCACGATTCACGACCTTTGCAGGGTGAAATAGACGACGTGAGGCCGAATTCACCATTGCAGAATGACCAAGTCGATGGGGCCTCGAAGGCCAATCTTATGGACCAACTTGACATCGTTAACCGGCCTGAGCCGTCAGATAACCGATTGCCAATTGATCCCGAGCTATACGATTCAACCCCCGCCCCAGAGGGTGCCAGCGAGAGGACGAGTTATTTGTACCCGGAGAACGATGATCAACAACAGACAGAAGCGAAATCTTCAAGTGACAAAGAGCAGGGTGGGGAAGAAAGACTGGCCTTTTCTCTTCATGGAGCATCGCCACCTCATTCGTATATGCCGAATCATACGATCGGTGTGGTGCCTGTTCCTCCCCAGCAAGGACAAATCTTGACGCCAGATCCCTCGCAGCTGAGTGATATTAAGCCCGTTGTGAATATTATGCCGAGCGAAAAACCACCAACTCCGCTGCAGACGCAGGACACATCAATACAAGAACATGACTTCCAGCCAGCACAGACGGCGGATTCTGCTTTGGCGCATATCACGGAGAGGAACAGCCCTCTCCCTGAAGCAATGGACGAGAATAATGTCTTCGTTCAGGTCTCCGAGAAACAACACCTAACTATTGAAGATGAGCATGTGCACAAAACAACGGAGGCTTTGGTATCCCACAACGACGAGATTCAACAGACTCAGCACCATGTCGAAGACGACGAGTCGGTTGGGACGATAGACAGTGTCCATCTTCTGAGCATCGACCGTCACTACCCTGGACTGCGGAGCAAATTGTCATATTTTGCTCCTCTTTCTACTCTCATTGACCATTTCAATTCATTGACTGATACAATCTCGATCGTGTCTGAAGTTCTCCCTGTTATCCGCGCTACATCAGGGAAGAAAGACTATCTCCTGACTGTCAAACTGACGGATCCGTCAATGGCCGGGACCACCTTGAACGCGGAAATCTTCCGTCCCTACAAAGCAGCGCTGCCCTCTCCTGGAGAAGGCGATGCCATTCTCCTGCGAAATTTCATGGTCAGAAGTTTCAATCATTCGATGGTGCTCGTCAGCGTTGCAACCAGCTCGTGGGCTGTGTTCAGCAGTTCCAAGATTGACGCCCAAGTCGATGGTCCGCCGGTTGAGTACGGTGCGGAGGAGCAAACCCACGCGACTGACTTACGTCAGTGGTATCAGGAAGCCGGCATGGCTATGGTAGCAGACAACCAACTGCAAGCGTCAATTGAAATGGCAAGCAGAGAGCTGACCCCCGCCAGCAGCGTTGCTCTCAGCGACACGGGGAGTATCGACTCTGCACCACGCGACACACGGGCGGACTCGTCCGTGTCAGCTCGGGGTTCTCGGCGCAGGAAGTCTCGCAGGAGAATCACAATTCACGAACTCAGAGATGGTACGAGGTATACCGAGGTTGGGTCACCCTCTGGCCGGGACAGCATTCATGAACTTCGTGACGGAACAGTGTACGCAAATCTATAGTACACTATGCGGAGGACGATCTAAATAAAACTAGGGTTCTACGATTTACCAATGACATAGCCTGATCTTTAATTTCGGGTGTAAATCTCAAATTCAGTCTGTATCATGTCATAATCTATATCACGGACCATGTCAAATGCAGTATATACAGGAACTCAACCAACTATTAGCAGTCATTGCACATATACACAAGAGTCTATGCATATCCTCTACATCTTGGAATTCGCCGGGCCAAAGTTAACCGCAGCGCGAATGAGCTGGTTCGCAATCGCCGTAGGGGGAGGGAGTCTCAAACCGCCCTCTTTGTACTCAGGGCCGGCGTTCTCACCCAAAGCGCTCGTCCCAACCCTCAGAGCCTCTTCAACCTCCTGCACGTCGAACCACTTGGCATCCTCCAGCTCGGGGTCATGCTCGAGGTTGATCTTCTCGTGCTCAGGGTCGCTGACCTGCGCGATGGCACCGATCATCAGATTCGCGGGGTACGGCCACGGCTGCGACGAGTGGATAACGACGCGAGAAAGCGTCACGCCAGCCTCTTCCCAAACTTCTCTCCGCACAGCGTCCTCGATGGACTCGGCTGGTTCGATGAAGCCGGCCAGGGTGGAGTACCAGTTGGGAGGGAAGCGCTTGGAGCGGCCGAGGAGGATGCGCTTGGCGTCCGCCGAGAGGACGGCGACGATAATGGTAGGGTCCGTACGAGGGAATGACAGGTTCGAGATGGTGGTGCGCGTGTTACAGCCAGGACGCTCTCCGGACTTGCCTTCCGCCACCAAGGCAGCATCCGTGGGTGGACACGCGCGCTTCGTGCCCGAGTTAACGGACACTGTAGGGTGACCACAGGTACCGCAGAAAGTGTTCCGAGTGTTCCAGTCGGTCAGAGCGCGGGCTTGGGCGTAGATCGCAGCTGTAATATGTGAGCAAGGGTGGTCGTCCTAGGGGATAACCGCAGACAGGATATGACATACCTTGATCAGCCGGGAGACTCATAACAACTCTCGTCTGCAGGAAACTTAATCCTTTGGCCTCCATTGCGCTGATCACATTTTTGGTGTTGTTCTGATGCTCCTCTGACCCCTTCGGTGTTACGTCCAGTGCGAAGAAGGGAGTACCGGTGTAGATCTTCCAGCTCAGGGCATCTTGCTTCCGACTCTCGTCCATGCCAAGGAAGATCAAGTGTGGGTATGTCTTGCGCGAGTCGAAATCCTTGATGATATCCTCCTCGGACTTATCGTAGACCGTGTCGGGAACGAGATTCTTGACCTCATCGTGCTTCGCATAGTACAACTCGGACGGCGACTTGGTGAGCGGCGCAAGGTCCTTTAGAAGAACGAAGCGAGTGGCCGGGTGTCGGATGGCGGCCGAGAGAAAAGGATGCTCCGTACGCAAAAACGACAAGCGATTCAACGGAGAGCCTAGATATGTCAGAACTAGACTAGAGTGAGCCACGCGGTAGCCTACGTACTGGAGAAATAATTGACTGTCTCCCTCCCAAAGCGTCGGGACATCATGGTTTCGGCCAGCGTATGCGCGGGGGCGGGGATCTCAGGATAGCCGCTCATAATGGAGGAAACTCGGGTTACCTGCGAAAACTGGGCGCAGAAAGAAATAAAATGAGAGTATGCGACTCGAGATAGCCTCCGAAAAGCGGGTATATGAAAGGAAGACAGCGATAGAGCGAAAGAATGGGGATTGTCGCTCCTTTTCCACGTCGCAGTATCTCCGACTTCCCCTCCAATTAGTCAGCAGGTTGGCCGAGGATCAACATGTCGTCACCCGAATATGTGAATTCAGGTTCATATCGGGTTCTATTGGTGTAAAATGGAAATACAGTGACACGCGGAAAGAGGGGAGCTCCCCACACACGTGACTTGCGTCATGTTGAGCTTCTCGATTTGTTCTCCAATTCCTTCCGTCCTCTATTGCGACGGACATTCTTCTCTCCCCGCGCTGCTTTCACCATGGGCCACCTCGTTACTCTGGCGACCTGGTAAGTTCTTTTTATCTGATTATATATCGATGGCATCTGACTAACTCCGCTTCTCTCAAGCTCGCTCAATCAATGGGCCTTGGACTTCGAGGGTAATGCCGAACGTATTATTGAGAGCATTCGTCAGGCGAAGGCCGCCGGAGCTTCTCTGCGTGTTGGACCTGAGCTCGAGATAACTGGTAGCTATACACGATACCGGGTTCAGTCCCGCGCCGGCTGACCATTCGCCAGGATATGGCGTCCTGGATGGATTCCACGAGGGGGATACTTTCCTGCACTCATGGGAAATGCTTGCTCGCATTATCGATCACCCGGATTGCCAGGATATTGTCGTTGATGTTAGTTAGCTTTGCAGACTGTGGAGAGTATTGTGAACTGATATGTTCAGGTTGGTATGCCTATCCGGCACAGAAACTGCAGATATAACTGCCGGTAAGCTTACCGCATACTCCCTCATATAGGAAGATAATGGTAGCTGATGCAATATAGCGTTATTTTTTACAACCGCAAGATTATTCTCATCCGTCCTAAGATGTGGCTTGCCAATGGTGTGATTTCCCATATTCCGGCTGGTTATACACATGGGGTAAACTGACAGTCTTGTGCACAATACAGACGGCAATTACAGAGAGATGCGCTACTTCACCCCCTGGCAACGCCCCCAAGAGATAGAGGATTACTATTTGGAACAGATCGTCGGGAAGATAACGGGGCAATACAAGGTCCCATTTGGTGATGCGGTAATTAGCACAAGGGACACTTGTCTAGGATTAGAAACATGCGAAGAGCTGTTCACCCCGAACGGGTATGTCAATCTAATGAGGTGAACGACTTGATACTTACCATATACAGACCGCATATTCCGTACGGCCTGGCAGGCGTGGAGATATTCTCTAACTCATCGGGGAGTCATCACGAGCTGAGGAAGCTGGATACAAGGATCAACCTTATCACGCAGGCAACTAAGCTTGTGAGTTCCTTCGCCTCCGCCACAATAATAATACTGACTTCCACCTAGAGCGGAGGAATCTATCTTTACGCCAACCAGCAAGGGTGTGATGGTGATAGACTCTACTACGATGGCTGCGCAATGATTGTCGTGAACGGCAATATCGTGGCCCAGGGATCGCAGTTTTCCCTCAATGACGTGGAAGTTATCACTGCCACCGTTGATATAGAAGAGGTAAGGTGCCTAGCCTTCTTCCCCTACATGCACTAACCTTCGCTAGGTCCGGACGTATCGCTCCAGTACGAGCCGGAATATGCAAGCCAGTAAACAATCCCCGTTCGTTCGACTTGATCTCGACGTGAGACTGTCTAGACAAGATATCGAGGCCGATCCCGGTCTTGCCCCTTCTGATACCCTTTCCCCGCGCTATCATGCACCAGAAGAAGAAATTGCCCTGGGTCCTGCTTGTTGGCTGTGGGATTATCTCCGGAGAAGTGGCGCCGCGGGATACTTTATCCCTCTCAGTGGGGGTATTGACAGCTGTGCCACAGCGGTCATCGTCCACTCGATGTGCAGGGAGGTTGTCAAGGCCGTCTCTGAAGGCAATGAACAGGTCATCAAAGATGTCCGCAGGCTTTGTGCCGAGCCGGCGGATTCAACCTGGGTGCCTTCGACCAGCCAAGAGGTTTGCAAGTAAGTTTACCCAAATCCTATTGTTCCATGGGTATATTCTAATTCGCAGGTAGTCGTATCTTCCACACTAGCTTTATGGGCACACAAAATTCTAGCAAGGAAACCCGCGAGCGGGCCAAGGCGCTGTCGACCGATATTGGTTCATATCACATTGACTTCAATTTCGACACAGTCGTAACCGCGATCACGAATCTATTTACTGTGGTCACCAATTTCCAGCCCAAGTTCAAAGTCCATGGTGGTAGCCGGGCTGAGAACCAAGCCTTGCAAAACATCCAGGCTCGTCTGAGAATGGTCCTTGCCTACTTGTTTGCGTCTCTGCTACCAACAGTCCGCCAGCGGCCGGGAGGTGGTGGGCTCCTCGTCCTGGGCTCTTCTAACGTGGATGGTATGTTTTCCGCCCTTTATTCAGAGACCTCGCTAACTTGCTTTAGAATGGTACGTCGCTACTTATGTATACGAGTTTTGAGAGGGTTACATTAACATACATGCCAGTTTGCGTGGTTACTTGACAAAATACGATGCTAGCAGCGCAGACGTTCGTCAAACTCACTCTGCATTTGAAGGATGTAGCTAACGTCGGTCCCAGCTGAACCCTATTGGGTCGATCAGTAAAGTTGATTTGAAGAAGTTTATCGCATGGGCTGAGCAGAACTTTGAGCTTCCGATCTTGCACGAGTTCCTGGATGCCACCCCGACAGCCGAACTGGAGCCCATCACAGCCACGTATGTCCAGTCTGATGAAGCGGATATGGGGGTGACCTACAAAGAACTCGGCACATTCGGTAAGATCGCATCCCTTGTTCGCCAAGCTCTCCACCTATGGAGGTCGCCTTCTAGGACTCTCGTCAACCTCTATGGCTATTTATACCACTCATACACTTCTTCCTTCCTATTTCTGATGCTAATATCTGTCTTAGGTTACTTGAGAAAGGTGGCCCGTCTTGGGCCCTGGTCCATGTACGAGCGTCTGCTCCACCTCTGGGGCAATGAGTACAGTCCTCGGGAGATTTATGAGAAGACAAGGCACTTCTTCTACAATTACAGTATTAACAGACACAAAATGACTGTTCTCACTCCATCTTGTACGTTCCCGCTCTCGATAGCTGTATATTGGTCCAATGGCTGGATATCCCGCTCTAGGAAAATACCTGGTGATCTATATCTAACTTCTCCAAGACCACGCAGAACAATACAGCCCCGAGGACAACCGACATGACCTTCGGCAATTCCTGTGTAAGTACATTTCATTCTGTGACAAACAGCTGTAGCTGATATGTGGTCTAGATCCTCCGTTTACATGGGCATACAGCAAGATGGAAGAGAGTGTCAAGTACTGGGAGTCTAAGGGATGGACTGCTGGGAAGGCGCAGAAGAAGAATGTTAAAGCAGACTAAGTGGTTGGTAGAGTATCCCGTATTGTTTTGGGTATTTGCGAGAAACGTTCATGGTAAACTCATGTCGCGAAATGTAATCATACCCTAGCACCGTTGTGTATATGACAGCAAGCTATTGATTGATGAATCAGATGGCTAATCACAACAGCATGTAATATAATCGGTACCCAGGTAATGGACTTTGATGCTTGTTGAAATCAATGCAGAGCGAAGCGATATGCAGAAGCGATAGGTATCTATAACTTTCAGTTACACATTGTGGGAAGCCTCAAAACAGGTCATGTATTGAGGCTTCCCACAATGTGTAGAGGTCTACGAAAGCCAGCGGTCTTAAGCAAACCGGATGGAAGTCTTGAAATTTATTTATTGCAACCTAGATGGACTGTATGTAATTTTGTACTACTATCCAATCTTGCCCATGACAGGTGAAAACAAATGAAAGCTGAATGCATCTGAAAATGACAAGAGGACGGAACGCCAAAAACCCGCTAAAGATTATCAAATGGTTGTAGTGAGCAAGACATGGTAGACAATAATGGTGAAATCTTCGTTAACTAGTTCTCTTTCCAAAACCAACCACTTTTGTTCGGGTTAGACACGGAGCCATCCTGTTCACCAGACGCTGACTTATTCTGCCGTGGGTTGACGACCTCAACAGACTCATTGCTCTCCTCGCGGCCGTCTGAAAAGCGTTTTGTTTTGATGGTCTTCGTCTGAACGGATCCATCTTCAAGACGGATGCGCTCTGTGGAGGTGGACGTGGACATCACGTAAGGTTTGTGCTCTGTTTCCGCAACGGCGGACATAGTTGAATCGACGGAAGGTTCCTGAGAAGACTGCCGCTGATCCGCAGTTACTTGGCTGGCCCAGCTGTCGGTGTAGTCATTAGGAGATTCCTTTAGTGATGGCTCACTCTCGTCTCTCGCTCGGCGTCTGTCATCGAATATGAGGCGCAGGAGCGGGCTCTCGTACACGCCTCTGAAGACTTCCCGCTCACGGGCCTCAATATCCGAAAGGAAGCGATCATATAGGTCCAGCTCCGTGACGGAATCATGGTCGTCCTCATTCCAACTGAACTCCGCCTTCACATTTTCTCCAGTGGAGTTCCCATCGGCATCTCCCTTCCGGCTCGTGTCATAGGTGATGGTCGACCAGGGCTTGCCTTCCGTGCCTGACACATACTTCCATCGATCACCCAAACTGCCCCGTTTCGCTAGGCCCTGGAGCCAGTCTCTTCCGGTCTCCTTCTTGGTTAGGTCAGTCGAGTCGCGGTCGAGCATGGGTTTGCCGTTTTCGAGCCGTAGGAGATCCTCGAAAGCTTCGCGCCACTGGGGCTCTGCCGGATCGCGTTCGGAGGAAGGGCGTAGCGAGGACATGATGGAGGAGAAAACGCCCCTGTCGCGGTTGGACCGGTAGTGTGCTTGGCGCTCGAGGTGGAGGGGCGAGTAGGGGCTGAACATGAGGTAGTAGACGGGCCAGGCGGGCGACTCGTCGTTGACCATGCTGGAGAACATGGGGCGGTGGTAGGGGTGGAAGAAGCGGTGGGAGAAGCGGTCGTCGAACCAGAAGCGGTCGAAGAACGAGTCGAAGAAAAGGTCGATGTCGAAGAGGTCCGAGGATGAATAGTTATTGCGTACTGAGCGCTGCGTCTGCCGGCGGTCGTCGGGTTCCGGCCATGGTGATCTCGTGGAGCTGTCCGGGTTATCATCGCGATCCTTGCCTGAGACGGCGGGGCGCTCGTCTCCGTCGGGAGTCTGACGGAATTTAGCACGCTGGTATTTGGGGTCCTCAAAAATGGCCCAGTGGTCCGGTGGAGGCGAGGAGACGATGGATGGCAGTCCCATCACGGACTGCAGCATCGAGGAGATTTGCTCGTCGGCATAGCGGCGAAACGCGACGAACGGGTTGTCGTCATCGGGCCAGGCGCGGGGATGTTGATCTTGGCTGGGCTTTGGTTCTTTGTCCCCGGTCATGGTAGAGAAATGAATGTGTTTAATAGACAGAGGGATGGACGGAGGAGATATAGGGGGAAAACTGGACAGTGGCGCTGGATGGAAAATGGAAGAAGTATAGAAAGGGAGCTAGAGTGAGAGAGCTGTTGGGGTGACGCCCCACCTGCTCTGGTTGGCTGGTGGGGTGCGGCCGGACAGAGAGACCACTGACGCATGTCTTTGTCATCTGCTTGTAATGTGTCCCGTTTAGGACTAGCGTCTCGCTTGCGTCTCCTGATCTATATCACCATTCTATCATCTTGACTGCAACCTCATCACTCCATCCCATCCAAGTTGCCTTAGCTAAATAGTATTTATTTATTGGTCTTATGCAAACTTAGAGTACATGTCTCCTTAACCTCGAGATATATCCGCTTTCTAAAGCAGATATTAGAGTACTCGCTAATAACTAGTCTGACGTACCTAGTGTCCCACTCGAAGTTAGCTCTATTAACCCTTGAAGTATTATATACGTGTAATAGGTCCCTAATTTCAGGGTCGGAACGTTCTAACCTCTGTTGAGGTATTAGTCTCGTCAGCTATATCGTCTAACTAGCTACAGTATTAACGTTGCTATGACACGCGCTCGCGAACCTATCATTACCGACACTATTACATCTAATAGCGTATCTCGCGATAAAATCCGTTCTCGTCGTCGGACGGGCTGCGTAGATACAAAGATCTGTCCGGATAGGCGGGCATAATGAGAACGTGTATTATCTTAGTCTCAGATAGCTACTTCGAGTTGGGAGTCTGAAGTTAGTAGTTTCTTGTGCAATAGAATGTGCTGCACGCTGCGTGCCGCTAAATAACCTGGGGTTCTTCCGGTAGACAACTGCCCCCAGTAGCCTTAGTCTGGATGGGGAGCTGAAGGAGTCTGTCTTAGACTTAGAAACCGCTAATGCCCAGTCCACGCGTGCCAGCCACCGGGTTAGTTTCCTGGGTTTCATTTCCCCTCCATTCACACCGTCTCTCCATCTCCCATCCAAACCAGAGTAGACCAATCCTCTTGACTGGAGAGATAGAATACGAGACAGTCAATACTTATGATAGCCATGTCACTGAGTACGTGGTAATGCGGCAGGAACACTACTAGTAATTATCGTGGACCTACACGTTCACATCAAGGCGTGGGAGGCCTCCCAGTGAGAGACTGCCTGAGCATAGTTTTGTAGATGCTGATTAGACCCAAAGCCCTGATTAATCACTCCACGGAGTGATATAAATGAATTCAGGTAGGGGAACCTTCAGAACCCTGCTGCGTGAACCATTGCCGGATCTGGCGCACTAGTCTCGATCAGGTAACCGTGGCCGAGTCCGAATATCAAAGTCAAGAAATCACACCTACTGTCGAGTGAGATGTTCGCCTATGTGGGGTCGGATTTGTTCTTTAAACACAGTATACCTTTGTACACTAAACTGAATGACTAAAATTGAATGCCGTTTCTTTGTATGATCACTCACCATTGTTCTACGGACAAAATCCCCGGGTTTGGGAATCTATGGAAACGTGCTTTCGGAGCAAGCCCACACGCAGCCTGCTGTAAAACTCTACTCCGTACTTGCGTATACTCCGTAAATGCTTTAATCACCCGGAGATTCTCCGGGAACTTCACACGCGTCCTAATTACATACCTACCCACGAAACCGCTGGCCACTTCGCTAGCGGTATACGTCGGAGGTCGCCAGCTTGCTAGCTGTTCGGGCCGAGTGGCAATACAGTGTGTCTGCCTGCTTCCAGAAGAAAAGCTGCATATAACTAGTCCTTCAGCTTTACATACTTCTTCCACATTGGGTCACAAGCCCGGGATTCCCACCAATCCGCCGGTGTTTGATTGGATTAAGCTTCTTGCTCGAGAAGGTGGAGACTACGAGGATCGTTCAGGAGATCTTCGCCCAGCCCTGCTGGACTGCTCTCCTGATGGCCGCACGTAGAGCCAAATGGGTGGAGAAGAGTACAGTAACTAGAAGCTTTACGGAAATATGGTGTTACGCACGCTGCATCAGATGAGGCTCGCGGGTCCAAGAATTGTGGACTTATATAGCCTAGCATTACCGCCCCCGATAATCAACTCACAGTCCCTAACACGCTTTCTCGATTCTTTCCCTCCGAATCTGGGAGCTCGAATTCCTCGCCGACCATGCGTCAATTCCCGCGTCCTGCTGTGGCCGCCGTTGCTCTCGCAGCATTGGCCCGCCCTAGCAACTCTTCCTCTCATGCCTCCATTTGTACCGTCTCTCACGTCCAGTCATCTCTCCCTGCCAATGGCACCCTTCTCGGTATCGACATGATTCCCTCCTCCGTGACGGCTAAGACTGCCACCCAGGACTCGACCGAGTACTGTGCTGTGTCCGTTTCCTACGTTCACACCGGCACCACCGACGAGATTGTGCTCAACTACGGATTCCCCAGCCCCGCTAACCTCAGCAACCGCTTTTACGTAGCCGGAGGCTTCGGTTACTCGCTCAGCACTTCCTCCACCGGCGGTCTTGAATACGGTGCCGTTGGCGGTGCCACAGATGCCGGCTACGGTGCCCTGAACGGCACGACCCTCGATGAGGTCAACCTCGCCGGCAACGGCACTATCAACTGGGATCCCATTGTCATGTTTGCCTACCAGGCTCTCGGTGAGCTGACTCGCATCGGCAAGCCTCTCACCCGGTCATTCTACGGCTTAGACAAAGACACCAAAATCTACATCTACTATGAGGGCTGCTCCGATGGTGGCCGTCAGGGTATGAGCCAGGTCCAGTGCTACGGTGATGAGTATGATGGTGCTGTTATCGGTGCCCCTGCATTCCGCTATGGCCAGCAGCAAGTCAACCACCTGTTCTCCAGCGTTGTCGAGAAGACCCTAGGCTACTACCCGCCTACCTGTGAGTTGTCTAAGATTGTTAATGCTACCATTGACGCCTGCGATCCCCTTGATGGACGTACCGATGGTGTGATCTCCCGCTCGGACATCTGCCAGCTAAAGTTCAACCTGAGCTCCATCATCGGCGAGCCCTGTCACTGCGCCGCTGAAGTTTTTACCTCCCTTGGATTTAACTTCAACAAACGTAGCGACGGCTCCTCGACGTCCTATACCCCAGCCCAGACCGGAAACGTTACCGCCGAAGGTGTCGCCGTGGCCCAGGCCATCTACGACGGTCTCTTTAACTCCGCAGGCGAGCGTGCCTACCTGTCCTACCGCATCGGATCCGAGTTCTCGGACGGTGAAACCACATATGACAACAGCACCGGCGCCTGGGGTGTTAATATCCCCTCCACTGGCGGCGAATTTGTCACCCGCTTCATCGACCTGGTCGAACTGGACAACCTTGAAACCCTCGATAGTGTCGATTATGACACCCTCGTTGAGTGGATGAACAAGGCCATGGTCCGCTACATGGACACCCTGCAGACCACACTCCCCGACCTGATGACCTTCAAGTCCACCGGCGGTAAGATCATCCACTACCATGGCGAGTCTGACCCCAGTGTCCCCGCCGCTTCCTCCGTGCACTACTGGTAATCTGTCCGAAACATCATGTACCGCGAGATCGAGGCCGCCGAGGCTATCGAGCAAATGAAGGAATGGTACCAGCTGTACCTGGCCCCTGGAGCTGCTCACTGCGGCCGCAACAGTCTCCAGTCCAACGGTCCCTTCCCCGAGGACAACATGGCCACTATGATTCAGTGGGTTGAGAACGGAGTTCAGCCCACAGGCCTCAATGCTGCCGTCGATGCTGGCAAGTACGACGGTGAGATTCAGTCCCTGTGCCAGTTCCCTAAGCGTCCTGTGTGGGAGAACAATAAGTGGAAGTGCGAGAGTGACGATAAGGGTGCTGATACCTTTTACTACACCTTCCCTGCCTTCAAGGTGCCCATTTACTAAAGAGTTACTGGGGACTTGGTTCAGCTAGTCGGGGGTGGAAATTCAGGTTAGAAAAGGGGCCATCGTTAAAGTATTTGTATATTAAAACATACAATTCGACAAGAATACCTTCTTCGTCTAAACGATGATCTTTTTGAATTGATGTCATCGATGTTACAAGCTGCTCCCTACCGTGAAAGCATGATCTTAAAAGAGTTACCTAGTCTACACGGCCTACCCTGCTAAGGTTCCCGTCAGTGGTGAAATGGCCAGGACTCTGTCATTATTGTTCTGTAATCTAGAAAAGGAATATCTGGGACGACTTCTACTCGTTAGCGGATGTTAACTGCCATTCAAGGCACTGGATAAGAGGAGGACCCTGTCACTAGACGAGTTTTAGAATAGAATTTCCATAATGAGGATTAATTTCATATATTGTTAATATTCGTAAATTATGAACTAATATTATATCTTTCGATTTCCAAGGGCTCTATCGTCTAACTAGTTCTAGGGGTAAATTATTAAACACTAGAGAAACCTGGGTCGGTGTGCTTATTTACATCTAGCAGTTAATCACAATTTGCACAAACTTCTATCACACGGCTAATTATTGTCAACTTGTCAACATGACCCTCACTGGAAAAGTCGCTATTATTACTGGTAGTTCAAAGGCATCAGGGCAGATGCTTCCTGCTCTGCTGAATGGTCCATCATCGAAGAGGGAGCTACCGGAAGCTGGCGATTGTTCACCCCATTTATTGTGCACTCACCCTAAACTCACCCGTGGCCGCGCGACTAAAAGCGGCCTCACCCTATTACTTACCCACGCGGCGCCCATCGTGTGGTTGAAGAAATATCTGAGCAATATGTGGTATACATAATGATTGAAGGTGAAAATAGACACATACGACCATAGCGTGTGGAGAACAGAGATTCCCGTCCGCTCAGCCGTACTTAAGCCAGCATTATGAACGCGGTCAAACTATGCCTAAGCCCTTGAGTGCTTGCCGCTTTGTGGGTGATGGACGCTAAACCACAGGGTGAGTGCAGGTGAGCTGGTGAGCGAGTGAGTAGTTGTGAGTTGGGATCAAGAGGGCTTTTCGTAGACAGAAATAGCTCCAAGCTCTTTCACCTCCTAACCATCACTAACTACTTCTTATTCAAGCTATCTTGGACCTTAAGCCCATCGAATTAGTTGTTCGGGGCGACACGGCTCTGCTTATCAAGCCTTGCATGTAACTCAACATCAGCCAATAATTGCGCTCACCCTTTACATGATTATAGAATTATAGTAATAATATATTTCTAACTAAAGAAAAATACATATAGAAGAGCTTTATAGACTTAGGGAAAACCGAGGCTTTACTATAGCGTACTAGGAGGAGCAGATGAGTAAACTAAATAAACTATACAGTGCGCCTTCACAACCGCCCTGCCCACCCAATACTCTTCGAATGCTTTAGGAGATGTTTTGTCGCTTGGCAAGCCTGAACACGTCCAGTGATTCCAAACAATTTCACCATGGCACGGGGTTGTCTGACTAGGCTTAGCTCCACCGCGTAGAGCCTTTTAGAGGCTCTTGTGCAAACATGTGCTGTTCTTAATCTTTTCTAGGGCTCTGCTTCCTCGAGACGGCAACGTGGATCCAGAAGCGCAGGAACGACCCGTGCTCCACGACATGCTTGAATTAGGCTATGCCACTTGCCTACTTACTCTTCTAGCCACGCTCTTCCTAAGGCCTATATACAACTAATGCTGGTGCCAGCATCCGTGCGTACCCCTCCTGGGCGGCTATTGCAGCCATTCTTTTATCGATATACAACCTCTAAATGGCTATATTAATCTGCATCGTTTGGTCCATCTAGCAACTTGAAACTGGATAAGGATGGAGCAAAAATACTCACTCTATATAGCCAAAGCAGCAAAAAGATTGTGTGAGGTCTTCCCTGAGAATGACCATGCGCAGTGACAGCTTTGGAGGGAATACCTGCCCCACGCTCTATTTTTATTGAGTAAAGAAGTGTTTCAGGGGCAGCAAGATGACTATGTTAAGTATATACAGAACGTGGGGTTTTGCTTACACAGCGATGGGAGGTATGATGAAGCCGAAGAGCTAGGAGTGCAGGTCTTAAATATCCACAAGCGGGTACTGGATCTAGAGCATCCTGACACTCTGACTAGTATGGCCAACCTTGCATTAATATATACAGACCAGGGACAGTGGAATAAAGCAAAAGAGCTAGGGGTCCAGGTATTAGGTATCCGCAAGCGGATGCTAGGTCCAGAGCATATCTCTACTCTGACTAGCATAGCTAACCTTGCGCGTTTATATGCAGATCAAGGACAGTGGAAAGAAACAGAAGTGCTAGAGATACAGGTCTTAGATATCCGCAAGCGGGTACTAAGCCTAGAGCATCCTGACACTTTAATCAGTATGGCCAACCTAGCAGCAACATATGCAAATCAGAAACAGTGGAAGGAAGCAGAGACACTTGAAATACAGGTCTTAGATACCCGTAAGCGGGTACTAGGCCTAGAGCATCCTGATACTTTGATTGACATGGCCAACCTTGCGCGATTATATGCAGATCAGAGAAGATGGAAGAAAACAGAAGAGCTAGAGGTACAGGTCTTAGATATCCGCAAGCGGGTACTAGGCCTAGAGCATCCTGGCACTTTGATCAGCATGGCCAACCTTATCTACACTTGTATATCACTAGGGAACGTCCGGGATGCCTTAGCTCTACGGGAACATATGCAGAGCTCTGGAACATAGCTTAGGCTCAGATCTTCCGCACGCCATAGTTTTATCCTACGCTCTTAGTGTGGGGGAAACAGGAGGGAGCCGTACACAGACACAATAACCTTCAGCAGAATTTCCTCTTGCCCTGACCATGCACAGTCCTGATCAAGTTGATTTGATTCGAGGCTCATCACAGGAATCAAACGGTGTGCTTTCATGAAGATTTCTCGCAGAAGGTGATTTGTACCATGAAACCTCAAGCGACTCGAGACACTTGCAGATTGATACAAATCTATAAGGCCAGCAATGTAGTACAATAATCATTTTCTTTGTCTATAAACTAACGTAATCAACCACTGAGCGGCAGATTGTCACCGCGACCAAGGCTGCTGAAGTCAATGGGATGCCTGAGAAAACCCTCTATGCGCGCCTAGTGGAGAAAAAAATTCTCTAAAGAGGAGCCGGTCCCATCTCCTTAAGTCCTAGCGTTATTCGTAGAGAACTACATTGTAATACGATGGGATAGACTTCCCTCCCAGAAGTTAGTATGAGAGGCCGAAGTCCCAGGAAATCCTGGCATTGGTACAATTGGCTAAGATATAGATGACCTACATGCTTCGGAACGTGCAAACGTCCTCCAGTCTCGACGATAGCTTTGAATCTTAGCTACTTATCTGAGACCCCCATCCATGGAATATTTTGTTGTGAAGATCAACGAGATACTCAGCCAGTGAAAGTGACACTGGCACAATGGACAAATGAACCTATCTTGCGCACAGGCCCCTTCCATGCGACACGGAACTCAACCTAATTGGTCCAGAGTTCGGGCTAATACATAAAGACTCAAAGCTATTCGCCCGCTCTGGATATGTATTGGTCGCGCTGGATATAAAATAGGAGCAATCCCACGGACTTGATTCCTTTTCTTCCCATATGGTAATGACTCTTAACTCTTGAAATCTTCTGAACAGTGTCTCAGCAAGTTTTTTTATATACCATTTTTACGTTTGACCTCTTCAATATCTATAATGGACTGTCCTTCGGAGAACTTTCCTTGGGGAAACTCGGAATGTTGGTATAGAACGAACAACTCAGTGCCTACCAATATTGTTAACCCGTCGTCCGTTTCTGATCTACTCCTGTCTGATCTTGCATTATTTGAGCCATACCAGACTGGACTGTTTGGATCAAATGCTACTTCTACTGATATTGGTGGTATAAAACCGAACGTGGACGCCCTACACACCTTGATACCTGGTTCAACCGAGGGTGCAGAGGCGAACTATCACCCTCTTCCGCCCTATGGAACTGTGGGAAGGGGCCTCGATTCGTCCATGGGCATTAGTGGTACTCTAATCGATATTACACCGGTTCACAGAGGCAGGACTAGAGCAAGAGCTCGCAGGTCACGTCGAAAGAGTATTAATCCCGAGTAAGCTATATATGGATATCAATGCCTTCCAGACGATGTGTCCTAACAATATATTTTATAAGGCCCAATATCCAGCCCTTGGAATGCGGTTGGAAGGATTGCGAGTACAATGGCACTTGGGCGCAAAGCAGAGCTGATGCGACACATTGAGAGCAAGCATATAGAGCCTCGTGCACACAAGTGTCCTGGCTGTACAAGTACTTTCAACCGCAAAGACAACCTATAAGAGCACTTGCGGCGAGTTCATCTGCGGAATTGAGAGTTTATATATCCTCCGCTTCAAATCCCCAGTCTGCCTTGGACAGCCCTTGTCCTTCGCACGTCCTCAGCCATTTAGAAACAAAGAACGCTTCCTCGCCCCCAGCGTCAGTCTCTTCATGAGGAATATCTCTTACATGCATGTAAATACTGCTCCATTTTCCTTTGCGGTAACTCGTGTCAGTCGTGTGTTCTGCTGCAAACAACGGCTTGGCCAGTTTTGCCCAATCGCAGTTTACCCCAACCGGCGTCGCACAGATCCACATTGGAGCAATACTTGCACGCCTGCAGACCATAGTCATTATCCAAGGGTTGATCGCAGTTGGTACAGCAAAATTCCCACCCTTATTTTTTGCAAATATTTGTTCGCTTTTGTAGTACCTGGTGGCCCGCTGGCTATCATCAACTCCTTCCGCTTCAGTTACTAGTCTGCTCGTCTCGCCCCAGACATACTGGAGATCGTACCAGGGCCGATCCCGTGGACGCGCCCTTAAATTCGTTTGGCAATTTTCGTACTTCGCGAGGAGGTCTGCGGTGATTAACTGTTCCTCTTCGGCTAGAAGCTCTTTAAGTATTACGTTATCGAACGGTATTTTGCGATAAAGCAATGCAGCTCTCTGTCTGCAAGCCGTGAGGAGCGTGTCCAGAGCGCTGATGATGCCGTCAAGGCTATGTGGCGTGCAGAAAGAATTCGGAGTCTATTCGCAGGGATGCTGTTCGGCCCCGAACAGCCCTAGTTGAAGACGTCGGGAGTACTAATCGTGGTAAATCCGTCTTCATGGTTGTAAACGTCATTATCAGTCAGAATGTTGAATGCTTCTACTATGCCGGCACGAAAGAGGCCGCGAGCTTTATCCCTCTGCGTGTACAGTGATGCAAGCGCCAGCTTAGCCTCCTTTGCGGCGGAGTCATCCTCGTGGATCTGCCGCAGTCTCTCGGCGGCTGCCTCTGACTCTTCCCCATCCGATTGCATGACCGTCTCCAGCTTGACCATGCTGAGATAGACAACGGCACCTTTTTTGATGAAAGCCAGCCGATATTGGCCTTTCGAAGCAACTTTGTCCCATTCTCGAATTGAGCCAAAGTACTCACGCAAACGACCTGCGGCACGGGCCGATATCTCGGGAGAGTCTCTGCAGAGTTAATACTCAGCACTGCCCTGCTGCAGTAGCAGAACTACAAGCTCATTGCTCTTGCCTCTATTCCTCGCAGTATCAATCGCCACCTCCATCTCATCTTGGTCTTAGCCTGTTCCAGGCGCTCCAGCAATCTTGCCGTACCAGTTCGTATATCTTATAGTTATTTGTGAATTTTGGGGTTCCATACTCTGGTTCTGGGGCCGTTATCCTTGATATGAGAAAAAATGTGTCCAGGTAAGTATGAGAATCAGTTGGGACCTCTGAGCCCTTCTAGTATCACAAGGGTGAACAGCCCAGAAAGAGCCCCTAAAATAAAGCGTGAAGCTCTATATATACACCAACAGAGTCCTTGGTCATTGATTTCTAAATAGCGGTTTGATTTAGCAGTCACTAATATGCCATGTATATGGTATATCTTCTCCGCTCACGAGGCGCACTGCAGAGGAAATGAAATGACTTGAGTTCTAAGTCTCTCCTCTATCTAACAGATCAGCCGTTTTCACAACTTACGAGTTATTGTCATCCTGATATAATTTGATAGGATTTCAGACGATCCAATCTCCATTCCCTGCGTCAGGGAATAATGCTCCGCGGTTGCTTATCCCACCCGCTTCGATAGATAGAGGCTGGCCTACTTATTCTACAGCATACTCTAGTGAGAGTGAGTCTGTGTCGAGCCGGGCACTCCTTTTCATTCGAAACTTTGAAATCCAACTCTTGGTTACCGTAGAAATTCGTCACACTCTGAAAACTCTGATCAAAGTCCGTAGCACTGCAATCCGTAGTATCTAGGAATGATGCAATTCTCATCATCCAAGTTCCCGTATATACAGCTTTGCTGCGTTAAGTTTATCAATTGGAATTTGAATGAAGCTCCTTATAGATTGGAGGTAGTCTATTAATTCTGCTCTCTAAGATCACGTGTGTTTAATAAATAGAGTGCGCCTACGCTAAGCCAGTGGACTCTACGTTATTTTGTTGGCAAATGCAGATAATCCTACCGCTTATATTGAGTATTGACGAAGTGCATACGCCAAGATACCCGATTGTTTTATAAGTAGAGGCGTGGGGCTAATCGAGATGAACGATCCCTTCGCTCTATAAGTCTCTTAACACCACGGAAGTGATATTGCATCAGGGGTGTAAGTGTCCATATAATGTCACACCACTCTATAATGCATCTACGCTAGTCGTGCGAGGGCTAAGAGAGCTCACACCAGCTCACAACCTTTAGAGGCACCCACCCGACTACTGACCGCACGTAAGCCACACGGCGGCCGGTTGATAGTTGGGTGGGTGACCACCAGCGAAATCCCGGCTGTCGTATGTTTTGGTTTTTTTCTTTTTGGGGGGGGGGGGGTTACTCTTTCTTATACAATAGTAAGAAGGCTCATATAGGTATTCAGCAAGACGGCATATTGGGCAATTGCGTCAAAGCTATCTTCTATATATCTTTGTTTCGGGCATTACAGTGGATGAAATTCGGCAGCAGGTGATAATCGTGAAGATAGATACAACCCATATCTGGTCATACCCTAAAGTAACGCCTGTAGTTTTGCTGTTCACTGGGTGTCTAGCAGCAGCCAAGAATATCGTAAGGTTCCAATACACCAGTATCAACATGGATGGTATCAACATCCGGCTCCCCCAACCCCAAGCCCTACGGATACTCCAAGTACATGAACCCTGCCAGCAGACCGGAGGATTTTTCTCTCCTGGGAATTCTCCCACCATGGTTTATTCGCGATATATTTATCGAAGGCCGCCTGACGGCAGGCCTCACGTTCGGGGTCTAGTTGGTGCGACGGAGGAAGTTTGTTCTTCTTGGACAATAGATCGAGCCACGACATATTGTTTTGTGCTAGGAAGGAGAGATTGTTTCGATGGAAGCTAGGTTTGTCAAGTTCCTTTGGTTTGAGGAAATGAATGTTGACTGGATAACCGAATACACTGACGGTGTAACTCACGCTATTTATCTTCTGATTTATCTGCTGCCCAGAGTGGCAGTGCACGTGTTATACACTATCTTTGCCCGACTCCATTATGTATCGAAGGCCAAGCCTTGGCAAATGTTTCCAAGTGATTCAGCGTATGTTGTAGCCTTATGGGTCGACTGCATCCTGGGAATACGGGTAATCGGCTTGGAAGCCAATCACTACGCTGTACGGCGGTCAACCCAACTTAGCGCTTCAGGCTCCCAGAAAGACCTCTGAAGTTCACGCTGGCTGGTGGTTCAGGTCTGCGGGTTCGGTGCTAATGTGGTCTATTCAGGCCGGGACAAGTTTACTCGGGCTGATGGAAGGAGTCGTCTGCAACATTGGTAATACTGTTGGTGTCTTTCCCCGGTCAATAGGCACATCTGGTCGGCCGGAATATATGTATATTGAAGTGATGTCATAGATCGAACTGGCAACGATGTACTACGTACATGGTATGTCCATCATTTGGTCTTTCTTGGGAAATGTGGTGAGGAGTAGCTAAGGGCTGGGCATAGGGCAGTGCATATCCAGCACATCCAATCACAGCGCTTCATAATTCTCCAACTTCCATTAAGTGACAATCAACAGTGCCTTGTGTTGGATATTTTACTTTTTGCGAGTCAGGCTACGCCAGATTATTTCCAGATTGGCCAAGAGGTAGTAGGTAGGTAGTCCAGTACGTAGCGTGCCGGTGGGGAGGGCAGACCCTCCTCCAGAGGCCTCCAGTGGGCATAGGTACGTACGTACTAAGCTAGGGCTGTTCACCTGATTCTAAATACATGAGATTCCAGAATGGCCAGTTGCCTAGAGAGCTCCTGCATAAGGCTGAGTCCTGTAGGCCAGGGTGAATCACGGCGCTAGCCCGACCTGTAGTGCGCGATGTCCTCCGAGTAGCTGTCAGTAGCGTCTGGCCGTAGTCGTAGCTTGAAGTATCCTGCCTTGGGTCAGCGAGAGAAGCCCCGCTGGGCTTGGCGGCAGAGACTGATATTCTTCGGAGTCTTGTATCACCACAGCCGCACGTAATGTTGGCGTCCCTATGCTGGAACTTCTAGTGATACCATCAAAGTCCCCGTGCGGAGCGAAGGGCGAACCAACAGTGCAACACCGACCGTAAACAAAAAAGAGAAAAAAGAAAAAAAGTACGCCGAACCGGGGACCTCGTGCAGTCATGCTTGAGTGGACCCTGAGCGCGAATCATACCACCAACCGGTCCTTGGGGCGCAAATGACATGGTCTATCTCCTCGAAAATATGGCCATCGCGAGCTCTTTCATACTAGTCGCACATATACTCTTACGTGTAGAAAGTAATTTCACAGTTGCATAGAGTCAGAATCATTCAGATACAAAACAGGGCTTACAAAATGCCTTCATATTAGACCCCCCCCCCCCCCCCCCCCCCCCCCCCCCCCCCCCCCCCCCCCCCCCCCCCCCCCCCCCCCCCCCCCCCCCCCCCCCCCCCCCCCCCCCCCCCCACCAAAAAAAAAGCACCATCGAACAGCCAAATCAAGACTCGTACAACCTCAAAGCTTAGACGCATTTTCGACACCAGCCCACGCCTCTTCAAAGCCCGCACCTCGAATCCACGTGACCGGCGTCGTATACGCAGTGGAATCATATACTATGCGAATTAGAATGAGAACATCCAGCCCTATACTCGACATCAAATCAACTCACCCATATTAACAATCTTCCTCCAATCCTCATCCTTCACAGGAAGGTCCATATTCCTGGCAAAAGGCGCACAAACACGCTCACCATACGCGATTGCCCGCACCAGCTTCGGCAGATGTCCATCGTCGTCCGGATGGGCGACACTATGCGCAAAAGCTGTCTCCCAGTCTGTCGACGCCCTATATCGCGGCCTCTTCGGGCCATCAGCATCGTACACGCTAGGCGCGCCATAAGCGACATATATCAGAAGATCCATGCGGCCTTTACACTCGAGAAGTCGCTGTCTGGCGCGCACATCCACAAATGAAAGTGACATGAGCTTCGGGAAGAAGATCGAGCAGTTCACGCCGTGGATGTAGAAGAAGTCGAATTTCACCTGCTTTCCCGGTTGTTGCGCTGCGGCCGCGTAATGGACTGCACGGTGCAATTAGCCACTTTATTTCACTGACGCGTGGTCCCATTAGACATTGGAGTACTACATACCCACGTTGCTGATCATCTCGGCCGCTTTCATCTGCAAGGAATCCGCCGGGACACGATACTTAGCAGCGGCGTCAACCATCTCATCAAAGGCCCGTGCAAGAACCCCATCGTGGATCCGGCTGTTATCGTCGCTGTGTGCCGAACGAGTGAGTTTCTGGGAGGACTGGATCTGCTTCATGATTTCCACCAGCGGCAGTCCTCCTGGCTGCCCGACTCCGCCGGCCAACGCCTCGGTGTGTTGGAAGAACCGATGCAGCGTGTTTCTGTGGACGGCCGTCTGGGCGAGAGCTTCCGCGATGATCGCGGGCTGGTTGAATTCGATCCCGAAGCCGAGGTGGATCAGAGGGTGGAGGAGTCCTGTAAGCAGGTGAGAATATGTTGCAGGAGAGCCAGTTGCTGGAATAGAGATGCACCTTCAAAGAGCCGAATGAACATTTGCTCTGCGATCGTTGTCCCAGAGAACAAATACTGGTTGAGCACGTCTTCCACACCCCGTTTATCGATCTGCCGCTGGAAGAAGGCCAAGAAGTTAGGGTAGTTTTCTTCCTTCTCCAGACACTTCTCGAAGGCAGCCTCTTTGTGAAGCGATTCGATCACTGTCTCGTTCGCAGGAAACGCAGGTCTCTGATATTTCTTTTCCCTGTCATACGCAACTTGGATTTGTTCCGGAGTCCCTCCCAAGGCATATATACTAAGGACTTGGTGGACGATATGGTCTGCAATATACAATCAGCTATATGTGCCCTACAATGGTGGCGCCCAACGTACTATGGAATCCCTTGTCATTGAAGTAGATATGGTGTCTCTCTATGTTCTCCTGCAGGATGTCGCTCGCAACCCGAGCAGAGTCCTCTCTCACGTTAGAGGAGTAAACGCCCGTGTCAGAGGGGGACAGTTGGATTCTCGTCGCGGTTGCCATTGTCGATAGTAGACTGTGGGCATTTAGCTGGTTCGAAGGAAGGCTTCAGTTCTTGTCCAGCCCACAAACTCTTATACATCCATATATGTCGGTCAGAGCGCGGCCAGATGCGTCTATACCCGCTTCATTTGTAATACGAGCTCCAGAATCCGGGGTAGTTAAATATAGCCGGTCTTCGGTGCTTTGCAGAGTCCGTGGACCGAAGTGCTCTGCAGATCGGATGACGGTCCACCCAATCGCCAGCGGGACATTACAGCTTCATATGTCATTCTCAAGTAAGCCACCGGACTAGAATCGCAACCAAAGTTTGGAATTAGTAAGAAGAGTATCTTCCAAATGATCTTCCCTATATATCATGCTGTAGATGCAATTTATGTTCCTAGAATACACTTATAAGTCCAAGCATCGCAGTAGTGTAAATGTTGAGCTCAGCGCCTAAAATCCCCACTCTGTCGCATTTCCTCCATTTGATTCCGCCTTTTCTGGCGGTCGCGCTCGATCTTCCTAAACAGTGGGTGATGGCCGGCCTTGTCTTTCAGCTGCTTATTCCTGCTCTTATTGTACTCAATGTAGGCCATGTCCTCGCCACCGGCCAGGCCGCTCAGCGTAGCAGCACTACGTCTCACGGCACCCTTCTTGCCCTTGGCGCCTCCAGACCGCTCAGAGAACAGATCGTCGGTGACATGTTCCACCTCTGCGGATGTTTCGTTCTGTAGCATGACCTCCTGGAGGAGCTCGCGGCGTTCTCCGGGAGTGGCATATGCAAGACCATCCAAGTTCTCGATGCCCTGGAGGTGAGTAATCACCTTAAAGGCATACCCTTGATCGACGAGGAATGCCTGGCGCTTCGAGGAATAAAACATTTCGTCCGTGTCCTTCGACACGAGGGAGTAAAAGAAGGCATTGAATCCTTCATCATTTCGACGCTTCGCCCGCAGAATGCGGCCCAGTCGCTGAGCTTCCTGACGACGCGAACCGTAATGGGAGGAGATTTGTATGAGGCAGGTGGCTTCGGGAAGGTCCAGCGATGTGTCTCCGATCTTGGACAGGAAGATAGTGTTGACCTGTTCATTGTGCTGGAAGTTCTCAAGAATCCGCATGCGCTCGTTCTGCGGGGTGCCACCGTAGATATAAGCCTTGTTCAGTTTCAGTGCGTACCGTTCAAGAGCATACACATTGTCTGAAAAGACAATGACTTTATCGCCCCGCTTTTCGTGGTAGTCGATAAGAAATTGGCAAGCCTGGAACTTGCGAGGGTTCATAATATAGAGAAGAGCCGCCTTTCGAGACTTCTCCCGCATATACTCGGAATAAAATTCCGTCGTCATTGGACACCAGACCTCGGCGCATTGGACCTTAGCGATATGACCTTGCTCTGCGAGCTCCATCCAGTTGGCTTCGTACAGCTTCGGCCCGATCAGGAAGTTCAAGTCTTTGATCTTGTCGTCTTCACGCAGCAACGTCGCAGTCAAACCAAGCTTGCTCTGCGTTGCGATGGCAGAGGTGACTTTACGGAACATCGAAGCAGGCACGACGTGCACTTCGTCGAGAATCATGAGACCCCACTCCCGTGATTGAATCCAGTCCATCATCTTTTGTGCGTCGTGGGAACGAGCTCTCGTTTGCGAAACCATCGAGTAGGTGGAAACAATAATACCGGTTGATCGGCGGAACTTCTCTTTGTTGTCGGATGTGAAGATGGCAATATCACCAGGGTCGATGTTGGACCACCGCAGGAACTCATTCCGCCACTGGACCACAGACATGGAGCTGGTGCACAGGATGATGGTTCCCTTCTTGATAGTGCAAGCAGCAGTTATCCCAACGAGGGTCTTTCCCGCACCGCAAGGCAAGACGATGATGCCGCTTTTCGCACGACCGTTACCAAACATTTTACTCAGGCTCTTCTCTTGGTAGCTTCGAATGCGGGCGTTCGGCTTCAGATCGATATCCAGAGTCGGGTTGATCTCGTCGTTGCGGAAGTCATATTCCTCCAGTGCGGGGCAGCCCATCGCCTGACAGCGCGCCTTCACGGGTTCCACGGCCTCGTTAGGGATTTCAAAGCTGTGTACCTGCGCCTGGTCATCGTCGTCATCATCATCGTCGCGGATGGCCATGAGTAAGGCGTCGTCTTGACGGCCGTCTCCGTTCTCCTCTGCCGGTTTCTGTTCCGAGGCCTGTTTGATGCCGGCGGCATCCTTCGTACCCGGGATGACAAGGCCGCCCATCTTGGGAGCCGCTTGCTGGATGATACCTTCCGACCCTTGGACCCTCTGAGGCCCGATGACTTCGTCCTGGAGAAGCATCTGAAGCATGGCCGGATCCGTGCTTTCGACAAAAAACCGGTTATGTTTCAACACCACCTTGATCTTTCCGTATGACTTCGTGAAGTCGATGATGAAAGACTTGATCGTATCGGGGAGCGGTGTCTTGGACAGCCGGTCGAGGAAGTTGATGATATCCTGCGGCTGCAGACCAACCGAAACCGCGGCGTACAAGCTATTTCCGGTAAGGCGATACTCATGGAGATGGGTCGGGCGCGACAGGGGTTCAGCGATGGTGGTCAGGAAGTCCTGGGCTTGAGGCGCCAGCGGAGAGAAGCTTTCGAGGGTGATGGTGCCCTTGAGGGGGTCGATCCAGAGGGGGCGGTTCGCATGATCGGGTTTCAGATGCAGGGAGGAGAAGTCTTTGTATCCGAAGTTGGGGTCCTGTTTCTGCACAGCACTGTCCTTTTTGTGGCTGAACGTTTCGAGCGAAAACTTGTCGACGACGTCTTCAGCGAACCAGTCAGCAAGCACTCGCGCGAGATTCCCACTACTCGATCTGGCTACCTTTCAGACTGTCATCCTTCGCATCCGGCTCATACTCCGAGTATTCATCGCTACTGTCGATGTCCTGGATGTCAGGAACGGGAGTCGCGCGTTTCGACGCTCTACTGGACCGACCACCTAGCTGGAGGTCAGCCTGAACTACCTTACCGAAACGTGCGAAGCCATACTGTCCGTTGCCTTCCGCTTAGTGGGCATTGTGTGAAGTTGGGATGGATGCTTCTTTTAGGAGAGTAGTCTAGCGTCTAGCGATGCAGGGATCTCGAGGGTCGAGAGGAATGGGGACGCTCGAAGGCTACCAGCGCCTGATAGAGCGTGAAGGATCAGATAGGTACTCGCATGCCAGGGTGACGGGACGTTGATGAGACGGATACGAGAGAAGTATGGGATGTAGTACAGGATAGAGAGAGAGAGAGGGAGAGAGAGAGAGGTGAGATGCGATGAGAGATCGACAAAGAGGGAATGATGTGGTTTCTGGCCTGAGGAATCAACGGGTGGCGGAGACGATCTGATTGGATAATCACCCACATCTTTCCGAACTTGACGTTGACGTAGTTTACTCAACTCAAGTTGCTCTCTTCGATCTTCAGCTATTGCACATCTCTCCAAGAACGCAATCATGAACACGGTACGTTCTTTCCCTTGCCCGTTGCAACTTCCATGCCCTCTATGCTGACCCCTGTCGGATGTCCCCGTCAGATCCGATCAACCTGGTGAGCACGACTGCGAACAATGCCGCGACAACCGGATGGATGACTGACTGACCCGACTCAATTTCCACGAACAGGGTGGGCTGGGGAGCTCTTTGCATCGGTACGCGATCCTGCCCTCCTCCCCGCACTACCGACTAACGATTTCCCCCCGCTAGCTGGTGGCGGAGCCTACTACTTCGCAAAGAAGTCGATCAACGCCGACCGCGCCACCCGATATGAGGCTGAGATGAAGCGCAAGGCTCAGCTCGCCGCAATGGAAGCCGAACACCGTCGCCAGGCTGCCATGAACGAGCCTGTGCCCACGCCAGGCGACAATCCGAGCCTGAAGCGAGCCAACATGGCGCGGTTCCAGAGCGCTGCGGACGACGTAGCGTCCCCCAGCACGGAAGCAAGCCACGACCCTGCGCCGACACGCCACGAACCCGAAACTGAAGCGGACCGGGTGCTGGAGAAGGGGAAGTACGAGGCGGCTCAGCCGTTCCGTCCGCCTCGAGGAAATCGGTTGGGTTGAGACGGGTTTATAGGTCCACGATGGGTGGAGGTGGCGCTCAAAATATCGATGTGGTTCGTCGGAGTGGGATGGACCTTGTACCATATGTTCTAGTGCGGGGATTTTAAGCTTCGTATACATATTATAAATCTGGCATGCACCTTGAGGGAGGTGTCGCTTATCTGCTTATTTTCGACCTGTGGGCGATGCCTGCCTGTAAAGTGATATTGTAATCTGGTATATCATTTATTATGCTTACAAATGGTCTCTTCCAGACCATGAGGAAGTGCCACATATGAGAGCAAATCGGGACAGAAATAAAGGAATGACCAATCCCAAACTCCGAAAATAGATGCCCGTTCCCTTCCCCTGGATCATGATGTGTTTCCTAGTGATTTCTTCCTGTTCCAAACGCCCAAAAGTCAATGACCCAACAGCCACCTGTGCTGTTGGGAATGCCGTAAAATAAATCGTCACATAAATACTAGAAGTGCCGGGAACCCCTCTTCTGGTGGACGGGTCCCGATCCACGTGGGTGTCCACGCCTGGATCTACCGGGCGTGGAAGCACAGTGGGGGATGGGGCCTGCAAAAATAATATGTTAGATGTACTCCATATGGGAACGTTAATGCGGTCGATCACCGCTAATACTAGATGACGACGTACTTGTTGTGGGTTGGATAGCCCTGGTTTTTCTCCCGGGAGCTCTCAAGGGCCGGGGGAATGAATGGCAGCACAACGGCAGAGAAAAGACAAGAGTGGGTGACGAAACGCGAGGTACGCGTGTCTGGCTGAGGACGACGAACGGAGAAGTGACGGATGGTTGGGCGGACCATCTGAAGAGCGGAGGCTGTCATATTGACTAAGGGATAGCCGTGCGGAGTAGTAGTGGCAGAGGTAAAGGATCGAGTCGACTGGGTGATTGCTCCAGATAGTTGGTGTGGGTATGTTGGAAGAAATCAGGGAAAATACAGAAGAAAGACAAACAATCACGGCAAGGAAGTGGGCGAGTATTTATCTACGCCGTAGACTTGTATAGAGTCAGCTCACGGCGGCGAGTGGAGCGAATGACCCGATGGGAGCGCCTTGCGGGGTCGCTTCGGCCCACTATCCGATTCTCCTGAGGGATAAAAGAAAGAGCGCGCGGGAAAATCATTTACAGGCAGGAGGATCATGACGACAAACATTCCGCTCGTCAGAAGTTGATCATCTGAGGCATAAGGCACTCGCTTCCGACGAAGCTGGCATGGATGTACTGGGCTGTACTCCCGTAGACGCAGAAAGCCAGGGCGTAGGCACGTTGCATGTCCCTGCAGTGGCCATTTCATGGATGGGGTCAACCGCCAGGCCCCTCACGCCATCAGGGCTAATGGCCGTGCACTTTCGCGCAATCCGGCCGATACATGCGGGGCCGAAGTCGCCTGGGATGTGCTGAGATTGTACGGTGTACCGCGTACCGCGTACGTCGCCTTTTGGGTGGAAAATTCTTATTCGTCCGAATGTTCGTCCCTGAATGAGTCGAGACCGGGCCGCTGGGCGAAAACATCTGGTCACCGCTGTTCTGATGGCGGGAAAAGAGTATCCGACAAGAGGTCGATACTACTCCAAGTTGAGGCGGATGGTCGATCCGATCATGCCACCCTCCTTGCCGCTTTGGGCAACTCACCTGCCTCAGGCCCTCAGGCTGACTTCCCGGTGATGTCATCCCCTCTCCGACTACTAAGAAAAGCAGGTACGCATAACGCGGATAGATCGGATAAACCCCAGACTCGGGCTTCAGTCCGGCGGAGATGTCATCCCCTTGTACCATGGCCCAATGATATTCAGGGCCCTGATACAAACCATCATACCATAGCTTGTTTAATCAACCAGAGTACCTTGATCATATAAATACCGGGTCGCATCGACAGAGCAACCGTCAAAAGCGCAGTTCTTTACGCACACTTTATCAACGAGAATCGGCCTTGTTCCCTGCAAAGTGACCCAGATACCATTGTCTTCTAATTCGGAGGCAAAATAGAAAAGGTCGCTCTCATGATGTGTCCAATTCACTTCCAACTCTATGATGGAAGTCCCTATACCATCAGCATCAGTATCTCGGAATGCGCTGTCAACCTCTCAACTATCGACCCACGTTGGGACGCCGTTCCAGATTTCTCTGCAAGCAGTCTCACATCACGAGCTCTGTCTTCATAATAAACAGAAAGACAGGTCAACTGAAGATAAGGCAACGGTCATTCTATTTATAATGAGCCATAATATGTCCATAATATGTCCACCATCCTAGAACAGGCCAGATCCTGCGAACGATGCGTTTGGATACGAGACACAAATTGTGATGAACATCGTGAACAGAAGATCTTCGTGCTGAGGGCCATCCCGATGAACGTTATCAAATAAGGAGTATCTCCTGCGTCTGGCGGTGGATCGCTTCCCGCGGCAATACGAGGATTTCCGTTTCCTAGCCACAGCCGCCTCGCCCCTGAAGGAAGCAAAGGCTCTGATCAATCTTTTGTTCCTGAACTACATCTCTAAAAATGGCTTCTCAACTGCTCATTGGGCAAGATGTTCGAGATACGTTCAGAGAAGCTCCAGTTGCCCAAATGACACTCAGATCGTCGATCTTGGCGGGATACGAACCTCGTTAAATAAATCTCTGGCCCAAACATCATGAATTTGTTCAAAATACAGAGGCCTATACATTCGTTAGAGCCACTTACACTTGTCGTGGGTGTTGTCGTTGGCGTTTTTGCTGGACTTCCCCTCTTGATAGCCCAACATGGTGGGCCTTTTGCGGTCATGGATGGCTTCTAGCCTCGTACTCTCGTTACTTGCTCAACAAGGCCTCTCGACATTCGTTTTCCAGGATATCGATCCGCCTCACCTAACACCCAGGCGTCTTATGGTCCGAGGAACTGAGAACCATAACGCATCTTATTACTCAGGCTTAGACCCTCAGAGACAGGACTCCTTCTACTGGGGTGGTATGTATACAGTTTCTAATTGAAACCTACCCAACAGTCGATTCTGACATGTTCCTCAGGCAGCAAAGATGGCCAGGAAGCCGTGGCAAACTTTACCGTCGACACCGCCGAAGACAAAACTAGCATTGTGTCGATGGAGAAGTTCCGCAAGATGCTCAACTCCATCCAGTGCACGAACACCAGCTTGACTATGGGATTTAAGGACCACGCATCGTTTGCATATGTGAGACGGAAGTGGCAGTGGGTCAATGATGAGGATGACCGTACTTTCATCATGGTCGCCGGCACCGGCGACTGTGCGTGGAACACCCATCGTCTGCCATTCAACGTCTCCGAGATTGTTTTCGACGACCGTTCACATGCCGCCCGACTCCATGGGAGACCGACCGAATGGAAAGATGCTGTCAAGAACTACGAGCTCACCGTTGGCTATATTCCTGGGTCTCGTTCGGCTACCAAGAAGCGAGACATCGACAAGGACCTGTCGGTTGACTTCAACCACCCGCTACCGATGAGCTCCATGGAGTTCGATACCCCCGTGGACGATCTCAAGATCACATATTCCTGTGAAGAATGTGGGACTACGGGTTCGTTTGAGTTCGGATTCCACATCAAGACCTCATGGGGCGTTCCTCAAGAAGCTTCGTTCTCACTGGCTCCAAATGGCGTTTCCGCAAAATTCATCCCCAGTCTCGGCCTCAGTGGGAACTTCACCGACTCATTTGAGAAGAAGATTCCTCTGGGCTCGATCCCGATTGGGGGTATTAGCATCCCCGGAGGTATTCTTGATGTCGGACCGGAGATCGCGTTCGAGCTGGTCGGCACCATTGGCCCTGTTTCCGGCTCCGCCTCAGTTTCGTCCGGTGTTACCATCAGCCTGTCAGACTCTGCCGAGCTTGAGATTGTTTTGACCGATCCGGACGTGTCAGCTTCCGGCTGGACCCCGAGTGCGAAGACCGAGCCCTTCACGATTGAGGCTAAGATCGAAGCTGAAATGGAATTGGCTCTCACTGCCGGCCTCCAGCTTACGGCTGAGGCTCTGGGTAAGCTCAATATTTGATGGGATAAGGATCAATCTAACCTTTTTGCAGGCCAGGGATACGAGGCAGGGGTTGATCTTAAACCCTATTACGGCGCTACTTTGTCTGTCTCTGAGAGTAAGTTGCGAAGCTTCTCACCGCTGTTGTTGATCCCTACTCACCCCTTATAGAACATTCTTACGAAGACGGCGAAGAACAAGCTGAAGGCGTGTGCAAGGATGACCCTGAAAATCATACCATGGGAGTCTCCGTGACGCCAAAGGCGGGTGTTAGTCTGAACGCCGAGATTTCGGAGGCAGACGGCGGGGATACGGTGGCAGAAGTCACAATTGCGGTAGGGTAGAGCTGTGTCTGTGTTCTACGATGAATCTAATTTGTTTTTAGGAGATTACTATACCCATGGATAGCGCTTGCTATGGCTTTGGCCCTACCGCCAGTGGATCACCTAGCAGCAGTGCCTCCCCGACGCCGTCTTCCAGCAGGATTGCTAGCAGCAGTGCATCACCGAGACCATCTTCAAGCGCAGTGGCCAGCAGCAGCGCCACTCCCACGCCAGTATATTCATCCAGCGTCTACACGCCTTCGTCCGCTCCTTACACTTCTACGACTGCTTATTCCTCCGCATCTTCGTCCGCGACGCCGAGCTCTTCGTCTGTTGCTCCTTCTTTGCACCTGCATGGACGGAACTACAGGAGACACGGATGGCATTGAAGTTCTGCTCGGGGGTGTAGGCTTTAATTTTTGCTGTAATCCACGGCCTTCGCTTCTCTACAGTCTTCACAAATATATATATTAAACATTTACTTCTTGACTTCTAGTCCTACTTGAATCTACCTTTACTATCGATTTATGAATTCTTACTCCGTCCTACCCCTACCCCTTTATTCCTATCCTATTAAATATCTATACTTAGTGCATTGCAATGAAATAGAAAAAAAAAAAATTACCCTCCTTCATGTAGCATTCATTTCCACATTCCATCACGTGCAAGGGGTTGTGGTTTAGTGGTATAACGTTCGCTTAGCATGCACTCGCATGCGAAAGGTCCGGGGTTCGATTCCCCGCAACTCCATTTTTTTGTCCCTCTCGACATTAGCTCAATTATGCGGTAGATACTTTCTCCGGATGTATCGGGTTTATTTTTTGATCAGCATCAAGAGCAGCTCCAAAGCGCAGTGTTGGTCCAGATCACGTGGATGGGCGCATCTAAATCCAACAACATCCGCACTCCATCCAGTCCAACACCAACCACCATCTCACGCCGGGCAATGGCCTCCCACCACCTCGCCATTGCGAAGGCCTCCTTCTCGGCCGGTCTGTTACGTCCGGACCCTACATCAGTTCCGCGCGATGAGATCACCGCATTCCATTCGGCGCTCGACCGGGCGTTGTTGCATTGCTCGCCAGCAAACATCCAGGTTTGATCTGCGCGCCCTTGGTGACGATACCTCCGAGATACTAAATCTTGCGCGACTTGCATAGACCTGCAAACAGTGGCTTCTCAACAATGTCGTCTCATCCTCTAATCGGGTGGGTGTCTGGGGAAAATACCTAGTTGTGTTGGCTGGTTCGTTCGGGGAAGAGAGCAAGCCGGAGACACGGCCGACCACTTCGTCCAAGCGGAAACGCCTGCACATTCTCTACCTTCTCAACGACCTCTTCCACCACACAAAGTACCATCGTGACTCCTCCGCGGCGTTCTCCACCTTGACCGGCTCACTGCAGCCATCCCTCGTCGAGCTCTGGAGCTACGCTGCCTCCTACGACCAACAAAAACACCCGAAACACCACAAGCGTCTTCATGATCTGCTGGATATCTGGGCCGAGCACGGTTACTACGGTAGCGACTATGTCAGCAAGCTGCGCGAGGTTGTTCACAATTCCGCGCTGTCCGGCCCCATCACGACGTCCACCGACATCCAGGCGGGCAGCGTCGCCGCGACCAAGCTCCCAGGCCGAGAGGTCCCATTCATGATGCCGTCGACGCACGGCGATCCGTCCACGCCGTATTATGACCTCCCCGCCGGCAACCTCGTTCCCCACATCATCCCCAACTCGACCATCCCCCTCCGCCCAGACTCCATCAAACCACTGCAGTTCCTGGCTGGCCCAGCGGACGCGAAGCTTGTGACGGCGCTGAAAGACTTCCTAAAGGACGTCGACCGGATATACGGCACCGGCAAGCCCGACGCCAAGGAAAACGAAGTCATCGACATCGACGAACTGGGCCAAACCGTCCTCCGCGACACCGACACCGCCGACATCGTCAACGGCGACACATACTACGGGTGGTCGCGAACGTTCTGCCAACAGATGAAAAGCCGGAACGCTCGCGGCGACTCACGCAGCCGCAGCCCACGTAAACGGCGGTACAGCGAAAGCATCGCTAGCGATGACAGCCGATGGAGTCGGTCGAGATCTCGCAGCCGGACGCCGCCCCCGCGGCGGAGAAGAGGCGCAGCCCGGTACGACTCGCGCTCGCGCTCCCGGTCTCGGTCTCGAAGCGTCTCGCGATCCCGAGAGAAATCCTACTCCCCGCAGGCACCGTCGGCTCCGCGCCATTTCCCCCCGCCTCATAGTCAACATGGTAACCACCCGACGCCAGGGTACCCACCGCCCCCGCCGATGCAGTTCCCTCCCTCTATGCCGGGAGCTCCCCCTCCTCCTCCCCCGAATTACCAGGGCGCATGGCCCCCACCGCCGCCTCCGCCGATGTCGCATTATGGATCGCCCGCCCCGAATGCGGGGGGCTATCCTCCCGCCATTCCGCCGGGCCAGTTCCCCCCGATGCACATGGGGCCGGCCCAGCCGATGCCGCCAGGATCGTATCATTTCCCTCCGCCTCATTCGGGAGCTCGAGGGGGAGGCTGGGGGCAGCAGCATGGGTATCCGCCGGGGCGGTGGCGGTAGTTGTGTAGCCATGGCCATGAATGTATGAATGAACATCTCAGGGGAGGTACGGGATCTGGACTTCTTCTGGATAACTTAGTGATGAACATGGATATAATGTTATTCTCCAAACACTACCGCACTGCCAAAGCTCCACTAGAGATCCTACAAGACCCAAAAATAATTAACACAGAAGAAGCACCAACTCCTCCCAAACACAATCAATATCGCCAAAATCCCTACCAATCCACCGGCAGCGCCACGGCTTCCCTTGCAGAATGCCTATTGTGACTACGCTGCAACGCCTCCATCGACTTGTTAACCGTCTCTCTGTAATCCAAACACGAGTTGATATCGGTAGTCCCCTGGCAAGAACCAATCAGTCAGCTCTGCAGCCCCAACGCCAATAAAAGCACGGAAAGCCTGCCTACCGTCTTGGGATCCGTCGCACAGCACGACGCCTGATCTTCGCAATGCTCCGGCGCCTCACCATCCTTCATCCGCTCACCTGTACATCACATCTCCGTTAGCTCTGTGCACACCCTCCAACAAGAAGAAAAACGCAAGGAAAGGAATGCCAAATTCTTACAGGAAAACGACACCGGCGAAGCTAAATTCGCCCCCTTCAACGGCGGCAGCAACTTGCCGATGGGGCGGAAAATGGCATCGCCGATCCCAGACAGCGACCGACAGCAGGCCTGGTACTTGTGGGTGACGGGGCATTTTGTCGGGTCGGAGTTTTCCTTTGCAGATTGCTCGACGGCCTGGTCCAGCTTGGCCTGCTCCTCGGGGGTCAAGCTCGCGACCGCCGCCGTGCTGCTGCTGCTGCTGCTGCCGCCGGGACCGGTGGGAACGGCGGTGGCGAGGGCCGCGAGGGCGAGAAGAGTCATGATACGCATTGTGGCTGTCGGATGCGAGGGAGTATTGGATCGTTGTAGGGTATTTGGACGGTTATGCTGAGAGTGAGAGATGCTATCGAGGGCGAGGGGAGTGCGGCATATAACAGACAGACGGATAGATTGACAGGCAGACGGGACGGACGGGAACTGAGTTCGTGCAAAGCGTTAGGTCTATCCCTAGGCAAGTGACGGGGCCGACTTGGTAAAGATAAGCTTCGCGGTTCGGTGCCTGTCCTCAGCATACGCCTGGGAGGCCGGATGGACCATGGTGGAACAGGCAGTGCTGCTGTTGTCCAGGAGTTAAGGTACAAGGAGGCACGCGTCTTGGACCAATAGCCCTGGGAGTTTAGGGGTAGTTGGAATGTAGGATTAGGTGATCTGCCCCGTGGTGGAATGCGGCGAGCATGAGGCTAGGTTTCTTGTATGGTATGTACTCGGCTTTTGAACAAGGGCGAGGCGACTGGAAGTCATTTTGAAGCGTCGATTTCTATACTGATTGACCCGTAAAGGTGGTAGTAGATGTAGGATGTGCTGCGTTGAAAGATCGGCTCATATGGTTGGAGGGCCTATATGAAGGGGCCCAGGACATGCAAGGGGTCTGCATTTTCACGCCCTCGACACATAATGACCTGGATGGATTCCAGCACGAGAAGGTTTGAGACGATCTAGCCCAGTATTAGAAGGAAACGCCAGGAAATCAATCACACGAGTGTCATTCTAAGTGTCAAACTACTCATCAGGTCATAATGCATCATGGCACAGGGAGGACGGAAACCCGCCGTACATCGCTGCAAAGATGTAGATAATACACAAGCAGAAGATCAAGCGCCATGTGAACGGAATTCAGTTATACAGAAGAATTTGGAGGGATCCCGAAGTCGATTGATGCTAGCTGCCCGGAACTAACCGCGGACAGCAAACGACCAAATGAAGAAAAAGGGACAGGACTACAGTACGGAGTAGACAAGATACGTTCAACGACAGAAAGCCAGTATCCGGGTCGAAATAACCCGAACAGAAAGCATTTCATGTCTAGAATCAAGTCACGCCATACTATCCAGGATCCCAGAAGACCAACGGGGGAAAACAAACAAGACAAACGAGTGACATCCATTGTAGCTCAGCTCAGCACGAGCACATCCATGGCTTGGGTTGATAAATCGATCGCTTCGCTCTGCCATTGCTTTCAGTGTACTCTCGCTAAACGTCAAACGCCAGGAGCTAATGGCCGAAGCCATCGGCCCTGTAAACTGTCAAACACCTTGCTCAAAAAGCGCATAACTATTATCAAAGGCAGCAAGTGCTACCTGCAACTAACATAGATGCGTTGACCTGCTGGTCTTTGCACTGGGCTCTGCCCTATCACCAGAAACAGCAAAGTCGTGGTGGTTGATGCCTGCAGAGGTAGAGTCGGAGGAGTTCTTGGACAAGCCAGTGGACGACGAATCACCGCTCTTGCCACTAGTCTCACTGCCTCTACTGCTGCGGCTTCTCGAAGACCCTTTGTCGTCATCCAGGTCGGTAAAGTTGGCCATGCGGTGTTGAGTGTATTCCAGCATAACTCGGCTGTAGTCTTCTATAGATGTACGAGGGTCTGCGGTCCGTTGTGTCTGCAGCTGGGGAAGGGGCCTCTCCCCGGGAGGACGACACCCTCCCCCGTCTGTTGGCGACATAGATGCAACAGTGTTCAGCTCCTTAACAGTGGACATGATCGCAGGCGTATCTGAAAATAAAACAAACACATCAGTTGCAGCCATCACATCTGACCCTAGAGTCATCTACGGCGGATACATGCTGCACCGTCAAACTCGAGAGATATGGAACACATATTGACGGGCTTGAGAGCGCAGCAGGCCAAATCATCGATGCTTTCTCACCTAGTACGAGGGTAGCGCAGCGGGCAGGAATCTGTGAAAAGGGCTAGGCAGTAAGGAGACCTTGGGGTGAAAGAGAAAGAGAGATATTTCCAAGTCAGAGGCTTAAAATCCAAAGGTAATCACAATCCAGACGGGAATAGATCAAGAAGTGTGTTTCTGGATGAGATAGCTCCCGCTGAGGGGGCCATAATTTAAAAGGGCATCCATGGATAAGGGGGCCGGACGGTTTGACATGAGATCACAGCAGCAAACAGGAGGTTGACCGAACAAGGGCTACAATTGGTTCGCATCCTTCCTTCTAGCCCACAGCAGGCACATTCAGCATACCCACGAAGTGGCAGTCCTATAGCCGACCCCATGACATCATGGGGATCCAGGAGGGGAGCGGAGGAGGAGATGGATGGAGGTTACCGATCGTACTAAGCCCACTCACACATCCTTGGGACCAGAATGGCTCAATACATCAGAGGACGATCGGAAATAACCGTACTCCACAAGCTTATAGGTTTATGGGTTGTGCTTCCCCCGGATGGACCATGGGTCCCATCTAGTGGACTAGTATGAGGTCACCGAAGGATTCCAACTGGGTCACCCAGCAGAGGGTCTCGTCCCTGCAGATCCCCACCGGTTGTTTGGCCTGCAAAGGAGCAAGTTGGTAATAACATGACGATGGTTGTTGAAGATGTGGGTGGGCTACATATGCGAACAGCGAACGGACCAAAAGTCTATTGTGCAGCTTCCACTACGGACACTAGTCCGTCTTGTTACGGCGGGAAGAGACCAAGAAGTGCAATGTGTCATAAATGGGTCCAAAGGCAGACTAGCTAGTTAGTCTGGTATGTAGGTATGCTGGATGGTTCCCGCCTCATGAGCTGTCCACTTTGGACCGTCTTCGAGATAATGAGTGACATAACAATTGTTATAACGGTCAAGACGAGAGGAATTGAACTCTCCAAACAGGCCTAGATTTTTCTGATCGGCGGCCCGACCAAATAGGGGTTGGACACCGAGTCATATTCCAGAGCGTCAACGGTGGACGATGATGCAGGACTGCTGAATAACAGTGTCCAGAGCCATGGGAAAAGCGCCTGAGGCAAAATACAAAACGGGAAAATGGGATGGAGTGCCTGAGGCCGGTGACGTCAGGTGGCTGCTGAAGCCCTGATCAATAGCGATACAAACCACGACCAGCACCTTCGGAGTCATCATCCACCCACCAGCATCCAATGGCCAGATTATGGCCCGTGAGGAGTGCCGAATACGAGCGAATATCCTGGTCATAGCCAGCCAGAATATGTCATGAACAGAAATTCGAAGTTCACGGAACCTTCTTCCGAAGATCAGCTCCCCAGCTGATACAGATATTGCTCGACAGCGACAGCCCTTCACCACTGCCGACACTAAAAGGCACACCAGTCGCGCAGGCGGCCATCCTCCTACACCACATCGTCTTCTCTAACCTTAAAATGACAGATATTTCTTCATCCTCAATGGCGAATCGCCAACCCCCCCAAAGTTCATCCTCGACCTACCACCGCAGACGAGAACCAATCCGTTTGACGCCTGGTGCAGATCAGCAGGATTTTTCGCCACTCGAATGGATTTAGCCGCAAGCGTCTTAGACCTGTCCGGGGGGGCCTTCATGCCGGGGCCTTTCTCGACGGCCCATCAAAAGCACCATGCATTGCCGCAGGAGAAACTAGACGCCACGCATGCTCAACGGAAAGCTGATCTCGACGCCATCCCATGCCCGACTCTCCGGCTGCCATGGAGCGTCCGTCGCAGGAGCTGGTCGACCACGACCGAACCAACCAAGACATCGATTCCAATGCTACCGAGTAGCTGCTGCAACTGCTAGCCAAACATTCGTGCCGGGAAATCGTAGCGTACTGTCCGCCGTACTGACTGCACGTAGGTTCCAGTCTCCTGGTGGACCTCCCCACGCAAGGTGATACTAAGATACTAGCCGAAGGCAACTTTTCTGGACTTACAACTCTCCAACACTTCTCAGGTCTCAGTCTAGAAAAACTCCGATCATGGAAGTAACAGCTATGGCCCCTGCGACTGGTAAGTATCAACACAGACCGGGAAATCAATACCACCTCCCCTGGTAAACCAGACAAGTAGGACAGGGTACTCCGTACAAGCCAGGAACGAGAAGACACCACGGGTTCTAGATGATATCACCCAAGCCACCCAACCCCTATTGACACGTTGGCCATGGAGAAGCTGCGAAATCATACCACGCCAAAAGAAACGGTGCGGCTCCCCCCTACCGCGGCGCTGTTCCCCTGCACCTTAACGTCATCTGAGACGGCGACAGTCCACTCGGAGACTGTGATACAATCCACACGTTTCGTAGCACATGTACCGGTTTCCCTAAGGATGGTCGATGGGGGAACGCAGGAAGAGCATGCAGCAGGCCCCATTCGTTGCACTTCCAGACTTTTCTAGCTCTCTTGGGAAAAATCTGTTTTCGTCCTCGAAAATCGACCGGCCCTTGCGCAAAGATTGTCGCCATGACATCGTTCTAATATTTGCACGAGGGTCATCGTGGACTAGACGCCTTTTTGACCAGCACAAACAAGCCTATTGGCATTTCCTTTCCCGCGTCTAATTTCCCTAATGGTTGACAGACAACAACGCGTCGAATCCACACACGTAGTACCCACGGTTGGGAATGCTTGGTTCATGGTGAGCAGGAGGAAAATCTGTTTCGGAAACCGGAATGAATCACGGGCCAGCGACGAACAATGCCGAGTCCCCGATCAACGTACGCCGTAGAAAAAAAAATTATGTGAATCGTTCTGTTAACTGGCTTAATTCAACAGCTCAATACAAGGATTTCTAAATCCACTGGGGAAGTAGTTACAACAGTAGACGCCCGAATCAAAATGACATAGCTTATAACAATCATGCTCACTCATCACACGTAACCTGCAACCACCGGTTAGCGCCCCATACACCCAATGCCACCAGCCAGGAGGGATAACGTCACCAGGGGAGACGAAGGGGGTAATTGGAGGGGGAGGAGGAGAGGGGGGAAGGGAGTGTCGTCAGTGGGATAACTTGGGGACGTACCTTTCCGGGCACCCTGGAAGAAAAACCGGACGATGAAGACCTGCAGCCCCGCCATGGACACCATCATCAAGCCCTCGATGACGCTGAAGTTGAAGATCCGGCGCTCGGTGCTACGGACGGTGCTGAAGTTGCGGTTCTCGCGGGTCCTGAAGTACTTCTGGTTCCGCGAGATGGTGGACAGCTGGGCGGAGAGCTTGAAGATCGATTCCTCAAGCGCGGAGGCCTGTTCGGGGCTGGCGCCCTGCTTGGACGGGAGTTGCGCGCGCTGTTCGTTTTCGATCTGTTCGGCAAAAGGGCAGTGCGTTAGGCGTCTCGTTCGGTCGTTACCCCAACGGGGGTGGACCTACCGCAATCTCAAAGTCCACAATCTTCTCAGCAAACGTCGACATCTCATTGTTGAAGCAGAATTGGTACTCTCCAATGCTCTGCGCAGTGAAGACGAAATCGCCCTGTCGCTCCTTTGTTCCATCCAAGACTACCTTTCCACCGGGGCCGACCACCGCGTAATCAACATCGAAAGAACCACCGGATTGAACCTAGAGAAGAAAGCAAGTCAGCACGTTCTTTCTCTGACTGTCGGAACACATTGTAAGCGTCATTGGAGAGTACTCACCGCGAAATAGAATGCGACTTTGGCGTTCTGCTGGTCAACATAGTTGTAGAAACAGGCCTTCTCGTTGGCCTCCAGCCGGTAAGTCAAGGCGGTAGCGGTCACAGACGACACGAAAGCGGCCAAAAGGCCTATTACCAGAGCTGCAAAACGCATCGTGAAAGAAACGGAGAGCCTGAAGCTCGGTTGCGCGCACTCTCCAGGGGTTGCTGGCAATCTCGAGGCACACGCGGGTCCGGAAGTCCCAAGTTCTGGACAGCTGTTGAACTCCGTGTTTGTCCCGTTTGCATCCCGACCGGACAAACCAAACAAACTGCCATATCGAGATATCCCGTTGGCACTACTCCGTACTATGGGACGCGTTGCTTGAATTGACCTTTTTGGCTTTTTTTATTCTTCGAAACTTATATGAACGTAAACCAAATAGTGAGAAACCACGGGGCAGCCACACACGTCTCAATATTCTGGAAGCAATGTCCCCTGGTAGCTAGCAGTACTGCGAAACCTGCCCGTCTAAAAAGAGCAAACGAAATGTGCAAGCAGATTCTCCCAGAATTCACATGGATTAGATTTTCCTCAAATAAATACCCCGTGGACAGATACTACTTCCACGTGGGCTGCCTCACCCCGGCACGATCACAAAACTGGAGTGATGCGTCTATCGGATAAAAAACGACTCGCTTCGGTTCCAGAAGCTCCGGCTCTTATTTACATGGTCAAGGCCAAGAAGATCATCGGCATCACCAACAATATCGGAGAGAATGTCATCTATATATCCGGTCAGTTTATACTTTGGACCTCTATACAGAATAGCTGAACATACCATCTTCGAGGTAGCGTGGGTTGGAGTACAACGACCGAGGAACAACTGCAAATTTGATCTTCTCAAACTGCTTGCCCTTGATGCCAGTCCGCTTGGAAAGGCGCTCCTTAGTTTCCTTGAAAATCTCACCCTGTGGCCGGTCAGTGGTCTCTCTGGTTAAAATCACACCCGCATAACTTACAGGCTTCATCACAAACTTGAAAGGAACACCATGTGGCCTGCTGGGCTCCCGATCAAAGTTGTAGGCATTGATGGTCCGTTCGCCCTCTGCCATGTTACTTTCTTCTTCAGGAATTCTCTCCGCGTATAACGTAACAAACTCATTGATGCCTGCAATCTTGAAATCCGGCTGGAATTCCTTGTATATCTTCCCGGCGTGTGTTTCGTAGATGCGGACATCCTGGATGGTGTCGTCGTCAAGGTTTGCCTTCTTCTGCAACCCGGAAAGGAGGTCCGCAATTGTCCCATCCCGCGGCACCAAGACCTCAACCACCTGTTCTTTCGTGACACCCTCCGGTAACCAGGTCACCTTAAGGCACGTTTTCGACTCATAGTCACTCAGACTCGTCTCCAAAACCTCATAGTACAGTGCATCTGGACGATTCATGTTGTACCCATAGCCTGCCATTTGGCCGCTGAGTATTTGGTAAAGTGTCTGATTCGATTGCGTCGGGTTCCGCTTGATGAACTGCTTGGCTTTTCCTGTGCTTGCGTGTACAGGGGCAAACCGCAGGTGGGTGAATTCGACATTCAAATGCTCCCCGACCTTCTTGGAAAATTGATCGTAGGTCATCTTGCGACTGAGGGTCAGAGTAAATTCATCGCCGTCAGTCGCCTTGAGTGGGGCAAACGTAATGTCTATCCGGTTGAGGAGGTAGTCGTAATACTGTGTCGCATCCTGGTACAGAGCTGTCGCAGGCAGCTCTGTGTCTTTGACTGTTCTCTGGAAGGTGATGATGTCGCCATCCTGGATTTCAGACTGCTGGAAAGTCTGCTTGGGTTTCATGGAGTCGATCATGTTGTGCTTGATTTCTTCGAACAGCATGAACTCCGTGCCCAAAGGCCAGTCCATCTTTTCAAGGATCACGGGGCCAAGTTCCCCAACCTTCTGATTGTTGCGAACATAGACGGGGCCGATACCTGTCAACGTTTGCGACGGCACATCGAAATGCTTCAAGAAAACCAGAACTGTGTTGGAGCTGTCCGGCCACGGAACTGTTCCATCCGCGGCCGGTTCGCCGACTTCCATCCAAACCTTGAAGGGATTTCCTTTCGTGCCAAATCTGACATAAGCATCTTCAACCGTCATTTCCGGGTCCTTGATAACCTGGTCAGGACGTGTGGTCTTATTCTGACGGTTGACCATCACCCAAAACCGGACCTGGTTGGCGTTGATACCTTTCTCTTCAGCAAGTTGTTCGGCGAACTCGCCGACCTTGGTTGTTTTAAGGATCCGGTACTGTTGTGGGAGAGCAGGATCACCCGCCGGCAAGTCAGCGCTGGTCAGATCGAAGCCATGGTGGGATCGGAAAGTCTCCTCAGTCAGGACTCCGACATTAATGTATAAGTGTGCCTCTTCTCTCTCCTTCTTGCGGCGCGCGAATTCCGCACGCTCTTCCACTAGCCTTGTTTCTGCGGATCTTGTTAGTTAATCAACCTAGATGTCATTTTGCTGACAGGCCATACCAATATGAGAGGGGATATCGTCCTTGGTTATGGGAAGCAGGACGTCATCCAATTTCGACTTCCGGATGTAGACCAACATGTAAGCGTTCATCGAGCGTTTTGTCGATAAGCCGCGCGTGTATGGTTGCCGAACTCCAGCAGCGCCATTGGCCAGTTCATACTCGCCACCGTAGTTCTCCTCGAGAACCTCCTTATCCGTAGCGCGAGTCACTCGGTCATCATCAAACTTGTACCAGAATCCATCCTTTGTCGGTTTCAAGAAAGCATAATAGTGGCCCGCATTCAGATCACCGCTGTGCACCAGCACGCCGTGTAGCTGATAGATCCAAGGCTCGGACTTGTCGGCGTCGTTCGAGAGGTAAGGGGTGGCATCAAATTCCATGGGGAAAGCGTGACGGTCGTTTATCTTCATCATCGCATCGCGGTTGATGTCATATTCAAAGCGTTTCAGGTGCAGGTGCAAGACGGGGGGGAAACTCTCGAAGATCTCGCCCTTTTTGGCGTCTTGGAGACCGTACGGCTGGCCAGCGTCGTATTTATTCTCCCCTTCCAAGGTCTCCACTTGTATATAATCCCTGAAGCTGTCGTCGAGGGTCTTGTTGCCGCGCACATTGAGCTGAATATCCCAGAAATCTTCGATGCGGGACGATTCGTAGTCCACATTGATGCAGGAGATGTAGGTCTTCGATTTACCAACGAACATATCCGGGAGTGCTTTTTCAGCCGGCGTGCCTTTCATTTTCTCTTCCAGCCGTTCCATCAGCTTTCGAGAAAGCTCCTGTACATCCTGCTGCTCGAATATCTGGCGCGATTCCCAGCCGAAAGAGGCCGTCAGCTCGGTCGTCGAGACCGAGTTCTCGCTGGTTTGGAGATTGTAAAATAGCCGCTGCAGCGTCCAAGCGCTGTTGTCTCTTTTGGCCTCCGCCTCAGTCGGGATCTGGTAGACCGCCTTCCGGAAGGCGTTGGTGAAGTAGAGCGATTGGAGAAGGGAGTTGAGGTAGCACGTCGCACCCTGATTTTTCAACCCGACCATTCCAGTCTCCTTCTTAGAATCGTAGCTGGCTCAAATAAGTATCCAAACCCTGGGTAAACTTTGAGAGATGAGTACATACTTTTGGAAGCTATGCCACAGGACTCCCGTGGGATCCTTCACCACACGGACGTAGGCTGTGATGTTGGCCTCGTCATTCTGCACCAATGGTGAATCATGACCTTCCCATGGGATGTTGAAAAGTCTCCGCAATTCGCAGAATCTGGTGAAGCCCCAATCTCCCTCGTCGGCATTAAATCGGTGGGTAGCAACTATAGAGGGTTAGTAACAGGTTTACCACCGCAGAATACCGTCGTACATACAGTGAGACACCTTGATGGAGGGATCGTTTACGTTCCACAGGACCAGGGCGAACTGAACGCACGCATACCAGTTTTCGGGAGGCTCGTTTTCCCAAGCATGTTCCAGATAAAACGAAGCGTGTTCGACGTGGTTGCCGAACGGGAAGAAGAGAACCCTCCTGTGAGCTACCGTCAGAAGCTATCTCATCTTGGCGAAGGTAGATCGGGGGGTAAAACCAACCAGGGGAAGCCTCCGCATTCAAATGTCGGACCATGTTCCTTCCGTTTCATTTTCCGCCAATCCTGAATATGCCATGTATGATACGCCTCGGCCTCGGTCTCCAAGTCGGGGTCCTTCGGGAGAACACGCGCCATCATGGCAGGAACTGCATAGTAAAAACGTCAGTTAGGAAGGGGACCAGCACGGGCGATTGCGAGTTGCGGGGCGGTTCGGCCCCGCGGCGGGGGACAGGATGGGATCATTCCATAAAGCTTATGGAGCTCCTTGTGGATGAAACAGAAAGGCAAGAGTATTTGCGAAAGAGATGTCCTTACAGTCGTTCGCGAGAGGCTCTGGCTCCGGTTCCTCCGAACCGGACCGAGAGACCACGACATCATCGGTCCTGTCATTGTGATATTGCTCATATTCGTCGACGAGCATCTCATTATCTGCGACCTAGAGTGGGAAAGATGGGTTAGAAAAGGTAATTATCGTGAAATTCAGCGGTGTGGCGGTAGGAATTCCGGGGGTTGCGTGGAGGCAATGGACGACAAAGACTTACGTTGTCCATCTAGTAACGAAAGTGCGCTCGCGCACTCGGAGCGAAGACCACACTCTATTCAGGTACTCGAGAGGGAGGTAAAATGGAGAGAAGAAAGGGGGATTCTGAAGAGGAGCTGGTGAAATGACAGTGACAGTGAAGAGACTCTGAAGGTAAGATGAAGTAGGGGAGGAAGCGAGAGAGAGAGAGACAGCTGGAAAGCGGAAGTTCGCAGTGGTAGTGGCGGAGTTCGCAGAGCCCAATAATAACGGTTCTCCCGCGCGGGACTATTATTAAGATGCCTCGACAACAACACCCCAACAAGGCTGGTCTCGAGGTTGGATATTTCGCGGTGAGCGAGCGATTGGGAGGATTTCGTGGTCGATTTTCTCGAATATTCAGTTTCTTCCGTCGAATTGGCGCCGTGACGGTGGGATCCTCGTTGCCTGTTTTATTGATGCCTCAGGCACCGACGACTACATCATACCTAGGTAGTTGACTCCATACTGATATGCGGGGGGAACACGACACGTTCTGGTCTGACCTTGAACGAAGGGCAGGAGGAATAGAAGCATCTTTGCCACGTTCACGCTTTACGTTACCCTATAAGAGTTGCATGTCAATGTGACTAAGTCTACACTATGACCCGAACACTGAAAGATAAATCACTACTATTACGGTGATGGCCAGGTGTGACAATAGATAGGGGTGCAGTGAATAACTCGCTTTATTTGCATGTAGCTGCTTGCCTGGCTATCAAGAGAGTTAGTATAACTGCTACCTAGTATGAAAGTAGACGCCGACTTCTTGCCTCATTCTTTCCTCTCCAAGTTTCTACCTTAGCCCTCATTTGTGTTTTCTGCTGTTGACTAACCCTAGCCCTGTATCACACAAGCCTAGGCACTTCATGATAACGGTAAGACGGTAGAATCCAGGCTGACAGCTGCTTCGCCATCGCGCAAGGGCGGCTTTTATAACCACCAGAACCGCACTGACAACGAGCTATCTTAGAGAACAAGGTCAAGACCGCGTTTGGTACAGAAAATATTTACGATTGTAAATTTTCTCAGTCAAGTACTAAGTAGACAAGTGTGAATGTATCTTGTTCGTCCGGGTGTCGCGAAAATACTGCGACGATTGGAAGACGTCAAATCGAGATTTCTGCGAAGGCGAAAGTTCCTACAACCCATATAACGCAGAAGTATAGATATATAGAAAACACCCGGCGTCTGACCTTCTGTCCAAGCAATACGTATAAATAATTTCATGGCTTCTTATAACCTGTGTTGTCGGTGAGTCCTTACATGATTTGCGCATCGCTACAAAATATATCGGCTCACCCTGATGTTCCAGTGATAAGTCTGTACCACAAAAGGTGGCCCTCCATAATATGGTAGTTAGCCAGTTCCCTGCCATGAAATCAATCTTGATCAAGCTTAATAAATATATTTGATTTGAACATATAATACTGCCCAGTATACAATCGCTGTAGGCTTGGCAAGTCACATGCTAAATGCCCTCTCACCGCCCAAGGGAAGTCGAGGTGATTTCAATGTCGCCTGCATTAGCTCCTCTTCCTTCTCCTCCCCCCTCATCGAAAAACAACAGACAACTACGGACGGCCTCAATGTGTCCTGGATGAGGACCATGCATGGAAATCTCTACCCATGCGTGATACTGGGTAAAATCTCGCCGTCGAAGCTTTCTTCATTCGGGAACAACCGCCACAACTCATGATCGGCTTTTGACACGGTTCGCCAACCAACATGTTGCGGAGACCAGCAGCTCGATGCTGCCGCTCTCTCCCGCAGCTGGCCAGCCGAACCTTGAGCCAACGGTTTTATACGGGGAGTCATACTGCGCTTCATACGCCCCCGCCATGGCGACCAGTTTCCGCTCTAGACGAGTATGGACCTCTCGTGTGACTCCGGGAGAGCTTGCTAACCCTCTATTTTCCTCCAGATGGGTCGAACGGGATATTAGACCAATCAGTCTACGGCAGTTGACCTTCTTTGGACGAACGTTGACCGAGTCACGACTCCTCAGCTCTGCGAATTACGTGCGTACCGAGCTCCCCACTAGGTGAGCTTCCTCTTCGACTCAGAACAGCCCGACACATCTGTATTGACCGCGTTTCTATCCAACAGACTCGCCCACCGGTTACGAGACATTCAGAAGCTGCCATACGTGGTCGTGGCAAACCCCCATCTCTCCCTTGTATATGAACTTTACTATAAGGCGTTCGAACGATTTCGAAAAGTTCCGGAAATCAAGACACTAGACGATAATGATCGTTTCTGCGACCTCCTACGCAAGACGCTCCGGGAACATCTGGTGGTGATCCCCAAGCTGGCGATGGGGGTCCTGGAGTGTCGTGATCTGCTCCCGGCGGACATTATGGACGAGTTCATGAATACCTTGCTCCGCGCGGTATGGCCCACACCTGACCTACCAACCCGTCCCATGGCTGACTCGCCTTTGATTCCCAGAGAATATCCCGCCGGGTAATCGCTGAACAGCACCTGGCCCTAACGGAAACCTTCAACTCGCCGTGGCACTTTCCTGACTCCCTGGATCGCACCGATTTGAACGCAGACTTCGTTGGAGAGGTGTTTCTGAAATGTAACGCCAAGGAGGTTGTCGAGCGATGCGGCAAACTGGCCCAGGACATGATGCGGCAAGCCTCGGGATCCGACAAGATCCCTGCTATCTCCGTCCAGGGACATCTCGAGGCTACCTTCCCCTACATGCTGAGTCACCTGGAGTACATCATCGGCGAGCTTCTGCGCAACTCCATCCAAGCTGTCAGCGAGAAATACCAAGGTTCGTCTGAGAAGCCGCCGCCCATCGAGGTGCTCATCTGCGAAGCGCCGCAACATGTGATTCTGCGAGTCTCCGACCAAGGAGGCGGGATCCCCCGGGAGATTCTCCCGTATCTATGGTCTTTCAACAAGGGCCCCCATAGCAAGGCCCGCCTTCAGAATCTGGAACAGGTCCCGGCGATGGCGGCCACGATGCAGGAGCTCACGGTGCCCAAGGAGAGGAAGCGTGTGGATAAAGAGACATTCCGCGAGGGATCGCTCGACTCGCTGACTTCTCGGCCTCCCAATCTCCGACTGGGGGTGGGGCTCCCCATGAGCCGAGTGTATGCGGAGTACTGGGCCGGTAGCTTGGAACTGCATAGTCTGGAAGGGTACGGCGTTGATGCATTCCTCCAGATCTCGAAGCTGGGCAATAAGAATGAACAGGTCACCACGCGCGCATCGATCGATGCGGTATGAGGATGCAGGGATGTATCTTCTCTCCGGAATTGGCAGACATCTATGATGACTACGTTGCTGTTAATGGTGTATAGATTCAAACATAAGGAGTGCAGTCATATATGAAATATTATATACCTCCACACGATCTCTTTTGAGTTGCAGTGCAGCATGAGTGCTGCTCCAAAACGGAATGCCCGGTATTGTCCGGGATGACGTCAGCTGCTGCCCTGCCCTTCCGCGTTCTTCCACCATGGAAACTTTTCTGCCTTGTATGATTGCACCAACAGTCGTCCAGCTCAGCTCTGTGTGACGCCGGCCGGCCGTGGGAAATCTGGACCGCCGTTTCTTAACTGCTCCCCCGCCCAACCAGCTGATCGTCCGCCCTGGGGGTTATATCCAGCATCATATGGACGGCTGATTCGATAGTGACGTCGATCCAACGCCTCTTCCGCGTTGCCAAAAATGCATCGCCTCAATTCCTCCAAAGACGATAACGTCCCCGTCTACATCTTCGTACTTCTGTTCACGATCCTGTTCCTCAGTTTTCTGGGCACGTATCTCGACGATTCCAAGCGTACCGTGAGAGCCTCCGTCAAAAACCAATAGTCAGCAGGGCGATTTGCAATAGACGCCTCCAACATGGCGGGAACAGCTACCATTCTGTGCATGATCCTCATCACTCTGTTCTGTAAGTAGCTACACCAGTAGCAGATTGCAGCCCGGCAGTGGGTGTCCTGACAAGAGCTTAGTGCCTCCTCTCGGCGTATTCCTTATATCAGGCTGCAGTGCTGATTTCTTTATCAACATCCTATTGACAATCCTCGGGTGAGTTCGCCCGCTGCGGTCAACAATGCACCGTGCTAACCGTCGCAGCTACCTCCCAGGCCACATCCACGCTTTTTATCTAGAATACGTATACTACAGTCCTCGGGACACAAGTCCCCTGTCATCTCGACGGGCTCCAGGCGTATATTCCGATCGGATCCAGCAGGGCGAACATCGGCCGATGAACTACGGCACCATCCCATAAACACCGCCTGAGATCAGGCAGTCGAGGTTGATAGTGACGTTGTGCCCACCACGGCGTATAGAAATCTGATAGCGTAAAGTTCCGCAGCACTACAGACCTTTTTTTCTTATATGAATACGAACCGTGCTACCACAGCAGTAATGCAACAGACGTGCATGCAACTAATTTTATTCCCAAATACCTCACATAAAGAACCCATTGAACCCCATACCAATCCCACAACCCCCTCCCTAAACAGCCGCCTGCTCCTTCGGCGGCGCCTTAGTCTTCAGCGCGGGAAAATCAAACGGCTTGCTCGAGTGCACCGCGCCCGCCGTCCGGGGCACGGCACCCGTCGCGGGGCTCCACCACAGCGCGCCGACCCAGGGCTGCACATTCCAGCCGACGGACAGGGTGACGTTCGACCGCTCGGCCAGACGGCCGGTGATGTCGCCGATCTGGTACTTTGCGCGCTGGCCACGCAGACGGAGCACGCCGGGCTCGGCGGCGGCATCCTTCTTCGTCTTCTTCGCCGGGGAGCGCTTCTGGGACTTGGGCTTCTCGGGGAAGAAGCGCTCGCGCAGGGCGGCGAAGGAGTACGGGGATTCCGGGGCGGGGATGATGGTGTCCCAGATGATGGCTTCGGAGTTGGGGAGACGGGTGGATGTCTTGTCGGAGGAGGAGTAGGAGGCGTAGACGTAGACGAAGAGTTGTTTGGTGTTCCAGTTGAAGAGGGGGGTGAGATCTGGTGTTTGTTAGTTAGTGGGTTGGAGTGAGTTCGCACGGGGGAGTGATGGGAGGAAGGAACAGTAGTATACCAGCGTCAAGGTCGAACCGGATCTGCGCGTATTCTTCTTTCTTGGTCGAGTAGTAATGCGGCCGGCCCTTGGTGCTGTTGCGGGTTAGTCGTCGGTTGAGCCGTGCTAGGGGTAAACAAAGTGAACAGGGGGTGTTGGACGTACACCTTGACGTCTTTCAGGACGACGTCAGCCGTTGTGGCATCGGTAGGATACAGTAACACTGAGAGAGCAGCTAAGCCGGCCACGAACATGGCCACCGTCGTGAAGAAGCCGAAGACGGCCTGCGCTCGATTGAGAGCGGAGTGCATGGTGATGGGGCGGGGAGGGAATGAGGGAATCTAGACGGAGAGTAGAGGACGTGGTCGAGTATAAACAGCGGCAAGGTATGTTCTGAGGGAGCGTCTCTCCCGATGAGCCTGCGTGCAATCGAACAGCCGGAGAAGGATACAACCGTGATGGGATATTGAAGCCAGATGGGCCTTTTGGAAGGCGGTGAGCCCGACCTGGGGCTTATCGATAAGCCTCGTCCACGGAGTTATCTCTATGGAGTAGTATAGGGTATCCTGACAACCTCTGCGTCGCATAACTCTTCTCCAGCAGAAGTGACCAGGGAGTCTCGTGTTTTCATCCGATGAGTCTCTAGTTGAACCAGTGCGTCGTCGACGGCTCTAAGCACTGATCTTCCTCATTCCCCATTACACTCCCCCCGACTCTTCAACCCCGCCAACTCGGCAGCAAGACCCGAGCTTCAGATAGCTCAAGATGGGCGACCACGTCCTGTTTTTCTACGGTGAGCTCTCTCCCCAAGGATCGTACTATCAGAACCCTCCCCCCCCAATTTTCTCTACCCATCACTAACTCCCCCAGGAACGCTAATGGCCCCGCAAATCCTCCACCGGGTAATCCACGGCAGCCCAAACCCGCAACCCTGGCAGCGCGACCTCCTCACCTTCAAACCCGCAGTCCTCCACGGCTACCGACGACACCGGGTATGCGGGGCCGACTATCCCGGGATCGTCCGCGAAGATACAGGGTCGGTGCTGGGCACGGTGGTGTCGGGGCTGACAGACGGGGACGTGCACCGGCTGGACATCTTCGAGGGGTCGGAGTACGGGAAACAGAAGGTGACGGTGCGGGTGCTCCGTGAGTCGCTAGGACATCATGACGGCACGGACGATGCGCATGTGCCGGCCGACCCTGACACCGATAAGCACCTGCGGGATGTGCTCGACGCGGCCGGGGCGGAGTTTGCAGACGAGGGAGAAGGGGTTGAGGCGGTCACGTATGTGTACACTGCGGGCCGGGAGATGCTGGAGGACGCGGAGTGGGATTTTGAGGATTTCAAGAAGAATAAGATGGCGTGGTGGGTTGCGGCCGACGAGAGCGAGTGGTAGATACGCGGATGATCTCTTGTTCCTGTGCGGGGTTGCCTTTACCTGGGAATAATGTAGATAGAATTGTAAACTGCAGTCTGCTTGGACATCATCGTCCAGGTGTCCCGATATACTTACTCTCTTGCGACCCGGCGGAAGATATCGGGACCCTGAGCCCCATACGCTCCACCAACCCCATATAGAGCCCCGTGGCTATCGCCCACTTCATTTCACCAGCCCATCACCATCCCATACGGCATACGCTGAAGATACAACAACATACTCAAGATGCCTACCACTGAGCAAGTTAGAGCAATGTTCGCGCCTCTCGAACGCGGCGAAGGACCCGCATTCTTCCAGAACGTCGTCGACGACGTAGACTGGGTCTTGAAAGGTATGGCGGGAAGACATATTTCCTGCGAGCCTCAGGGCGGGCAATACTTAACCGCAACAGCTAACTAACTCCTGTAGGAACCTTCTGTGAGGTCTCGGGCCACTATCACTCGAAAGCCGAGTTCAATGCCGGTATCAAGGCGCTCAGTGCCACTTGGGCAGGGCCTCTGAAGCTGGCTGTCCAGAACGTCATCTGTGATGGACGCCAAGCGGCCGTCGAGCTGAAGGCCGTGGATATGGTCTGCAAGAATGGACTGCCGTTCTCCAACGAGTACACGTGGATCTGCGAGTTCAATGACGATAATAAGATCATCAAGGTTAGAGCCTACATGGACACGTAAGTCATTGCATTGATGCCAACCGGAGACGAAAGATTCTGACGGTTTAGTGATTTGGTGACTCGGTGCATCCGCGAGAATCAGTAAAGGTGTGATCATGGAACTCCATGTTCCTTCTTCAAGAACGCCCACGGTACCATAGCCTGGAATTGCGTTGTATATATATCAGATTAGAATGTACATATGCAACAATGAGATTTCTTCTGCAACCTATTCATTGAGTTCAGTGCCAATGACAACTCCGCTAATAGATGTACATCCGCGGTGCTTCCACGAATCCGGGAAAAATGCAATGCTTGGTATCTCATGCAGCTTCTGTAGTCACGCAATAACAACAGCAATCCTCTTGTAACGCCACAGGGAATACCCACCCCACAATGACTTCGAACAGGATATAAAAAGGAACAGAAAAAGAGAAACAGAAAAAGTAAAAACAAAGGAAAAACGCCCATCGACTCTATTCAGGTGCATGTTTCGGCTTATGCCTGGAGGCCTTTGGACTCCTCTTTACAGCACTCGGGGACGAAGGGGGCCTCACGACTTGCACCTCCACCGCGCTGTGGTGGGGAGGCTCTTCCGTGTTCGTCTCTGGAATTTCACGGGGACCGGCAATTGGCGTTTTCTCACGTTTGGGAGCTTCATGTTGACGCGCTTCCCGTTGACGGTTAGCCCTGTAGTTGATGAGAACCTTTGGCGGAGAAGGCGGAGGCACAGGAAGATAATCTCGCTCCTGGCTATCCGGCACCTCGACTACCTCAGCCTTTTTCTTCGCGGTGTAACCGTCCGACTCAAGCACTTCATCCCCTCCAGGGGGTGAATCTTCTGTACACTGTGCCGTCTCCGGAGCTTTAGTATGTTCAGACTCCGACGCCGGGTTGCCATTCGGGAGTTCTGATGCTTCTGCTGGTGGAGCAGCATCTTCGGCACGAGGACTGTCCGATTTAACGGGTTCTTCTGGTGACTTCTGAGCCTCAGCGTTGTCGCTCTTTTCATGCTCCGAGGATCCGAGAAGATAAGTGATAGGTCGTTGGTCTACCATCAACTCCTGCTCACTCGCTGGCTGGAGGCTGAGCTTGATCTGTTCATCATAAAGGTCATCGAGGAAATCGCGCAGTCGGGCGCGCAAAAGACCTGGCCGAAGACGAGGCCAGTCGGCCTTCTCGTCCATTTCCTTCCTGAGAAGTCTCCGGATGAACGTATCCGGGTCCTGTACGAACTTTTCCACATACGCGAGGAGGTACAGGCCGCAGTCGGAGAAATTTGGCTGCAAAGGAATCTCGCGAGCCTTCATTCCTTTGATTAGGGTCTTGTCGATCTCCATGCCCTGTTTGGACCTGGCTTCTGCGCATAGATACTCACGCAGAGTGCTGATCGTGGGAGAACGACCCATGTTCAGGGAGTCAAACGTGACAATGATCGGCTGGTTCACATCATATCTCATAGGAGGCGGCAACTTGCGTTTGGACTTTCGCAGCGGCTTTCGGGGGGACCCTCTCAGTCCAGGGGGATCCCTGGAGTCGGCCTGAGGGGCTGACGCGCTCTTGGGGGCAGGGGAGAACTTGGCTGGAGAAGAAGTCGGGTTTTCTTCCTGGGACGGCCAGTCGTTTTCGGTAGGTTGAGCCTCATCGCCGTGACGGGGGAGGTCTCTTTCTGACAGGCTCATCGATGCGAGCCTCTGTCTGGTGGACTCCTCCTTGCCAGGATCCGACTCTTGGTTGCTACTCTCCTCCTTCCCGGGTGGTGGCTGCTGCGAAGCCTCCGGCGTCTCTGAGACCACCTGCTCGTCGCCCTCAGGCTGTTCACGTTTGTCGTCCTCTTCCTCCGGCTCGTCTTGTGCATGGTCTTGTTTGGAGATCCGCTGGAGCACCGGGAGGTTGCATATGATAGCAACATACCAGTGGGCATTCTCGTTGATAGGGACCACAATATAATCGTAATTGAAAAGATTCACGTTTCGGGTCCACTTCTCGACTCCTTCATAGTTGATGCCCTTTTTCCTTCTAGGGATGTTGGTCAGGGTTGCAAAGAAGTATGAATTGAAGAAGTAGACCCTCTTCGAAACTTCCTCGTTTCTCCGATCCAAATGGTCCTCCAGAAACCGTATGTAGAACCCAATTAGATTATCGTTCAAGAACTCAGACTCGCGTAGGCGCTCGAGGTCTTGGATATCAACCTCAGCCTTCTTCTTCCCGAGGCGTGGATACACAAGTGGCCTATCTTCTGTTAGCTTAGAAAAGGATGATCAGGGTGCGGCAAGACGCACTTATGCCACTTCTGAACCTTCCCTTTAGGGTTCGGAGTCGGGAAACTTTCGTCATCATCGTCACTACACCATGGCACGTTAGTTATAGACTAATCACTAGATGGCGGAGACTCACAAGACGACTGTAGCTGGCTCCTCACGGCGTGACATTGACCTTGTTGCTCTTCCGATAGCCGGGGTTTTCGGTATAAACTTCTTCACCGGAATGTCCACTGCGTTGTCCGACGGCTTAGACGATGGAGGAGGTTGGTGATTTTCGGAGGCAGGTGAGTCGCGATGCGCAGCAGGAGGCAAGGGATTAGAAGGGGATGAGAGCCGATGTTCGCTATCCGAGGGAGGTTCTTCACTGTTACGATAATTCTTCAGTGAATCTTGAAGCCTCCGTCGTTTGAAGCTTCCAGCCTTTGCCTCCGACGGTTGCTCCGTATGGCCTTCAGAAGGGCGTTTTGCCCCATTGATCTGTAGCGCCGATTGCTTCTCTTTCTTAGTGAACGCTTTGTCCATCCAGGCGCTTCTCATAATTAGCATTCAGAAGATAGCATACGACAATGTGCAAACAAAACATACCCAGGTCGGATTTGCACCTTAACCTCCATCCGCTTTTCAAGCACGCTTAGAAGGCTATCCTTCTCCTCAGGCGACAATAGCTCGATATCTACCCGGTTGTCGTCGTTCCCTGATTTGGACATATGCAAGGAAATCTTCCGACTGGAGTCGTCTCCCTTCGCGAAATGGTCGATCTTGTTAAGATCTAGCTCGGTGTGAACCTCATCCGACGCTGTCGCGTAGACCTTCATCGTTTTGTTTTTCGTCTCGATCTCAATGCGGATATTCTCGCTGTCCGGTGGCCGTAGCACGTCGGGCCCTTTTCGGAAAAAGATAGCTTGGAACTCCCGAACGCCCTTTTCCTTTTTGCCCGCCTTGGATTTCTTCTTGCTCAACTTGTCCTTCTTCTGACGAGACAGTTTCGACGCCGCTGATGTTTCGGGCGAGTTAGAGCGAGACGGAAGAGCTATTTTGCTAGTTTCGTCGATCTTGGCCCCACTGGAGACGCTCCTCGTATGGTCTCTAGCGAACGCAGCCGGGGCATGTTTGACCGTTACCTCGCCCTGGAGTTCATCGGAACTCTCCCCGTGATCGGACGTCGGTGGCTTAAACACCTTCCTAGCTTGATCCTGCGGTGGATCCATTGAAGGTGCATTCCCAGAAGGAGACAGGTTCCGCACAGTAGGCGACTTTCTTCCCCGATCTCGCGAAGGAAACCTATCCGGAGGGGGATCCATCACAGCCTCGTTTGCCGAGCGGTGGCGACCACCCGGTGACTGTCCCTGACCCATCGTCCCGGCTCGGTCACCGGGCGGAGTCCCCGAGTTATTTCGCGAGGGCCCAAGGCTGCGGACGGGGCCTTCGACAACACCACGCATCTGACGCCCCAAGCCCTGCTTCGGCGACGGCCGGCCCGTAAGCGCGGGAAACCGGGATCTGCGCTCGCGCGCGGCATTCTCGGTGAACTTCTCATCGACGTCATCATCCGCGGCGGGGTACTGGCGTTTGGCGGCGAACTTGGGCGTGCGCGGGACCTGGACACTTCTTTCGACGTCGCGGAACTCATGGACCGTCCCGAGCGGGGTGCCCGCTTCCAGCATCCTCCGTGTCCGGTTGGAGAGCTGGCTCGAGAAGGACGATCGACGCGCAGACTGGCCGGCCATCGATGACGACTCCATGCCCGGCGGGCCTGTATCGTCGTCGGAGGGGATGACGATGACGCTAGTGGCGGGAGCCGTCTCGGAGCTGTTGCGGCGTTGGCGTTTGGAAGGTCGCTCCGAGGGGTGCGTGCTGGCATTTTCGGGATAAGACGCATTGAGGTTGTCGGCGCGAGGGGGCCGTGGCTTTCCCTGCGCGCGGACGGGGCCGCTCTCTCGGGCATTTGAGATATTGTCGACCGGTTTGAAGCTTGGGATGTTCTGCGGTGATGGGTTGTTAGATAGCGTCCGTATGACGACTTGGTGCGCGTACCTTGAATTTGGATTTAGGATTGGGGTGTGATGATGATCCGGAAGGGACTATCGGCACCCCGTCCTTGGGTGTCCTGTTGCCTGATATCAGTCTCTGGCCCAACCACATACGGGCGTAGGTGTAGGTCGAGCACGTACTTGTAGTGACCGGGAAACAGCCTTCGCTCGTCCTCAGCAGAAGTGGTTCGGTCCAAGCCATGCGACAGTTTACCCTTGCGGGGTCTAGGACGCGCAGTGTCAGTCTTGCAGGAGATCGGTGCAGACTGAGGGGCCATATTTACAAGCGACTCATCCCTAATCCTTGCGCAGGAACGGTCTGGTCGGCTGGTGCAAGTGAACGTACAGATCGGGAGTGGTGCGGAGACCGAAATCCTTCTGCATAGCTATGTGTATGCTGCGGTCCAAGAACTGTGAGCGCTGTTTGATCGTGGCAGCAACAGGCGTATGGAGGAGCAAAAGGTTGTCTGGATTAACGAGACAGGGCGGGAGGGACAACGAACTTCGGACACTGATGCAGCCGCACCGTCAAAAGAACTAGAAAGTAGTCGGGACCCTATAGACGGAAGGACAGGATTCCTCGCAGCGGACGCCTGAGTCCGGTGTATCTGATCGGAGGTCGCATCTGATGGCGGAGGAGAACCAGGTTGCGGGTTGGACGAGTGACGGGGTGCCCAGGTGGTGAACAGCTCGGAAATTCTGTCAAAGAGTGGCATGTAAGCACGATGGGGGTCATTGCACGACCGGGTCGGGCTTAGAGGGTCGTCATTCCTCAGCACGAGGTTGGACGTCAGAGGTGACTTGTGAGAGTGTGCATGGATCATCGATAGCCACCAAGGCGGTCGGGGGGATTTTCTGCCAGGTCGTCATGCGGCCGTCCGCAACCAGCCGTCTTTACACCGCTTGTCAGAGTGGCACTCCCTACCTACAAAACGCCTACGATCAAACAGATCCGAAAGATTGGAAACAAGTGAAATGGCAGAAGTTCATAAACCCGATTCAAAGTCAGACGCAGATGTTCGCCCCAATGCCCCGATCCCAAATGTTGTCCCAATTATTTTTGGTTTTCTTTACTATACAGGACCATAAAACCCAGGCTCGTAGAAATCATGTAGACGCCTCTTTGCTCTTATTCCCCGTGGTGTCATCATTACCCGTAGCCCTTCGTCGATCAACGCCCATGTTATGCTGGTTCTGGTTGTGATGGTGGTGGTGATGATGGTGATGGTGGTGGCCCGCACTGTTGGCGGCGGCCTTCTCTTGACGAGCCTGGTCGATGGCCGAGCGCTGTGCGATACTGTCGTCGTGGCTCTTCCAGACGATGTTGGTGTCGGCGGGGAACGCCAGAAGACGCTTGATGGTTTCCCTGCACCGGGAGTTAGCCCACAGTCTCCATCGGAACCACATCCGTGCGCCAAACACATACCTGATCTTGATGTTCCGCCCACCGTCGATGCGAGTCCACACACTTAGCACATCCTCCCCACTCCGAACACTGAGTACCGCACCGCAAACCTCGTCCCCGGCTTCGGCAAACTGATCCCCAACCATGGCCAGAAGGAGGTCCTCCCAGTAGCGGTCTGCAACGCCTTTCTTCAACCGGACAATCCACTTGCCACCCTTCTTGTTAGCGTCGTCCTCCCATACGGGCCGGATGCCCTTCTTGAAGATGTGGTAGTCGGACACGGTGGGAAGCAGCGAGGGCCGTTTGAGGTGGGCGTATATCGACCAGAAGCTTTCGACGGACGAGATGGAGGCGAGGGGGGCGGTGGATTTTTCGTAGTCGGAGTATTTGGGCGTCGGGGGACGGTACCAGATCACCCAGGTGTTCTTCAGCGGATGCTCCTTGGCGAGACCCTTCACAGCCGCCGAATCCTGTTCCGACGCCGAGTCCCGCTTCTCGCTCGGCGTTTTCACGTCGGACGAGCTACCGGGAGTCTTGGGAGCACCGAAGGATGCGAATGCGCCGGATCCCAGACCAAAAGCCGAGGAGGCATTGGTCGAGGGCGACGACACACCGCCAGAGAGGGGGGAAAGGGCGTTGAACGGATTTGATCGGCCGTGGGCACTGTCTGGGCCAAAGCGCTTCGACGTACGGGCAGTGTCAACTCTGGCTCCGCCCTCTTTACCATCTGCCCCTGTCATAGACAGAGACAGCTTAGAGGTGCTACCGGAGGGGTTAGCTGGGGGGATCGTGCAGGAAGGCGATGTATATGGGCAAAATCGAAGGAGAGACAAGGTGGAGGGCAAGGGACGTACTTCGATCGACGAGTCCAGAGGTTTGCGTTATCCATGGAGGCAGAGGCTGAGACTGAGACTGCTCAGAGAAAGAGCGGTCATCAGGCGGAGGGAACCGAGCGAGTGGCGGGAGGAGGATGGCAGGGACGAATCGTTATACAGGGAGATCGGTGACCAGTGCAGGCGACGTTGTAAAACAGACCGACCAAAGGCGGGAAGCAAACGGTAGTAACAAGAAGACAACAATAGAAAAATTAACCGAGACCAGAAGAAAGATGGAGACCCAAGAAGATGAGATGCAAAAAAACGGTCGAATCCGGATAGACAGAAGGAGGGGAAAAAAAGGTCGTAGTCGTGATCGTGAACGTAAATCCGAGAGGAGACAGAGACGGCGCGAGTAGAGCCGGATGCGAGAAGGGAATTGAGAGGGAGAGGATGTGAGGGAGGGCGCGCGAGAGATCGATGGTCGTGGAATGGGAAGATGATGAGGAGGAGGAGAAAGAGAGAAGAAGTTCCGACGGTTCATCACTGATTTCCACTCGCGGCCGAGCTCGAGCCAATCAGCGGCCGGCCCGCCGGAGTGGCCGGCCGCTCCGTCTTTTTTCCACCTTTCCCTTTTATTTCCCCCCATCTCGCTTTTTCCTCCTCTTCTTTTCTTTCTTCCACAAAACCCAAGACCACCGACTCAAATCATCGTCAGCTGCATTCCGGGTTCTTTTCCCTCCTTCACTGCTCTGGCGATTCCGATGTGTGTGTCGAGAATAACCAATGACCTAACCCGCTTCTAAAACCATCATCACGAGGTGCTCTACCAGGCTTCCCATGATGCGGTGATGACCTGATAGACGGGACAGCCTTTTTCTGAAACCGTAATTTTCTCTGCTTTCTCAGCTATTATCAGACAACTAGATTCTATCTCAATGATACTCTATCGTCCATTGCTGTAGTCCTGGTGCGTTTCCTTCTTTCCCGTCGTTTACATCCATCCCTATGAAGAAGATTCATACATACTCTGGTAAGCCGAGGTGCTCAACCGCTGTCTACACTGGCCGTATGGCTTTCTGCTGGTCGAGCGTGAGGTGCAAAGGCAAAGTCTGATCCATCCTACTCAACCACTTGCATCATTTCTGGGTGTGCAAGGTTCGTTTTTGCTAACCTTCCAAAGTAGTCAACCGCCCGAAACCGGCTATAGTATCCCCCAGCTACTCCGTATAGGAACGAAAGGTGGGAATACGCATCGCACTAGAATCAATGGCATGGGATTGTATCTCAGAAGTTCCTATACACAAGACACCGCGGGTCCTAAATGAATTGACAAGGATATTTGCTGCCAAAAGACGCCCTCGTGACCTTCCCCCAACCCCCGAAACCGAACATCAAAAGTAAATTCCATAGATAGTAGAAAACGAACTGGAGAAAAAGAGGTGCTGGCAGTCTACTGCCGCACAGGCTGAGCAGAAGGCTGCGACTCCTCGGTCCCATCAGGCCTCACACGCTTGGGTTCTCGGTCACTTTGGGGTGCTGAAGAGCCAGCCTTGCGCTTGTCCTTGTCTCTCTGGTACTCCGCCCGACGAGCTTCCCTATCCCGTTCCTTGCGCAGCGCCTTGGACTCGAATTCATGCCAGTCACCCTCGATATTTTCCAGCCTAGATGGAATCTGTCAGTCACACCAGCACGGGCTCATAGATTCAACGCGCGAAACTTACTCAATGGCCTGTTGCGGTTTTGGCTCCTCCTGGACAAAGTACGGATGGGACAGGACCTCTTCAGCTGTTGGGCGTTTCGCAGGGTCGTAGCGGAAGATTTGGGAAACAAGATCCAAGGCCGCGGGGGACAAAACGGCCCCGTAGACTTCTTCAAAGATCCTCTTCTTCCTTTCCGTAGGCCGCATCAACTCGAACCACGGCATCTCGACAATATCTGGCCATTCGGCCCTTGTTGGCGTCCCCAACGAGTTGTAGAGCTTGTCTAGCTGGCTAATTTCTCCGCCCTCACCCGGGAAAACCGCTTTTTTCGTGAACATTTCCACGTACACACAAGCGGCACTCCACACGTCGACGGCCGGTCCATACCGGGTCTCACCCAGGAGAAGCTCAGGCGGCCGATACCAAATCGTGATGACGCGGTTGGTGTAGTCGAGCTGCCGACTCTTGGAGAAGAACCGAGCAAGACCGAAATCGGCATATTTCAACTGACCACGGTTACTGATAAGGATGTTCGCGGCTTTTATGTCGCGGTGCAGGACGCCCCGATGGTGTAGATAGCTCAAGCCTTCGAACATCTGCTTCGCAAGATCCTTTTTATGAGCGGCAGTAAGGGTGAAAGTCGGGTGGTTGATCAGTCCGGTGAGGTCGTGGGAGAGATATTCGAATACCATGAAGCATTCGTTTCTCTCCACCATCACCTCGAGCAGGCTGACCACATTGTGGTTACGTAGGTGTTGGAGCAGCTTGATCTCCCGAACAGCCGTAATAGGGAAGCCATCCTTTTCCCCCTCCATCCGAATCTTCTTCAAAGCCACCTTGCCCTGGGTATAAACATGGATCGCCTTGAAGACCTTTCCATACGTACCAGCGCCAATCACGGACTCGTTCCCGGGTTTTCGGTAGTATACTGAATCCGACTTTGCAAATTCCTCCGGAAGTGTGGGACGCGGTTTTGGTCGAGTTAGGATCTTGGGTTGTTTCGGTGGTTCGGGGGAACGTTCACGGTGGCGATCGGGCTGGAAGTCCTGCCGACGGTCTCGCCGCTTCTCATTGCGATTGTCCAACCGGCGATCATCCCTTCTGTTATCACGGCCATCCTTGGGCTCACGGAACCCACGAGAATCACGGAAGTCACCTCTCCTGTCATTTCGGCCCCTATCCCGATCTCTATCTCGACGTCGATCCCGGTCTCGACGATCAAACCGACTGTCGGGCTTGAACTTTGGTGGAGGACCGAGGGGCATGCGATTGCGCGGAGGAGGGGGAGGTTCAGCGGCACGCGGAGGCGGTTCGCGAGCTAACATCCTCTGTGCGAGATCCGGAACAGGCTTTGGTGCTGGAGCCGGCGTGGCCTTTGCCTTGAAGGCGAAACTGATCTTGCCGCCCTTGTTCGGCGCAGATGTCGATGGCCCAGATTGGGGAGCCTCTTGAGAGCCACTGTTTTCTGCATGAGGTTTGGGCTCCTGATTCGCATCTTGCTGACCCATTGCTGTGGGTTGGAAATGGGTAGAGCTATCATCAGGAGGCATTGATGTCTGATGGTCCGGTGGAGGTGGAGGCGGAGGACTTTGTGAAGGTGGACCATGATATGCCCGAGGGCTATGGTCTCGTGTCCATGACCCTGGTCCACTCCGCTGGGAACCTCCGAAATGACCCCTGCCTCGTGGAGAGGGTCCGTTGCTATACAATTGAGACTCAGAGCCCGAATACCGACGACCTCCGGTGTAACTGCCACGCCGGCCTGAGCGGCCTCCTCTGTACGATGGACCGGAAGGGTAATCCGGGGGCTCATCATATTGGTTTTGATAGTATGGGCCTGACTGTCGATAGGGTGAAGCATTACTAAAGGAAAGAGATTGTCAGTACCACTCGAATACGATAATTCAACGCGACTTACCCCTGTTGCTGATGGTGTGTAGCGCTTGGTGCAGCCCGACCACCTCGTTGGCCAGTGTAAGGGGACGGAGGTTGAGGGGAATCATGGTATGAGTTGGATGGTGTCGCGCGCAGAGGGGATGCAGAGTACTGATTTCTTTCGCGATGCGACCGAGGCCATGGACGTCGACCACCGTGGTCATTGGACGGCCGCTGCCCCCGTAGCGGGAAGGCCTCACGTAGAGGATCACCGTCCGCGGAAACACTAGCATTGTCAGCGTCATACCGAGGCGGCGGCGAAGGAGACCTGTAAGAGTCTCCCGCCTCAGACAAGCCTGGCCTTGCTGCATCCATCGTGACGGAGCCACGACGTGAAACGCTGGAGTATCTGGAACCTAATGATCGTCCGGAATGGCGGGAGAGCGATCGATAACGTGGCTCGTCTTCGAAATCATCCTCGGGATGGGGACTGTGGAATCGTCGACGTGGGTTGTAGGGCTTACGGCCCCGAACTGGGGACCGAGAGCGTCGTGGCCTGGAGGAGTTCCGCCGACCGGGGTCGTTCTTGCGCCGGTCTCTTCCTCGTCGAGGAGACCTTCGACCTGATCTCCCGCGGGTAGGGAACCTACCACGTCCACGTTTGGGTGGCGGGCCACGATCGAAGTCATCACCGTGCTTGAACGAAGGACGGCGGAGAGGCTGATGGTTGGGGTTTTGGTTACGATAGCCCCGGGGGGAGGGACTGCGTGTTCGTTTCCGTTTGAACGGTGGAGGCGCCGACGGGGAATCTCCTCTGCGACGCTCTCTGTCGAACGACCTGTCGACGCCGAACGAAGGCGACATGTTGGGATTTTGGGAAGGACGGAAGTCGGGGGAAGGAGGACCAGGCGAGCCACGAGTAGAAGCACCGGCCGGCGAAAAACCACGATGGGGACGCCGTTCTTCGTAGTTTGGGTTGGCGTGTGCACGCGGTGGCGGCGACCGTAAAGTGGGATCAGGTCTGCCGTCTTTGGGACGGCGACGATGGTCTTTGTCGTGGAATCTGTCTCTGCCTCGATGTGACCCTCGAGGCCTATGTCTTTCCCGGTCCCTATGGTTGTTCGCGTCACCGGGAGGACTCCACTGGTCTCTCAGCACCGGACTCCTACGGGATCCAGCCATGTAAACCGCTTGGACGGCATTTGGTTTGGGGGAAAATTAAAGAGAAGATGCAGTAGGGATCTAACCGATCAGCCCACTGGAGCACGAAAGGGGTCGCATGGAAAGGAAAGACAAGAAGGATTGATCTGGACAGGGCGTGTGGTCGGCCGCGTTGCCTGGAAGGCTTTCGCTCTGTCGGGGGGAGGCGCGGAAGGCTGGTTTTTCCGGCGGTGCATGGAAACATCTGTATACCTTCGAACCCCCCAATGGATCAGCCTGGTGATAATAGTCAGGGGACTATGCATGTTGGAAAGGGGAGACGTACCTGTATCGATCAGATATTCCTATTTTCACCACCCACCTTCTGTATCTAAAAAAAAAAAGTTTTATGCATACGAACAGCCGCATTCGCAGCCTGTTTTGGTGCCGGAAAACTACTCTGCGGAGATTTGGGCCTGCCACGAGCGGCCCATCTTCCAGCCCCATGGCTTGGTTTGTTTTCTACGAAGAATGCTCGAGTATTGCCGATCGAGTCAAACATGAGGTTGACTCGAGTCCTGAGCTGTACCGAGCCACACCACATTGCTGACATCACCCAGTGATGCGGCAAAAAGGAGACAGTTCCACACGAGACGCACATTCTCCAGGCCTTGTTGGCTCCATGTCATATCCAGGGCGTTCCCCATTGAGATCAGGGCGCGATGACACTCCACGCCTGGAGATTGAAACCATCGAGGCTATCACCCCACTTTTCTCCCCATGCAGGTGCTGAGGACGTTAGATGGGGTTGAATGGTGTGATACCAGTCATCATCGGACTTCTGCCTGGCTGCAAGAATCTTTCCTGCTATTCCAACGCCTCTTGCCTTGGTAAGAGGACTTCTCATACCGGGAAGTGGAGGAACAGGCTCCATGGCAGCAGAAACACACAAGAGCTATCTACGGAAGCTGATGTCGACATTCACCCCAGAATCAACCACACTCCGATAGCGTCGGCTCAGTCATAGAATAGGCGGCTGGAGTCACCGTCTTTGAGGTGCATTCAAGGTCGCGATGATGGACAGTCTGCGACTCGGGAGACCCAAATAATCCATGGCATGACAAGGCGCATGTACAAGTCGATAACGGAGAACGCCAAACGTCATTTAGATGCCGGAAAGTGATGAGAAGCCGATAGCGTCCAACCAAATGCATCTTGCTCCATCAATGAACGACAGTCAGTCATATCGCAGCCAGGCTGCATTTTACTTGGAGATGTGACAAGCCGGGGTAGACGCCCGGTAGATTGTTGACTCCCATGGTAGAGACAGGAGGCACAGTGTAGTGTAAGATCTACCAAATTGACAGCGACGCCTCGCTTCCGAGGCATAGCTGGACATGTCCACCCAAACAAGCTGCGCTCGCTTGCATCAATCTGTTCGGTTCCGAAGGGCTTACCTGACAAAGGAAAACCCCAGCAAAGCAGTTTCTCTCTTCAAAGGATTACCAGCGACGCTTCATGGCGTCATATGGAGTTATCACGGAAACGCAGTTCTTCCCAGGTCCGTAATCCTGGAGGGACAACATCGGATCTGGTGGCGTGTAGATGGTTGGTGGAGCTAGCAAGTTCCGACCGAACCCAGCGACCTCCTACCTGGCTTGGGGTCGAAACGGAGGAAAGGCGTCCACATAATGCATGATCAAGATACCTATGAACCCCTGGGTAGAAAGTGTTGCGGAGTATCCTTTATCCAGCGAGGAAGGGGTCTAACGCCAGCGACCCGTCCTGTTGATCTCAACACGTACGGCGGTAATGTCGAGAGGGAGTTGAAGTTCCCGCGGTTGCCGCAACATCGATTTGGCCGCTTACTCACGTGATGTGATTAGATAACGATTAGCAAACACTTCACTTAACGTAATCAACCACCGAGCGGCGGATTTTCACCGCGGCCACCAATACTTGAAGCTATTTAACTACCAACGCTATTAGATTTGACTAAATAAATATATAAAAAGATAGCTATTTACTAGGGCAATTCCGAATCGTATAACTAACTATCCCACAGCCACTACAGCGTTGTAAAGCTCGCCTACAAGGTACTAGGGTTGCTTTACTAGGCTACTTATTAGACTGTATATTAAGCTGCTGAACCCGATTTTGGCCTTCCTGTACAGATAAAAAGGTATTATCGCCTAGATTAGCATATCGTCTTGCTTTTTTCTTATATTTTCGCTTATTTTCTTCGCGTAATTTCTTGATTTCTTCTTGTAAAAGAAGGTTGGTATATATAGCTATTTGTGCTACCTTCTTAAGGTGCTAAATATAAGTAATAGGACTGCTAGAAAGCTTCTATTTCGCGCTAAGGCTATTCTGTAAATTGTGTATTTTCTTATCTAGCTGGCGAGTATTCTGCGAAGTCTAAAAAGTAGAGAAAATTAAGCCTTCGATTAGCGATGGTGTTGGCGTACGTAGTTAAAAGGTAAGCCTAGAAAGAATACGTTCTTGATTGAATAGCTTAAGACCTGCGCCTACAAATCCACCGTAGATATTTACTGGAGTAAATACTCTAGCGCGTGCGTCTGGATATAGAGATAGAAAGTTCTCTTTATTAATATAATTATTACCGGCGCCTATTTAGTTCTTAAGAAGCTTTCCGTACGCGCCTTTAAGCGGGCTAAAAATACCTATATTAAGCGGCTGAAGAAGCTGTGAAGTATAGGCAGGTATATAGAGACAGATAATTGTATACTACTTATAGAATTCATTAAACTCAGCAGTTAGATGACTACTATAGCTATTAAGAATCAGTAATCTCTTAGCACCAGTCATATAGCGCTTTAAAAATGGTTTAAAAACGATTTTTAACTATTTAAGACCTATTTTATCGGTAGTCTAGCTATTCTAACTAGTTGCAATCTACTAGTCTTTACTAAGCTTAGGTTCCTGATACTAGGTAGCTTGCTGATAACTCCCTTTAAGAATAATGACTGGCGGTAGATATACACCTCTTAACCCGATTATTTCGATAATTATAACCCATTTATAATTTCCCTAAATAACTCTGCGCGGTCTCTTACTGCGCTTAGCTATAGTAATAACTTTAGAGGTAGAGCAGAGTCCTATTATAAAGCCAGTCTCATCGAAGTTCTAGATATTATCTTTATATATGCTATATTCTTGAATAACTGCTTATACAGTCTGAAACTAGGGTATTATAATTCTTGGATCTTCCTGCTTTATACGTTGATATATTATTCGTCTTGTATATCGCGTACGTAGTGTAGGATGGCACTTAACAAATTTATAAGCCTAGTTAACTCTAAGAATTGCGGTAGGATCCTGTAAGCGATTATAAAATAGTATTTAGGCCATTTTACGCAGGAACTCGGGTCGAATTAAAAATCCTTGTATATCTGTATCTAATAGTCGCTTAAGAAGTAATTACTTTTTAAATTCAGTAAGTTTATGATTATTGGCGCGTGTTTCTGCGCGTGGTTTTCTCCCCTTTAGACGTGCATGGAGGGTTTTCTTAGGCACTCCATAGACTTTAGTAGCCTTTAAAATTAATTTTATTTTTTAATCTTTATAGGCCTGTATAGCTATCTAAAGACGAGATTCTTGAGAAAGTGGCATTTTATATAATAGGAATGAAGAAAAGACGCGTTGAATAATGCTTAGCGGTGGTCGCGGTGAAAATCCGCCGCTCGGTGGTATCCGCCGCTCGGTGGTTGATTACGTTAGTTAAGTTACTGTACTAGAGAGAGAAGCGACGAGGGACAAGCCGCTTGATTCACATCAATTATGAATACCTAGGAGCCAGAACTCGAATATTCATCACCGGCCTCATCCAACATGATGGGAAATTCATAGCTACGCCCAGAACATGCACCAATCTCCCTCAGATTACCAGACGAATATTTCCCAATTCCATCACACCTCCAGACTCATGTGCAAAGCTTTCACCCAGTCCGGAGCATCCTCATGCACTGCGTGGCGTCTCACCTCGTAATCCCAAGTAGGGTCCTGCACAGTAACATTGCAATAACGGGCCATGTCATCACCAGCGTCCATATCCCGGTACATCTCGTCCAGATTGAGATGGCGTCTAGTCAGCTCCTTCAAGACACATACATCGGGACGCACAAACTTGACCGTCCGCTCGCCACGGCGACCATAGTTCTCGTACTGCAGCAGGCCGACCTCCTCAGGTGACACGCCGTAGAGTATGCCGCCGGCCTCGTGCGGCTTCGGCTGGTACTGCCATCGGACAAAGGTCTGGAGGACGTCGAGCTGGCTGTCGAAGCGTCTGTTCTTCAGAACGTCAAGGAAGAAGCTCAGCGACGACTGCGCCATCGAGAGACGACGCAGCTCGCCGGTATGGTTGTCGTACTGGGTGCTAAAGTACTCGTCGACCGTCACCAGGAAGAACGTGCAGTAGAAGACATCCACGTTGGGCCAGAGATTCACGTTCTGCGCAGTCCACTCGCGACGCTCATTATCCGGCACGTCGAAGAGAAACCAGAGCTTCTTGAGCATCCCGGCGCAGCCTCTCGGCATCGGGTATCCTAGTTCTCCCATGGTATTCACGATCTCCTCGGCGGCCTTCTCGCGGTAGGTGACCATGGCTAGCCAGCGGAGGGAGGGGTTCGCGGTTGGCGCCGCGTCGCTATCCTTCACGCAGAGGCTAGGGTAACAGACCGGGGGATGCGCGCGGGCGGCCTCGAGGGCTTCGTTGTACGCCTTGCGAGTGGCGACTGCGGATTCGTGGGTCTTCATGAAGTCGTTGAAGTGTCTAGAAGTTGCCATCAGATTGACGATGTCCTTGACTCCGAGATAGTCGGTCATCGCCATGGTGTACTCGGCGTTGACGGTAAACGCCTGCAGGAAGTTGAAATCACCCATCTGGTCGATGTCCATTTTGTCTGGAAGAGGCGGATGCACTTCGTTGACCGATTGTATGGCTTGGTGTAATTCTGTCTCGTGGCCCTGGATGGGAGACTCGGGGGGCTCTGGAATCGATTGTGGAGCAGGCACGCCTTGCAGAAGCGCGTCGACGCCTGGAAGAATGACGCTTGCTTTCTGGGAAGGTGGATTGAGGAAGTCAGCCAGACGTGGTATATCCCAGGCTGTCTGAACACCAGGAAGGGCGTTCAAAGGCCTCGCAGGCTCGACGCGGGTATCGCATGGGACCTGGGGGAGCTTCCTTGCCGCTTGAGGAGGGTCTACCGGCGCAGGGAGTGTTGCGGGTGCAGTTGAACGGACAAGATTCACTGGAAGAGGGTGGATCACGCCGGTGAATCTGGCTGGGGGGATATTGGGAAGAAAAATGCCTTCATTGTTAATCCGCAGGAGAGTGGGCTGGTTAGTTCTCGGCACAGCAGGCTGGCCTCTACGCTGGCCGCGCATGGGGATCACATCCTCAGGAGCGATTCCTGCTAGCAGTTGCTGATGGATAAGGTAAGCCTGTAAGGCGTTATCAGGGTCCATTTCCATGTTGTTGATTAAGGTAGGAACCTGAACGCTTCAACGGTTAGCCTGGTTCAATATTTATATCGATAGAGTTACTATTGTTTCTTTGGGGGCGGAGTGAAACTGACCGTGCCACGAGAGATAAAAGAAGGAAGAAGAGTGTTGATGGAAGTGCAAGAGGCTGGCGATTTAGACAGGGAGTGTGCAGACAATGTGAAGGTTTCTGTTCCTCGCCTCGCTTAACGGTCTACACTTCACCAAGATTCACTGATCCATGTCCCCAAGGAGAGAACAATAGTGATTGTAGATAGTACTTACATTGGGACTGATTCTAACCAAGCCATAACAATAGGAACATATTCTATTATTGCGCCAGACTATGAAGGTACGTGGCGATAGGTGGCTTCAATGGCGTCTCCTTCTATGGCATACATTCCTTCATTGTTTCTATCTTGCTATATACCAGCGTTTTCTGCTAGGTATATGTGAGGGACAACAAACACCCTAGCAGCGAGCGAAGTCTGCCTCATAAATAGACAATGTCTGGCGGAGTGTTCAAATAAGCCATCATAGTCCTTATAAATACTGCATGTTTCTTGTAAGCTACTATACTGGATCGCCAGATTTGCAGTATTGTCCATTCTGCACTAGTTTGTATGGCCATCTCTTCCTTTTGTTATCAACAATGCGATTGCTGACCATGCAATGAGTGACAATTCTTTCTTTATTGTATGTGATAAGTGTTGAATCCCTCAAATGGGGTAAGGTGTTGTAAATAGTTAGGACAAAAGTCCAGCCGTCTTTTAAATCAAAGCAAATAAATCCCAGAGAAGATACCAGGACCCAATACCAGGGTCCGTTGTAGTCCCGAGGTCAACTTCGTTGAGTCATGTTCCCTCTATGCAGTCGCATCCAAGTTGAAAGGTAAGCGGATATCAAAGCCAAAAGACGCAGAACCTCGTCAGAGGTTGTGTACAAAACAAAAATCGACAATGTATACAATGGCTTCCGCCACACGAAACCAAATGATTAAATCGCAGCCCACAAGGGCGATCGCAGCACGTAATATGAGAAACGAAACCATCATGCCCCAAGAACCTGTTGAGAGGTAGCCGCCGAAAAAAACTCCTGAAAATCATAAATACCGTCCACTGTTAAACCGGGGGTAAAAGCACGTATGCATCACTGACAAAGTACAATAGAACAAAGAAAACATTATTTCCGATGAAGCAGCGTCAGGAACTCTTCGCGGGTCTTCGCGCTCGACCGCATGCAGCCGAGCATACAGCTCGTCGTGGTGGTGCTGCTCGTTTTCTGGACGCCCCGCATCACCATGCACAGATGCGACGACTCCATGACGACCCCAACTCCGAGAGGCTTCAGGACCTCTGAGATCGCAAGAGCAACTTGTTTCGTGAGACGCTCCTGCACCTGCAGTCGGCGGGAGAACATCTCGGCGAGACGAGCCAGCTTCGACAGACCCAGCACGCGGCGATCGGGGATATAACCGATATGCATCTATGCGGCAAGACATATTAACAACCGTCTCAGCCATCGAGCGAAAACAATCGTACCTTTCCTGTAAACGGGACCATGTGGTGCTCACACAAGGAAAACACCTCGATGTCCTTGACAATGACCAGTTCGTCGTGGTCCTCGTGGAAGACAGCCCCATTGACCAGGTCGCGCACGTTCTCCTCGTACCCCTTGGTGAAATAGAGCATCGCCTTGGCGTATCTCTCGGGGGTCTCGCGCAGCCCTTCTCTCTCGGGATCCTCTCCAACGCATTCCAAGATCGTCCGCACAGCTCCGGCGAGTTTTTGAACCCGCTCTGCCGTTTCCTCGGGGGAGGACTCCAACCGAGCCCGAGTGCCGGGGCCTATATCACAAGTATTAGGCGGGTGTGTCACGCACTGGAGCCTCGCAGGTCACTTACAAGGCCAACTCAATCCATCAAAATCGATGGGGGGATACAGGGTGTAGGGGCTCGCCGGCCGACTGATGGCAGCCGGGGGAGTCAGAGCCTCGCCTTCGTCTCTGGGGTCGCGCGGTGGGTCGTTCAACGTCGGTCTAGGGGAGGTTAGAAATAATGCATAGGAGAACATTGGAGTGCGTAAGAGACGGACTTGACAGCGTCAGAGCCATGGACAGGCCCATCGGAGTTGTCTACTGAGCTGCTGCCGGGATGAGCGGCAGTCTCCGGCAGGTCGAACTCTACCGGGACCCGTGGTGCGAAGGAAGAGCGGATGGAAGAATTGAGGCTTTCTCGCTCACGAGCACCACGGCCGCTCGACGACGACTGCAGCGGAGAGCCTCCGTTCAACAGACGAGATGGCACGGCGGACTTGGGCTTGGGGCCATGGGGAGGAGAAGATCCAGAAACCATGGTGGAGAAGGAGAATGAGTAATAGTTCGTCGGTGAGGGGTTTCAGAGGGGATTCCTGGAGGAACAGTTGGATTATGCTAAGTAATCGGGATATATGGAAGAAACAAGGGGAAGAGCAAGTCTTATGATGATTCGGACATGGCGATTGAGAAGTGTTGGAAGATGAATCATGTGAAGCACATCATCAATGGTTAAGAAAAAGTCGGCGGGGAAAAGATGAATCAACGGCGGGCGGCGACTGTTTTTTCGGGGCAGAAAACAAACGGCCGCTGCTCACCGCCCGGGAAACCCCACGATGTTTATCCTCACTACAAGGTGTTATCTATCAGATCGTTTTGATGGTCATGACAGATTAAGCATATATCAAACTGGCTACCATGATGAATTTCCAATGCAAGTCATAACTATGTACACATCCATGCAAGTGCAACGCCCGTATAACCGTATCAAGCCTCAAATAAGCAAACAACTCGAAACAAGCAAACAAGAGAAGTCAAGCCAAAACGCTCGACCCGTCGCCCTTCTTGCAGGCGCAGGCATTAGCCCCCGAGGCGATCTGGGATGGTGTGCGAGCATAGCTAGGCGGCACGTCCAAGACCGGATTGCGAGTGAAGAAGTTGCGGGGCCGCAAAAGAAGCGTCATTGGCTCTGCAGGCATGATCGGATAGTCCTCGGGGGAGGGGAAATGTGTCAGGCCAAAAGTGTGCCAGAGGACAACGTCCTCGTTGTCAATCGAGCAGTTAGGATCCGCTTCAATCCAGGCAGGCAGGCCCTGGGAAGGTTCGCCAGAAGTCTGAGGAACGTGGCGGCCAGCAGGATGGAGTTGGTCGTCGGAGTCTAAATGGTAAACCTATCAGGACGAATCTCATAAATGCCATATATGGGGCAACTCACATTTGGTCACATGGACAGCATGCCTGGCGAAACCAGCACGCTTCCACACCAAACCACCCTCCTTTGGGAGAAGCGGCGGAACCTCACGGCTGACGAGCTTGTAGCACACCGGCTTCTTGCTGTAAGGGTTGAGCTTGTTGGTGTTGGCCATTTCCCAGGTCCTTCCGGTGAAGCCGTCATAGTCGGACATGGCCTCCAACGGGGTGGTATACTTTGTCTTCTTGGCGTAGAAGGCATTTCCGTACTTGTTCTCGGCGCTGCCGACTTCTCCAGGGCCACGAACCGCGTCAACCTGGAAGACAGTGTTGCTGGGGCCATCAATGTTGGGATCCACACGAAGACAGAACAAGTGCTGGTGGTTGTGCGCGTTGACACCGGGGTAGACTTCAGTGCCCCATCCCTTGGTATCCTCGCCGGGATTCATGGCATAGGTGTTCAGGATACCGGTCAACTTGATGTCGAGCTGCACAGTGCCATCCTGGTGGAAGATCCAGTACACGCAGTACTCGTAGTTCGCAGCCGTGAAGATATGAGAAATGACCAGCTTGCGGCCGCGAGTCACAATGATGGATTCATCACGGAAGTCTGTGTGCTTGTAGAGGATACCGGCATCTTCTTCGTGGATGCAGATCGCGTTCTTCACGATGGTACTGGCACCGGCACGGTTGACAAATGCAGCATCCATGTAGTGGATAGCCCCCTTGCAGTCACAGCCGAGAGACAAACTGTTGGTCATGTAACCTCCGCCGTACTCGCCCAGATCAAACGCATGCTTGCGCTGGTGGGGATGTTCCGGGTTTCCGTAGGGTACCACCATCTCGGCCAGAGAAAGTCGATAGAATACCGGGCGAACATTGCCCTTGTCGTTGTAGGTGATGTTGTTAAGCACGATACCCTCGCGGTAGTTGAAGCCAACGTGGATGTTCCAGTTTTGCCAGTCGATGATACGCCCGTCCATCTTGAAGGAAACTCCCTCTGGCTGGGTGATATTGATGGGCTTCAGGTCATTTCTATAGCCGCCCTCCTTCTCAACGGACTCGGGGTGGTAGTTGTTAGGAGCAGCTTTGCTGAGGGGTCGTCGCACCGGTGGGATATCGATGTGAATGATCTGCTTCGTCTCGGCATTGTAAATCGGGCAAAAGTCCAGGGGGAAGGTGTACTGGGAGTCGTCGACATGAGGACGGTAGTACATGAGCGCCTGCTGCAAGCGAACATCCGTTCCAAACCGCTCGTCGTATCCAATGGTCCAGGCTACATTTCGTCAGTCACGTTGGTCGAGTTCCAGGTCTTCGATGTCCTAGGAATACTTACGGTCACAGTACACCTTGTGCATATCTTCTTTGGGGATACCGATAATCTCACATTGCTCAATCACCTTGGGGTCCTTGCGAACAATGTGTTCAACTTCCTGGAGGTCCTCCATGGTGATCAGAGGCTGCACACCAGGCGTGTGCTGCCACTGGATGATCTTCTTCTGGTCAAGGTCGACGATTCCATCGTGCACCTTGCCACCCGGAGCGATGGCCACCACATCAGCCTTACGCGCAGGACGGGGCGCAGTCTCCGGGTCTGCGAGCCATGCCATCATCTCCGCCTTTCGGGGCTCATAGAGACTGACGGCGTTGAAGTTGACATTTCCATATTCCTTCCGGATGAGTGCGACAACAGCTTCGATTTCGGACGTCGACAGAGGGTCAAACGGGTGAGGAGGAGGAGCTGTTGCGTTGACCTGATGGGTCAACTGTTGGAGACGGTCGAGGACCATGTTGGCTGGTTACGGAAGTATATATCGTGCGGCTTGTAGTTCGTGATGGCACTATGGATAGATATGGCCACAGATTGGAAGTAGTACCCTTCTGATCACAGCAGTGAAATAACCTGATAATTCTGATTGCAGACACGGCTCTTCAGCGAGAAGCCCCCTGTTTATAGGATGCATCGTGCAGCTTCTCGCAAGCAGCTGCCACCAGTGATGGTCGATAACGCGATAAGCCCGTCGCATCCTGCTGCCAAAGGGGGACTAGCGTGGCTGCGGGCATCCCTCCATCCCGATCGGGAAATGCAAACCCGCTCCAACGGCCTTGCAAAAAGGACCGAGACGCGGGGATCGGGATGGAGGAGATGGCGGGGTAAGGGTGGTCGGATGTCTTTACCTGGATCACGGTAGCTTGGGTCTCATCGATCATCCGGAGGGCGATTAGGATGATCGTTACGTGCTTCTATTACGACAACACTCACAGAGCCGAAGTCGGCTGCAAGACAATTGACTGCCAGTACGGTGCAGAGATAGATCCAGCCTGAATCGGCCGCCGTTGGTTTGAAGAGAAAATCAGATTCCAGCCGTAGAAAACACCATACACCCTGCGCAAACACCCGCCTCCAAGCGATGGCACGGATTTCAGGCGACAAACCAGAACAGCAAAGAAATGCAGCAAGAGAAACCATGCTATGTACATACGTCATATCGTATCGATCCCCCAATCCCCCCTACCAAAAGAAAAAAAGAAACCGCCGCTGCAAAGCGAGAGACCGAGAAAAGACGAAACGCAGGGCACCAAGAGGGGGCCTTGTACATTCATCAGAGAACGCCCATTCAAGGGAAGGAGACTATACAACCGACGGGGACAAGACAGGGAAAGAAGATTCGACAAACAAGCCTACCAGGACTCCAACAACCGTATCGAACACCGGTGGTAGATGACTATGACTTGGCAACCTGGAACTGTCCTAGCACGCCGCCGGTGCCTCCGGGGGTCAACGCATGCTGGGGAGTATGGCTGCCCGTTACTGAGTGGACGGCATTGGGCGTACTGGGCGTGCCGGTGGCCGAATAGATGGTCGCACCGTTGAGATTGGGGGTTTGGTGAGGCTGCATCGAATACAGCAACGCCGGCATTTGGCCGTTCAACCCCCAGATCTGCCCAGAGTATTTGGCCTCGTCGATGGCCCCGTTGAAGACCAGCTGTCGCATCTTCCAGTAGATCTCGCCCGTGACAAGCGAGTCAGACCCCGCTTGATGGGCGATCCCAACACGCTTGACGCCAAGCTCGTCCGCAATATCTTGCAATCCCGACTTTTGTCCCAGGTTAGCCAGGATCTGCGCAGCCGCCGGCGTCAGAGGCGAATCGTTGACTGCTTGATTCCGACCCGCATGCTTCATCAGGTACTTGATATCGTATAACGACGGGAAGAAGATGTTGAGGAGCTTGTGGAACTCCTCCTCGTTCTCCGGGAGAGGCTGGCAGAGCATGATCTTCATCAGGTAGCCGAAATCGTAGCCCGAATGGAACGACACCCAGTGGACGTCATCGAGGAGGACGAGACCCGAACTGATCAACAGGGCACCGAACTCGAACGGGTCAATTCCATTCTTCTCGTGCATGGCGAAATCAATCCCGGCCTTCGCCAGCATGGCTGTGGACTCTTGTGCGTACATGTCGTCCTCCAAGGAGAACCGGAAGTTGAACTGCCACGTGCAGGGTGCGGGCACCAGGCTGTTTCCAAGGGGTTGTCCATTCGCATCGGTGGCATTAGGGGGAGGGACTTCGCCTTCGGGGGAGAACAGGGTGATGCCGAGCTGGATCATCTTCAACAGGTCGACGTTACATCGGAGGGTCTGGTAGTGGTAGTCTGCTTTATTCGTAAAGGCGCCAATGGGGCGAGCGACGATGCCCGGAAACTCGGTATCCTGAGGGATCGTTAGTCCATTCCACAAAAAACAACCTGAATGGCGTGGGAAACGTCTATCCCCGATGACTGAAGCTCACCATGCTGATGTAGGGATACTTCTCCACCAGCTGTCTCAGGACCGCCATTTCCTGAGCCAGATTATGCTTCCATACGTCCCGTATCCGCGTCTTCACCGCGCCGGCTTTAGTCTCGAGGGCCAGGCGGCCGTCATGGGCCTGGTGCAATTGCTGTTGCTGCATCTGAGCCCCCCTCGCGAAACCCATCTGAGCGGCATGACTGGCAAGACCAGTGCCTCCACCATCGCCTCCAAAGGCAGCGACTGACATGCCGTTCGCGATCCCCGTTCCGGATAGCGTGAAGGGGTTGATATTGGTGTTGGGGTTACCGGCGGCGAAACCTGGATGTCCGCCAAGGGAGGGCGGCGGGAGCGCAGTGTTGGCCGACTGGGCATGGGGATGATGTTGGGGCTGTTGCTGTTGTTGGAGATGGGCCTGTTGCAAATGAGCGTAGGGGGCGCCCAGGCCGGTAGGCCCGTATCTGCCGACAGGAGGTGGCATGGTGTGGTGAATGGAGTGTTACGTGGGGTGTCGGTCATGCATCTGAATACTCAAGAGATGGATGAGGGTTGAGAATCGATCCTGCGCACGTCCGAGACAAGAAGGCGGACGGGAGGTCCGTAAGCGGTTTAGCGCCGCCAAGCCCTCCTCTCCAGCTTCGACTTCGAACTTCATCCGTTTTCTACTGCCTCTCTCCGCCTCACTCCTCACTCCCTCAATTCACGCCCGTCGTTCCCTCTCTACCCCCTCTACCTCTCGACGGATTGTCCTCCTCGCCACCATGACCAACCCGACCGGTTTCGACATCAATGAATTCAAGGCCGCCGCTTCCCCCCGGTCCGTCTGGGCCAAGCGGGATCCCTGGGCTCGATAGTACGATCCTCCAATGCGTTCTCCCTGCTCAAATCAAGATTCCCATGCTAACGCCCCCCGCAGTGAGGCCTGGCGATACACCGGCCCTTTCAGTCGCTTCAACCGCTTCAAGTGCCTCTTCCCCGGCTTCGGCATCGCCAGCGTCGCATTCGCCGGCTACTGCGCCTACGAGCACTTCTTTCTCAAGGACGACCACCACCATGGCGACAGCCACCACTAAGGTTCATGATATGTTCACCATGTGGCGAGTGGCGGGGTGATACCGAGAAGCCGCATCGACCGAACCAGTCCCGGTAGTCGATGCGGGCCCTACAGGATAGAGACGACGGGGTGCTGTAGGTTTTGGACATCTTTCTAGACGTGATTGTGATGGGTCTGCCGTGCAGGCGGCTGCGTTTCATGAAGACAGTTTCCGAATGAACGGGCCCATGGGCTCTGTTCAGCACACGGCGCCTGGGATCTTTCATTTGTCTGTTGTACATAGTCTGTGTTCTGATCTCTTTAAAATTCGCATTGTATTCTGACGACCCGACCAAATATGCACCAAACCATGCCATAGTCATGATACCATCCAATTTTCTCACCCCTCAAAACATATATACAAAATCCCTCCATCCATTACTCCTCAAAAACCAACGAAATGCCGTCATCCCCGGCCGTCACGATCCGCTTGCCCTCAAAGCCCTGCACAAAGCCCATGATCCCACCGGACTGCTCCCCCTCCGCATTCTCAATAAGTCCCAGATGTCCCTTCCACTCCTTCAGCAGACCCTGCGCGGCAGCGGCCGTCCCACCGCGGGCATCCCACCGACGGACCACACCGTCCATCCCAACCGACGTAAGGAGGTACGACCGGCCCTGGTTCGCCGCGGTGGCTGCAATTGGGCCCGGGCGAGCAGCCGGCGTCGTCGGCGCCCGACTCTGCAGGAACTCTACCTTCACAACGGCGCCCTCATGCGCCTCGCGGATATGGCGACGCACGGCGAACCGGTGCGCGGTGTCAAACAGGGCGATCGAGCCGTCGACGGACCCAGCCGCGAGCAGATTCAGCGGCGGCGACGAGAATGTCAGCGTCTCGATGCCGTCCGACTGCGCCTGCAGAGACGCCAGAAGCGTACCCGCGGCCGACGCCTGCGACCCGGCCTTCGACTTGGCGGCGGACGCACCCCCGCCCCCAAGACGCGGCAGACCTACAACCTTGATGTGGCCCTCCGCGCCACCGACGGCCGCAAACGCACCGGACGGCGCGACAGCGACGGAGTACAGCCCGCCGTCGACGGCGAAGCGCTGGTCCTCGGCGGTGAGGCCGACGACGGCGCTGGTGCCGGCCGAGTAGGAGATGCCGGCAGCAGCGGCGGCGCCGAACACGTCGTAGACATAGAAGCTGCCGTCCTCGGAGACGGTGGCGAGGAGGTTCCCGTCGGGGGACCAGGCGCCGGCGGTGCAGGACGCGGTGTGCTGGAAGAAGGTCTGGATGATGCTGATGGGCTCGGCGGAGTCGGTGTGGTCAATGCGGAAGACCCAGGCGCTACCATCGTTGGCGCCCAGCGCGACGACGTTGCGCTTCTCGTCGTCGTTGGGTCCGCTCGGACAGACTGCCACCCAGTTGATCTCCTCGACTTCCTGCGCCTCAGCGACAAAGTCCCACTTCTGGCCCGTCTGCGGCGGGGAGGCGTCGCGCCAGGCGCGCAGCTTGCCGTCGAGACCAGCCGTCACGAGGTACTCTCCCCTCGGTTCTGTAAAGGCGACGGCGTTGACGGTGTCGGTGTGGCCGGTGAGTTTGGCGAGCGGCTCCAGGGACTTGCGCTCCTGTTTCGGTTGCGGATCGGACTCGTAGCTCTGCGGCAGGAGAGGGCGTTCGGTCTGCGGGGTGGAGTCGAAAATGTAGGCTGAGTCGTCGCCGGAGCCGGTGACGACGATGGAGTTGTGAATGGGATGTTGGGCAATGCAGAAGACCGAGTCGTTGTGGAGGTCAAAATGGGCGGAAGAATCGTTCTCCAACGTGATCTCTTGGTCTTCGAAGGTCATTTCTTGGTCTTCTTCGCCGTCAGACTCCATCGGGTGGTCCTCATCGCGCTGAAAGACTTCTTCGGCCTCATCGGCTTCCACGTAGGCGTCGTCTTCGCCTTCATGGCGAGGATCTTGTGAAGAAGACATATCGGATGTGTAGGTGGTAGGTTCGAAGGGGGAAGATGGTCCTGGCGACGATTGAAGGTATCGGAAAAGGGAGGACCTCGTTATTCAGCTCTGCGCAGGGTCGAAAGAAGTCGCAGGGCAGAGAATGGAGGGAAGCGTCGTGGAGGAGGATTTCTCAGCGCAAGAAATCCTAACCTTCCCCCGCTTAGAAATTCATTTCTCCCCGCGCATCAATCAAACAGTGCAAACACGCACACCGCTTTCGTCTGTACATGATAAATACAACTTTGTTAATAGATCGCTGTTCTGTCTAGATACTCTATGTACTATCCACTGTAACCGTTGTATACACCTCCCAGGGCACTTTCTACAGCTTCACTCCGGCCCGTCTGCGGGCTTCCTTCTCCTGGTCACGGAGGAGACGCCGGAGGATCTTGCCGCTAGGGCTCTTGGGGACGGCATCGACAAACCGCACTCCGCCCTTCAGCCATTTGTGGCGAGCTTTGTGGTCTTGCACGTGTTTCTGGATGGACTTGGCAATGGCCTCATCATCCGTACCTGCCGACGGGGACTTGGCCACGATGGCCTTGGGGACTTCTCCAGCGGCCTCGTCGGGGATCGCGATCACAGCGCAATCGGCGACCGCAGGGTGGGTGAGGAGGTGAGCTTCGAGCTCGGCTGGCGCGACTTGCATGCCCTGGAATATCCTGTCAGCACGGAGGAATGCCATCGGCTGGGAGAGTGGAGTTACCCACCTTGACCTTGATCAATTCTTTGATACGGTCCACAATGAAGATGTGCTCAGTGCCCTTGGGGCCGACGCGGACGACACCCTCGTCTCCGGTTCGCATCCATCCATCCTCGAAGGTCTCCTTGTTGGCTTTCTCATTATTCAAGTAGCCGGGGACGATACTGGGACTGCGGACGACAAGTTCCCCGGGCGTGTCGTACTCGGTGATCTCCTTTCCTTCCGGAGAGACCAGTTTGGCCTCGAATCCGGGAACGAGCGAACCAGAGGAGCCGAGGAAGACGTCGAAGGGATGGGTTGTAGAAACCACTGTACACGTTTCCGTGAGGCCTGGATTGTCGTCAGCATTTAATAGGTTGTGTTACTCAGGAGTCTCACCATATCCCTGACGGATGATCATATTGGGATAGATCTTCTGGAAGTCGGCAGCGGTTTCCTCGCCCAGGGGAGCTGCACCAGTAAATAGCGTTCGAGCAGAGCTGAGGTCATACTTGGAGCAGAGGTCCTGGTTGCGCAGCATGTTGATGATGATAGGGGGAACCTGAGAGAATTAGCAACGGGGTATTTTCACCCGGAAGGGGCCACCGACCAGGTATAGAGATGCGATCTTGAAATCCTGAATTGCCTGTAGGTACGACTTGATCTCGAATTTAGGCAAAATAACGACCTGGTCGCCGCGGTATGTTCCAAGATGGCAAATGACGACCAAGGCATAAATGTGACTCTGTGGGAGAAGACCCAGGGCGACATCTGTGTAGGTCTGGCCAGGTGCGCCTAGAGAAGTTCTCCACGACTTCTCAAATGTTGCGATTTGCAAGACGTTAGCAATTACATTCCGATGGGCGATCATAACACCTTTCTGGAATTCAGAAGTCAGTGCGCATTCTTCTGAAATCTTAAATTCACTTACAGGTAAGCCGGAGGTTCCACTGGAATAACAGAGAAAAGCGGTCCGACGTGCACCATCTCCTGGACCCCAATTGAGTTTCTCCAGCTGCGGGAGGGATTTGCCCTCATCCACAAACTGAGAGAGCGTCTTGTACCCGGAGGCCTTAGCGCCTCCGATGATCTGGGGGGCCATATCGATCAGATAAACACGGTTTTTCGGCAATCCGGCCATTGCCGCCGCCTCCAGCGCGGTCGGTAGTAGAGGCACACAGGTGAAGAGGGCTTTTGCGCCGGAGTCGCTAAGCTGGTGTCTCAGTTCTGCTGCGGAGTAGGCAGCGTTGGCCGGGGTGACCAGTCCGCCCAGCTGGTGAACAGCCCATGACAAGGGGAGAGTATCGATCTGAAAAGGAACATTGATGAGCAAATCCTGTATTGTGGTTTCGGGTAATTTCATGACATACGGTGTTCAAGCTGAAGATGGCCAACGTCTTATCCCATTCCGTACCCGCGTTGGGGGCCCATCCGAACTCCTTTGCGAGAGCGCGCGACAAGCAATTGACCCGGTCCACTACCTCTGCAGTCGAGTAGCTCTTTCCAGTGATACCACACGTGTAGGGGTCCCTCGAAGAGCGCAGAGGATGGCGTCCATATGCATCGTTCAGCATGAACTCGCTGATAGGGATGTTGTCTGGGACGGGGGGCAGTTTGCCCAGGTAGCTAGGGGGAGTAAAGACCATAGTTGTGTACAGGACTGAAGTAAGAAAGATTATGGACCTTTGTCAGGAGGAGGAAGAAAGAAAAGAAGGAAAACACGAGCGTCGAAGATTAAAGTGGCCGGATGCGGGGAAAGCTCGATATCCCCGAGGTATAAGCGTTGCACCACTGCACCCCCTTGCCCCGGAACAAAACCCCCGGCTTGAGTGCATCCCATTCTCCAGCGTAATTTTCTATCTATCTCCGGGGTCTTTTATTCTACCATCGGTAGTCCTCATCGCGAAACTACTGGAATGGCCAGAATGTCCCCTCGGATATCGATCATCAGGACAGCCGAGGGTTCCCCCACATTCCCTGAACCAATTTTTGGGACAGCGATCATTCGCCACGTTAGTCTGACAAGTATCGGAGTGTCTCCGAGGCATCAGCGGATACTGTTATTGGGAAGGACTGAAGTTGACATACTCGAACAAATCAGTTAAATTGCATAAAGTTTCCAGTGCCTGGAACATCTTTTTCCAGGCACAAACCTAGCATATTAATGGCAACTATAACCTTGATTATAGAGTTAGATAGCTACCTGTATCCATAAAAGACAGTACAATTCCTTTCAACAGGCATTGGAATGGCATAGCTAAGGTATCTGGATATCTAAGTGATTGCCAGGAGAGTTCAGAGGCACGGTTCTCTTGGTGATCAGCCGAGGCAAATTGATCGCTCGGTATATTAACCAGATGATGTCGACAAAAGCTACCTGGAAAAGGAAAATCCTACTTAACCAGTACTCCTGTTCAGATATACAATGGCAAGAAAAACCGACTATTGCCAGGTTTATTTTATATACTTCTCTAGATGAGTATATAGCCGAGGTTCCTTATTATGCGCCATCGTCACAACCATCATCGCCACCCGGACTACCCATGAAGCCATCATCCGTCCCCTGACCAGATATAGACGGCTGGTCCCAAGGAGCTGGAGCAGGTGTTGCAGCAGGCGTGTCTCCAATCGGAATCGTAATAGTAATGGGTCCTCCGTCTTGTTGTGAACCCGAACTTCCTTGGTCCTGTTGTTTGTCGATCTCTCCTTGCAGCCAGTTATCGAACGACGAGTCTGTGTTGCTGGAGCCGTTATCAGCTCCCCAGAGATGTGAGAGCCAGTCCTTGAGCCACTGCGGTAGCTGAGAGCTGATGTCGCCGGGGTTGTTGCCGTTGTTATCGCCAGTACCGTTACCATCACCACCGTCGCTGTCTCCGTTGCTATTCCCATCCCCATTGCCGTTGTTGTTTCCGTCCCCATTACCATTTCCATTACCATTTCCGCTGCCGTTGTCGTTACCAGTGCCAGAACCATTATTGTTACCGTCATCGTTCCCTGGATCAGCATCCCCACAGCCAAGGTAAACAGCTATAGACCCAGTCAGCATTTACCGACACAAATTAGACAAAAGTGCAAGCACTTTACATACAAGAAGCATAATAAGCGAACGAATCCGCGTTGTTCATCGCCTGCGACGAACTCAGACCCAAGACTGCCGTAGCCCCATACGCCAAATCCTCCGTCCCCGGAGAATAAACAGCCGTAGCGTGGGTGAACTCATGAAGGCTGATGGCCGCCTGATCCAGATACCCGCAGATGTCGGACACAGCTTCAGACTGGTAATACCCTGGACAGTTCACGACCTTGCTCGACGACGGATACGTGATGGCGGCGACGTTGCTTGCACAGTAATCATCGGACGTAGGCTGACAGAAGTAGGACAGCTTGCCCTTTGTGGTAGCCTCGGTGGCGATGGCTTCCATGCGGTCTGCCACAGAGTTACGATCCTCTTGATTGTTTGTCATGAAGTATTTTTGGAATAGGGAACTGGTGCTGTTACGGGCGTCGGAGGCCGCTGCTCGGGCCATTTCCGCGGTGCGGACGAGGGCATCCTGCACGATCTTGTTGTACTCGTCGGTGCAGGAGATAAGCGTTGAGCGCGTGGAGAGGGTGCTCTCGAGCGTCTTGGGAGTAGTCAGGAGGATGGTGTTGGATACGTATGGGAAAGAGGAGAAGCCAGAGGTGCGGTTTGTGTTGTTCCCCAAGGCGTACTCCATCGACCCTTGCGCTATAGCTGAATATTCCGTTCCCGGAGACAGCTGGTAGGAGTCTGCAGCGTTAAAAATGGTTTCTACTGTTTGCTTGGGAGCAAGATCCAGAAAACCATCGTCGGAGAGATGGCTGGTGATGTATTCTACCACTACGCCGGTGAATGGGGGAGCGCTTCCTGATGCTATATGTTAGATCTGCGCAGGGACTTTCCTAATAGACTTCATTAATTGCCACTCACGGTCCTTTGCAGTGAGATGAAGCTTCCTCGTGGGAAGAGGATCGAAGAGACTTCCGCTCCTCACCAGACGAAGCTTCTCATTCATTATATTTGTGACTTCAGCCTTTACTGTCGTGTTCCCTAAAGGTGATAGCTTGATATCAACAAGCTGCAGACTGCGACCGACCCGCGGAATTTCCGGAACCTGTCTCGGAATGAAAACTGGCTTGCCAGCAGCCAAGGTTAGAAATGCTAAAAGCTGGAACAACAAAAGGAAGGACATGATGAATGGAAGTGAAAAGAAAGTAAGGAAGGACAGAACTGAATGACCGCATCGACTAGCGAAGAGGGCGGCGGCAAGAGAGGAATGATATCAGTTTATATACTCAAAAATCTATCTAGGGTCTTTTACTGTTTCATCAAGGGCTCTTGCGATCGTCATGCGGCCCATCGAGATGCAATTGTCCGACAACCAGCTCGCTGGGCAGCTCAGCCAAACACGTTGTTTGCCTTGGCGGTGTATTGTGTACGGTGCCACGGCCGATGCCAATATCCTGGGCGCAATCACGACATTATGAAAATGATAAATCCGAGGGCAAATTCTACTAGCATGTTGGACTAGGCAGCCTACGGTCTAGAGGTCCTGGACATGCTCTGGGGCTACATCCGAAACTGCAGCGGTTGGGGTAGTGGATAGCCGGCGACTAGAGGCAATTAGTGGATGGATATTACCCGAAAATCCTCAGGAAATATGGATCTTGCTTCATGCAAGATATCAAAGCCAAGTATTTTGATCGACTGCTGTGACAGGACGATGGAGCATATTAAGGAGACGGAGTAAGGAGGTGAGACATCTTGGCGTGTCAGAACGCACCCTGGCTTGTCCATAGGCTGAAAGGTACCGGACATCAGTTAGATGACTACAAACCCCATATACTCAAAGATTATAAAAATTCAGGATCGATTGGTAGAGCTAGAGCGGATGGTCTGAAACCGCTCATTATGCCTGGAGATATAAGAGCGCTTCGTGGAACAGCCACCAAACGGGCTGACCGATCTACCTTCGACCAAAGGATCCCCAGGGACGGGGGAAAGAGTTTCAGATCGCACCCACCCAGAGAAAGGCTATGTTGAAAGTTGTGGAACCTGTCTGGCTCGCTTGCTCGTTCGTCCTGCTAATTATCTACCAAAGTGGCACTCGAACAACTTGGTCATGATCAAAATCTCTAGCAAGAATCACTTCGATACACCCTGCTCCAAGCATAACTTACAGGATTTAGACGAATATCGGAACGTCCCTCGCAGCACCTTTTCCTGGAAAGAATCATTTATATGCCAATGACTTCTTGTTTAGACAACTCGGTGATTGGCAGATGTTTGTAGAGAATTCGTTTCCAAAGCTCCATGCAGTAGTACTTCCCATACCTCACTCAGCTTGCGAGACAGCCCCCAGTGGCCAATCCGCCCCAACAAATCTGCAAAGCGACATAGGGTTATGCACTCTGTTGGGCTTGGTCTCTTGTATTGCAGATTTTGTGCCTCAAAGAGGACCTTGCTAGAATTGACTTTCAGGAGAGTCAGTTCGGGGAAGGCATCGACATCACCGACCCTTAGACCGCACCACTCTTCTTTACCGTAGTTGATGTAGCAAAACCAGACAACCATAGCCCTAAACAGCACCCGTGGGATGTGAATAGCCGGCTCGACTCCCACTGGCAACCTTTCCAGCAAGTGGAGAATCAAGACCGCATGTATCGCACATCGTAAACCTTCTGACGAACAGGCCCAATCTCTGGCGTATTCAACATGTCGCTGTGATTCATCAAATCCTTCACGACCGAGCGCCTTCTCTAGGCGATCAAGGCTGGCCAGTAGAGTGAGGAAGTTGGCGTGCCAAAGGGCCTGTAAGCAAAATTTATCGACGTGACGATCCGGACGCTGGAGTGGATGGAGGTGGTCCTCGTAAAATTTGATTAGAGAAGGTTGGAATTTCACCAACAGTTCTGCCTTACTCTCGAACGCATTAGCATCGCAGATAGCCGACCCAATATCCCCCAGAATAACGTATGCTCGAAATCCGATTGAGAGTGTGGACGGCTCAATCACTATGCGGGATTGCTCAGTTCGGCAACGGACCATCTTGCACCATTGCTGAACGGTTGGCGCTAGCCAAAGGTCGTCATCGGCGACCAAACCAGTTGTCCGACGCCTGAGAAGCGGCTCACCCAGGAAAAGCTCGGAAAATTCAGCATCCAATAACGAGATGGCCGCCCATAATCTGCGTAGAGCTAGCCTTAGTGCATTGTTATCGAATACGAGAGTTTAACTGACCTTATCTGCTCTTCTGTCTGTGACCAAGCTCTCCAGGCCTTTTCGGGTGCGCGTTCAAGATCGTCCATATTGATATATTCAATTGCGGGACGTTCATTCATGAAATATTTCCTCCCTCCCCACTAAACCTCTGAGTATCTGCTGTAAGAGTAATGACTGATGAGCTTACAGTAATTATTGTTCCATGAAAGGTTTGCACGGTCAAGAGGTCTTTTGGTCTCTTTAATGGGTGAGCAGTGTGTGCAGCATGACAGTTTAGGAGGAATTGCTTACCCCTGTCAGCATGCCAAAGGTCTGTCCAATCAAAGCAGCCTGCACCATAGAGATTGCTTCAGATTTTTTTTCTCCGATTAGATATGTTTCCCACTTTTTAACTTAGTGAAGGGCTGATTGGGTATTATTGGAGACAAGTACGAACCGAAGAAAGTATAGCTTTATTAAGCGTTTCAAATATGTGGATTCCTTGCTGAGTTGCACTGCTTGAGCCCAGAAAGAGGCTCCCCATCGAGCATATGGAGATGAGAAGTAGGGACCTCTTGACAGAAGGACGAAATGTCGGTTGATGGATTATTGGATATATCTCATTAAATCGAGTGAAGTACATCCGAATACATTTATTCTGGCCAAGTCAGCACGAGGGTTAAAAGTCCACGGGATACCTGGAAGACGTACCAAAAAGTCAGTTGATGGCAATGGATCTGTGGGGACACGTTGCTGTAGACGCTGGGCCAAGTTTTCACGATATGTCTCGTCTATGTGATTCCTTTCGGGCTTGCTGGCTGGTGTATTGTAGCCTGTGCCAACGCCTTCGATATAGGTAAACCAGCGTCGCCGGACGGTATCTTCCTGTCTTCCGGGGACTGAAACAAGCACTTCTGAAGATCGAGGGGTTAACATAAAAGGTTCTGCCACCGGTACAACAGGTGGTGCCTCGATGTTCATGGTGGATGCGATAACAGAGGCATTCAGTGCATCTAAGTCGAAGTCGTTATCGGCTAACCAGGTTGACGGCGGTGATATCCAATCTAATGGCCAGTTTTCAGTGGGATGCAAACATGACTGAGAATTAGCCTGATCAGAAGAGTCCCCTAAGTGCTCTCTAGTTAATGGCCATAGCTCCGGTTGATGAAATGTCTCATACAACGTGGCCGTTCGCGCCACGGGTGTTTCAATCGGCGGTGCACATGATAGATTGTCTTGAGTAGGCTGGACATCATGTTGAGCATTCATTGAGGATACAGAACTCTGTGGCGGATCTACCATAGATATTGTGGGAAGGTCATGGTCCCGCCGGATTGAATTCTGATCAATGCGACTTAATATGCGCGATGAGTCCTGCTGCTCCGTCTGCAATGGATCGAGGGATCCATGGGATCTAGAGTGACGGAGGAGGGAGTCACTAAAAGGTCAGCGTTTCTATATGAGCCACAATTTTGGTGTTTGGTATCCTGCATACTAGCGGGTGAAAGTCTTTTTGCATATGTCGCATGTAAAGGGCCGTTCGCGCGTATGCCGTCGGATATGCCTTGCTAAGTGATCTTCCTTGAAAAATGACTGAGAGCACCAGGGACAGATCCGCTCACGCCTCCTACGAGCTGGAGGCGACATAATCAAGTTATTGGAACCTCTGAGATGCGAGATCCATGGCCGTGAATCTGTGAAGTTGCGGAGTCGGCTGAGGAGAGGGCACTGCACTCACTACTACGGAACGGTATTTGGAGATGTGAACACCATATTACCAGTAATTGTAACGAGGCATTTGTTTTAGTTGCTGGACATCCATTCACCTTGAAACTGGACTAACAAGTTAATCAATTTTATTGGTTCGTTACTGTGCAACCACAACATTACCTCGCAATAGTAGAATTAAAAAGAGCCCCCATTGTAGCCGTTGAACACGATATTTTCAAAGGTGGTCTAGTAGTGTATTACCGGAAACATGCATCCATAGGTCCCGCAGGTCCCGCAGACATACCCCGCAGTCAATCCCCAGAGTGGATGGGATCCCCCATGCCCCTCCGTGACCAGCTGTGGGAAAGTAGGTAGCCATTGAGATGGGACTTAGGTAAGGACTATGGCCATAGACGCACGGTGGGGTTGTGAACGGGCGCGTAGGGGATAGTATTAAGTCGGCACTTGGTTCCCATTCATCTCTCCTCTTTACCCCAAACGCGTGGAGCACGAAACTAAGATGGATGGGAGTGACTGGGAAACTACTGAAATCCTTATATGCGGCTGTGGACCAACAGGTGCCCTATTATCCGCTTATTTGGGCCAAATGTCAGTCTCGAACGTGGTGCTTGAGAAAGAGTCTAACATCACCACCGATCCTCGCGGCATTGCTTTAGATGAAGATGGAATACGGATTCTGCAAGGAATAGGGTTATACAATTCCATCTATAGTGAGATAGGGACCTGTTAGTGGCCCTGCACCTGTTGTGACACCAGTCCGTCGACAGCACAGCTGATTCTCCTTGATCCAGGCATGGGAAAGTTCAACTTTATCAGCGGGTCGAGCACCGAGCTGAGAAGAGATCCCTTTCTTGCGATGGACTACAACACTGTGAGTCCTATTTGCCGGCGGTCTTTTGAGCAACTTCTAACCAAGATAGACGGCCGGAGAATCAGGACATGTTGGGTATATATGCCACAAACAACCCATCTTGGAGAAGAAGATCAGGGATGTTATGTCTGCTTCTCCTTTATCTTCCCTGAGACCTCAGTCGATTGTTACAGATCTCAGAGAAGATGACCATTGGACATATTGCACCTACCAGGATGTGGAGGGGACCCAGCATAAAATCCGTGCCCTCTTTTTTGTTGGAGCAGATGGAAAAACTGGATTCACACGTAAACGGTATCTAGAAGCAAAGGGAGTTCGCATGGAGAAAGTGACCGAGTAAGTGATCTGTATCTGTCACCGATTTGGTGCATTTTGTTGATGGATACACCGCCAGTGTGTTCTATGATGAGACATGGGTTGCGTTGAACTGGAAGCTCACTCTCCCTACCCCCACAACTCACCCATCCTTTCCACTCTGGAAGCTAGGGTATAGTCCGGAGCAAGTCTACGACCTGTTTTTCCCGGAAGAATTCCGGTTTCTTTGTAACCCGGCTCGCCCTGCTGTATGCGGTCGTTTCGGACTTCCTGACGACCGTCTTTGGAGGTTCGAATTTTTTGTTCGCCCAGAAGAAGATGGCTCTTATATGGCTACACGGGAGATGATTGAGAAAGTTGTGTTCCCATATATAACACACAGCGGGAGCAAGTACGGGTAGGTCAACACGATATCTGTGTGACTACTCGTGATGCATACTGACGCTATAGAATTCGCGAGAACGTACGGTTTCCCGAAGATTGCATCGATATCCTGAGGTCTCGTCCCTTTGCGTTCTCCGCGCGTAGCTGTAACGTATGGGCCAAAGACCGGGTGATCCTATGTGGCGACTCCGCTCATGTTTTCCCACCTTGTGAGATCTCTTATTACCGCACATTATTGACTGATTCTCATTATTGTAGTTGGTGGCCAGGGAATTGTCTCAGGCTTTCGTGACTCCATATCATTGGCTTGGCGGCTTGCCATGCTATGTCGATATCATCCCTATGACAACAAGGTCCACCACGACGTTTTGAAACTCTGGTACCAGGAGCGCAAACAGCAGCTGGAAAAGTCTCTAGCAGCAACTATCGAGAACGGCAGGTTTGTCACTGAGGGTCATCCCCTCAAGGCATTGGTCAGAGACTGGTACTTCTGGTTCGTTCAGCTTATTCCAAGCTGGAAACGTGAACTTGAACTTGGCAGACGACGGAACTGTACGGTGCGTTATACATATGCTCAAGGGATGCCTTTCATTCCCAGTTTGAATGGCGGTCTAAGCCTCCCTCAAGTTTTTTGCAAGCGAAAGAACAACGATGTTGTTTTTTCAGATGATGTCGTATTTTCTTCCGGGCAGAATGGGCTCTTCCGAATGTTCGTGTACCTACGCGATACAGACGAGGTCGAGAGTGTCTGTGAGGCGTTAAGGGAAACTGAACGGTTGTCCAAAGGGTTAATAACAGCCAGGAACGTTCCAATCATCTTTGACAGCTTTGACATGAGCAGCAAGGAATTGGATGACAAAAATTTCTTCCAGCTGGCCACTGGAGAAGAATTTGCAAAATCTTCGTTGTGCAATGGCCGTCCAGCACCAATGCTGTATAATCCACATCTCCTTCGTGATGCAGTTTGCGGGAGATATTGCATCGTTCGACCTGATCGCTTTATTTTCGCAACTTGCAATGACCAGGAAGAACTCTATGGAGCGATTCGCGACATGCTCGCATACTTGCAGCAGACCAATACTTAAATTAATCCTTGACAATGATTATCGTAATCAGTGTTAGAGCTCAGGACATATAACAATACACATTAACTTAACCATCACTATACCCTGAGTGACAGGAGCCGTACTCTGGCATATCTGGCATACTATATTCGGGTGCCTCGATCAATTCTCATTAAAGTCACTTTGATAGCTTATCTCAATTCGCTCGTTATGTAAAAATGTAGTTTTTATTAAAGCTATACCTCTGCTCTACGACCTAAGGATCGACCAAAAAGATAACAAAGCTTCGGACTCAGAGTTTTGTTATTTCCCGGTGGAACAAAGGGGGCCGTAGTCTTTTCCTGGGAGCAGCTTTTGATACCACGATTGGCTTCCAACACACGTTGGGCAATAGAAAAAGTTGGTCGGGTCGTATTTCATCTTGACCATGGAAAGAGGTAGGTAGTTCCGTAGAAATCCGTCTTCCACAGAGGATCGCTGCGGTCCGCCTTCATTGGTCCGTTAGTGACAGAGTGACTATTTAACTTGAAAGATTTTTGACGTACTTCATTGAGGTAGCTCCCGAGGAAGGGGCTGAGTTTTCGCATGGCGAAACTCTTTTTATACGAGATATCCGATGTGACTGTCTTGATCGTGGTGACATCGGCCTCGGAGGACCACATCCTAGATACCACTTCCACCATATATGTAGAGCGCCATGCGGGGTTTAAGCCAGATAGTGAATCGTGCTTCTTAACTGCACCCCCACCATTCAACTCCACGCTCATGAGGGTCATTTCCTCTGGTGATCCGGCGATTGTGCTTATCATTTCACGAAGAGCTGTACGATCACCTGCTAGTGCTTTCTTATCAAACATGTGCGATGTCATGGCCATATTCGGCGTACCAACAGACAGCTGCTGGCCGGACATAGCGGTGTAGTACGCTGGATAACTGGGAAACTCGATCCAATTGACGGAAACGAACAGGCTGCTACCATTGAGAGCCTGAAATTTGTGGAGAATAGGATCAAATGCCTTTTTAGCATCATGCAAAGATATGCCCATTGCCGCAAGAGCATGAGTATATCCCACAGTTTCGTCGCCAAAAATCGGGGTAGGACCGTTGATGGACCACGTACCGTAGCCAGAAAAACCTGCGTCATTGATAGCGGGATATGCCTCGTGGAGATCAGTAATAGCATCTATCAATTTTGAAATGTCGTTCCCTAGAGGGGATATCGTAAGTGCCTGCGCCACAACTGGCTTGGACGGGTACGCCTTGATTGTCATTGATAAGGGGATAGCCACCACTCCCAAACAAAATACAAGTTTGTTCTATTTACATCACCTTTATTGGCTTTGGCTATTCCATCATTTCGACTATTCTGCTTATGATACGCCTGATTCTATGTGATGATGGGTTGCCTATGGAGTATTTCCTCTTGGTGATCTTGACTCTGGATTTCAATTATTTAATTTGCGAGGTCCCCTTTTGGCCCCCATGCTTTAACGCATCAATATCCAACCTTGCGCAATCAATGACTACCCCGGTCTTAGTCCCTTGATACATGGATCATGAAACGTTAGATTCTGCTAGTGTGTATACAATGGTGTTGAGGAACAAATTTTTAACCCTACTATACCCCTCTGATAGGGATTTAATAAGTGATTTAGGGAAAACTAGTCTACGGATTCCGCATAACGTACCGCAGCCATGGCATCCTGAGTTTTATAAAAGCCTTTTTTGGGGGGCTCAACTCATCAACTAGGATTAGGATTATTTCTTCCCCCAGCTTTTCTCGCTGCACTGCCCTGATGCGAATTTCTAAACCTCGGCGTGTCGCCGATAGTCTCTCACAACATGGCCTTGTCGTGATAATCTGGATAGGCGTTGCCGCCGGCATCCTGTTAGCTTTAGTTCGAATGTACATCCGCGTTAAAAGGATGGGATCCCTTCTTGCGGACGACTACTTCGTCCTTATTGCTCTGGTCTATTTATTTCATTGCATACGCAACTTTGATGACACTGCAGGCACCTCATCTATATTATACGGCTCTAAAGCCGACAGGACCAGACATATACTTTCATGGCACTTTTTACATCAGCTACGAATTTGCCGTTATAGGTATATTCTGGTCGGTGTTGTGGAGCATTAAGGGCTCATTCCTGGCGCTTTATTGGATGATTGCAGGTAGTCTGTCTCGATATCGATGGGTGTGGATTGGAATTACAACGTTTTCCGTGGCATCCTATATTGCCTGTTGGCTATTGTCAGCATTGAACTGTCATCCACCGTCGGACTATTTCAAAATTGGTAAAATAACCACTGCCGAGAGCAGACAAGGGAGATCGTTGACGTTGTCATCTAGGCCAGTGCAATAAAGCTATCGACCAGCGCAGTGCAGCGCTTACTATCTCATTTAATACAGTTGTGGATATTGTGACGGATATCATGAGTATACGCATTTTAACCACCTGAAGTAATTGGACGCTTGGGCTAACTCTCTCTGGCCGTGCCAAGTTATGAGTATTGGACTACGTATGGTTTGGGGCACAAGCATTACCCTACGGCAAAAATTTGGAATTGGCATGATTTTCTACCTGGTCGTCTCCATAATAATAGCAGCTATTGTCCGTATGGTCGAAATTAGCGACAAAGCCTATTCTGATATTGTTAGGGTTGGAGTTTGGAGCGTTGCCGAGTCATCGATATGTATGCAACTAAGCCTTCTGACCAGAGAGGATCTAGATGCTTACGAAGTCGGTATATAGCCATGATTGTTGGTTGCCTGCCGCCATTCAAGGACCTCTTTTCGCACGCCAGTGGCTCTTCAAGAGATATTGTGAGCCGCGGGAACCCATCTAACAGACCTGGTGGCTTTAGCCGTATCTACAATGCATCTGGAAGTGAAATCCTACTGCCACTCGACGAGCAAGGTTCTTATCGGGATACGGAATACGAAATGCATTTACGAGACATAGGTAAGGCGAATGGACGGAAAGGGTTTCAAGTTCAGGGAGCGTTAGCGCCTCCAGGGCTGGCCGACTAGTTGCTACTCGGAAGACTCGAGAATTTTAACGTACGGAGTACATATGTTTGGCTGGGGCTGCTTATCCATTAATCAGTCTTTCTGAATAAATTTTGAATATTCAGTTGGAATGCAGGGATAGGATACACCCATTAGGTCGTATCATTAATAGGTGATAGTCTGCACCCACCTCATGAAGCCCCACTGTGAGGTACGGTTAGCTATATCTGCGTATGTGTCCCGCGAGATGTAAGCAGCGGGACCGGTATATCACGCTACATGAGGCGTGCGGGGTCCCACGGGGATATAGGAGAATCGCGGGACCGACACATTTAAGAATATAACCGGAGAAGAAACACCTTCATAATTATCCCAATGACGATAATACGTTTATTTTACCCATAGACATAATGACACAGGTGTTTTGGTCCTGAAGAACAAGAAAATATACCTTGCTGACAACTGACAGTCAGCGACCCCAGTTCCATGTCGTGGAGCATCAGTTCCGGACATCATAGCGATCGGGCCAGACCAAGAGCCGATTACTGCATGGAGACAGAGATGCGGCATCCAACCAGACAAACAGATTCGTCTGATCAAATTGGCGCATATGCGGTATCAACATCCTGATCTTGACGAGATAACAACTTTCTTACAGGGTGGAGACACGTTCAAATCCATCGCGGATGTGTTATACTAATGGTTCCACAGATTTCGGCATGCAAGTTGCAAAGAGGACAAATGATCAGATCTGGTATCGGGGTTACGGGACCGATCAATACGTCTACTACGCAAAGAGGGGCGAGAAAAAGTTCCTTGGGGGAACCTTTGAAGTAGAGTCATATACAGACCTGGAGAAGTTCGTTAATATTTCCAAATCTTTCGTGTTATATGAAAGATTGAACTAATTTTGGCAGAGCCATGCAGATTCACGGTGCATCCGCTATCCAGGAACTTACTGACGCACCTGGTGGAGGTTATATGACTACACTTATTGACCCTGAAGGATTTCCTGTGAACCTGCTCTACGGCCAGGAGGCCTCGGATCCAGGTGAACACCCTGAAAGCCTGGTATTCAACACGGACCGCGACAAACCACGGATTCGCAAGTTCCAGCGATTTGTTGAGGGGCCTGCCTCTGTTCATAAAGTAAGCCCGTCGACGGTTCATTTGCTCTCTATATATTGATTTGTCTATAGTTGGGTCATTACGGGCTGTGCGTGAAAGACTTTCCGGCGACAGTGAAGTTTTATACCACAACGTTCAACCTGGTCCCCAGTGACTTCTTATATGTTGAAGAAGGTCAAGGGAGGACTAATGTGGCAGTATTTGCACACATTGACCGGGGTTCTGACTATGTCGACCATCACTCATTCTTCCTCAGCACAAATGACACGTCCCATGTCCATCATTGCTCCTTTGAAGTTCACGACTTTGACACCCAGAAACTTGGGCATCAGTGGCTGGCGAAGAAAGGCTATACATCTGTTTGGGGAGTGGGGCGGCATATTCTGGGGTCCCAGATATTCGATTACTGGTGGGATACAACTGGAAACATGATCGAGCATTACGCAGATGGGGATCTCATCAACGAAGATACCCCCGTTGGATATGGACAAGCCGGAGATGCATCCCTAGCCGTATGGGGTCCAGAAGTCCCAGGTTGGTTTTTGAAGTAACATCCCTAAGGGACCTAGCGCTGTGGGAGAATACATGAGATTTCCTGTGTTCATATAGTTGCCAACCTGTTCGGATTTAGTACTCCATAAAACTAAAATATACATCTGGAAGAGTTCTGGTTACTAGTCATGTTGGAATAAATGGAAGCAAACCCACCTTCGCGACAAGTGTAATCTTGAGAAACCTTTTACCCATGAAACCAGCCTGATAATCCGCCTATAGTCAATCAGATAAGACACGCATCAAAAAAATGCATAAGCTGTACGAAGCTCCCTGTTTGGAACTGAATCAACTGTATTCCGTTTCAATTTACATCTCGCTAGAATATAGTTCATGTCTACTTTTCAATATATATATAGGTGACAATTTTCTATCCAAAGAGACATGCGTCACTGGATATCCACAGATGGAGGCCACCTCATTCATATCGCACCTTGTTAGTCAACGTGCCGATTTTCTCTATATACACCGAAAATTCGTCACCATCCTTGAGCACCTCCCGGGGATTCTTGAAATAACCGATTCCAGCGGGAGTACCTGTCAAAATGATAGTACCAGCCTCTATGGTGGTTCCTTGTGATAGATATGAAATTTGTTTCTTGACAGAGAAGATCATATCTGTTGTATGCCCGTCTTAAGCAATGTTGCCATTGTGGATGCCTCGGATCTGAAGGGCCTGCGGATCTGTAATCACAGACGACGAAACAAGGACAGGGCCTATTCAGTTTCAGTTAACTCTCACTATTCCATGTCCTCAATAGGGAGCACAGAGAGTTAACATACCAATTGGACAACTCCCATCCAACCCCTTGGAGAAGGACCACTGAGCCGTCGCCATCTGCAAAGCGCGAGCCGATACATCATTTGAAGCAGTATAGCCCAAAACGTAATCCAGGGCCTCCTCCTCGGGAATGTCCCGTCCAGTCTTGCCAATTATGAGACATAATTCGGACTCGTAGTCGCTGGTACCGTCTTGTGCGCATTTTGGGATGTTTATAGTAGCCGGATAGGGGTCTGCTAGTGCTGACCGTGGCTTGGTGAACAAGACAGGAACCTTGGGGAGGGACAAATTTGCCTCTTCGGCATGGTCCATATAGTTTAACCCCAGACAGCGGATATAATTGCATTGTTCAGTGCTCACTGGGGAGAGGAGCTGGCATTCATTGTTAACAATGTAAGCTTAGAGAGGTAGACTGAGAAATTACCTGCTTGATGTGCATGATTTGACCCTTAATTTCACCATCGAATATAGTTCCCGATATCAGATAGACAGGGATCTCGACACCGGCAATGATGTCCTTCCCAGCATCGCGGGAGGTGTCCACCAACTGGCCGAGATGGACATGGTTGTCCTCTACCGCAACAAACCGCACGAGATGAGTCCAGGGGGCCATGGCTGTATATTTACGACTCAAAATGATTCATTGTAATTAGCTCTATACTACAGGGTCCTTAAATATGTCCTATAATGATTTTGTGTGGTATCGCGGGACCGTGGGGGGCGGGACATTCCAGAGAGGACGCTGCGGGACATACTACGATGGCTATTTTTCAAGCAAAGATTCGCCATTTTATTTGGAAGCCTTCACCAGCTTTCTTTTACTTGTACTGAGCGCTGTTCGACAGATTTCCGAGGGTCAGCATACCTATCAGGATTTATGCATTTGTTTTCATTTTGTACAAGGACTTTTAATGGAAATCTATCGAACAATACCATGGGGAATAGAGAGTATACCCTGCCTTCTCTAATGAAGAACAAAATCTGACCAACTTGAAAATGTGGTCTAAGTAAGGATAGGGATACTTGATGTTGGCCAAGCACAGTGACGGGCGGTTCCGCACTGTATATCCAGCTTGCTGACCTCTTCGCTACCTTCAAGGTTGCATTGGAACACCACTATAATTGCCCCATGGGGAAGAAATGCCACCATTGGGACGGCCAGAAATTGCCGAAATGGTGACTTTATCAGGATCGGCAGTCGGCAAGCACTAGTGCAGCGCTATTGTTGCGGTAGCGAATCCTTACTGCCAAACGCGCCCCAAGAATGCTACCAAGAGATGCTTTATCATCGCTTGGCCTGCCATAAAGGGATGTAACGTCAACAAAACATCCCCACACAATGCAACAGCCAAGATCCGACGATATGGAGAACTTGCGGAGTGGTCGATGTGTATAAAAAAAACCCTACGACATCAAGAGGGGAGTTTCTTTCACACGAGCTGATCGTTTGTTCATCATGCGGTCCGTAATCCTCCTGTCCGCGATTGCAGTCGCATCCGCCCTGCAACCCCTTCCGCCAATTCAATGGACTCATTCCGGCCATGGCACAGGTGATGGGTTCGATATCACGGCCATCGACCGCACGATTTACATTCAAAATGATTTTGCATCGCAACGTGATCAAAATGGGCTGACTTTGATTCCACCATCCGCGATCGAGTTCGCTGACACATTCCGTCAAGACCTGCAGGAGGTGACTGGTCATGCTTGGGCCGTCAACAGTGTCGATGCTTTCCCGAAACATCGATCGGGGATTTTTTTAGACAACCTCGATCATTCCCAGAGGCAATTGACCTACGAGAATGGTGATCCTACCGAAGAAGGATATGAACTAGAAGTTGAAACGGATCGCATATCCATCCGCGGTTCTGGTGCTCGGGGTATGTGGTGGGGAACACGAACATTACTGCAACAGCTGTTGATTGCGGATGCGGACAATGGCCGTATTCCATCTGGTCGTATTGTCGACGCGCCATCGTTCTCTACAAGAGGATTCCTACTAGATGCTGGAAGAAAGTGGTATTCGCCTGCCTTTCTGAAAGACCTCTGCACATATGCTTCGTTCTTCAAGATGTCCGAATTCCACTACCACACCAGCGACAACTACCCACTCAGTCGTGGCCATAACGAGACATGGCAGGATGTCTATGCACAGTTTTCTCTGCACCCGGACAACCCTGAGCTACAGGAGCTTGTTCAGAGACCCAATGAGACACTGTCTCGTGCTGACTACGAAGACCTCGAGAATCACTGTGCCCAACGGGGTGTCACTGTCATTCCTGAAATTGAAGCCCCTGGCCACTGTCTATTCCTCACAAAATGGCGGCCCGAGTTGGCCCTCGAGGACACGAAGGATCTCCTGAATTTGTCACATCCGGATACTGTCCCTCTCGTCAAGTCCATCTGGTCGGAATTTCTCCCCTGGTTCCACACGAAGGAGGTCCACATTGGCGCAGATGAGTACGACTCGACCCTCGCAGACGACTACATTGATTTTGTAAATGAGATGGCCCGATTCGTCAAGGACACATCAGGTAAGAAGGTCAGAATCTGGGGCACATATGAGCCTTCTGAGACACGCACAATCTCAAAGGACGTCATCATCCAACATTGGCAGTACGGGCAATCGGATCCCATTGCGTTGGCAAAACAGGACTATGAAACCATCAACTCAGAAGACTGGTGGGCGTACATGTCACTGAAAAACGACCACATGCCCATCCTCCCCGCTCCGTACCCGTACCTCTTCAATAACACTCGGGTGCTCAACTTTGCCGATAGGGTTGACTGGCAGTGGTCTCCTGCCCTCTTCAACCCGTATAATACAACTGAGCAGCCAGTTGAAAAGCCGATAATGGGCGCTATTCTGGCTGCATGGAATGACAACGGGCCTGATGCGACTACCCAGTTGGAGGCGTTCTATGCCATCCGCAATGGTATTCCTACGGTCGCTTCTCGTTCATGGTCGGGGAACCGTGGACCGAAAATCCTCACTTCTAGCTTGGCTTCCTCAATGAGTATACTCACTTCTCACGCAGTCGCACAAAACCTTGACCGGAACCTGGAAGTAGCAGCTAACGGAACGCATGGCGTGGTTCACTGGACCGCACCTGGAAGCAACAAGACAAGTCAAAAGACCTATCTTGGATATGGCAGCAAAGGAATGAATTATACCTTGGATCTGGACGTGGCCGGTCCATTCGTGCTCTCTTCTAGCGACTGCACCCTTTCGTTGTCTCCCAAAGGCGCATTGACCTTCACCTCGGACGGCTGGGATTACCCTCTTCGCTCCGTGTCGGAAATGGACGGCTTCGACGCCAGTTATCCGGGCAGAATCTGGACAAACGAAACTTCATCCACACATGAACCCGTAACCGTGCCCCTGAACAGCCATATTACCATCCGGACCGATGTCATCGGTGGCAGTCGGGTTTGGGTGAACGGAAACTTCGTGGGCCGATTTGAAGTTTTCATTTTTGGCGGCAAGAATACTTTGTTCTCATGGAGCCAGATGGCTTTTGTTGCGCCCTTGCAATGGATCCAAGGAAAGGTGAATTGGTTACGATTGGGAGGATTTGATGGGCAGCATTAGCCGACATGGCTTGGATGTATGCCGACCTCTCGAACAATTTCATTGAATAATTCCGGAGCAAAACGTCCGGGTAAATCTGTATATTACCTTCCCCGCCCTCCATAGACCCAAGGGCTTGATGTCAGCGAATTTTTAGCTATTATCCGTCCATTTATCCAGGCCTTGCCCCTGCATCCCCGCATCCATGTTTACTAGCCAGTGTTAACGTATTCGGTAAGCGAATCGGCCATGTAAGCGAGTCGGCCAGCTTCCCTCCCGACCCACCTCCAGGTGAGATCTTAAGCCTCTATTCACAAAAAAATTGCATTTCTATATAAAATATAATTAGAAAGTGGATTATGACACCTAACCCTAGTATGTCCCCGAATATAACCATTAGAACACTGCGGTAGAGCTCGCACGCGTGACCCAACTGCAGAAAGCGCTGGATTTATAGAGATAGCATCCTGAGTATCCTGAACCTCACTCTCGCGCTGCAGTCGCTCCAAACCCTCCTGAATTGTACAGCCCCCTGATATAGCTAGCTGCTTAATAGAGCATTTTTGCCTTTGAAGCTGCTTCTCATAGAACCGCGTAAATCGCGTATGTGCTCCCGCGTAAGAATAAGATCATTAAGATATAATTCATGACCTTTAATAAGGTTATCTGTTCGCTTTTCCAGGGACGGAAGACGCTATTTAAGCAGTGTATTTGCTATAGATGCCTGCTATTCTAGCTGCCTGGCAGTGTAGGGGGCTTCAGTCGAATATTCATCTCACTAAATACCCTCTCTAGATTGAATGGAACTAAGCCAGCTGCTCCAAAGCTATTCTAGATAGTTTCTGCAATAAAAGCACTCTTATGACTGCACGAAACATCTCTAAAAAGTTATATTATTAATGTAATTGACGCCCATACGTGTCTCCTTTTCCACTAAGCCTTCATCTTCGTACGCACTCTTTAGTGGTACAAAATAGCTTATATATAGAGGCTATAGCTTATGAGAAGGATAAGTAGGAATACAGATTAAAATAATATCATTTTTACTGTATAATTAATTGAATTACGACGTACCATAGCCACTAAGATCTAGGAGACGGTATTTCCCCAGTTATACACCTATTTCTCTCCGATTAACTGGATAGGTATAGTATTACGCTAAGCAAGGAGAATCTCGTACATGGGATGATCGAGGGGGCACTCCGCTTAAATCAGGGATAGAACCGACTACTTAAGCGATTACTCTTTAGATTGAGTCAATTTATAACTATTAGCGCGTGATTCTGATCGATATGTCTTCCCACGTAGTCGATCTTTGTAAAGTTGAGCAAGAAACATTATAAACGTACGCTGCTTTACGAATATTCCGAATTCCTTACTTTTCTGAAGCTGATATAGTAACTAATATCCTCCCCTCTTACTCAGCTAATTTTCTTGATTTTTGAAGCGCTTTTCGGAGGCATGGTTGGTGGTTGACTTGAGCGAGATTTTTGATCGCGGCTAAAAAGCGTGAGCTGGCCGACTCGCTTACGTGGCTGATTCCCTTACCGAATACCTTGCTGATTCCTCGGACAAGTGGAACCGTGAAACGGGAAAAGCAATAACGCTGGCTTATAAGAAAGCCAGGTCTCAGCACCATCGGCAGTGTATAGATCTGAGGCTACCTCAAAGCACTCTTTGCATCCATCTAGATTAGTGCCATGCGCCAATTTCCCCTGTTGAGCTTCCTCGCTTTGGGTTTCGACCTGAGCCTTGGACTTCCGGGACAAGGGTGGGGTCCACGGAAATTCAAGTCGCTTGTTACTTTTGGAGACAGCTACACCGATGACTCCCGTCTGAATTATTTAGGTAGTCATAACGGGGCCGCGCCGCCAGTGGGCTGGGAGCAGCCGGTAGTATGTACTCCGTGACCTAATACTGAGTAGAATATAAATTGGTTACTGAGAAGGATACAGAACAATAACTCTGCTTCAGGGGGGTATACCTGGGGCTATTTCGTGGCTGAGGCCGCAAAAGTGAACCGATACAACTATGCTGTCAGTGGTGCCGTATGCTCAAACAAAATCACGCCCCGAACATTTTCCACTATCAATGCACCATTCCCGTCGGTACTGGAATATGAAGTTCCAGCATACGTGGCAGACAGCAAGTATAAAACTTCGTCGGGAAAGAAATTCCTCGACATCCCGCCCGAGGAGACTGTGTATGCGATCTGGATTGGGACCAATGATTTGGGAAACTATGCCTTCCTGACGGACTCTCAAGTTGCCGGAAAGACAATCCCGGATTACGCTAATTGCATTTACGACGCTCTCGAAAAAGTGTACAAAAATGGGGGAAGGTACTTTATTATCATGAACAATGCGCCCCTGCAGTTGGCACCGATGTATGCGACCATCGAAAATGGGGGTACTGGGAAATCGCAGTATTGGCCCGATAAGCCAAGCAATGACACTCTATACAGCTATCGCATGTGGGAACAAGTTTCTACGGTAAACCAGGTGTTTGAGTATAAGACGCCGTTCGAGATGGTGGTCGCACGGCGGTACCCTGGGGCCCACTTTGCTGTGATGAATATGTACGGATTTGTATGTCAACTCTTAGTGTTCTCCTTGTGGTAAAAAGCTAACGCAATCTAGCTTTCCGACATGTATTATGACCCCCGGAAGTACTTTGATGGACAGGCCAATGTAACTGGGTATATCAACCACTGTACCCTGGCCGGGCAGAATTGTGTTCGGCTCGCCGATGAAGGCTCGTTCATGTGGTACGACACACTTCATCCGTCTGAGAAAACAGATAAGTTTATTGCACGGGAATTTCTACAAGTGGTAAAGGGAGTGAGTAAATGGGCAACATATTGGTGATTATGAATACGCATCTATACTTTACATCGGATTGTTAGAACAAGCCATTCGAACTCAAAATGAGATTGGAATGAATATGAAAGCATATTATCCGGTGCAGAACATAGCCATTCAGTGACCCGAAAATGGGTCTCCTTCTTAGGTGGTACTAAGTTAGACAAGTCACAATACATGTCAAGAGGTAAATCCTTATAAGACTGTAAATTTGTCCGTTTCATGTCATCCTGCCCGGAGGCCAACTCTGCCTTGCGACTTTCTGAGGTTTGATGATGCCCATCGGGGGCCCGAATTGCCCAAAGATGATATGATATCTGAACGGATAGGGGCTTCTGGAACGAACTATTAACATGGAACTGGCGAATCCCATCAATTAGCTCGGGCTCATAGAGCTTCGAATGAAAACTAGTTAGAGCACCTCCACTGTTCGGCTGCCGGCTATGACACAAGGCTCCAATCACAGAGCCGAAAGACCCAACATCTCCGAGACGAATCCCTATTAGGGTTAATATAAGGCAGAGCGCAATTATGCCTTGCGAAAATGAATGCAACTCCATATAGCCCGCACTCATGCAGTTCTACTCGCGTAGCATCCTTCCCACAGAAACAATGTATTCACACACTTAGGGCAGAATGTCCTCGCCCGAACATTGTCATGCACTCAAACCACCCCCACGACCAATAGCCATTCGACCGGAATACATCGCATCTACCGAAACGACCATAACCGTTACGAACCGCGCAGAGCCATGGCACTCGTTGGATTATTCCGTTGAGCACGAAGGAACGAGCATATTGACCGTATGTGGGCAGCCATGGAGTCTGGGGCAGCGAAAAGTCTTTCACGATCGGACAGGCCTACCTCTTTTTGAGCTCCAGAATCAATGGTACAATTCTTCAGCAATGTCTTTGACTCTCCCAGGCGACACCGAAAGGGAGATATTATCGGCGAAGCTGAGGGTTGCGGTTCATTCACCTAGCGCTGTCGTCACATTTGCGAACGCCTTGCGCCATACTGGGAGGAGTCCGGGTGCGAAGGAAACCCCTGATACTTCAGATGAAATTGATACTCCACATTTTGTGAAAATTGAGCTGCACAGATTAGACCTTGACAATATCGTTCAGGTGGTGGTTTTGGAAGATTGCCGTGTGGCATGTATCCATCGTGTCACTGATCGAGGAGCACTTGTTGAGGGCCAATGGCCACCGTTTCGCTTTCGCCCCAAGTGGAGAGTAACTATAGCATGCGGGATGGATATATCTTTAGTATGGCAACCTTTCAAACTGTGTTGATTCCCGCTAACTTACACTTCTCAGGTTGCAGTACTTGTCATCATTGCAGGGAGACGGACAGGGGCACTCGTAAACAATAGCCATAACTGAGTTGATTCAGGCGCACTATAACCAGAGTTCTGTACAGTGTGTATATTAATATGGAATGATTTTGTTCTGTAGGGGCGTATTATAGAATAAAATGCACACCAGCTTGTATATGTCAGTGCTCGCCCAGCCCAATGTTGGTTTCGCCGCTATTTTGTCGCAGACGTACTGGAACCTGGCCCTACCTTCAGGCTACAGCTTCACTGTGACAAAAACATAAATGGCATCCTTTGAAGGTGTGACGTGCTTATATCACATATACAAACTGAAAACTAACTGCACAGCATGCCACGAAAACTGGGTACAAGCCATTTACCCTGCAAAACACGATCAATGCGCGAGTAAGACATTTGGCTGAGTGTGTCTGACCGTTCTGTTAAAAGAGAACCCATGCTACTAATCTGTGCTGCCTCAACTTTAACTCGATGATAACGGCTAATCCTAGACAGGTCCTGCAATTTTTTCAAGTTCTCTTTGGAAGCCCCGTTGGTCAACACTCCCTTTATATGATGTTTCAAATTATTTGGCCGTCCATGCCATATTGCCCTGAGACGATTACATACCCCGTCATCAGGTCATCGATAACACCATAAAAAGAAAAGATCCCTCCACAGAGCACCTCTATTCCGTGATAGCACCATGGATATCCTTCATTTCTGCCGTGGAAGAAGATAATTAGGAGCTGGGTAAACCAAAGGGATATCATAGTGGATTCTTGCTCTACGGTCGGTCTCTACTTTGTAGTTAGTCTCTGTAGTCGGTTCATACCCTATGATGGGCTATCGGATCCACCTTTACTCATCCGTGCCGTTTTAAAGGAAGTGGAGATAAGTGGGCACGGAAAACTGGCAGAGTCATACTAGCAGGCGACAACAATATTCCTTAATTGAGTTACCCACAACTATCCCTCAATATAGGACGACGACCGAGTACAGGGATGGTTGTTTTTACACAAAGATAAGAGAAGGAAAGGTAAGGATTCAGGTCGAGACACTTTCTCCTCGGCCTTGCAAAAGGATCTTCGTGATTTTAGATCCGGTATTCCCTGCATCCGCCCTGACCTTTCCTTCAGGGAGACTCTGCCCTCGATGTCGGAAAAGGACGTCCAAGACCTTGTATCCATATAGCCCAGGGTTCTCTGCTGCTGCCTTAATCACCTCCTCAGTGACTGGGAGACTTTCTCCTCGGTGCTGGAAGAGAACCTCCATGATAATATATCCATACGATCCAGGATTCCCTGCTGCTGCCTTAATCACTTCTTCAGTAACTGGGAGATTTTCTCCACAGCGTTCGAAAAGAAGCTCCATAATCTCATCTCCATGAAGAGGATTCTCAGCTGCCGCCTGGACCACTTCTTTATTAACTAGGAGGCTTTTTTCATAGTGTCTGAAAAGAAGCTTTATGATCTTAGCTCCATGACGAGGATTCCCTGCTGCTACTTTCGCCACTTCTTTACTGACTGGGAGGTTTGCTCCATAATGTTCGAAAAGAAGCTCCATTATCTCAGATCCATACGATCCAGTATTCCCTGCTGCCGCCTTAACCACTTCTTCAGTGACGGGGAGACTTTTCCCTCGGTGTCGGAAGAGGACCACCATGAGATCGTATCCAACACGATAATCATAACGATCATCTGGTCCATCCCATTCTGTATAACTTTCAGTTTTCTCTGCGGCCACTTTGACCACTTCTTCAGTGACTGGGAGACTTTGCCCTCTGTGTCGGAAGAGGATGTCCAAGATTCTAGATCCAAAAATTCCGGGGTTTTCCACAGCCATCTTAACTACTTCTTCAGTGATTGGGAGACTTTCTCCTCGATATCGGAAGAGTACCTCTATAACATGCTTATCTGATGAAGTATTCCCTGCGGCCGTCTTCACTATTTCTTTAGTAATTAGCAGGCTTTCTCCCTTATGTTTAAACAGAAGCTCTATGATCTCAGCTCCACGTGTAGGGTTCCCTGCTGCAGTCTTAACCACTTCATCGGTAACTGGGAGACTTTCTCCTCGGTATTGGAAAAGGATCTCCATAATAATATGTCCATGCAATCCAGGATTCCCTGCTGCTGCCTTAACCACTTGGTCTGTAACTGGGAGGCTTTCTCCATTATATGCGAAAAGAAGCTCCATAATCTCAGTTTCATGTAATCCAGGATTCCCTGCTGCGGCCTTGACCACTTCTTCTGTAACTGGGAGGCTTTCTCTGAAGTTTTCAAAAAGAAGCTTCATGGTACTAGATCCATGTTCAGGATTCCCTGCTGCCGCCTGCACCACATCCTCAGTGATTGGGAGACTCTTCCCTCGGTGATGGAAGAGCAACTCCATAACTTTATAGGATCTTATGCATTCGTGGGATCCATGATTCCCTGCTGCCACCTTGGCCACTTCTTCGGTAACTAGGAGACTTTCTCGATGTTGTAAGAGGACCTCCATAACGTGCTGATAAGATGAAGTATTCCCTGCTGCCGCCTTTACCACTGATTCAGTAACCGGGAGGCTTCCTCCATTGTATTTAAATAGAAGTTCCATAATCTTAGCTCCATGTGTAGGGTTCCCTGCTGCGGTCTTAACCACTCCTTCAGTGATTGGGAGGCCTTCACCATAGTATTTGAAAAGAAGCGACATTCTCTGGGATCCATGTTGAGGATTCCCTGCTGCCGCCTTGATCACTGCTTCAGTGATTGGAAGACTTTCTCCTCTGTGTCGCAAGAGAACCTCCATAATGATGTGCTGATATGCTGAAGAATTCGCGGCTGCTGCCTTGGCCACTTCTTCAGTGACAGGGAGGCTGTCTCCTCGATGATAGAAGAGGACCTCCATGGTCTCATATCCATATGTTGAAAAATTCCTCGCTGCCGCCTTAACCACCTCTTCAGTGACTGGGAGATTTTCTCCTCGGTGTTGAAGAAGCACCTCCATAATGATACATCCGTAGGATCCATCGCTCTCGGCCACAGCGATGACGAGCTCTTCAGAGATTAAACGTTTTTCTCTGTGCTGTAAGAGAGTCTCCAAGAGTTTATTCGCTGAATATATACAATTTACCGAGGCGGCCTTGACCAGTCTTTGAGCACGTGGAGGTGCTGCTCCACCCGAACGGAGTAATTGCTCCAACAGCCTGTGTTCGGGGCTTTCCAGCTTCAATATACTTACCGCCATATCAACCTTGACCAATGCTAAATGATCCAGTCTGTTTTTGGTTTCGGAACGCTCTTCTCGGTAATGTGGTACTGCACCAATAAGTTCTGATGTAAATCTGGGCTGGCCCTGGTGCCCTACTCTATCATGGGGAATTCTCCACGTTAGACAGATGTCACAGATACCATCTGTAGAAAACCTTTTCCGAGACGGCCCATCCAAAAATTCTTGGTAGCTGCTTTCCTGAGGTGTCACTGTAGGAGTGATTATTTTGAAATGGTCTTTGCACACTCTGATAATGCTTGGCTTTGAAGCCCCTTGCACATGGCAGACAACATCGCCGTCCTGAATTAACTCTCCAGAAGCTTGGAGTATCCAATCAGTTTTCCATTTGTCCTGATAACCCCGTGACCGGCAAGTATCACTGAATAGGACTTTCACCGTTTGTTGGCCATATTGAGACCTGCGGCCCTCAACAGAGGTGATGTAACCTAAAATCCATCCTTTGCCTCTGATAACAGCAACTTCAGTATCAAGCCATGTCTCAACAGAACACCCAGGGAATATATATTGAGTGACCTGCTTGAAAACCACATCCCACGGGAGGTCATAATTTGGTTCTAGGGCGGTCGTGATAGGGTCAGCGCTTAAGCCTAGCAACGCATATACCTTGTCATGCTGCTTAGTAGCACGGTGATTGCAGTACATGCCAAGGAGTTCACCGATAGAGAAGTCTCCCCGTGAACCAAGCTCATATTTGGGCCGATAAAGCGCATCGTCTATGAGACTTATGGCCGGACCAACCATGGCGAGGAAACTGGAAGAGAGTTTCAACTTGCGGAGGCCTTCACAGAAAACATGCCCATTTATTTGAACAGAACCACATGTAATGTAAGTACTCCGTGCGACACCCACTTCCTGAAGCACCTGTTTCTCGGTTAGTGCTGCTATTGGGATTATACAGTAACCTTACCCAGATGCGACGAAACCAATCTCGCTGCAGCAAACTTAAACATGCATCATGGTTTTCTTCCGAGGTATCCATGCTTGAAGATATTTTCGATCCTCTTCCGAGAGAACGAAATGTGTCAAGGGCTTGTTCGCCATCTTCTTCGGCGTCTCCAAGCCAGACAATCACATGTTCGGCTAGTGCATAGATTGTCCGCATGAGCGGAATTTGTCTGTGTTTCTCGTCCGTGTTGTCTTGGTTAATACTTATTGCATCAACCCATAGCACTCTTTTAAGCCGTTTGTCTCGCAAGTGCAACAGCGCGGTATGGAGGTTCTCCGTAACGGGAAATATGGAGCCATTTAGCGTGATTGAGTGAGACTTCACCTCACTACCCCACACGTAGGAAAGCGCGTCGTAAAGGTGCTGTCCGCCTCTTGCCTCTGCTAAATTGTAGTCGAAGAGTTTGCATTTGATCGGGGCATTTTTGTCATGAGATGGCAAAAGGTGGATCATCCGAGTAGCGTTAGGCTCTGGAGGAAGGGATCTGTAAGTGAAGAGGGGCATGGTCGTTGAGACCCGTGTTGGTAAAGGAAGAAAAAGGCCGATGGAGCGGGCCCACGATACCCTGTTTGTTCAATAAGAGAGGTATCAGTTATTATCCTCATGGGAATTGTCTCAAACTGGAGATTTGATGAAAAACAGTAGTAACTCACGCTCGTAGGCCCAAGCAAACGGCTACCCCCTAGGAGCGTAATCCGTCAACAGAAGCCGTTGCCAAGCATGATTTTCAACAGCATACCAGAAAAAAGACAATATAAAGAAGGGCCATCATATCGAACTCGGAGTGCGCAGCCGCTTGGTTGTGGTCAAGCCTTCAGTGGAATCCTTCATTAAGAATTTTCGGGTTACCAACAAAAATGAAGTGGCGCGATATGACGATATGTTAAGTCGCACGGCAGAGGCGGTGTGCCACAGATGTAAGACGGCATGAGGATGCGCCATGCAGGCCCTGCGAGTATTGCCGGATGATAGGACATAAGACCCGGATCTGGCTGAAAGTGAATGTTGGCACGATCTACGAAGAGGGTAAATTCACCAAGGTCCAAGATACATTCAAAGCAAAGAATGGATGCCCGCGGTGCGCAGCTTCTGACTGAGATTGATATCAAATCTCTACTTGCGCGGGAACGGTATTATCGCGGTACGTCCCAGTGGGAAAGACTACGCGAGTCTTACCACACCGATGCGTCCCAGACATACATAGATAACATGGTATGAAACTATAGCGCACATCCGAGCCAGTTCCCTTTATGGTACCGTGACCAGCTAATATATTATACTGCACAGGCTCGAGGGAAACATCGACAGCTTCGTTTCCGGCTCCAATATAATGTCCAATAAAGGGACACATGCTACACACGCCATCTACCCGATTGAGGTACGCTTCAACAAGGATAAGGCAGTATCTGAGTGCACTGGAAGTATTAGCATTCGCTTCGTCATTGACGACACTGAATATGACTATGTCTCATACACACATTACACCTCGAGACTTCGGCGGGTGAAGGGCGCATGAAAGATGCTGAACCTCGAAGTCATTTATGAGCGCGACATGATCACTCCAATCGTGCCCTTCCATACACCCAACAACTTGGAGTTTGCTCCGACTGGAATGCGGGACAGTAGTAAGTGCATTGGATGGTTGTTGGCACGCAAGGGTTTCCGGATAAATCAAGACCTACTGGGTATCGATCGCCCTGCATCTGTGTCTATGTTGATGGGCATGTCGTGGTGTTGGCGGGAAGCATAGTCATTTCATGTCAGATATCTCGCCTGGGGTCTAGTTGCGTGGGCCATGCCAGTTAATGATTGAGCACTTTAGGTGGGCCGCCTATTCCAGCCTCGAAATGATTGCAAGATGCGTCAAAAGTGCTCTTTCCTTAGGTAACTATATCCTCTGTAGTGTCTCTCTTGAGCCGTGATATTGACCTTTTAAGAACTCTCTTTCATAGTCAAGGCAATATGTCGCATAAAAATGTATTCTACCACCGTATCACCTTTCTACAGGACTTGACTACCAAATACAGCTGTCAGAATATGAGCTGCACCGAAACTGACGGTTTTACATCCATGCCAGTGTGCTCACACCTTTTGCAGTCTGGCGGTCATTTTTAATCAGCAGCACTAATCCTCATCTGCAGGCCTAGTTTCCAGAGCTCACATTCGTGATATCGGAAAGCAAAACTACCTGACATATTCACTGTGTGCTGCAGCTGCACGTGTGCCTCAACCAAATTTGTAGGTTTTATTTAGGCTGGAGCGGTTCATCAGAGCTTATACCTACTAGATTCCGTTGCTCTTGTCATCTCTTGAGCTTTCGCTCACTTTCAGGGGCGTGCGATATCCTACGGTAAAATCCAGTTAGATACCACATAACTGAGGGTAACAGACCATTCTCGATCGGACTAAAACTGGTCATCTTTGACAGATAGACTGGCCAGACCGCAGGGAACGGTCTTGCTCCTCTTCGAGCTACAAGTATGAGGGGAGCTCTTTAACTAACGTCTTAAATACAACGCCCACTTATCTCAGACTTGAGCAGTCCAGAAAGAACCTAGTCACCTAGTCACTTTCCTGGAGGCTACAAAGCAACATTTCCCATCCCAATCTGTGCCTCCTGTCTAGGCCGATGGAGTACAACAAGTCCAACACTGCTACGTGTCAGTTTCTATCACCTACGTTGGGATCGTTGAGAACATACGTCACCGGTCTGCTTGGCATACTACGTGCACCAAGGTTAGTATCAATATCAACCGAGCGCCGACAAGAAGAACTCACAGATGGTTCGGGGCAGTCTGGCCTGTTAGCATAACAGATCTTGAGACAGATGTCGGTATCGGCCTGAGGGGCAGCAATAGCCGAGCTCGAAAAGACTGCCAGGGCAGCGGCAAAGATGAGAGAGAGCTGCATGATGAAGTTAAAGAATAACTAAACCTGTTCAAAGTTAATAGCCGGTGCAAATTGTGGAGGTTGGCGAGGGCCTTTTATAATTGCGGGCAGCCTCTCTTCAGCAAGAAGTACCGAGTGCATGTTTATCACCGCATTGAGCCTGTATTGGCATGGGCGCGAAGGATACGAGATGATATATCCAACACGAGATCTTGGCCAGGAATGTAATTTAATTATCCTTGCCGAGATGTGAAATTATGCCAGCCATCCCTTGTTTGGCCTGGGTTGTTTGCTTCAGGCCAAGCATGCAGAGCTTTGCAGCTCCTTTCTTCCACCACTTGTTCGAAGATCAGAACGAGGTTGAATTGCTCTGCATATTGAACCGTACTGCGAGACACGCCATACAATTCCCGCTTCAGAACGGATTCGAGGCTATTCGAGCGGATCGTCGCCCGGTTTATTGCTTGGAATGTGAACATCGAGAGAATACTGGTGAGCCATTCGCTAGTGATGCTCACGTCAGATTTCCTCTACATCTTAAGTAAAAAAAAATTGCAAGAGTATTATTGGATGTCATTACAATAGACTGGATGACCTTTTGATCCAAAATGATCAACTATGATGTGTCCCAAAAACTCGCACTCTGCCAGAAACGCACATACTGACGAGGTGTCTAGGGCATGTCCAGACGCGTGCGTGAGCAATGTTGGCTATTGCCTAAATAACGAAAAATCTACTCAAGAAATCGCAACAAAGGCTAAACATCCAGGAACTGCAACAAAATCTGACAATACGTGCGATTGAAATTCAACCATGAACCTGATTACACAACAGTTCCGGCGCCGATCAGGGTGTATGACTTGCCACCATGTTTGCATAAAACTCAGCAGTCCACTGCCGGGCTCTCCGGCCCCAGATGATCATCGGGATGGTCAGGGCTAGAATAATAAAACATATGCAGCCAGCCGAGATGAGCATCCGCTGGACGCCTAGATTTAGGAACCAAGGGCTGATAGCGAATGCCATTGCGGTTGCGATAGTGTTGCGGATCACTGTGATGACCACGAAGCCCTCAGATACGAGCTATTGGGGGTTAGGTTTCAACCACATGCATGATTAATGGAGAGTCATACCTCGCGATAGGAGTCCGCATAATACGGTAGGATGACAGATGTCGTTGCGCCAATTCCGAACCCGACGCACCCCGAGCCGATCAACGGGACAATCCAAGGTTTTTCCTAATTAGCCATATCAGCGTGATGTGTTAGTCTGACTGTAAGGAGATACCCACAGCTGCAATACTTATTCCGTATAAGAAAAGCCCTAGAGGACTGATTAGTAGCGGCACCATAAGCGGGTGCAGTCGTGTCTCGGGATCGTATAAACCACCCCGTCGCCTAGCCAGCCAGACTACATAGTAATCGTTGACTGGTCCTCCGAATACCGATCCCAGCACCGATCCAATAAAAGGGGCAACATTGATATTTCCCACGCCGATCGATGAAAAGTTGTATGGCGGGGCAGCAAAAAGGATGGGCTGTGTGGTTGCCAACACCGCCACCCAGCATAACATCAGCGCATACTGCAAGCCCACGTAGGGAATGGCGGGGATGCGAGCGAGTAGTAAGAATGGGCGCCAAATATGCTGCCAATACGCACGAATATTGAGCGTAGGAGGAGGACCAATGGATGTGATCCTGTCCACATATGATCTTCGAGGTGGAAAATGCACGGTGTTCATCGTAGGCTCTTCCGCTTCCTCTACAGTCAGCTTTGAGTCGGCTAGTATTTCGCTGTTCTCCTTTGTACTTCCGTTATGGTCGCCAGGAGCTGCAGGAATGGAATCGTCCTCACCGACCACGGCGTTCCCCTCATCCCGTGTATATCTCGTCTCCTCGAAAGCAAAGACAATTAGAAGCAGGACAACACCATTGAGAATAGCACACCACCACCATACCCAGCGCCAACCTTGGCTCTCGATGATGTACCCAGCGGGAATGGCACTCAGATACCCCTTGGACCTTAGCAACAAGTTATTGTGGTAGGTGTTTCGAACTTACCCCCATGGTCACCATTATAATGTAAACCCCATTGATAGTAGCACGTTGATGAACGAAAAACAAATCCATAATCTGGATTGATAAATTAGGTCGGATATAAGTGATGAAGAAGTCTCTTGGGAATGCATACCGTCATTTGGATGATGGTATCATTGACGGACCCCGCCAGGCCTCCGATGACCTGTATCACAAGGTACTGCGTGCGCGTCTGGAACGTAGCTTGTCCAACATTGACAAGGACCATGACTGCAGCTGCAAAAGTGTATATCGGCTTTCGACCGACCATGACAGCCAACGGGATAAAGATAATGCATCCCACGGCTAGTCCCGCGAGTCCTGCAGCATAGCTGGAGTTGAGGTATTCGGTCCCATAGCCAAGACCTTCCGATAAGGAAGGCCAAGTAATTGTTCCAACATTGATACTAAGGAGCTATAGTCAGTGGAAGAGATGATGGTGCTCCGGAAGATGGTTCATTGCGCACGTGGTGAAGACCATGAGGGTAAACAGGCATGCAATTGTTATAGTGATTGTTTTCTGCCCTGTAGACCAGTTCTGGTGACTCTTCTTAGTATCTCTGCCGTATACGGTAATATCTTTGGAGTACAAACCAGAGGCTCATTGGGATCATTCGATGGTTGAGGCTGGAGTACGATCCGGCCATCGGAGTCTTGTGCTACACCGTTGAGATCATTGTGGCCTGGAGATGAATCAGTGAGCAGGAGATCCTCCCGCGGCAGGGGTGTTTCTCACCATTCCCCAGGTATACTGTTCCTGGGGGAAGTTCCTGTGTGCCCTGATTTCCCATGTTGGTTCCAGTGCAGGCTTTCATAGCTGGCCCAATGGTGGCAACCAAGTCTGACGATAAGAGGGTAGATGACTCTGAAGGGACGCTTGTCACTGCGTATGGGTCTTAATCTGTAATAATATATTAACAACGCGTAAAGCATCCCTTTTTGAAGATATGTAGGGACTGTATATCAGCAAGTATACCAACCTGTATGCATAAGGGAGGAATATATAGCTGTAGACTTGACTTTCGTAAAGTTTCAGTGGCATCCCTGATAACGCCCTATCACGTATCATCCTTAGTTCGTCATGGAGACAGTCAGTTATCTTGATCCCTGGAGAGTTACGGGATTCCACTGTGGACGCCGTCGGATGGACCCTTCAGAGCCATTACCCGATTGGGACCATCCGGCGCAAATTGATACGATTGGTCGCTCCAGATGAATATAAATGAATGCCTCAGGCATAACCTGGAGTATCTCTAACAACCGCGCCGGCGAAGCTCCCACTACCAATGCACTTCCTTCTTCCCCGCATATCCTTGCCCCAGACCTCCATGTGTCTTATTTTTGGATGGGCTCTGCGGATGTATCAAGTCGAGACTCGACAGCGTGGAACTTCCTTAATAGGTAAAGCATCGTCATCGCTCAACTCCGCCATCGATTGGAGATATATTGCTACCTCGGGGGGGTCATACCCCCCGGGCAGATCTAGCGACTAGCTGATGCTTTAGTGTGTCGTCAAAACCTGTCACACGGTATTCAATCGATTTGGTAACACCATGGCTACCGATCCCCAGCAGGAGGTGATCCCAAGAATAGAGAAGTCATATCGCCGGCCTCGTCGGCGACCTGCACACCTGAGCACAAAAACAAGGTGCTTGATCTGAAAGTACCCTTTGCGTCTGTCTAATAAAGCCTCTTTAGTCCTATTGCATCAGACTTGAGTTGTCTCCCGTTGAAACATACAGGATGTTTGGCTAACCGAATATACAATAGGCCGCAAGAGACGGAAGAAGTGTGACGGGCGCCGCAAAATATGCGTGAGCTGCACCTATAGACTACTAGAGTGTATCTGGCCATCACCAGCAACTGCTTTCGCCAATGGGGAATCACAATCGGAGAGGCACTTGTCCGGCTCTCTTCAAAGTTCAACGCCGTTGCCTTCCTCAGATGGCGTCATTATTTCACAGTATTCCTCAAAAGAGCTACGAGGCGTGTTCTCTTCTCCTGCGGAGCATACCCGGTCCGTTGATAACGATGACGAACTAAACTCACCATGGCCATCTAACATGTCTGGTCATGACAACCTCGGCAACGAAACTCCGGAGAGTGATTGCCCAGTCTTGCAGGGCCAAGGCCAATTACACGTGCCGCAGATAACATCATTATCGCCCTACTCTGGTATTATTCCGTCCGGAAGTGGGCCATTATTTGACTTTATCCAAACTAAATGGCTCCGACAACTGATATGACCACTGGCACCAGGCTCATTAATCAAACTCTACCATCGAGAATCCATGGCTATGGCTCTGTTTCAACTGCTGTATATGCATTCTCTTCTTGCCTGTTGTGGGGCCGGATATCCGGTAAACAGCTCTCATCTTCAAGAATCTTTCTCCCGTCTAGGCCAGAGACATTGCGTCTCCGCGGTAGCTGGACATCGCAGGCGACTCAGACCAGGCTCTAGTGCATTGGGACCGGCCATAATCCGGACGATTTTGATGCTGTACATCTTTGAGGTATGAGTGTGCAATAGGCCAATTCATCAGAACGTCGCTGATACGCAGCTAAATATGTAGGGATCAAAACCATGGCCGTCTATTGGCGTCGGAGCGCATCTGGCCGGGCTTGCTCAAGTCGTACAGCCAAAGTACGATTTGACCATTGTAGACCAGCCGCTGTCTGTATCAGATCTTGCCATTTACAGACTCACACTTAAAGCCCTTATATTTCACGCAGCAACATGTGTTCCCTTCCAGCCATATGTGGACCAACAGAGTTGTCGCTCTACTATGTCTCTATTTCGAGCCGATTGCCGGAAAAGCGGGAATTGCCGAACACGCCCGATAAGACGATATCTGAGGGCGATATATTCATCAATGGGTCGAGGCCGTACATAACATCAGCCAATATATTGGCCACAGACATGATGCGAGGGGCAGGACAGGGAGGAAGTGGGAGGAAGTGTTCCTGCCACGGTCTTGGAGGGCGTCTAATTGGTGGCTGGACTTCAGCCGTCCCGAATTATTATGCCGAGTACTATGGCTTGCTCATCTATGCTCTGGCAAGATTTGTCCCCGACGAGCAAGCACGGGACTCTTGTTATCTCAGGTCAGGGCTTTGGAGCGAAACTCGAAGTTGGACCATGAAAAGACTGATCGATATGTTGGAGAGCCAGAGGAGACCCGTTCAAGCTCGATTCATGTAACATTACTTCACACATGCCGGACCATCTCTCATCCCGTAACGTGTTAATTTAGTAGTGGCGCCCTTGGTAGATGATAGTCTAACGTTTGTGTTTCCGCGCGCGATCAACTGCGGGGTTATCACCACCAGAGCATGTACTAGAACTGTAGGTAGGGAGAGGGGGCAGTGGCAAAATAGACTAGTACTTCAAAGTGCAAGGTCTTCTCGCATTCATTTATTGCCCCATTTTTATAATCCTAGTGTTTGATAAAGATGCGGAGCCAACCATGTTATCCCAGCCAATGGCGTCACTTTGCGCCAGCCGAGGATATCCAAACACGGCGACCACATCCCAAGTATAAGTAGGAGAAACAGTCCATTGACCATGTTTCCTATGATCTGGCCGTGCATTGCATAATCCCAATCTACTTATAAGTCCATTTTTCTGTATTGCATCCATGGCGACGACTGTGTTCCTCAACGGGCGGATCTTCGCCCCCTACCACGGCGATGAGCCCAACTTCCAAGATGCCATGCTCATTTGCAATGACAAGATAGTCCACGTGGGAACGTCCACCGACGAGCCAATTAAACAAGCCCTTATGAACGCCACGCATATTGATCTGCAAAATAAAGTGGTAGTGCCAGGTTTCATCGACAGCCACGTTCACATCATGGGCTTCGCCCTATCGCAGAAGAAGTTGAGTCTCGTTTCGTGCAAGAACCTCGAAGAGATCCGAAAGACAATCCAAGATTATGCTAAGTCGCATCCCGATGAGCCTCGCATTTTATGCAAGGACTGGATCCAGTCCACTACAGGCGGCGACGCCCAGGCATCATGGCTAGACGATCTCGACCCGCGACCTATCTACATTCAAGCCAAGGACATGCACTCTGGCTGGGCTAGTACGTCAGCTATCAATGAAATAGGAATTGCTCACATTTCAGATCCCCCTGGTGGGAAAATATTCCGCGACGACGATGGCAAGCCCACCGGTCTTCTTAGCGAGGCAGCGCATTTGGACTTGGCGCATCCGTGGTTAACTGCAGCGACGCCGTTGAAGCAAAAACATGCGGCGCTGCAAGATGCAATCGAGGCGTATACTGCCGCGGGGTATACGGGGATGATCGACATGGCCATGGAAGAAGATCAATGGCAGGCATTGGAAACGATGCGGGAGCAATATGGGGATCGCTGGCCGTTCCACATTGCTGCGCACTGGATTGTTCCATATTCTGCGGACAATCTCGAGGTCGATAGAGCTCTCCAAAAGGCCACGGAGATGCATAGAAAGTACCATCCGTCGACATCACCGCGCTTCTGCATCGTTGGAATCAAGATCATCTCCGATGGGGTGGTGGATGGTTGTACAGCTTCTCTCTTCCAGCCATATACCGGGAACACCGACCCTGTTGAGCCCATCTGGCCAGAAGACGCCCTGACCCGAGTGGTCAACTCAGCCGACGCGGCTGGAATGCAGTGTGCCATTCACGCGATCGGAGACAAAGCCGTACATCAAGCAATCAACGTCTTGTCCGGATGTACGCCCGGGCGACGACACCGGATTGAGCATCTTGAGCTGACGCGGCCAGAGGATGCAAAGCGACTGGGCCAGCTCGGTATCACAGCATCGGTACAGCCAGTCCATTCAGACCCAGCGTTCTTCAAGGCATGGCCGGATCTGATTGGTGAACATCGGTGCACGCGTGCCTTTGCGTATCGTGAGTTTCTGGAGGGGGGCGCTCGGCTGGCTCTTGGAACTGATGCCCCGACGGCGGAGCATTACCCGCTTCCTAATCTGTATAATGCGACTACTCGGCGGTCTGCTTTCGAGACGGAGAATCCATATGCTCTGAATGAGCAGTTCAAGCTGTCTATGGCGGCGGCGGTGACGGGGACAACTACTGGGGCTGCGTACTCAAGGCATGCAGAGTCATGGACTGGCAGCCTTGCTGCTGGGCTCAGTGCGGACTTTGTGATCCTGGATTTGGAATGGGATGCCAATAAACTGTTGAAGGGCAAAGTGTTGGAGACATGGGCATCTGGGAGAAAGACGTTTGATGTGGAAAAAGGGGGCCCTTAGCCTAGTCTACTGGTAATTGATTCCAATTCTACACTAAAGCTGAAAGCAATATACCAATACTAGTAGTGTTCCTAAGTTTACTTCTGTAATTTTCCTAGGAGTTACCATGTGCCAGGTGCATGTAGCATGGAATACAGATATTCAGTACGCCTTTAGATCTACAACGTGGAGAGCGCTGAACGTAGAAACATCACATGCCGACATAATATTTAAAAACATTATAAAGCAAATGATCTACAATCTCCGCTTAACAAGAATGTCTCACGGGGGTAATCGCGTCCTCTTGCCCGATTCGGGCTGGAGATGAGGACTGTTAGTCAGACAGCGGACTCTTCTCCGCTGGCAGTCACCTTCCTGGATGTACTTTATATCACCCTAACTTTTAGCCCGCAACCTTGAGATCCACGGATAGGACGACTTCAGCAGCTGCTATATAAGACACCTACCTTGGCTCGAAGACAGAGTATCCCTTTTCACTATATACCCGTTGACGCGGCTACCTTAATATTCATTCCTTGAAACGGTAAGTTTGCATGCATCCCGTCATCGACTTCCCTGATGCTGCCAGCTAACTCGAGCCAGTATATATACACCATGGCCTCTTCTATGAAGAATGTGTTGTCGGCCACCCATGCCGGACGATATTTGTATCCAGCTGGATTCTCCCGTCACGTTGCTACGATCCTGGGATTTCCGTCCAAGTACTCCATCGCCCCGGATTACTATGAGGACGCATGCAGGGAGATTGCAACATTGGGCGCCGCAATCTCAGAATTTGAGCCTGTCCGTCTGTATGCCCGGTCAGAAGATGTATCCAAAGCAGAATCTCTCGTCAGCCGGGCGATCCCATCATCCGCGGGTATCGCCTCCAACGTCACTGTCATTCCCACGCCTACGAATCACCTCTGGGTACGGGACACAGGCCCAGTATATGTGCGTGGTGTTGACGACGATAACCGCGGGGGAAGGTTCGCTGTCAACTTCCGCTTCTGCGAATGGGGCCGCAGGGACGAGATCTCTGACCACCACCGCGCCGCGGATGGGCGTGACTGGCCGGTCATGACTGCAGAGCAACTCCGAGAAAACAATACTTTCGCGACTCGAGTCATTGAGAACGATGAATCCCCCTCCTCCGTAACTCAAGTCGAGTCCAAAGTGTGTCTGGAGGGCGGCGCGCTCGTGGTCGATGGTGAAGGCACTCTTCTGGCAACGGAGAGCAGCATTCTCAACGAGAACCGCAACCCGGGACTGTCACGCACCGAGATCGAAGATGAACTCCGGCGAGTACTAGGAATTACGAAATTTGTCTGGTTCCCGGGTAAGAAGGACCTGGATGTCACGGACGTGCATGCTGACGCGGAGGTCAATTTCATCCGTCCTGGTGTTGTGGTACTGTCCCGCCCACATTCCAAATCCCCTCCGGAATGGGTCAAGGTGTATGAGGAGATTCGCGACATTCTGGCTCAGTCAATAGACGCCAAGGGTCGTCCATTCGAGGTGCACACGATCGATGAGCCCGACCCGGCAGCTTTAGGGCCTTTGTCCTACGACGACGTGGCGACAAATTACGTTAACTTCTACATGGTCAACGGAGGACTGATCGTGCCACAGTTTGGAGATGAACAGGCTGATCGTGCTGCTATCGAGACATGCCAGAAACTATGTCCGGAGCGGAAGGTTAAGGGAGTCCCTGTGTGTGCCATCCCCTTGGCCGGGGGTGTTATTCACTGCTCCACACAGCAGATTTGTGCTGTGGATGAATGAAGCAAAGCATTTTGATTTAGTCGATCAATTTTGAGTTAAGAGCTATGAACTCAAGAACTGCGCCGGACACTCCCCTCATGTATATAATGCAAATGTCTTTCCCAAGCACGGACAATGTAAACTGCCCTCATGGACATCCCGTGCAGCATCCATGTATAGCGGAGCAGGTCTTCGTACAAGTACTCCTAAGTCATTAAATCAATTTATTCATTATCAATAGATTAATCTAGAACAGTCCCAAGGGAAAAAGTATATTGGTGGGCGTAAAAATGAATTACAAGAGGATGATATTGAACAGAGTATACCCATGGAGAGGTAGGTGAAAGGAGGTATATAGGAAAGTAATAAATGATACAAGAACAAAAAAGCCCACATAACCATACCATCATAATCCAGAGGTTTGACTGAGGTTGTGGCATCCTAGATACAGGCGCGGAGGTTCTGCGATTGTGTGGAAGTGCACGCAAAGACCTACTGGCTGAAATTGTTAAGTTCATCTTAATTAGCTCAATAACCCATGGAAGGCAATGAAGAATGGCGACATTCTTACATTCTTAGACAGTTCACTGTCCAGGTCATATGGCTATATAATTCACCGACCGTCGCTCATCACGAATTCATTGCCTTACACATAATACCGGCGGTTTCCATACACATCGCTGATGGGACTGAATTGGAAGGCTTCTACTACAAGGCGCTTAAACAAAACGTGATGGATACCTCTTGCGACGGGAAGGTTTTTGGGCTAATGGCATTCGAGCGAACAGTCTAAGAAACAAAAGTCTGGGAAACAAAACAACTGTCACACTTTTAGACTCCGTTGATTAATACCTGACCAATTATAATTTGTCGTTGATTGTGGCCACGATCGATGCTGGATGAACTTGCTCCAGGCTCATAGGGTGAGAAATAGCTATTCAAATTTGGGTCGAACAACCCAGGCTGATATCCATACAATGGACACCTATGTACCTTTTGTGCGTTGCCTGCTTGTCTGCCATGTCGACCACACCAATTAAAATCTCCGATCGACTTGACTGCGATACTCGCCTGCGCATCCTAACTTTACGGGTGATAGGCATACCTATTAACAGATTGTCAATCATCTAAAATTTGTAACCTACTCTCAGATTTAATATACCTGCCAAGTAGGCGTTCTAGCACCCCGGAAAGCGCTTGGTTAATGCCCGAAGCTTTCAGAAGAAGATATGGACGATATAATAGCCTTTATTACTTCTCTTAAGTAGAATAAGCGAATATTATATAAAAAAGTTATTTGATCACTTGATATATCCATTACTGTTACTATACTAAGCCATGCTTTGCGTCCGTTCCTCATATTGAAACTTCCACCTGTCACCGTAGGCGATGGAACCTCAATCGTATATCTTTGTCCCCACTCCTCGCCCAATCCATCTTCCGCAAGTCCAACGAATCCCCATAGCGATTCCTCAGGCCCAATTTACATTCCCGGTCATCTAACTTCAAGCAGGTAGGCAGTAATGAAGGTAACGATGCGAGTAGATACAGTGGTAGACACTGGGAGGATTCTAAGGTATAAGATGAGAGGTATTATGTGTGTTGTCTAGACACAGTAAGGGTTGTGTGGCCACCTTGGTTGGGGGTGCGGAAACATTATGTTACTATGATTGTTGCGGCCTGAATACTCAGGCATGTTACTAGGCAGTGTTGTAGCCTGAGGCATCAGTCCTTGCTGACTTGGTCAGCGGGCAGGCAGTTTGTGAGGGTGCGATGATAGCCTGGACTACTCCTGTGGAAAGAAATATCACTCCCTCGAGGCATCTCTGTGGAGTTGCCTGGCCGCGTTCTGGCATCACCATTACGCTAGTATGCAATATGGCTGACTGGAACTATAAATTCATCTCTTGCAACCTTTGATTGACAATTTTCAACTATCCATCACTTGTTTTAAAATATCCCCACTACGTTTTATTCCAGTCAAGTACTTCCTCTTTTATCGCCTGAAGCTTTAGGGGACTGCTACATTTTATTACTCCTTTCAGGATGCCACTCCGACGACCACCAGTGTTGCTGTTCTCCTGTCTCATTGTCCTTCACAGCCATATTCTTTGGGAGGCGCATTATCGGAACGTTGAAAAAATAAATTTTCTCGAAGAAGAATTAGCCCGGCTGGGCCTCACTAACGATAAAAAACATACATCTGGATCGCAAGAAGCATCAGACTTAGCTCCTAATTTCTCACGTTGATATTGGTTCGACCGGCTTGCTGGGATGAGCTCCCATGAACTTTCTACCACCCCCCTCTTTGCCCATATCTAAGGCAGGCACTTCGCTTGTTAGTTTAGCTATATTAGCCGCTTAAGCTGTGATTCTGCGTTACTGCGCTGTATTAAAGAGGGATAAAAATGGAAATTCCTCGTCAAGCAACTACACTTTGCAAGTAATTTTTCAGTTTAAAGGTAGCGCCTCCTAGATAACGTGAAATATGGACTCGTCGTCTCTTAAAGCCTTCCACCCTTTGGTAATGGTGTCATATTACGCGAGAGTTTCAATCTAGATGTCTATTGAAGACAGAGTCTGGGAATGACATGCATTGAAAAAAGCACCATAGGAAATCGGGAAGCCCCTTATATTGTTTCACCAACTAGTGGAAAAAAAATTAGGCTTTCTCAATCAACTCTGCCCGACACAATGAATAGCCGTATGTTCGATTGACGACGGATCACTTTGGGGTCTACGTACAAGAATGCCTCGGCACAGAGCAGCTGATCCAGGCGCTCGTTCGTCCGTCTTCTTAGAACTTAGGACCGGAGGATGTGTGCGTCAACTTGGGCTTCGTGCAGTCAAGGACCCCATCGTCCATGGAGAACGAGAATCTAGAGTTTTGCTTGTTGTTCACACCGTCATCGTCATTTACGGTGCGGTAAATAGCGGTTGGGCTAAATATCCTTTGGGGGACGCACAAGACATGGGTCCGGGCCACTAATGGGAGTTAGTACAACCATGCACGCGTAAGTAGTAGTAGTAGTGGTATGGCTTAACGTTCGCCGGGAAGGGGGGGTTTCTGGGCGGAGTCCAGGCCTCCAAGACACCCCGAGAAGTATAGGGACGTGCTGACCTAGCTAATCTGTAGCGTGTCTGAGGCATCCCTCTGGCCTTCCCTGTCAGTTTGTCCCAGAGTGGTGTAATGAGCTCACCAGTTGTCATCCGTCTTCCTATCCACAAATCCGGTTAATCAACAATTGCACAGGTGATAATAGGCTAGAGGTGGTAACTAATACTGACTAATCGTAGCTGGCTAAATCATGGTTTGACGGAGCCTATTATAGCCATAGTAGAGGTGGTATTGATCTATTGCGCTCGGGGATGAAGCCAGATCGGACAAGGAACCGAAACCCCTATATACTGATATTAAGGAAGTAGCTTTGACGGTCATAATGGGCGAGGTGTATATAAACATGGTTAGTGAATTAAGCTGCTGGACGGAGGTACTCTCACCTGAAATGACCCTTCTTGAGTTTCCCAAGCCCGACCCAACCATCCAACCACCGGGCCCGGGCAAGGGTTTAATGATATAATACTAAGCTAAAGAAAGGAGTGAGCCCACCGACCAACCCAAAACACAATAAAAATAAGAACAAATATAAAGCAAAAGCTAAACAAAAGCAAAAGCAAAAGCAAGAAATCAAACTAGATCGCTAAGCACTGGACAACGAGACGCCATAGGCATCAACGGACTTGATCAGCCGAGAAACAGGCCCCTTTGGCTCCTGTAACCGCCTTAATCGCAAGGCCACTTTGGTGTTGTCAAACCGTAGCGAACTCATCCAGGGCAAAACATTATCAACTCTTCAGGCCCTAGATCACTCAGCGGCGATCTATTTACCACCTGAGGTGTTTGAGGCTGGCCGCGTACAGCTCGCCCGAGCCTCATTTTTGACCAAACTCCCGCCTCGCTGATGATGACCCCAATTCACTCGCGGTGGGCTCGGTGGTAGTAAAAGCGTCTTGGCACTGGAAAACGACGAAAGAACGTATACTGCATACGTAACGACTTAAATTCCTGGGGAGGGAAAGAAGAGAAGTTTCGAGGGGATACGATCTGTATTTATCACTCCTATAATCTCTACATGGAAGGCGCGGCGTTGAAGTTTCAAAAGGGCAGGTGGCAGGCATACATAGAACCAGAGAGCTCAAGTTATTTAAAACAATCATTAGGCTATAGGACAACCTCACGTACTAAAGAAGAAATCACATCGTCTGTCTACTTCCTGACCCACATATTATTGTCTGCATAGCCGTATGCCACCCATGATTGGTTGAAGTAAGCTTCGTTAACGACCTGCTCATATATCATGTCGTCTACACAGTAGGTGCCACCGGTAGGACCAATGTGCGAGCAATGTTCATCGGGCCGGTACTGTACCATATGCTTGTGCACCTCACGGCACAGTAGGGTGTTACGACCGAGCTCGAAAGGCTTTCCGAACCGAATCTTCTTGGTCAGAAATTCCATACACTCTGCCCTACCCGAATATTGCACATTTTGACCTGTGCAGGCCTTGTCATGTGCTTCACAGGTCGTTGTCGCAATGAGCTCAGCAAGCTTAGATTGCACTACAGCTGGGTCAGAGGTGTTGTACTTTGTCTGTAAACCGAGCATCAAGGTGTCGAGAAGATAATCGAACCAGCGGAATGTTGCGTCGTATTGAATTATCTTGCGATTGGTATCAAACGCAATCCAAGTATCAATAGCGAGCGGAACAATCACTCCCATCGTGGTATCGTTGAATGTTACCACTGTAGTTGCGGACGCTATGTTCTGATTGGCCACGAATTGGGTAATGTTATACGCTATTGGGACCCCGACTAGGCTCACAGAGTCTGGTTGAGAGAAGAGACCGAAGATGTATTCGTTGTTTAGCTCGCGGCCGTCAAAAGTCCGAGTGATGTCGACGCGCCCTTGAACCTAGGTCAAGTTAGCCGGAAAGGATATGACAGGTTAAAAATATATTTCGTACATTTTCAGCGAAGACAGATGAATCGGTGGCATTTATTTGCTTCACGTTGGCTGGATAAAGAAAATTTGTCCAAAAGTTATTCTCCAATGCCCATAATTCATAAAATGTGAAACTGGGAGGGCTTGCAGCATTCACACAGGAAAATATAGATAAAGCTGTGCCAATGAGAGAAGTTAGCAGATTCCGACACATTGTCTCTTTCGGTGCTTTGCACATGAAGGAGCATACTGATTGCATCCGCGTCTTTCTCTATATATACCAGTACCCTACCCCTCCCCCCTGCATAGTGCAGAGAAATAATAAGAAAGAAATAACTCGGATCAAAATATTAACCACGCGTGCACAGAGCGGATGATAATGGAGGGTTACGTCCCCATGCAAGAGCACTTGCCATTGCTGCTTGGAACGTACCCGACAAGAGGATGGCTGCATCGCAGTTGCATGGAATGCTATCTGGGGATATGTAATTTAAAGCTAATAAAGTGGATGGGCTACATAGGAGTCGGTAATATGATTGGGCGAGTACAGCTGTCAGCTTGGGGCTTTGGGACCCGAACGCTGTAGTACACATATCTCCCTTACATGATCATCCTTACAAGGTCAAACAGACCACGAACTAAAAGCTCAGATACTCCCCTGGGCTGATTCCCGGTCAGGTCTCCTTGCATTTGCCATTGTACACAAGATGAATTTGAAAATGAGTGGCGTGTAGGAGTTGGACTAACATATCAGTGTCACGGCCAATCGGTTCAACTCCTCAGATGACCACAAATTTGGGAATACTAGACTGTTGGTACCAATTCTTGGAAAATAATTATAAACACAACAGTTACTCAGATTAAGGACATTAAATCATAATGGGACGTTGAATCATTCGCGCTATGGAGGGTCAAAACTGCTTCAAAGGTAACACTAGAGTATAATTTTCACCGAGGAGATTAAGCTGACACATGAAATAGATGTTTCGCAGTCCATAGTGGTCCTGTGCTTAGACTATCAATATTGTCGTTGTTGTTCCCCGTAATGCTACGACCTTAGTGCATCTCGGAACCCGCTCGGAATTGTTCACCGTCTCCGCACTGACAGCGGAATAACTGCGCAATCCCTAGCGGGGAGATACGACGTACATGTGCAGCACGACAGCTCATATAGCCGCATGATCCCGAATGCTGACACCTCCCAGATTTTCAAATCTTTGCATAGCTTCAGCAGCATAATGTCTTTATCCATCACTGGCGCCAGAGGGCGCAAAATCCAGGGTAGCGTCTTCTTCATCTAGAACCACGCAATTGCGTAAACTGATGGCATCCACATTAGTCCCAACCGGTCTCTTCATCCATAACAGCTTTACCCCCTCCGCAACGTCCCATACCCTCCCCGTTGAAAATCCCACCACCGGGGAGAGACTGGGTACTATTTCCGCTGCCAGCCCTGAGGATGTCAACAAAGCCGTCGCTTCTGCCAGCACAAGCTTCCAAAGTTGGAAAGTCACCCCCGGCACAGTGCGCGCAAAGCTCCTCCTAAGGCTCGCTGATCTGATTGAGCGCGATGCGGAAGACTTTGCCTCCCTGGAAGCTGTAGATGCTGGTGTCCTCTTTACTGACAGTATGGGAATGAACATTCCGCAAGCAGTTTCTTGTCTTCGTTACTACGCGGGATGGGCAGACAAGATTGATGGAAGGACATTGGCGATGGAAGGAGGCGGTATGGCTTACACCCATCGCGAGCCGCTGGGTGTTTGTGCAGCGATTGTCCCATGGAATGCGCCTCTGTATGTGCTGCCTATGCTCAAATCCTGTTTTAGCCGCGTCAACTTGGAAAAAGACTAATCTGTAGCTGGGAAGGATGATCACGATCTGGAAGCTGGCCCCTGCGCTGGCAGCAGGTAATGTGCTTATTATCAAGCCGTCCGAGCTTTCTCCATTGTACGCGCAGAAGCTCGCCCAGTTGGTCCAGGAAGCCCAGTTTCCCGCAGGTGTGATCAACATCATAGCCGGCGATGGAGCATCCGCTGGTCGCACATTGTCGGAGCATATGCTTGTGCGCAAAGTGTCATTTACAGGGTCGTCAGTGGCTGGTCGTCAGATCATGAAAGCTGCGGCTGCGACGAACCTGAAGCGGGTGAGTCTGGAGCTCGGGGGTAAGGGCCCATCAATTGTATTTGACGACTGTGACCTGGAAAATGCTCTGCTGTGGACACGAATTGGCATCACTGCGAACAATGGACAGATTTGCGCTGCTGGATCTCGTATTTACGTTCAGAAAACAATCTACGAGAAGTTCCTGAAAAGATACGCGGAGCTGGCAGAGAGCACGCCTACCGTGGTTGGAGATCCATTGAGCCCTACCACCACTAAGGGACCAATTGTCAGCCGAGCACAGCACCAGAAAGTCCTCTCTTATATCGAACAGGGTAAAAAGTGTGGTGCAAGGTTGCTCTTTGGTGGGGAAAGAGTGGGTGACCAAGGGTATTTCGTCCAGAATACTGCATTCGCAGACGTGTCGGAAGATGCTACCATCATGAAGGAGGAAATCTTTGGTCCTGTCGCGGTATGCATATCTCTTGCACATCAGCTAAGTGTATACAAGCTGACCAGCGGTCATTCTAGAGTATCGCACCTTTTACGACTGAAGCTGAAGTTATTGCGAAGGCCAACGACTCTCTTCACGGTCTGAGTGCTGCTGTCTTCACAAACGACATCAATAGGGCTCACCGGGTCACCACCGCTCTGGAAACTGGTCAGGTCACTGTCAACGCGTGGGCAATGCTCAGCTCCAACGTCCCATTTGGGGGTGTCAAGGAAAGTGGATTTGGTCGTGACATGGGCGAAGATGCGCTTGAAGGATGGACGGCAGTGAAGTCTATAAAGTATTGCATTCTGCCCGGCGAGCTGTAAATCATGAGTGTTCCTATGTACACGTTGCTACTGTTTTGACACCGGTTAAAACCGAGAATGAACTAACTTATACACTCTTGGCAATCGCGTGCATTTTATGGAACACATTTGTAGGGTCATATTTCGCCTTGATCTCCTGCAGCCGACCCAGGTTTTCTCCATAGATGTTGTTGACGACGGAGTCACCAGCTAGTAAGTGTTAGTCAAGCGCGCATAGCAGGGTTGTGCAAAACTTACGTTCCGCATAGTTGATGTACTGCGGGACATCAGACGGGCTTTCTGCACCCGTCTCTGACTCGTACTGGGCCTTGAAACGTGCCTGGATTTCACGTGCAATCCCACGATACACCCCGTCCTCGGCAGAATCTGTCCAGCGCATATTAATTGCTCCATTTTGGGTCGAGCTGCGGTTAGCAAACGCAGTAGCTGCCAATGGCACGTCGCAAATTTTGCGCATGTCGTAGAACTCCAGAAGTAGTGCTGGGATAAGTTCTGGGTACTGGTCATTTGTAACAGTAAGATAATCCATGATGGAACGCAGAAACGTTGTGTTAAGTGGGGTCTGGAAAAATACGCCCTTGAGCACTTTGCGTCCGCCGTAACTGGCCATAGGATTCTGTAGCGAGTTGAGTAGTGAGTAAGGGATCATATCAATCATGTTCACCGCAGGTCCGAGGGCAAGTAGGCCAGCGTAATACGTCTCGCCTTCTTCACGAGTGCCATTGTAGTAAACGATAACATTCACCATGGGTACAGGCGCGCCGGGGGGAGGTGCTAGGATACAAATAGCTCCAGAGCGCGGATCAGGCGATTTCATTGAAGCATTCAACTGATCAACAACAGCTTCCAGCTTTTCCGGCGTAAATGAGATGAGACCCGCATAGACGGGGTTCTTCTGTTCATACGCCTGGAAGACAAAATCCACGACAACGCCGAAGTTGTATCCGGCACCACGCAGAGCCCAGAATAGATCAGTATGCTCCGTAGGTGAGGCAGTCACTACACTGCCATCAGGCAAGACAACCGTGGCGGACAGCAAATTGTCAATTGTGAGCCCGTATAGCCCGCTCAGCCAGCCGTATCCACCACCCAGAGTGAGGCCGCCGACACCGGTGTGGTTGACCGTGCCGCCTACTGTTGCAAGCCCATATTCAGCGGCTTTCTCGTCAACATCCTTCCAGACTGCGCCACCCTGAACTGTGAGAGTCTTTGTTTCGGGGTGAACAGTGACCCCGTTCATGCGGGAGAGATCGATGACTAAACCGCCATCGCTAGAGCTGGTGCCGGCAACAGAATGACCACCACCCTTTACAGCGAGATCGATACGATGCTCCTGAGCCCAGAGAAGTGCTGTGCGGACATCATCGACCTCAATTGGCATTACAACGACGCCCTAGTCGTTCATCAGTTATGTCCCGCACACCCCGACACAAACACCTACAGCTTTTTTGATGCCCGTTCCTGACCATCGTACAATACTAGCCTCGTAGCCCTCGGATGTTGCTATGTATATCTTTGACGACTTAAGAGCACCTTGCAGGGCCTCAAGCGCAGTCTTGGAGATCATTGACATGGTGTTGACTGTTTGATTGTTTGTGTTTTCCACGGATGAGGGGTCATGTGGGGGGCGGCTGGAGTAGCGTTAAATAGTGCCAACTGGAGTTAAGTCGGGTCTATCCCGGGTGTTAGTTGGCCAATGCTCCACGTGATTGACGCTCCTCTACAAAGCACTTTCAATCCTTTGATGGACAGACCATATGTGTAAAAGAGAAACCGAATTACTATTGTCTCCTGTTTCATGATTGTGGGTTCGTAGATATCAATTACTATGAGGAAGACTCCAAAACCTAGGGTCTCTATTGTTAGGTACTAGTAGTATCATCGCCCTTCCGCAAGTGTTGTATGGATCTGTCTCACGCCAGCGGCTTTTGAGCCACCCTGTACACTTTCATTTTTCAATCGGCTTCATATATTATAAAACTCTCGGCTTTAGAATTGTCGAAAGCGTCTGCCAATACAAACTGGATAAATGTTAGACCAAAGATCCGAGCAAATACCTGTACTCTACGTCAAAAACATTTTATTTTGGTCTACTTGCCACACTGAATGCTTAGGGCCGGCATCGGCAAGAGAGATGCTACATCCTATTAGCATCAGATACTGAGTCAACTCTGGCTTCAGGTGTAACCTCACATGTATTCATCATGGCCGATGTCCGTGATTCTTCAAACCCAGCGATGATACGTAGTTCGCAGGGCTTTCGTCCACGCAAACACGGATTTCAGCAGCAACCCCGATAGGATTATTAGAATCAGGTTCGCCTAACTGGTATGTCTCAGGTCCTACTATCCCTACTTTAAACTGCTTTAGATCAGTGTCCACCCTCGTTATGGCGTATGGGCACTCTTACCTCAAACTCTTTGGAGCGCTCGGACTGTAGTAAAGACAACTGCTGTTCACTCGTAACCTTGTCCCACGACAGACCAGAATTCAGCAGATGATACTCCATATATTATGCGTAGCCAAAACAAAGTAGATTTGGCATCAGTGGAGACGCATTGCGTAGCCATCGGCCATAGAGGATGTGGTAAGGAGCTAGCACACCAAAGCTGCCAGAAAAGTAGCATCCCGACTTGGAAAGCTAGGCCGACTAGGAGGTGCTAGTATTGCAGCTACAAGGTACTTGTACATATCAACAGTGAACGGATACTTTGCAGCTGATCCAGTACCAATATAAAAGACTACATTTTACTTATGGTGTGATACTCGATGTACGAATGGAGGTGAAGGCAAATAGGCCATAGACATAGTGAAAACTATTGTTGGTCATATGCCAGCACTCGGAGTGCACAGTGTCTGCAATATCCACGAGTATCACTGGAGAACCTGCTTTGAGTAACGATCATGTAGTTCAGGATACCACTTCTGCCCAACGTCCGGATGGCTCAAAATACGGTTCCGCAGATAGGCCTCGCCGAACTATATACCGTTAGAAGGTCAATTCTTTTTCTCGATGGGGGTTTCCGCATACGCAGGAATATAAGGGCGACAGGAACTCGCTGGGCACGTCAACTGCCCTCTTTTTCCGGTCATCGGATGCCGGAATACGTTTTACAATGTGGGCGGCAGATTCCTGTAGCTCATTCAAGGTAAGGTCCAACCGCACACCAAGGAAGAATGGAATACTATAGCGGGTTTTTGTTGTAGGTGCCTGGTTCAATGGTGAGCCTGTGGACACTCGAAAGAAAATAGTACTCATAGAATGAGCTTACGATCACGCGATGTGTGGTTGCAGTACACACTCCACCGGTAATAGCCTCGAAGCCTTGCTGGATATTAACAACAAGACTGCCCTCAATTGGTGGGGCATCAATCCACTCTCCATTTTTGTTCAGAACCTGTAAGCCCCCAGTATCATCCTGGGAGAGGAATGTGAACAGTCCACTAGAATCCTTGTGCGGACCTACTCCTTGGGAACCAGGAGCCGCCTGGGGGTACTTGATAAATTTGAGGCGATCCATATTCCCTTTGAAGGACTCAAAGGTATTCGGAGGAAGCGACAAACATTCTGATACATATCGCATAAATTCCTGTGAAAGTTTCGCAGACTCCGAGATATATTCCTCGACGAGCTCTTTTGCCCCTGGACAATCGGGGTACTACAAGGGGATTAGGTGGAGTGAACATACGATATGCGAAATCCATACCTGACTTTCACCTTCCACTCTCTGCCAGAACGGATCTTTCTCCGTCCAGTCCTTGAGCCCAGAGGTGCCGAAATCGTATTGCTATACGCCATCGGATTAGCCAGTGACATGGCGTAGCAGGTGGCAGCGCCTACCTCTCGCAGATCGGTTTTGGCGGCCGTTGTTTCGGCCCCGAGGCGGGTGTATCCCACGAATGAAGGGGAGTTAATCATATTGCATTTTTCCTTCACCTCGTAAGGGAGGGCGAAGAGTTCGGGGAGCTTCTCGTGGGCTCTCCTGGTGAGTGACTTGGGTTGTCAGGTGTGCTCTTGCATACATGCATGATTACAGCAGACGTACCTCTAAGCCATGGTTCGTCAGGTAGAGAAATCCAACAAGGAAAATTGCCTCGCGTAGCTCCGACAGCGCCCGTGGCTTAGTCCTATGATCCTGCAGATGCCGAAAATCAATGATAGGAATGGAGGAAAAAGTATCTGCCATGTTGCGAAACGGTGTGGTGATGCGGGGTTGCCAGGATAACAACAACGATGGATGAGATATGGCTCGGAAGATAAAGCCGAGGTTTAAATTGATCACTCAGAGATACATGCGGAGTACATAATCTCATTTCGAATGCTGTGCTAGCGAAAGGCTTATGTATAACCGACGGGTAGACACGATGGCGCCATCACATAACCGGATGAGTCAGCTCCAGCGAAGTGATTAAGTTGGCCCAGCCTGCTTAAAGAATAGTTAGTTAACAAGCTGCGCCATATGCGCTTTTACCATAAGCTACTTATTTCTTCGTTTGAAGCCAATATGATATGCAGGCGCGCTCTACCACATGTTAAAAAAATGTGGCACGGAAACTGCTAAGTATCGAAGTACATGCCCGTACTTCGACAACAACATGGAGTAGACTAGACGGTCAAAGCTCTTGTCAATCTGACGGATGATCTTAGAAGCTTTTACCTAACTGGTAGGGCATCACGACTCAACTGGTGGATGTTACCTTCCAGTCGCATTTTCGAGGTCCGCTTCTCGTATAGATCCCAGCCCTGGCCGACAGTCAGTTGACAGTTACTGTCGCACTCAAGCCATCTCAAAACCAAGACCATCTTGATTACGTTATAAACAGTTATGGACAGAGGAACTAACTACCGGAGAATCTTAATTCACGTCTCTCACGCCCGGAACTACCTCTCAAACCTCCAGGCTTCTTGGCATTCCACCTGAAACACACCCATCATTTGTGGAATTTCAGATGTCTCATTTAAACTATGCCTGGACTCCTGCAGCCCTAGTGAGCAGCTCCCTTCTGATCTTCATGGAAAACAAGGTCGTGCTCAAGACCATATTGGCCCGAACTAGCCAAGTCCTCTTCATGGTTCTTCATGCCTCTTGGCGGATGCCTCTGTTCTCCCCTGAGCTGACGGAAAATTATTCTGGTGAAACGCTCCAACCATGATAAGGAACTATATTCACTGAGACACTGGACCCCCTACTCAATCCACCTATGGCGTCAAGTGGAGATACATCCTAGCTAGCAGTGTTTTGAAAACAACAGCGGTTGCAGCTCCTGGAAAAATCTCCATCGAGGGTATATAAACCTCTCCGACCCTCAGGAGTTTGTGATCATCATCACCTTCTAATTGTGCCTTTCTTTCATCGAATCTTCAATTCTTACCACCCTGTATATATCCTTTGCCTCTCACTGTTCGAAATGATCAACCTCAAGTGGATCGCTGCACTGGCTGCATGCCTGTCTGGACAGGCTCTTGCCGTTCCCACGGCTACTTTTCCTATGTATAAACGGGCTACCAATAGCGTACGTTCACCCATGCGCTCTCTCGAGACGCTGATCTGACATATCCCCAGACCGCTTTCGGCTATGCCAGCTTGAATGGAGGCACAACTGGCGGTGCTGGCGGAACTACCACTACGGTGTCGTCGTACGCCCAATTCACTCAGGCAGTTTCCGGCGATTCTGCAAAGGTGGTCGTTGTGAGCGGCAACATCAAGCAGACTGCCGACCAGGCCCGTGTCGGAAGCAACACCAGCATCATTGGCAAGGACTCAAACGCCGTCCTCGAGGGATTTGGAATGTAAGCACGCACGTTGGACTGTCCAGATATCATGTCTAATTTTGATAGCCTCGTCAAGGAGAAGGAGAACGTGATCATCCAGAACCTTGGCGTCAAGAAGGTACTGGCTGACAATGGCGATGCCATTGGAGTCCGTACGTTTATCTCTCATTACGGGCCTCCCATGCGCCATATGCTAACCCAGCTATACAACAGAGTATTCGAATAATGTATGGATTGACCACTGTGACGTGTCCTCAGACATGGACCACGACAAGGACTACTATGATGGTCTGATTGACGTAAGTGGCCAATTTCTTTCATTTAAACCACCCGTTCAGATACGGAGGTCTAACGGGGCGTAGCTCACCCACGCTGCCGACTTTGTTACCGTCTCCAACTGCTACATCCACGATCACTGGAAGGCCTCGCTGGTTGGCCACTCTGACAGCAACGGAGACGAGGATACTGGCCACTTGCGGGTCACCTATGCCAACAACTACTGGTCTAACATCAACTCGCGTGGCCCTTCCCTCCGCTTCGGTACAGGCCACATTTACAACAGCTACTATGAGAACGTGAACGATGGAATCAATACCCGCCAGGGCGCCCAGGTTCTCGTTGAGGGCAACCAGTTTGTCGGATGTAAGAAGCCACTGTACTCCACTGATGAGGGATACGCAGTGGCCCGCGACAATGACTTTGGAGACGGCGAGAACTCTGCTCCCCAGGGTACTCTGACCTCTGTGCCATACAGCTATAACCTCATTGGATCCTCGGGTGTCAAGGCTGCCGTTGTTGGCTCTGCAGGTCAGACTCTGTAATACGGCATATTAATGCTGAGTTGATATCTTGGGGATTTGAGTAGTCAAGTGGATAATTTATTGCTGGACAAGATAAGTTTTTTGTTTTATCTGCCAACTTTGATAGCCTGAAGGAACAGAATTGAGCATTTCTTCGTCCAAAAACTTATTACAGCCCGCTCACAATGATGTACATGGTAACCAATCGGATATCAGAGACGCCAATCATAGCTCATTCGATAATGCAAGAAATGCGATACACCCGGACTCCATTAAATGCACCCAAACCCACCCTACCAGTCTCCCATCTAGTCAGGCTAGTACCTTCTAAACACGAAAGCCTTTCTCAAAAGAATCAGTAGAGTAGGAAGACGACGTTTGTGTATCCTCCGGCATGGGGATGTCGATCTGTGTTGCGTCAAACTCCCATGCAGCTTCACGTGCCTCACGGGAGTTGCGAATGTAGAATGGCAGGGTCCACTCTTTAAACCGGCTTTCCAGAAAGCCCAGGTCGCGATTCTTCTCCCACATCCGACGGGAGGCCTTGAACGCAGAGCTTACAGTTTCACGTCGGAGATCCTCATACGCTTTGAAGGCGACGTGGAGATGCTCATGGCGGTGTTTAGCCAAGATGCGAGAAAACAAAATAGCGTCGTCCAATGCATATGCGGCGGACTCATCCCGGGGTGGCATCTAAGAATACAAATTAATATCTTGGTTGATCGGCGTCCCGTCCGCAATGAAGGTTTATATACGTACCGCATGGGCTGCATCGCCCAGCAACAGCACCCGCTCTGTATGCCATCTTCCGCCAGGACGAACCTGATACACTGGGTACAACATCCAATCAACCGGCTTGCTAGTCATTTCTCGGATACAGCGGATCCCAGACCGGCCGAAGCGATGACGCATTTCGTCACGGAGGGCGCCCTTGATAGCGGATTTCTTGCGCCATTCTTGGCCATTGTCAAGACGATACTGTGGTAGGAGCTCCTCCGCAAACTGTACAATGGCAGCAAGGAAGATCTGCTCACGATCCCGGTCGCAGTAGCTAGCCAGCAGCGACCCATACCGGGAGACGTTCATAGATGTTGCCTTGAAATGGATTGGTGCGTCAATGCTCTTCGCGTCGATGACGGTCTGCAAGAACGAGATCCCCGTGTACTCGGAGGGGTTATTGGGGGAAACCCATTGCGTGCGGGTTGTGGAGTGCACACCGTCACAGCCGAGTACAAGGTCTCCAGTGGCCGAGGTGCCGTCCTGGAAATGCAGGGTGGCATGATCCGGGGTTTCCTCGACACGGACGAGCTTCTTCCCGAAAGCAACGTGGACGTTCTTGGTACGTTCAACAACTGACAACATTGCCAGGGAAAGAATGATGCGCATCACACGGCGGCCCTTGTATCCACCGAAACCATTTCCTTTGTGGTCTATGAAGTCGATCGACCCTAGCGATTTCCCGGATCGAGCGGAATAGAGCTCGATAGCATCGACGTCGGCTCCGCCCTCGGAGCCTAGGCGGTTAAGTTCGTCTAGCACGCCGAGTCGATCGAGGTGTCGCTGGGCAACAGGGGTGAGGTTGATAGCACCGCCGCTAGTGGAAAGAACGTCGTGTCGCTCAAATATAGTGATTTGTAGGTCAGGGACGAAGGGAGTGAGTTCTTTGGCGAGGGAAAGGGCACAGGCAATGCCCGCAATGCCTGCACCGACGATGAAGATATTTCGAGGTGCCATGAGAGAAGTGAGAGAGCGGTGAAATCCATCATTTTCGTAGGCCGGGTCCGCGAACCAGTCTCTAGAGGCTTGTTCCGGAGTAAATTCAAACGTTGTGTCCATGGTGGGTCGATGGGATAGTAGGGAGATCGTCTGCACCCATGCGGAACGGCAGACCGGGGATTAAACACGATGCAGCAGGAACATAGATATAGTGCGTACTCCAAGGCGCGAACTGACCGCAGACCGACGAAACGGGTGGCTTTGGACTGGTCGAGTTCAGATACGAGGGAAGCCACGGATGGCGATAATGGTAGGTAATATACTGCTTGCGATCTGTCACATAGGCCCCGTTAATCAAACTATATCTGAAAGGGGTGCGTAAATTCGGCCGGAATGGAGAGGGTTCGGGGAAAGCAGAAATTATGTAGTTTGCGGCATAAAAAAATAAGAATGGGGAAAATTTTCTGCAGGCAAATCCACTCTATTACTCCTGGCGCTGCATCGGCACAAGGAACTATATCACGCCCTGGTTTTCCGGCTCCACCAGGTCCTCCGAAGCATCCCCGACTCGCGATCCCATAGGTCAGCAAGGGCAACCTGTCATGGACTAGTCGAATCTCTAGATTATTCCATCCGAGCCGTTGGGGCCGCTACGATAATAGAGCCATGGAACACACTGGCCACCGAGAGCCCAAGGGTGGTGGCTAAAGGTGGTTAGTCCTTTGCGTTCGAAATGTTGCTTTTCTTCCTCATCATGGAAACATCCAGCATCCACGCGACGACCTCATGGGAGATCGTACTTTGTTATTAACCTCCGCGGAACTTTTGAGGACAATTAGGGTTGCCGCCGTCAGGAGACTTTGGCCTTTCCACCCGCGCTTAGTCACGCTCCACGCCAATTGGTTGACGATGGGGCATCTTGCCCAAAGCAGCAACGTCGCCGCGTTTCTCCATCAGGATTGTCTCACTCTTGCATCCTAGAGGAACCGTCAGGATGCATAAAGCCCGCCGGGGAAATTCCCTGGTAGTCGATCACTCCCCTCGTTTCCTCGCATTGCGAGATGTAGACGTTCTCGTAAGATAGATACCTTTGTCCGATATACCCGACCCAAACCCATACATCCCTCCGTCGGTCGTCATTTTCTTGGATGTCGGATAGGCGATCCGGACGGGATGACATCACAGGTACCTTGTGCCATGGTTCTCCAGCTTTTTCAATCAGTGTTCCTCGAGTTGCTGGAGCATTGGCGTATGTCCGTATAAGTAACATGCTTTATTCAAGAGCAAGTGAATTCGATGTACTCCATATGAAGGAGATCATAACCAAGTACGGATACAGATCGAGCGCACTGTCGCCAGCAAGCCCACCTCAAGCCGCTTTTAGTGGATATCCTTCCTGGAGATTCCAACGTCCAAGCCGCCGATCACTCTGGAACTCTATATTTAGAGAGTCTAGATCGCTGTGGCAAGTCTCTCATGTTGTCCATTTGACTTTAGGAAACCTCTTCCGCTCAAGAAGACGGTCTTAGTCCATTAAGGTAACTCTATCCCGTTGGCAGGACTTCAGCAGGGGATGAATCGAATCATGTGGGATGCGATTTGCTTTAGCCCTTTTTTGAGCAAGTCGAAGAAATGCATAGATGTATAGTAGGAATGCAGTGTAATCTGGAACAGAGTGTGTAATAGGTCTTGTGATCTACCTCAGGATCAGAATCTGAGGACGAATCCGATAGTCCATACACGACTTTATCCTTTTCCCACTAACCGGTCTGAAGGATGATCTTAATCGACAATTTCATTTGCGGATCATCCAGAACCATCCCTCGTGGATTATGCCCCATATGGACTAGAACATCGGGGTAGATAGCTTCTATCTCATCAAGATATTTCATTTGAGAAGGCAAATCACTTAGCTGCCCTGACTGATATATTGATAAAGACATGTATGATAAAAGTTGCCAGATTGCACTACATCAAGTACCTACAGCGTTCTGTCAGAAGGAGGGGAGAGAATTATAGAGTGGCCAGTACTATTATAGATTATATGAGCTACTGCAGGTACGTTGATGATTCCTGTAAGACATATCGCAATGGAATTCACATATACCGATCCATTACCCAATTAACTCCTATGTCGTGGCCTCGTCACACAGTTCGCATGCCTTTTGCAACAGCCAACAATGGATGATTTTGGGAACCAATTATGTGACTATACTACAATCTTAGATATTGCAAGGCCATCCATGACTGGTAGGTGCCAAATATTGAGAACTTTGGGCCTTCGTCCGATTAGATGTTTATGGATCTTGTTTTGTCAAGGAGAAGCCAGCTTTCTACCATTGATCTAAGGTGCCAGAGTATCGGGATGATTCGGATCCAGTATCTTGTTCTGGATTGCAACACATTTTATCAGCAAATTGTAGGTATCTAGCCCGTTTCCTCGAGATTTCCGCACGTGGGCCACGCTGGCCTTATAGTACGAGGTGTAGGGGTGTCCCGGCCCAAGAGCTCTCCTGCAATGTTTTTACTGTTGGTACAGCGAGATTTTCTGCTTTTTTTCGAGCGTTCCTGGTCATAATAAAGAGTTAGTAGACCATGCATGCTGGACAATGTATCAGGATATTCTCGTGCTCAGGCCCTAGAGCATCTCTGGAGCCCTCAACTACGTGGTTGGTTAGCAGGGTAGCTCCTTTCCATTTGTCCTGACTCAAAATATTTCGACAAGCTTTGTCATATTACTGAGAACGTTGGGGTGGCCCTTTCATGGCTTGCCCTTCTAGAAGACCTTTAGGGAATTACTGGCTAATATACGTGTCGTGAACCCATTCCAATTCATCATACTTCAAAAGAACTCTGTTATCGCTGAAGATCACGATATTAAGTAGGCATCGTTCGTACCGCATGACTGTCATGAGACTTTCATCTGGATATAACGTACAATGACTAACATCAAATATACCCCGAAAAGCTACATGAGTGTTTCCGTATGTGTCACGATACGCCACTCGCCATCTGAAGCCTGACTCCACGTGGTGGATCCTGTCCCAACATACGACTCACCTCCTCGAGTGGCGTTTATCTTATAAGTCACTGTCCCAGCCATCAAATCGATGACAATCACCCTCACTTCTTCGAGTTGAAATTCGTCAAAATGATGGAACGGGGGTCGCAGCTCTTTAGACAGGGACGGCTCTCCATCGAGGGTCAGGATAGGTTTCTGGGGGAACAAGAAATTGGCCTCGGGGTTGGACAGCCTCTCGATTTCCGGGCCAGGGTTCGCACAAGTGAGGGCGGTCCATAGAGAACGCTCCTTGATCAGGAGGTCCTCGCGGATTCGATCGTGTATTTGAGGCATGACGATTCTGTCAAGTCAGTGAGTGCCTACTTGCGTATGGGTGTTTGGCGGGTCTTACGCAAGCTCTATGGCCAGGTCACTTCAAACTGATTTTGATATAGCGATACGGCAGATGGCTTCCTTTTCACATAAACACAGGAAATATCTATACACCCCTCCTTGCAGAGCTGGCTCAATCCATGGATAATATAGACCACGGTGGGTGTGACGTCATGGGCAAATGGCACCCGCAGATGACGTGGTGAGGCAACATCATGGTGGGAGATTAATTTAAATCGCACTGTCGCTTCGATCCAGATCATGGATCGACAACGCCAAACATGTCATTCTTGCTCGTCATGGGAGATCTTCTGCGTCGTTGATCGTCCCTTGTGTCGCACCGCGTCGAGGTTGTGCATTTACTGTAGGGCATTGCCAAGTGGCCATGGCTCTTGGATTTTAAATTATGATAGGAGGTCATGCGTAATTTTTGAGATAGGATTTCCTAGTGACTGACATCTCTGGATAAAAGGCATAGTTATTTTATCAGAAGAAGTTCCGGGTACGTTGTGTTAATCTGTATGCTCCTTTATTCGGTCGCATGAGAATTAAGTAATCCCACGTGCATAATCCCAGCTGTGAAGTTTGTGGCTATATATGTTAAAGATACTACGGCATGAGACACTCCTGTTGCACCCCAGAAAGCCATATGTCTCTCATGGCTGTAGAATTTTACTGGGCTCCACTCTATTGACGATATTGAACGGCTTCGTAAGATCAGGTGATATCACCCCTATACCGTGAAGTACCCAAAGCGCATTGCAATGGCTATCATATGTGAATTGGATCGGGCGATAGCTCTCTAGGTCTCGAGATAAACTTGATATACGTACCATTTGCAGATAGCGTATCTGGATCGTGACTAAAGACAAAATTCGACGTGGGCCTCGGTGTCCTCCGAAGTAATTTCCTGCAGCGTCGGCACTTGTAATGACTAGTAAGATTATGCTAACTGATAGCCATAACAAGCTTCTTGTGAATTTATCTCCAAGTCTTGGCTCTTTGGCATTGTCAGCAACTGGCTTGGTTTGGCGGTTCGATTCCAGAGAACTTTAATAGCAGCCTTATTCCGTACGTATCATCATCTTCCATTATGACCCCAAGACCCGTCCGCCTAGGTAGGTACCCCACAAATGCGGTAAAATGTCAACAGTGAATGTTACACCCCTATCGTGCCCGAGTCCGCGTCAGCCATGCTTCATAAATTCCACTGGCTCAAACAAACCAAGGCATACGAGGGAATCTGGTCACTTGAGCGATACTGTTGTATCACAGTGTCAGTGCTTTCCGGGTTGTGCAAACATTCTCGCCATGTTCTACGATATAGCCTGTAGATGCATAGGATTGAGGCATATCCATTAGCAACCGTTACTTCGGAGTTTAAAAATGCCCTCGATGAAGGGCGAATAATTCTGTATTACATTACTCTTGATTTTCCGGCGTCCCTTACGCCGATCTTCCCCTATCGAGAAGCAAAAATGAATCGTATCAGTCGGAACCGCTCCGAAGCACCGCAATCCGTTTGAGACCCCTTGACAGCCCTGCCATAGAGATGAAATTATAAATCATCACTGGCCCAGCAGTGTCGACTTTGATTCTCGTGCGAGAGTAATATTCACCATGCAGCTTCGGTCAATCACTCCGTGGGCGCTGTGCGCCAGTGCGTGTCTTCTTCGCGGCGTCTTGGCAGAATCCACCAAGGGTGCAGCTCCTGAGAAGATTGCCCCCAAAGTATTCATCGTGTCTATGGTAGGTACCCGATACTCTACAGCCTCCGAGACCGTGAAGTCAAAGCCATAAAAACAACCCCCTAACATCATCGTAGTTTGAGCCCGAGGCCGCTGTGTGGTGGGGAATCCGCGAATTTGACCTGCTGGCCCACAACATCACCGTGCCCGGCGCATCGCCCTTGTTCCCCGATGTCCACTGCACGGCCGATTATGAGATTTGCCAGCTCGTCACCGGCGAGGGAGAAATCAACGCTGCTGTGACCGTCTCGTCAATTGCGTTCTCACCGCAGTTCGATCTCACCCAGACGTACTTTCTCCTGGCGGGTATTGCCGGGATTAGCCCGAAGGCCGGCACCCTCGGCGGCGTCGCATTTTCGCGATTCGCCGTGCAGGTCGCTCTACAGCATGAGATCGACATCCGCGAGCTACCGTCGAACTTCTCCACGTCGTATTTCCCCCAGGGCGGCTCGTTCCCCTTCCAGTATCCCGGAAGCATCTACGGCACGGAGGTGTTCGAGGTGAACGACGAGCTGCGCTCCATCGCCGCGTCTTTGGCTAAGAACGCGACTCTGGCCGACGCCGCCCAGGCACAAAAGTACCGTCGCTTGTACGCTAGTAACGGTACTGTCTACGCAGCTGGCGCTGCGCCCCCTGCCGTGGTCGAGTGTGACGTCGCGACAAGTGACGTCTACTACAGTGGCCACTTGCTGAGCGGAGCGTTTGAGAAGACATTCGATGTCTGGACGAACGGGACGGGCAAGTACTGCACCACCGCCCAGGAGGATAATGCGACGTTGGAAGCTCTTTTGCGCGCGGCCATGCATGGGAAGACAGACTTTGCTCGCATCATCGTCATGCGTACCGGCTCGGACTTTGATCGGCCCCCACATGGCGTGACTGCTCTCCAGCACCTTGTCTACGAATGGCAAGGAGGGTATGAGCCTGCCGTTGCCAATCTGTACAACGCTGGTGTCAAGGTGGTGAACGGGATCGTGAATGAATGGGACGCCAAGTTTGCGGCTGGGATTAAGCCTAAGAACAACATCGGAGATATCTTTGGCAGTCTGGGCGGTAAACGCACTCATGGACGTCGGACCTTGCAGTCGCGATCATTCCGGGGTGTACCTGAAATGGCTTGATTCTTGAAATATGCGTGCAAGCTCTAGATCCATGCATACCACCATAGGCACGCTTCGCGATAGTAGGTAGCTTGTCACTACTCGACATAGTAAGCTATACATTTTGCAGCCTAAAACAGGTCCAGAGGGAAATAATCCGCAATTGCCTGGTATCCGGCCACATTTGGATGCAAGTAATCGCCCGAATCGTACTTTGGCGCTAACTGCGACGGGATCTCTGGGTCCCGGACGACTTTGTCAAAATCCAGCACTGCATCGAAAACCCCACTGGTCCGGATCCACTTGTTAATTCTCTGTCTCGTCTTCTCCCTCTCAGGGTTAGAGTAAGGCTGAATGTCCGAATCCGCCTCTGGGGCGCTAAAAGGCGTGATCGTTGCACCGTAGACAGGAATGCCGGAGGCGTGGATCCGTGTGACGATCTGTTGGTATGCGACAATAAGTCTGTCACCGATGTCCTTCTGTGCTTCTGGGGTTGGATCTGCGACTCCAATGTCGTTCACGCCTTCGTAGAGGATGGCATACTTCACGTCGGTCTGCGCCAGGACGTCACGGTCGATGCGACTCAGGGTATTCGGGCCGAGGCCATCTGCGAGTATGCGGTTTCCGCCAGCGGCTTGATTCAAAAGAGCAATTGAACGTGTTGCTGGATTCTTTTGCATTCTCTTTAGTAACAGATCAGGCCATCTAGCTGACTGTTAGCTAAATCATCTTGAATGCGCGCTAGGAAAGTCTGACCGGTTGTTTTGGTTGGTAGTGCTGCCTCGTCCGTCGGTGATGCTGTCACCGACGATAGCACAACTGTGAGTGCGAGCCGGTTCGACAGCTTCAACCCCGCTGATGAAGTACCTGATTTGATCAGTATTGCATGAGCGATATACAATAAATTCGACATTTGACATACCAGTGATCAGTGCTCATCGCCGAAGCTTCCGTCATATTGGCCGCACCAACCCAATTGCCGAAACTCATCCATGAGGTAGTCCGACTTCCTGGGTGACCTGTAACTGCGCTACCCTCCTGGCCTTGTTCAAGGTAGATATCGACGGCTATGGTCTGCAGCCCCTTCACGGGGAGGTTAATGGTATCTGATACGACCAGAGCCCCATTTGGAATGGTTATGTCGGGGTTTCCGGAGAAAAGAACGTTTTTAGTCGTATTCTCCTGGATAGCTCTTGTTCCGAGTTCATCACCTACTGGCAGAGCGATGCTAACTTTTGTGACCCTGAGATCGTTCACTCCAAAAGTATTCGAGACGCGAAGACGTATCTGATCGGCAGACTGTGTGATGCGGAATGTCTGGCGAATTGTAGTATTTTTGAACACCGAGTCTGTCGCATTCTGGGCTACGTTAGTTTAAGTGTGGTCCCACGACATATACTTTTGGCCATACATAGGGAGCAGGAGGTAGATTGTAAGGTTCCACTAACTGGGGCATTGTTGCCCATACGCTGACCCAATGCTTGTTTCCATGTTGACGTGTCTTCAGATCAGATACAGTCGGATATGACCACGCGACATGTGGGAACAAGAACAGTAGCGACACGATTCGGTACAATGACGAGGCCATCGTTGCGGGTATGCACCATTAGGCTTGTTGGTTTTACGCACTACGAATCCGCCCTGGCCAGCACCCCAACATATAAATAGGCCATCTCACGAAGGAATGACTCGACACCATTGTGCCTGAAGAGCCATGAGGAGCATGATTCTTGCAGCAGTCGGCTAAACCGGATAAATGGGTTTGTTTCAGTCGTTATTCCGAATTAGGAGAGGAACCTCCGCATTATAATCCGGGCTTTAAGGGTAATAGGCGGAGGATCGACAGCAATGGCTTTTACTGAGCCCTGGGCTACCCATGTGGCTGTGTCTGGGGTAAGGAGCTCATCCTTCATATGTAGCAGTTGGTTAGGAGTCTTCGTCAAGCCCACAAGCAAAGCTTCCCTTGGCTCGAATAGCCCATCCTTTGGAATGATTTAATCTATTTATTCGAGTACATATAGGCTGTATCCTCGGCTGACCAGGGTATGCCAGTATATAATTAACCGTGGGCGCATGTCTTCAGATTGATTTCACTCCTCCGGAGAGTTGCCGCATCAGAGAGTGCACATTTATGATGAACTGATTGCACCGAAGGACTCGTTCGAAACCTCAGCAGACCAGACCATAGCAATGACTGCTATACAAGTTATGCAAGTCATGCAACTTGATGACTCCTATCGCCGTTAACTCCGCCATCCCCTCAGTGGAGACAACGCGATATATATAATCCCGATCCCTCTACAATGCGATGCTCCCAACCCTTCACCACCATCTCTTGCTCTATCTCAAGCTCGGACAAAATGACCGTCCTACAGCCCCAGAAAACAGCCCTCATCACCGGCGCGGCGTCGGGAGTCGGGTTTGCGACCGCGAAAATATGCCGTAGCCGAGGCATGCATTTGGCGCTCCTGGACATCGATGCGACCAACCTGGAAAAGGCAAGGAATGCGCTCGGGGCAATGGATCCTGGCCTCAAAACAGAAACGTATGTCATGGATGTGGGGGACAGGGGGAAATGGGTTGAGGTCGCGAAGCAGATCCACTCGACTTTCCACGGAGTGGATCTTGTTGTGCTCAACGCGGGGAAGGGATACAAACCCCAGAGCAGCCCGTACGAAGGGCGGGTCAAACCGTGGGCAGATGTCGATTACTGGAAGAAGGTATGTGTCGCATGTAGTATGGATTCATCCCAAGAGCCCTGGACTCAATTGAGTGTGGTTGTCAGACTTTCGATACCAACGTGTTCGGTCCGCTGAACGGAATCGAGGCGGTCATTCCTCTCCTGCTCTCGTCTACATCGCCAAAGTCGATCGTAATCACCGGCTCGAAGCAAGGCATCACCAACCCGCCTGGTGGTGGAAATCCGGCCTATAATGCCTCGAAAGCCGCCATCAAGAGTTTGACGGAACATCTGGCCCACGATCTCCGCTCGGATCCCGCGACCGCGCATATATCCGTGCATCTGCTGGTTCCAGGATGGACATGGACCGGCTTTATGGGGAATGTTGGACCGACAGACGAGCGCGAAGTCAAGAAAATGGCCGGTGCATGGCTCCCCAGTCAAGTCGCGGAGGAATTGGTCAAGGGGCTCGAGAAGGGGTCATTCTACATCATTTGTCCGGACGATGATGTCGACGCGGCCTTGGATCAGGCCCGGATGCAATGGGCCAGTGATGATCTGATCGAAGGACGGCCAGCATTGTCGCGGTGGGAGGCGGACTGGCGGGGACGAGCAGAGGAGGTGATTCAGGCAGATGCAGCTCGACGACGGACGTAGATCAAGCGATGCCCGGCATGTTAGTATGTTATATATAGATGCAGCTGCCAGATGATACGGAATTATGTTCTGCCCCTATCTGGGCCATAGGTACTGTACAGTAGATAGTCGGCAGCAGATAAGATACCGAATGCCACCATCTCCGCTTCCGTCCAAATTGACGACCGCCGATGATGCGGAGGTTAGCGTGGGGGTTTCATCGGCTGTCTATCACTTCGATGCGACGCTCCTTATCGTTGTTACAGCACTAATGATACCCCGGCTTTCCGCGGGAGACGACTGTCGGCGCTATATAACCCGTTGCGAGTGTCTGCTGTACATGGCGCATATATACTTCCCACTCTGCCTCCTTGCATCGAGCCCCCCTCTCCTCCTTTCTCCTCCTTTCGCCCTCCTCTCCTCTTCTAGAATCCCTCTTTCTCCCTCTATCTTCTCTTCTCTCACTGCCGGCGGCATCCGTGATGGCCTCGAGTGATGCGCCCCAAGCGGGGCTGTCCAAATATGATACTGCCAAATCCGCTGGTCGAGACTCGCTTCAGGACGACGCCAAAGTAGCATCTTCGGCTCCCGGAGTGTTCGACGATGTTGTGAGGGTGGTCGATCACAAGGCCGAGCGTCGACTGTGTCGCAAGTTCGACTTTCGGCTACTTCCGGTGTTGGCTCTCATGTGTAGGTCATTCGATATCACGGGCGCAGGAAGTATATGCTGAACTCGCCGCGCAGATCTGTTCAATGCCCTAGATAAGGGTAACTTGGGTAATGCAGAGACCGACGGCATGACCGAAGGTATGCTACTGGAGCAAGAACCCACGGGACAGCTCCGAACTGACAATACTAGACCTCAATTTCAAATCCGGCCAATATAACCTCCTGCTCTCCATCTTCTTCGTCCCCTACGTTATCTTCGCCCCGCCGTTCGCCATGCTCGGAAAGAAATTCAGCCCGGCGCGAGTTCTGCCCATTTTGATGTTCACCTTCGGCTCGTTCACCCTGCTATCCGCGGCGACCAAGAACTTCGGCGGCATCTTCGCTCTGCGCTGGTTCCTGGGAATGGCCGAATCCGGATTCTTCCCGCTCGTGATCTACTACTTGACAACCTTCTACCGCCGTGGGGAGCTCGCCCGCCGCCTGGCTATCTTCTATGCGGCGTCGAACATCGCCAATGCGTTCTCCGGTCTCATCGCCTTCGGAGTGTTCCAGATCAAGGGTTCCAGCCTGCCGAATTGGCGCTATCTGTTCATTATCGAAGGTGGTGTCACCGTTCTCTTCGCCGTTTTCGCCTATCTCTACCTACCGCGTAGCGCGGCAGAGGCCAAGTTCCTCTCCCCGGAGGAGAAGGAACTGGCCTTTCACCGGATCCAGGTCGACTCTAGTGCCGTGGTCAACGAGAAATTCGTGCTTCGCGAAGCCCTCGGAATCTTCAAACACCCCAGCACATACATCTTCCTGTGTATCGAATGCTGCATCGGCGTCCCCATCCAGGCCGTCGCCCTTTTCATGCCCCAGATCATCGAGCGACTTGGCTACGCCACCGTCAAAACAAACCTCTACACTGTGGCCCCCAACGTCACTGGCGCGGTGATGCTCCTTGTCCTCGCCTTTGGCTCCGACGCCGCCCGGATTCGCTTTCCGTTCATCGTGCTCGGATTTCTCCTCTCGTTCTGCGGCTTCATGGTTTATCTGTCCATCACAGACATCGACTCCCAGATTCAACTGGCATACTTCTCCACCTTCATGATGACCTGGGGCACCTCCGCGCCGTCGGTGCTCCTGAGCACATGGTACAACAACAACATCGCACACGAGGGCCGCCGTGTGCTCCTCACCAGTATTGGTGTGCCCTTGGCCAACCTGATGGGTCTTGTTTCGAGCAATGTTTTCCGCGAACAGGACAAGCCGAAGTACATGCCGGCGATCATCACAGTGGCCGCGTTCGGTGCCGCGGGCGCCGTGCTGGCTGGATCTCTGGGTACCTTCATGTGGCTAGACAACAAGCGGCGGAACCGGAGGGCGGGCATCAGTATCAAAGCGCAGGATGTTCCCACCGAGCGTCTGCGGGACGGCCCTGCGAGCCCCGACTTCCGCTGGTTTCTATGAAATTCCGATGTAACATAGTATTACGAAATGAAATGAACGTTGACACGACCCTCTTTCGATCATGCCATCATGCCCAGAGTAAGCGGAGACTGTTGAGAGCGGACACGGGGAACTATCCACCCCCACCCAATTTTTTCCCGACGACTCTCCACTTCTCCGCATCCAACGTGGGGGGTGTCTGATCCCCGGATTTTCAGCTCACAGCCAAGCTTTGACAGCAGTACTCTGCGTGTGACATTAGCTTTCACGCCCTGTTAACGCGCGTGTGGATGCTACCGTTGTACCACGGAGACGGTACAGTAACTCAAGGACCCCTGCTAGTAGGAAGAGAGCATAATGGAAGACCGAGCGGCTAAGTAGCCGGGAGGATTTAGTGCTGGGTTAGCGCCTAGCTTGGGCTGCCGACCAAGGCAAGTACCATCGGGTGTGTAGTAGCGTGGGATCGTGGCGTCTAGCATGTGCTTTCGGCTTATTGGCATTTGGTCCGTGTTGACCCCTTGCGCTTGGCCTGCCTGATAGAGCCAGGAGCGGAGCGACGGACGCCCCTTATCCCAATACGGCATCTAGACGGTGCCGTATCCTGTTCTTGTAAACCATATCCTCCAGTGGACTCATTGACGGTTGTCGATGATGGTGATCCTGGGCTCAACTTGCATGCCAGCATTCCAATCCAGATTGATGAATCATCCAATACGACTCCCACCCGGTACATCCGGGCTCCCATCACTGCGAACCCACGGACCATAATTCATCTAACCACCAGAACCACCAAGCTATGGCCTCAAATAATCTATACCAGTACTCCGTTGTGAGTGCTTTGATGCACGGTATCTGTGAGACGGGCCCAAGCATCAGCCACATCCTCGCTCACGGCGACCATGGCCTCGGCACCGTACCTCATCTCAACGGAGAGATCATCATCATGGACGGCAAAGCGTACCATTTCCCGCCGGACAGCCCTCGTCCCCGCAAGATCGATCCCACTGACCGAATGGCTTTTATCATGATCACCCGCTTCAATCCCACGTTTTCCAAACGACTCGCTACCCTGACAATGTCGTCCCTGGAAAGCGCACTCGCTCCTCTTCTTCCCACGCAACAAAACCGCTTCATCTCCATCCGCGTAGAGGCGACCTTCCCGCAGATCTGGTTCCGGGTGATTCCCGCACAGACGACGCCGAGGGAGCCTCTCGTGGACCTAGCGAGGCGCCAGTCGATCCGGGAGAAGGAGCATGTCCGAGGGGTATTGTTCGGCTTCTGGTCGCCCGTCTTCGCGAGCGGCTTTAGCGTTGCTGGGTTTCATCTACATTTTCTCTCCGCGGATCACAACACCGGGGGCCATGTTGTAGGGTTTGAGGCCGAAGATGTGAGTCTCGCTGCTGCGAGCATTGGCGAGTATCGTATTCAGCTGCCTGATGATGCGTCGTTTCATGAAGCACCTCTTGGATCTGTAGGGGCCGAGGACATTCATGAGGCGGAAGGCGCGTGAGTTCTGCAAGTCAATTGCCGCTCTGTTATCGATATCGAAGATACGAACATAATATCCAGGCTTCCATTCACTTTCTTAGAAGAATTGGTATTAATTCTAATGATAAACTTGGAGGAGTCAAAACTAATCAGAATATCCGGGAGTTAGAATACCGATCTCTGCCATATAAAGCACGATATTGGCACCGGGTTACTGGAAATTAAGAAGAAAAGAGAACGCGCGAAGCTCCTCCAAAAGGAGGACGAGGGAAAACAGAAGAATAAGTGATCATTCGTTGGTCTTTTTATACCCTATTATGAGTGATCGCTTCGCCTGTCATCTTACTCCAGCTACTAATAATGGGAAATGTCGAGCAATCGCGAGTCTGACATGCGTCCTAAGAAGCAAGCCCTATACTGAGCACTGGGCATCTCAACGCCCAACATCAACAGCGCATCCCAAGATGAGGACGACCTCTCCAAGCACGGAGATCGGGACATTTATTGATAATTCTTATCGCTAAATGTCTCCGAAGTGGGGCATCTCCAACTGTGACGTCGAGCCATTATTAAGCGTCTCCAACCACTTTTTCTCCAGCATCCCACCACAAGTGCACCACTGCAGCTTCATCGCTTAGGCTGCTTCCCGGCGCAATCCTATCACCATGTCTTCGCCCATCAAGCAATGGACCTCCGATCTCAGCGGGCTGGACGGCCTCCAGATGTCCGAGGCCCCCATGCCACCCCCGGGTAAAGGCGAAGTCCTCGTCGAGATTCAGGCAGTGTCTCTGAATTACCGCGATTACGAGGGTATGCGTCTATCTGAACCCATCCGTTCCTCTGGACATAAGGGCTAATGCCGATCCAACAGTCTGCATCGGCGAATACAACCACCACAAATCCGTCGGGAAGAGCGAGTCCGTCGTCCCATGCTCGGACATGTGCGGTGTGATCACCCAAGTTGGCGACGGCGTGACAACCTACAAAGTCGGCGACCGCGTCCTCTCGACCTTCCTCCCCGAACACCAGACTGGTCAGGTCACGGAGAAGGAGCTCTCCCAGGGCATGGGACACCCGCTTCCCGGTGTGCTGGCCTCCCACCGGGTCTTCCCGGAGTACGCCCTGGTGAAGGCGCCCAGCTACATGACCGCCGAGGAGGCGTGCACTCTGCCCATTGCGAGCGTCACGGCCTGGATGTCAATCAACGGGATGCGCCCTATGGGACAGAACGGCGGACAGGGCGAGTATGTCCTCTTGCAGGGTACGGGCGGAGTCGCAATCGCCGGACTGCAGATTGCAAAGGCATCGGGGGCTAAAGGTATGCGATCGCGAAAGGGAAATCATGGATGTGACTGACCTTACCGTAGCAATTATCACTTCGTCCTCCGACTCTAAGTTGGAGCAGGCCAAGGCTCTCGGGGCCGACCACGTTATCAACTATCGCACCCACCCCAACTGGGAAGAAGACGTAATGCGTGTGACTGATAAGCACGGGGCCGATATCATTCTCGAAACGGGCGGCGCTCAGACCCTCGAGAAGAGCTTCGATTGCATTGCCTTCGGCGGTCTCATCGACTGCATCGGATACCTCTCCGGCAAGATTGATGCGCCTGGCGAGCGGATGAATGTCAACCTGCTGGCCCTGCGACGGAACGTAACGCTGAAGGGGATCATCAACGGACCGCGGGATCGGTTCCAGGAGATGATCGAATTCTATGAGAAGCATCAGATCCATCCGGTCGTGAACAAGGTGTTCTCGTTTGATAAGGCTAATGAGGCATTCAAATTCTTGGCTAGCGGGAGCCATTTCGGCAAGGTTGTGGTTAAGGTGGCCCAATAAATGCGTTGCATATAGACAATCAATCATCAAATATACCATCTGTCCCCATATCACGAGCTACCCTTGATCTCCTTCTGGGCCCCCAAATCCTCTCCTAGCAGTTTTCCCTCCACAGTAAGTGGCTTAGAGTCCTGCAGCACAAACAGCATCCGCGTCCACTGGGTCGGGCTTGGATTCCGCCACTCATGCATAGTTCCTCTCTGTATAGCGATATCCCCTCGGTGCAAACGTCTCTTCTCCCCGGAGTCCAGCAGCATATCCACCTCCCCTTCTAGTACGATGCCGAAATCCAGGCTCTGCGTACGATGCATCAGCCCGGGTTGGCCCGCATTGGGCGCGAAATCCACCACCCGGCAGACGGTCCCACCACGCTTCACCAAGCCCAGATTACCATCCGCCATCGCCTTTTTATAGGCGGCGATGTCGCGTTCATCGTTCATGTCAACGGGGAATTCCGATGTGGCGTAAGGAACGTGAAACCTCATGGCGCCATTTTTGTAGTTGGTCCATGTGGAGGTGGCGTCGGTATGGATTATAGCTTGGCCCGCGTCGTTGTGTGTGGTGATGTAGCGTGTGAAGTCGGGGGGTGGAGGGACCGTGCTCTCTTCCATATTTGCTTTTTTCTTCTGGTATTATATGGCGGATCAGTCAATAGATAGATGCGATCTTGCACGGTGCAGCCTCGAACGGGGTGCTGAAGAATTTATGGGGGAGAGAGCGGTCAGCGATGGGCACCTGGTCCATCTTGCGGTGTAACTTACATGCAGCTTGTTCTGCAGACATTGGCATCTCGTTCAATTAAGTGTTTAGAAGCTGAAGTAAGCAATAATCTCTACATTCAATTAGTCTGGATGTATTAAACCGACGTGGCAGTCTTGCCATGACTGGCTGTGTTCACGATATCAGCCTGCAGTCATCAAGGTTAGGTATCACGGCAACAATATATACGCTTTCTTGTGCCTTGTTTCGTATGCTCGCTGGAACTTACTGGAAGTCTTGAAAGCTAAATTTATGTATCATTTAGTGTGTGCGTCATTTGGGATCAGCAGGATCCATCACACAAATAAGGTCACATACGTTGCCTCGTCTAATCATGGCAAAGACATATACGAGTACACGGCAGACGCAAGGTAAATCTGTTTTACATTCACTACGGCAGGTTCAATGACACGCACTTGCAGGTTCCGAGACCGTCAGATTGATCATCTGATATCGTACCTTCGTATACGCCCGCCTCGCTTAAGTAGAGTTCGAGGGTTAATGCCATTTAGTGGTTTTGTCCCATCTACCGGTCAATTGACCTCGGCTTGGATTTGCTGAAATAATGGGGCATAGAGAATGCAGTCTCCTGGCTGCCCTTTTTTAAACGGGAATTGAGGATAGCTGCGTGGGAGGGTTGTTGCGCAATTTGTTGTTAAAAGCGTCGGCCGTGCATTGATATGTAGCTTTTTGTTCTGGCTGTACTTAGCTAATTGTCTACCAGCTCATCTAGCAAGGGCATATTTGTGCCAAATCAGGATCTTTCGTTGACTTGATCCAAAGTCCTTCTCGGTCCATCCGCCACCGGATAAACCGATGCGAGTAGTGACATCTTACATCTATCAATCCATATTAACGCTGTGGATATTTTGGCATTGTTTATCCAATATATGTTCTTCAGTCCTCAATCAAGTTTATCTTTTCCTGAACGGGGCCGATTACATAGTGCATGACACAGCAGACTCCTAGTCGGTCCCACATATATTTAACAAAGTTTACTTCGTAGGAAAGACCCGACAACCACCTACCTAGTACGGATTAATAATGTATAACAGCAGTAGTTTCCTACGTCTATGTCGTTTTCCATTTTGACGAGTACCTAGGTAGCTTCTGGGTATTCGACAATGAGACGTCTTAACATCATCATACGTTCATAGTGGAGGCCAAGTCTACCCCTCTTCTTGCCAATGCACACCGCTGCACACTTGAGGTCACGCAACTATTGAATAACCCGCTGTGGACCTGGAGGTACACAATGACCTAAACTTTGCTTAAGCTACCCCTGGCCTCATAGGGTAAAATGATCGCCGACCCTGATCCGAATGCTACCGATAAAACGAGAGCCCATGGTTGAAGACGTGATGTAGACCCACACTTATATCATTCAGTCCATCTCTAGCACCATCGGCCGTGAGATTTCGCAATTGCGGCTTCACCTCGTGCATCTCCGCGCTTGACGACAGCCAGAAAACACGATGCAGACTTTGCTCTTAAAAGATAGCGGCCTTCCGGCTTTCTCCTCCGTTACTCGTCCCACCCGCTTCGAGCGATGATCCCCGGGTACGGATGCTCCCACCTTGTCTATCCTCAACGCTCAACATGCCAGTACCCGCATAGTGATCGTCCATTTCGAGGGTTTGCAATTGTGTGGAGAAATGATACAACTTAGTCACATATCGCGAGCTCAAAATTTGGCCGAGATAGGAGTTATATACCCCCTTCCTGTCCTGGGAAGGTTCCCAGCCCGATCTGGCAGTTCAAGACAACCCGCATGATGAAGCTCGCGTTAGGGTCAATGCTGCTCTGGGGCCTTTCCCTGGCCGCCAAGCAGCCCAACATTCTCTTTATTCTCACCGATGACCAAGGAAAGGACCATATCGGTGGGCTGGAACACATGCCACAGCTTCAGGTACGCATGTAACACGACATAAACAAACCACCCCATACCTAATAACCACAAACAGGAGAAACTAGTCCAAAAAGGAACATCATATCCCAAACACTTCTGCTCGGTAGCTGTCTGCTGCCCGTCCCGAGCCAACATCTGGACCGGCCGCATGCCGCACAACACCAACATCACAGACGTCGGGCTGCCGTACGGCGGGTATCCGCGTGTGGTGAGTGCTGGCTGGAACGACAACTACCTTCCCATCTGGATGCAGGAAGCTGGCTACGATACCTACTATGTAGGGAAGCTGTGGAATGCCCACACAGAGTCCAACTACAACAAACCCTATGTGAAGGGGTTCAACCAGTCCGACTTCCTCCTGGACCCGTGGACATACCGCTACTACCACCCGGTTATGACACGAAATGGAGAGAAGCCCGTCAACTACGCGGGGAACTACTCGACTGACCTGCTGCGTTCAAAGGCCGAGGGGTTCCTGGACGATGCCCTGGCCAACCCGGATCGGCCGTGGATGCTCACTGTCGCGCCGAACGCGCCTCATTCAAACGGGTCGCATGATCCATCGCGCGACGTGACATGGTACGGCGAGCCGGAGTTTGCGCCGCGCCATGCGGATCTGTTCAAGGACTACAAAATCCCGCGCGACAAGAGTTTCAACAAAGTTATCGAGGGTGCTGTCGGATGGGTGACCGATCTGTCGGAGCTTTCGCAGAAGCAGGTGGACTATATTGATGAATTCCAGCGGTGCCGCCTACGAGCTCTCCAGGCCGTTGACGACTTGGTTGGGGGTCTGATTGACAAGCTGGATAAGGCTGGCGTACTCGACAACACCTACGTCTTCTTTTCGACCGACAACGGGTACCACGCCGGGCAGCATGCGATGCAACCGGGAAAGAATTGTGGTTATGGTGTGTATAGAAGAGTCGTTTTCCCGCCCGTATCTCATACTAATGTTGTGTAGACACCGATATCCATGTGCCGTTGATCGTCCGCGGTCCGGGTATCCCTGAGAATGAGACGCTGAACGTGGTCACGAGCCACACGGATCTGGCGCCGACTTTCTTGTCAATTGCGGATACGACGAAGGAAGGACTCGACGGGACTCGTCTTCCTACGACATTGGAGGCTAGCAATGCTACCGACAAGAAGGAGCATGTTGCCATAGAGTACTGGGGACTGGTATGTTCAATGCCCGCTGATAAGTAACAATTTCTAACACTACGATAGGCCGTCCCCGAAGGCATTTACGGATACAAGAGCAACAAACTTCAGCAGGAGGGCAACAGCTACAAGAACAACACCTACAAGGGCATTCGTTTAGTTTCCGACGACTACAGCCTGTACTATTCGGTCTGGTGTACCAATGATGTTGAGTTCTTCAACCTCAAGGTAAGATACACTACCATCCTTCCTTAATAGTGCGACGCTAACGTGAATGAAGGACGATCCGTCCCAAACCGTCAATCTAGCAGCAAATATCTCAAACCACCAGAGTTATACCATCGCCGACCGCTCGCTCAATCAGATCCTCCCCCGGCTGGACGCTCTCATGATGGTCCTCAAGTCCTGCAACGAAGATTCGTGTCGCGAGCCATGGAAGCAGCTTCACCCTGACGGCGACGTGAGCAGTCTCGCCGATGCCCTGGACTCATCATATGATGACTTCTACAACAATCAGCCGAAGGTGTCGTTCTCGCAGTGCAGTCTGGGATACCATATCTGGGCGGAAGGCCCGCAGAAATATAATGTGTTCGGGGGCGGCAAAAGCGGCGGCCAAAAGAACGAGACGCTGACAGGGTTTCCAATTGAAGGTCAGAAACGCAGCGCGGCAGCTCGGACAATCAACAGAAGCGTTTGGGACTTCTTTTGGCAATAGAGGCTACCGGAGTTGGCGAAATGGTAGGAACGAATGATCATGATACGGAGGTGACCGATGAGTTCTATAGAGCTGGGGCATTGCATATAATCATGTCTAATAATACCACTATCGGGAATAGACGCGTACATAATTCACGATATATATTCACGGTGTATATTCAGTTCATTGCATGCTTGCTATTGACACTACATCCGGTACCTGCGCAAAGCTATGCGCTGAATGCGACTTTTATTCTGGTTATGCCGTTATACATAATTACCCCGTCATCCAGGGGTTCTCCACGGTCCACGGTCCATACAAAAAATTGGCATCCTTGCCCTTATGGTCAGATTTATCCTTGATCTCCTATCCCGATGATGCAAAAGGTCTGAAAACTTATACTTGCAGTATTCGACCCCTAACCCCACTTCCATTTACTCAGCGGAAAACGAGTTCTCCGACTCAAGGCAGAAGTCAGAGCTCAGTAAATTGCAGCGAATTTTAACATGAAACACGGGCTGCTAACTGTTTAGGAAGGTCTGTGTATTAAGCCCCTGCTGAAATCCCCAGAAAACTGGGCTTCTCAGTCGTATTCTATGTCTCCGGAGAAATTTCCCTTGCACTACGGATCCACGGTTGACCTACGTGGTCGGTGGCAATCCCGTCTTCAGGGACCTACAAGTACGGGCGCTGAAGGCCCATGATTCCAGCGCAGTCTTTCTCGGGACTGCGTGTAATCGACAACAGCAGCCCAGTAGATGGCCGTCTGGGACCAATTGCCACTACAGCCAGCCTACCTTAGACTACCATACTACCGAAACAGCCATGCCTCAAAAATGAGGATTGACGGGAATCGCTGGTACCGGTACCCACCTAATTGCCAAGAAACAAGCTTGTCGCAGCTTGTATCAGCTTGAGTTTCTGAACCCCTGGTCTCGACTCAACTCACCCAGCTCCTGCAGAGACAGGGGTCGTTCGAGTCAGGGACGGAAGAGAGAAATTCCAGCCTCAACGCACCCTGACTATTCTCCCTCCGTTGCCGGCCGGAGATTTCCCAGGATCAGCTTATGGCCGTTGACTTCATCCCGGCGGCCGAATATCCACCAGTGGGCGAGATGCGTCAGCTTTCTGCCGATCGCCAGCACAGGCCAGACAGACTAATACAACGATGAAGCACCGGTGGCCGCATCAGCACTGCCAAATGCGCTTTGGGTTTGCTTGGCTTCTGCTATCAATCAGTCGCCTACCGATGTTGCTTGTTTCAACAGATCCATACGTGCATGATCGTCGGGACATGGAGAAGATTGCTAGCCCTACCTGCTCCACCACGACAGCCTGGAATCCCTGCTGACGCGTGCTGCTCCTTTTGCTCGCTTAGGAGGCTGAAACCATGGAGAAGGTGATGAGTCTCCCGTCCGTTCATCAATACGGATCAGGGGATTCCACTCCAGCTGTGCGAGATCGGTTCCGCCTGGACCGCAGGCCTACTTAAACCGCTTCGTTCCTCGTTATCAGATGATGCTTTTCCAACTCATAGTCCCGGCGACTAAAGTCTACATTCTCATTCCTTGATCAATACCATTTGGCCTGGTTGCCACTGAATTCAATCCTTAATTCTTCAAACGCTCTTTAGAATTTCGATCTCCCCACAATGAAGCCTCAGACCGCCGCTGTCATCCTCAGCCTGCTGGGCTCTACCCTGGCCGTTCCCGTCCAGCGCCAGGAAGACCAAGGCTTCCCTACCGACGTCCAGCCCACCGGCACCCAGGGAGGTCACGGTGGCTTCCCTGGTGGTCCTCCCTCCGGGGTTCCTTCCGGCCTGCCCTCTGGCTTCCCGTCGGGCTTCCCCCCTGGCCCTCCTCCTTCTGGGTTCCCGTCTGGATTCCCCTCCGGCTTCCCGGGTGGCCATGGCGGACATGGCGAACATGGCCACGACGGTCCCAAGCCTTCTGGCCCCGTCCCCACTGGCCCAGCTCCCTCCGGCCCAGCTGGTCCCGCCCCAACTGGCCCTGCCCCGTCCGGTGCCCCTGAGGGTCCCTCCGAGGGCCAGGGCATCGAAGCCAGATCTCCCCAGGGATTCGGCGGCTTCGGTGGATTCGGCGGCGGCCAGGGCGAGGGCCAGGGCCCTTCGCCCAGCGGCGCTGCTCCTTCCGGCGCTGCGCCTTCTGGTGCTGCTCCCTCCGGCTTCCCTGGATTTGGACAGGGTGGTGAGGGCCAGGGCCCTACTCCCACTGGCGCTGTGCCTTCTGGCGCCATCCCCTCTGGCTTCCCGGGCGGTTTCGGCCAGGGCGGCGAGGGCTCGGGCGAGGGCTCTGGCCCCTCTCCTTCTGGTGCTGCTCCCTCTGGCTTCCCTGGATTCGGACAGGGTGCCTCGCCTTCGGGTGCTTTCCCCTCTGGTGCTGCTCCTTCAGGCGCTGCTCCATCGGGTGGTGCTTCCGCTGGCTCTTCCGGGGGCTTCCTCGACTGGCTCCAGTCTCTGTTCTAAACGATATGAGGTGCGGTTCCCCAATGGTTGGGCTCTGAATGGGGATCTCATGTTTGGTAGGATGTGAGATGAGGAGCGTCGATCCATTCGTTTAAATGTATATCAATGTCTAAAATGGATTTTCTTGAGCCGGATGTTTTGACGTACTAGATACTGCAGCCTCATACGGGTAGATAGATTCCTCCCTAAATGGTAGAACACTGATGTATATCTACATAACATACCGTGTATGCGTAACGCCTGCGGATAAGCAGCCCGATAGGACCAACTCCGATACCAAGTGGAGAAAGTAGCGGCATGCCATAGAGCGGACTGACTTCATGTACATACACTACAGTTTTCCGGCGGAAAGCCGCCTCCCGACATAGATATAAGCCCTAACAGCACTCCCTCAGTACACCAACATCCCTCATCCACAAGACAAATCTACAAAGTACACCTTTTCAATTCAACCACAATGAGTAGCACCATGGACATCCCCCTCCCCGCCCCCTTCTCCTCCATCCCCCGCACGCCCCTGACCCTCGGCCCCTCCCCCATCCACAGCCTCCCCCGCATCACCGCCGACCTAGGCCACAAAGCGACCATCTACGCAAAGCGCGACGACCTCAACTCGGGACTCGCGTACGGCGGCAACAAGACGCGCAAGCTGGAGTACCTCGTCGCCGACGCCCTCGCCCAAAACGCCGACGTGCTGGTCAGCATCGGCGGGGTGCAGAGCAACCACACGCGGCAGGTGGCGGCGGTGGCAGCACGCACGGGGCTCAAAGCGCGGCTGGTGCAGGAGCACTGGGTCGACTGGGCGGACGCCGGGTACGACCGCGTGGGCAACATCCAGCTGTCGCGGCTGATGGGGGCGGACGTGCGGCTGGACGCGTCCGGGTTCGGCATCGAGCACAAGCAGACGCTGGCCGCGCTGAAGGCCGAGTGCGAGGCGGCCGGCGAGCGGCCCTACTACATCCCCGCGGGCGCGTCCGACCATCCGCTGGGCGGGCTGGGCTTTGCGCGGTGGGCGGTCGAGGTGCGCGAGCAGGAGCGCCAGATGGGCGTGTTCTTTGACACCGTCGTCGTGTGCGCCGTCACCGGGTCGACCATGGCCGGCATGGTGGCGGGCTTTAAGCTGCTGGAGAAGTTGTACCCCGGGGAGCCGCGGCGGACGGTGCTCGGGATTGATGCGTCGGCGACGCCGGCGGCGACGCGCGCGCAGGTGCTGAGGATCGCAAAGAGCACGGCGGCGAAGATCGGGCTGAGCGAGGAGGATGTGGCGGAGGAGGACGTCGTGCTGGAGGAAGGGTATCATGCGGGGACGTATGGGATTCCGGATCGCGCGACGTGGGAGGCGATCGAGTATGCGGCGCGCATGGAGGCGTTTATTACGGACCCCGTGTATGAGGGGAAGAGCTTTGCGGGCATGGTGGATTTGATCCGCAAGGGGAGGATTACGGGGAATGTGCTGTATGCGCATCTGGGGGGACAGTTGGCGCTGAATGCCTACTCGGAGATTGGGGCGCTGCAGGGGAAGTCTACGTAAGATGGATAGATAGATAGGAAGAAATCGCAAGTTGATTTGTTCAAAGAGTGACTAGAGTTGGACTAGGGACTACGATGTAGTCATGGTTGGGACTAGAACAGCTTGTGCTCCAGGGTCATCTCCGACTCGGGCTGGAGGCCAACGCAGGCGCGGAAGATGTTGGTCAGAGCGTTGCGCTGCTTGTTCAGGGCGTTGACGACCGGGGTACCCGGGGGCGTCAGCGGAGCCTTGAGCATGTAGCTCAGAACGCTGAGCACGCTGTGGAAGCCCTTGTACTCGGCGGCGTCGTCGGCCTTCCAGGTGATGCGGGTCATCATCTCGGTGATCAGGACCAAGTCGATGATCAGAGGAGAGGCCAGGAGGGAGTCCTCGCAGATGTTGAACAGAGAGATGGTCTGGTGGCCACCCATGAAGATCTCCGCGTAGTACTCGTCCAGCGCGCGCTTGTTGTCCCCGACCGCCGGCATGTACTTGATCACGACGGTGTGGTCGGGGTGCTCGTCCTTCTCGTAGAGGATCTGGTTGGCAGCGACCATGTCGTCGACCACGTTGGACTTGGAGATCTCCTTGGAGCGGAACTGCTTCTGGGAGCTCAGGTTCTTGCCGTCGTTGTTGCCCAGGTGGTTGTAGCTGGCGATGGAGGTGAGCTTGATACCGGCGTTGATGAGGAAGTCCACGAGAGCCGACTTCATCTTGGTCTGGCCGGACTTGAAGTCGTCCCCACCGATGAACGCCTTGTGCTTCTCGGCCAGGTCGATGGCACCGGGCACGAAGGTGTTCTGGGGAGAACCGTTGATGAAGGGAACGTTGTCCAGAATACAAGCCACGGCGAAGACGGTCGAGGGGGAAACCTCCAAGTGGCCCGTCTTGATGGAGTTGACCAGGTTCTCCGCAGTATCGTTGACACCCGGGAGGATATCGGCGTAACGCTCGGTGTTGGCCGTCCACATGACGATGACCTTGTCCAGACCGTTCTGAGCCTTGAAGTCCCGAATGTCCTGCTGGATCTTCTCCACGTGCGCCCAGCAGGCCTTGGAGCCCTCGAGCACGTTGTCGGCCCGGTCCTCCTGGTTGGAGGCGATGAAGTCCGGGTAGTAGATACTGGGCAGGGGCTTCAACTCGGCCATTTCCTTGCGAACCTGCTGCTTCAGGGTCGGCTCGAGGACCTGGGCCCGGTCCATGGCATCGGCGAGGTTCACGCTGCTGATGTCCCAACCGCCCACGGCGAGGTCATTGGGGTGGACCATGGGCAGCATGTCGTGGAAGGGCACGTTGATCTCCTCACCGGTCTTGGCGTCAGTGCCCAGCTTGACGGTGGAACCCATGACGACGGAACCGTAGTAGTTGGAGGCCTGGGTGCCCTCCCGGGTCTCCCAAGTGAGACCGCGACGGTTGGCCAGGATACCCGCGGTGACGGTGGAGCCGTTGTTTCCACCCCAGCCGACCATCATGACACCAACCTTGCCGACATGGCGGTCGACCTTGAAATGGTAGTCCGTGGCCTTGGGGGTGGCCACCAGCTTGTTGTCGGCGGTGCGGGTGATGTCAGTGGTGTGGTAGGCATACTTGCTCTTGATCTCGGTGTCGGTGTAGACGACATTGGGCGAGCTGACGGTAAACTGAGGGGTGGCAGAGGGAGCAGCCGACCCGTTCACGGCGCCATTGGCAGCAACATCCGAACTAGCGTGAGGAGCCATTGCGGGGGAAGATTGGCGGGAGGAAGTTTCAAGAATGTAGCACGGATTTACTGTATGTATAATGCGTAATCCGGTGCCCCTCCGCGGTTGGACGAGCGCCGGCCGTTGAACGGGTGGTGACGCCTGGAACGGGGGGTTAGTATGGAGGAGGAAGTGGGGATGAAGGGAGGAGAGCTCACGAGTTAAGAAGTGTGGCGAAAATCTTGCCGGTTGGGAGCGATCACGCCTCGAAGAGAGTGATCCTAAGGAATTGAGAGCCGGGGAAGATGTTGGAGAGAGAGGAGAAGAGAAGAAGAGGGAGAAGGGGAAGAGGGAGAAAAGATGGTGGGGGAGTATTTAAGTCACGGGAATCACACCCACCCGTCCCTTTCCGGTAACCATCGAGCCGTCACTCCCCCCAGTACCAACAAGCGGTCAGGGGACGAGTGGAGACCTCATTCACGTATAACGTACGGAGGCGGGATTCCATGAGAGCAGACGGACAGATGCAGCTGCATTCTGCTGCTCCCTGTGCATGAACCGTTCGATCCGTATACCTCCTCTACACCCCCGAGCCGACTTCACCTCCTCAACCAGACTGTGCAGCGGAGCAGTGAAGCAGAAAATTTATCAATTCCTACACCTTCTAGCCGTCTCTAGCCCCTCCATCTCTGCCCCGCCGATTCCTCGGTCAATGCAGGTTCGGCATGGCGCTGGCGTGAATTCACCGCTAACCGCATCCTTCCCCGTTCTACGCCTCAATTGGCAGTTTCAGTCCCTGGATCGAATATCGGGGGTGGGAGCGGTCGCGTGTCGGCCAATCATGCCGTTCTCTCGTCGGTCATCTGGCAGACAACGCACCGGATGGAGAACATGGTGTACGACAAGTCGCTGCGATGCCGGGGCTACAGCCCGATGTCGTCGTCCAGAGACGGGGTCGACGTTTACTCCTGACTGGGACAGTCTGTGGTCTGCGCGTCAAGTGGGTCAGGACACTCCGGACAATTCTGGAGAAGCGGGAGTCTCGAAAACGCAGGTCCGCAGGTCGAACATGGGAAATCTCTACCGCGTACACCTCCGTGCAGGTACGAAGCAATGTAACTCAGAAATTCCCAGGAAAAGGGTAGGACACAGATCACGGAGCACACAGCTCCAGTTCCACCATGCATTAAGCTTAGGCAGCAATGGTGCCGTTGCGGCGGAAAACTCGGAGCCGGACCCATGGTTGCGATGTTACCCCTGAATCATCGGTGCTGTTTGCGGGCGTGGGAGGTAAGAGGCATGCGATACTGCGTACGATTTAACCAGTACTGGATATTAGGATATTGTTCGCCTTGTATGCAGAGCTGCGTCCGGAGAAGATTGTTCTCTCATCAAGATTTTCGTGGCGCTGAGGTAATCACGCCTCAGACCGACAAGGTTAGTTCCTTGCGCTATTAGGATACGTAGGACTTTTCCTACTCCTCCAATGGATAATTTAGAACTTGTATGGAAATTTCGATTGACCTAGTGTAGACTTGCTGAAAGGCCTGAATAGATCTGTTTAAATTATCTCACGGTTTCTTGAAATCTCCATGCCAGCCTCTACTCGCCTATCAACCCCATCACCAACTCCTCCCTCCACCGCCCAAACAGCCCTTCCACCAGCTCCCGCTCATAGAATGCCTCGTTCCAGTTGACTGACAAGACCAACTGATGGTCCCAGGTCCACACATTCGTCAACAATAACCGGTTGATCACCTCCACTGCCACCCACCACTCCGCCACCCGCAAGGTCCGCTCCGTTCCCTTCACCTCCGTCGCTAACAGTTCATTCAATTTGCCCATGGAGCTCAGCTCCGGGTGAGCCGGGCCCTGTCGCGGATCAGTCGGGGCGCGGCTTAGTACCTGCATGACCTTGTCCACGTAGGCAGGTAGAAACCCAAAGACGTTCCGCGGCGTTTCCTGGGCCAGATCGCGCCGGTACAAGGAGGTGAACGCATTGGCAAGGCGGACAAATTCGGTTTCTCTCAGAGCTGTTGTTGTTGTTGCTGCTGTTTCCGCCTCGGCGGAGCCAATGCAAGCCGGGGAGGAAGGATGGAGGGGCATCCGGAAGGGTAGGCCGGTGTGGTAGAGAGAGATGGCGGCGTCAGGCCCGTTCCAGGGGACGGGAAGGTACCGCCGTAAATCGATCGCGTTGAAGCCCACATAGTCTTGCTGCTCCTGCTGCGGCGTCAGCGAGAACTGGCGGGCAGCGAGAGCAAGGGCGGCGTGGGCGGCGGCGGTGACGGTGATCTTGCGAGTAGAGCAGGCGCTCAACAGGCGATCGGTTGTGCCCGAGTCGATGGACCGAAGGAGGCGTTTCGGCGTGGTTGGCAAGATGTTTGGCAACGTCGGGAGTGTGAGGGTTCTGCCCTCATAGAGGAATGGCTGAAGCTCTTCGTCCGCTGCAGCTGCGGTTGCAGCTAGGGACGACGCCGGTGCTGGGGATATGCCAGCGACGACGGCGTCTAGGCTGGGACAGAGCCGAGAGGGCTCAGTTCCGTCGAGGATGGGCTTCGTGCCGTCCGCAAGCAGTTGCAAGAAGGCAGATTGCAGGTGGAGCAGGCCAATGCCATCGATGCGCCAGTGTGGCGTGCGGAAGACCAGCTCGGAAGTCCCGAGCAGATAGTAGAGGTGAAAGCGAGGTGATGGCGCCAGCTGTTCGTACAGATCATCCGCACTTCGATCGGGCTCAACATGGAAAGTGGCTCTGGTCCAGGCGTTGAGCTCGGTGGCAGAAGTGAGTACGTCGTACGCAAAGCGCTCGCCGCCGCCTATCTCCGGTTCGGCAGCCAGTTGAGGGTAGACATGGCGTAGAGCTTTCCAGGCTTGTTCCACCGCGTGGACTGGAGGCAGTGGCGATTGCAGCCGCACAGTGCAGGTAATCAAGTAATGCTCTTTGTTCAGCGGCGCGCCAGCCGCAGCAACCGTACGGTAGAACTGCTCGATTGAGTCAAACGGACGCTCATACCGAATGGGGGAGACCTGTGTCCAAGACATGATGGGTTTGGTTGTATGGTTTCGTATATCTCAAGGCGGGAGGGAAGCAGCGCCAAAAATAAATACTGTCGTGTAGTGTACTCCACCTCATGTTTATCAAGGATCTCGTAGTAGCAGCCGACTACGGCCTGGTGCATTCCGGTAAGCATGCAGGCTGACAGTAATCTTAGCCCTCTTGTGGATACAAATATTATACTAGGTGATGCTAGTAAATGCTTAGCGTGAGATGGTTTCGATTTCAGTTCTCGCTGAGTGGGGTCCAAAAAGTACAAATGCGCTATAGAAAGTGGACGCGCAATTATTTCATTAAAACATTCACATAGATAGCTTCCATAGTGACACTGCTTTTGCAACCATCTGTAGTGATCCCAACAGTAGCCTGTCACTCGACAGCAAGGAGTTTGCTGACGACCAGGGCCAGTTACCTCCAGAACGCCATCTGGCTGCGGCAGAGAACCTAGATATCTCTCAGCTTCGGCAGAAGCGGTACAGCAACACCACACAGGACAAGCTAGACGAGACCCGTGTCTACTAAGACAAATCGGGGAAGTTATATCATCTAAAGTCCTTAAAGAACAGAGTCATACTGCGCATTTGAGCGCAGGGATTTGATTGTATCCTGACGGTATATCACTGGAGGCGGAGCGCAATTGGGGGTATTATAATGGAGCTGTGAGAAAACAGCTAAGTCGCTTGTCAGACCGAGAAAAGCACTGAAATACCACTATATACCGCACCATTACCTAGGTACGCAGTAAGTGTCTAGGCACTTTTTGGTAGCTGAACGGTCTTCAGTTGACAACGCTAAAATGCAGTATCGATCCCTGTCACCGGACGAGGGGTAAAGTATGCACAATATCCAGGCGTAAACACCCCTAAGACACACGAAAGGATGATAACTAAGTAATACAGCTAATATTATGCCAGCATGAGGTATGAAGCAGGAACGGGAATTCGGGCGGGGTATATAACAGACCAAGATGCAAGTCGAGAAAACGCAAATATACGAATACAAACATCCCACCAGCCTCGTGAAAGAAACCTGCCATCAGAAAGGCGTCAGGAGAGCAAGCAAAATAATAGTAAAGCAATCATATCATCATCAATCGGGTTGTCCTTCGTTCCGGGAAGCGACGTGCTCCAGGAGAAGGAGGCGGTCCGTACGGGCCGGCATCGTACGGTCCCGGTGGAGGCCGCAGCCCCGGACCAGGAGGACCTAGCATCGGTCCCGGCGGGTAGGGCCGCATACTGGGACCGGGATATCCAGGTGGTGGAGGTGGAGGATATCCGCGCGAGTAGCCCCGGGAATGGGCCAGCGGGGACGAGGGCATTGTCGGACGGCGGAAGCGATGCGGGGACATGGACGCGGCGGCGCGCCGAGCGTCGCGTTCACAGTACACTAGCCCGTTCCATTCGTAGTACTCGCCCTTGAGCAGGATGTGGCACGTGCGGCAAGTGAGACAGTCCGGGTGGAACTTGTGCGAGTCGGCCGGGCCCCGTCCAGTGCGCTCCACCGTCTCCAGATACTGTCCTTCAATGCCGGTGTGGCAGTTGTGGCACACGGAGCCGTTGCGCTCGTGGTAATGCTGGGAGCAGAACGGGCGGTCGCCCAGAACGTAGAAATCCGCCGTCTGAAACGGTGTGCGGCAGTCGTAGCAGACGAAGCACGCCTTGTGGTACCGGCCTGTGAGACGGCCGTCGGCGGACGACACCGACTTTCCCATGATCATCTCGCTGCAGCCTCGACAGCGGCCCTTCGGTCGCGGAGGCGGGCGGACGGCAGGCTCGGTGGCAGAACGCATCATGGTGGGCTTTTCGGGGAGATCGTCGGAGGTTGAGGCGTGTGCTTGGTGGCTGGGTGCCATGTTGAATCCGCCTCTGTTGATGGCCGGGTCGGTCGGGGAGTCTGGGCTGAAGAGTGCCTCGGGGATGCGTGGGGCTTCCAGCTCGACAGGGCTTTCGGTGTGTAAGGACTCGTCTAGGACGGGCTTGAGCCCGGAGTCGCTGGGGTGCTCCTCGGCGACGGGACCGAGGCGGCCCTGATCGGAGGGCTTCCGGCGCGAGCTTGCCTCAGATGCAATGCTGGAAAAGGATGTCCCGCTACGAGACTCGGAGGGGGAGGATTCCGAGGAGGCGGTTGAGCTTTCGGCCGTGCTGTCGGGGCCGGCGTGGTCCTGGCCGTCGAGGCCCAAGGCCCGAGCGAAGTTGGTCATGGAGAGATTGCTCTCGCTGTTTGCGTCGGAGTTCTTCCGCAGAGTGTTGTGCGGATCGGCGGCATGGTTCTCTGCAGCGGCGGGGTGCAGATGATCGGAGCCGGAGGGGCGGAAGGCCCTGTAAGACTGGTTGCTGGAGACCGATGGGGAGCGTCCCTCCGATACATCGGGCAGGTCCAGCGGCGGCCCATGCGTGCTATGCGATGGACTGTGGAAGAAGAGTTCTGCGGAGCCACGGGAACTGCTGTGTCTCTCAGATGTGGCATTGGATGATGGGCGAAGCGGACTGGGGTGAGGTTTGTCGTTTTCGCGTTTAGGGGGAAGTGCCTCCCCAGAGCTGCGGAAGTCAAAGCTCGTGCTGTCGCCTTTACCGTCGTGACGGGGGAAGACGTCTGACACGCTGGAGTCTGAGAAGGCGGAGGAGAAGTGAGGGATGGTTGGGGGGATGGGCGGGACGTCGTCGAGGTATTTGTAGGCGTATGACACACTACCGAAGGAAGGTCGACGGCTGGAGACGGCAGTTGACCGCTTGGAGCCGGAGTCGTATCGTGAACTCGCTAGAGAGGTCCGGTAGCTGCTCCTGCTGTCGATGGAGGCGCCATGTTTGTGGTGACCCCCGGGCTCTGCTTGCGAATCGTCGTCTTTTGACACGGGAGGGGGCGGGAGACCCTTGTCGGTGTCTAGTGGAAGGTGTGCGCTTGCCGGAGGTGGTGGGTTATCTGGGGTCATTGCGTTGGCGTATTGCGGGGAGGGCACCGGTGGAGCGGTGCGAGGGTCATTCAGCACGGCCATTCCGTCCGGTTTTCGCGTTGACATGGATCTGGGGAGAGGGAAGGTTGGGAGGGCGCCATCCAGACCGGGGGAGTGCGGTTCTGCGACGACTGGGGTGGTTTGACTTCGCTGGGGTGGAGGAAATGGCGAACGTTGTGAGATGGAGAGTGGTGAGGGGGTGAGGGCATCTTTCTCGTCGACGTCGCCGCCGGGGCGTAAGAACGGTTGGTCTGGTGAGGGTTACTGAATGATCGTGGCGGATGAAGAAGCCGGGAGAGCATACTGGCTTTGGAAGCATCGATGGGAGCTGGTCTGGCCGCACTTCTCGGCGGTGGTTCATATTGATATTTGGGAGGCGGTTGAGGAGGCCATGGAGCTGTCAGGAGTCAGTACGCCGGTTGGATATGCGGAGTGGAAGGCGACGTACCTGGGGAAGTGTCACAGATATGGTCCCCCATGGCAGAGATCTCGACATTGATGCCACAGTTGGAGCATTTGATCATGGGCAATATGCCCGGATCGGCGGCGGCCATGGTGAAGTCGTCAGGAGTCGTATCGTCCCCGATATCAAGACGTCCGGCAAGACGGGAGATGATGGATCATCTGGACGGGATGGGGATTGACGATAGAAGCTGGATCATGGAGACCGGTTCATAGAGTCGTGCAGCAGCCGGGACATACGGCGTCGTGCGTCATGGCGATGGTGGATGCAGCGAATCTAAATAGAAAGCGATGAACAACAACAAAAGAAGTTCCTCGTGCAGTGCTGGCCCAAAGGGGACTAGTGGGGCGCTAGGCCGCGTTAGTCGCTTTTAGTTGCTTTAGCGGTTGGCCAACACGCGTTCTTCTTCTGCTTCTTTTACTATGCCTTTTGCTGCGTTGTCTGTGTGTCGTCGGTCAAGTCGAGAGTAGTCAAGTGTACTAGAAGATCTAAGACTGCTCTATCATATCGGCTCTTTTTTATTCTCCCATTTTCCGCCGTACAACGGAACCCAGCCAGATCAATACTACCCCTGACCGCAGATCATCCTCAGGGGCTCCAGATGCACGACCCTCCAAGGTCTGCTTTCTTTTCCTCTTCTGGCGCTCTCATTGGACCCAGTGCATCCCTTAAACTCTTTCCAGCAAAGCTCGGGGTTCGCTGCCCTTACCCGACTGAGTATTCCTTCCGGCGATCCCGTCAGTCCAGGCCTGTCAGGACACTGTGCTCCTTGCGTATGCCAAAGACAAATCCTCCGATTCATGATAAAAATAACCCCAGCTCGCGTCCGAGTGTCGTGCCTGGCGTGTTGCATTGTGCCCTGTATCACCTCCCATCCCGTTGGCTTTCTGGGCGGACAGGAGCACTTCGATCACGAACCGCTGATCCTTGTCCCATGGCTCATCCGTCGGGAACCCACCACTCACAACTCTCTATCACGCAAGCGACTCGGCAGGGGTCAGACTGAAGACAGAAAGGGGTTCATCTGCTTCAACCAGCGTTCTGTTCGGAGCCCGCCAGGAAAGTATAATAAATTAATTCCTCATCCACTGGCACGCCTTGGGAACTCTTCTCGCCATGCCGTCGGGAATATTGATGCCTGGAAGATGATATATCCACCTCTGATCGCTCGAATCCACTGTGGTTCCATTATCCCTTGCATGGCGATGATTTTCAACGGTTTCCCTCGACTGAATCTTCCGTCTCCAGACTCCAGACTTCAGACTCCAGATGTCAGAGTGCAAATTTCCGAATTTTGAGTCACTATGGGGCCCCCATACAGACAACTACAGTGAACCAGGAAGATACGAAGACGATCGTAATCCGAGTCGATGTAGAATGCCATGCGCGGTACAACGTATTCCCTAGGCAGTACTGCGTACAGCCTTGAGCAAATTTCCGCTCTGCGGAGTAGCCTTACAAGGACCCTGGGTGTATGTGCGAGCGCATCCTGTGTACTGCATATCCCTCGAGGCCCCATGGTCCACAGCGGCAGATGCGGCTACCCCTGACTTTGGGATCGTTGCCCTCATGCAACATGCAACCAAGAGTTGCGCGTCGCGTTTGCATCATCAAGATCGGCCAATCTGATCAGCAGATGCCTGAGAAGGAATTGTATCAGCATGTGGGTCAGTTTGTTTAGTGCGGCGTTGTTGTCCGCCGTACGATTAACTGAGTACGGAGTATTCCGTACGCTGAAAAAATCTTATAAAATGCTAAACTCATGTTTTAATCATTAACTTTTGTCGATGTATTACACTATCAACTGATGCACAAGCGGCCAGATCCTCTCATACGACTACAGTATGACCATAGAAAGCGGCATTGAAAAGATTACGTGTGACGTGACTCAAGGCCACTAAAGACGGGAGGGTACTCAAGCAACGCAGGAGGTCAGCATGCACTACGGATAACATAGGTACACACGACCGAACGAATCGCAATTACTATACAATGACACTATTAATCGATGCCAACATCTCATAACCCATCCTTTAACTAGTAAGTTTGGTCCTTCACCATTAAGCCTTCCCGGTACAGGGCGATCCTCATGACCACTCCCATGCGTATAAATAGTCTCACTATTTCTTTATACATCGCTGCGCATACATGGTAGATGTGGGGCGCTATTAGATTACTCTCTGGTCTCTCAGTTATAGCTTTGGAGGCAAAGGCATACCGATAAAATCCCGACCGGATGAAGAACAAGGAACTCGTGTGCTCACATATTAGCCAATCCAACGGACATTTGTGCCAGTTTTCTAGACAGTCTACAAATTCAACGCCAGTTCTCTTTTAACAGTGTCTAACATTCTTTATCTAATATATCTAGCCTTCGCCGGAGGGAACGTTACGGGATGGTAAGTGCTCAAACTCTCTTAGAGTAATCCAACGAGCGGAGACATCATTATAAGCGATGTATGGTCTAGGTATCCTTCATAGTAACCCTATATTTAACAATATACCCTTGAACGAGCAAGACTGCTACGTAATATTTATTAAATTAAGCGCTCAACGTCGCAGAATGAACAGCAATTACTACTAGGGATCATTCTTTTAATTATAAACAAAGATAGGAGGTCAAAAGGGAGGAACGGTAGTTTTATTTAAAGCGCTATTACGAACTACCTAGGTAGTTCTACACGAAACCACGTTTATTCCCTTTATATTTTGACAAGGCTACTGTCTCCTGCTTTAGGACGAGACGCCATCGCTTCCAGAATAGCCCTAGCGAGCTTTTGTATACAGGGTGATACCCGGGCAATATCGCCCGTTCTTACCACGCCGAATGTCGCACTACTAGCTCAAAAAATCCTTAGAAAAAAACGAACCCTCTCGTCTGAGTTCGAGATCCACTGCCACTGCTGATTTGGGCCTCGACCGATATGTCGACAATACCTATCACGGAAAGCCTAACCAGCCCGCAAATATACTACAGCCTAAGGGAAGGTTACTTGATTCACCTATGCATGTATCTAGCTTTGAACTCCTGGTTCAGTCCCGATAAAGAGGATAGAAATATCGGAATACTTGTATACAGCGTCGGAATCCTTTGGAAGCGTGGCGTGAGGGAGAAGGAAGAGGAGGGAGAATGAGAGATCGCATTGTATACTACCTCAGGGAGGTGCATGCTGGCAGCAGCACAACAGGCAGGAACAGGGAGGGACATCCCACACCATTTTTACCGATTATACTTGTGAAATAAGAACTGCTGGTCGTCATGAAGGCAAAGATTCCCTGATATATTGCTATTTCACAGACGATGGAGTTGGCATGGTCTTATTTACCTGTTCGCTGTGTTGGCAGGAACGGGTGATGGTGTGGAACAGCCATAATCGTATTGTACAGAACCACAAGTATTGATAGAATTCAACGTCATTTGGCTGAGCATAGTCCGACCATAGATCCAATTGCTAAGGAGAACGCTAATTGCTAGATACAACGCGCGAAGGACAACTCGAATTTTCAACCTCCTATAATAGGAAGTCGGTGGTTAGGATACTTCCCCCACAGATATCCTTTTTTTTCCCCTCGATCTTCAAGAGTCTTATTTCCTTTCTTTCTCACCGCGGTGGTTCAAGAACCTTGGGTGGTCGACCGGCGTCTCGCATCTCAATGTTGCTACTGCGGTACAGGTCTGGGATCAGGAGTTCCCTGACTAGGGCACTTTTCGGTAGCGGAACGATCAACTCTATACTGATTGATGATGTAACTTCTTTCAGCCTCAATCTCGCGTTCCTCATTACCGCATCACACGACCTGCGTCGTCTACGAGCTCCTTCAATTCAATCTTCAACCTCAAGCCGCTCTCCTGCGCATTGTTTTCCTCGCTTATCGAAATCTAACAGCCATCGGCACGCGCAAAAGGATTAAAAAATAGAAGAAAACAAACGAACGAACAAAAGAATATTCCTGGTTCTCCTTGTCACAATCCACCTTGGTATCTGGGATTGGGATCTATTCAAATTAGCCATTGTAGATATTGACCATAGGATCTATACACTTACACCGTGGACGTCTACCTTAGCCTTTAGCAGCTTTCTTCCCTCGCGCTTCTGTTCGAGGGACTTATAAGCACATGGTTCCCTTCTCCTTCCTGTCCCCCTTCTCCTTGTCATCATCCACCTTGTTATCATCGCTGTTTTCACGCTATTCAGATTAGCTATTGTACACTTACACCGCGGGCGTCCATCTGAGCCCTTAATTGATTTCCTCTCTCCCGCTTCTGTTCAAGGGCCTCCATCATCTCCTCGATTCCAGTTTCAATGTGGACCAGATCGAGCTTCTAATTCCCGAGTATTTTGATTAGGTTTTAGTCACATAAGTTTGTAATTAGAATTACTTACGAGTTCACCCTTTGTCATTTATTAGACATTTCGGCAGCGCAGTTCACGTTAGATCTTGCGGTCTGTGAGGTGCGTCCGGTCATGGTTGGATGTTGCTGGTCGGAGGGGACTGTCTCCAGGAGACAGTCTCATAAGAGTGTGATCGAGAACCTGCCAGCTTATTGCTTGATATATGTTCAAGCTCGTGAGTCTGAATAACTCGATAGTATCTGGCCGCTTCGGTAATATTCTTAGGCCGCTGTATCTTTTCCCCAGGTGCTGCCCATACACAACCTTGGTCTCCCATGAATAAAGCATATTGACACGTCCTGCAGCCTTCCAATTCCACTCAGAGTTCTATATAGGATGGAACAACGCCTGGTGAAGTCGAAGTGAACGGAAGCCAACTTTGGGTACAGTCTTTTTGGAAAGGTAACCTCATGTTGTTGATATATGCAGCATTCAACTTCCCTGGCATAACGTATGTTCGCGCTTCAACTCGACCTCACATTCTATCTAGATCTTTTCCCATCACAATCTTACTGAATAATGATCACCACTAATATAAGTCATCAGTCGCCCAGATCCCCACTTTGTCAGCGCCAGATTGGCTTTTACGCAAGAGTCGCGAAAATTTAGGAACTGGAAAGTGTTGCAAGTCAATCGTTTATCAAACTCAATAAATGTAGATACAGGCATTAACTACAGCCAGATCATCCTAGCCCCCTCACTGGAATCAGTTCAGATCGGATGGGAATGATATCAACTATTTGGTGCCGATGAAATGGGGCCAACTAACAGAGATATTGCATATTCTTTAACAGATCTGGTGCAGTTTGCAAATGATTTGCTTAGTGACATGGGATGTTATGCCCTGTACTGGTATAATACGTGTCAAGGTGGCGAATAAACTGACGGCGTGATTATGTATGAGTTTTAATTTGATATGGGTAGAGAAGTGAACTTGAGCAGCAACCAAGTTTTTCATGGGTGCGCTTCCTCGACCGTTTATAGTAGAGAAAGTCTTCCGGTAGGGTCTACCCCTGGGTCCTCACCCGTTGTTACTGACAGGGGTCAGCACGTGACACGATGCCCTACTGATGTCGGTGAAGAACGGCAGAACTTGTAACTCCTCCTGTCGAACGTTGCGGCTGTTAAGGGTTTCGCTTCCTCAAAGAGCCAACTCTTATCATCTCCTCTCCTAGATGAAGCGATTTCTGACCCTGACCCGTCCAAATGCGCTTACTAGCATATGATATCTCACCGTTCTTCCGTTATGGGTTGCCCCGCCGGTACGGTCCGCGGCGCCGTCTTCTCCAGGCCGTGTTGATAAGTCTCGTTCTCTGGACTGTTCTAGACGTGCTGCTTATACATCGACGACTGCTGAGTGCGGATACGACACGGCCTCGCTTACCAGACCAACCAGAGCGGATTTATATTGCAAGTATGCACTGGAACAATGAGGCGATTCTCAGGAGCCACTGGAATGATGCTATCATTCAATTGGCTAAGAAATGGGGTGCGGAGAATATTTTTATAAGCGTTTTTGAAAGTGGGAGCTGGGATGATACGAAGGGTGCTCTTCGCGATCTGGATATCGAGCTAGATCGACTTGGTGTGAGAAGAAACATTACCCTTTCAGATACTACTCATGAGGACGAAATAACAGCTCCACCTTCGACTGAAGGTTGGATAGATACTCCTCGCGGACGGAAGGAACTCAGGCGCATACCCTATTTGGCTCGGCTTCGTAATATGACTTTGCGGCCTCTGGAGGACCTAGAAGAACAAGGTATAATGTTTGACAAGGTCCTGTTCCTAAACGACGTGGTATTCACAGTATGTAACGATTGTACTAAGTTTCACTGGAGAAATTACAGCTAACATATGGGACATGACAGGTAGAGGATGTTATTACATTACTCAACACAAATGATGGTGTATACGGTGCGGCTTGCTCCTTGGACTTTTCTCGACCGCCACTTTATTATGATACCTTCGCATTGCGGGATAGTAATGGCGATGAACATGTTATGCAAACATGGCCTTATTTCCGCTCTTCAATTTCTAGGCATGCGCTATTTAGCATGTCGCCTGTTCCTGTCAAGAGTTGCTGGAACGGCATGGGTAAGCTCAATCCTTTGCTTCTTACTCCATCTCACTCTTTATCTAAATTTGCCTTTCTTCCTGCCTTTACTTACCCTACTTGAGTAGTGGCTATGCCTATTGAACCGTTCGTATCAGGCGTGCCGTTACGATTTCGTGGGATTTCCGATTCTCTAGCCCTATCTCATCTTGAGGCCTCTGAGTGTTGTTTGATTCATGCGGATAATCCTCTCTCGATAGAGCGGGGCGTCTACCTAAATCCGAAAGTTCGTGTCGGTTATAACGGGGTTGCGTACGCCAAAGTTCACCCCGCCAGCTCCTGGTTGACTCCACAGACTCTTACACTAGCTCTGTGGGAGAACAGAATTCGACGCTGGGCCACCACTACCATTTTGAAGAAGTTTGTTGTACATTGGAGAGTCTCCCACTGGGAGCGATCTAGCCGCCAGCATGAAACTGGTGAATTTTGTTTGATAAACGAGATGCAGGTACTCGTTGCTAATGGCTGGGCACATGTATAGAGCTCACATCTTGGGAGGATACCAGGCCTATTCCACCTGAACTCGAAGATTACTTGGAATCGTGCTAGAACGAAACCACTGTGATTGCAATCCACAGGTATAGGATGGATAGATGAAGAGCAATCCAATGGCCGACCGGATTTAGCCAAGTGGCTTTCATAGTGCTGAAACATCTGTGGAAGCTGCTACATGGGCTCCTGTATTTCGTTTTGTTGAAGGTCGAGGGAAGGTACCAAAGCCTTCTAGTATTCACTTACACGATATCACAGCCTGAACAAAACGGATGTCCGCATGCTATCCGGATAGTAATAGGTATCCCAGTGCCACTTCTTCGGTAGCAACTTACGGATTTAGAACGGCGGGACAAATCTTGTGGTTTTGCCCGGACGGACCTATTCATTTTGTTGGCTCGACTAGTCGATCAGCTACGGTGGATAATCAAATTTCCAAGCGCCAGGCTATTCCAAATAAGACTGATAGGCTGTGGGTGGCCCAAAAATGGCCGGCGTTGTCTCTAACATATGTTCTAATGTAGACTAATGCAACATCACTGCGCCGCAATACCATCCACTATGCAGTAAGCTCCGCTTCGGCTATAATTGTCGCGCATGCCCCTTCAGGCATAATCAGGGGCTAACACAATGTCCAAAGCCCTATCCCCTATTTTACTTCTACATATCCGGTCAGTAGATTTTGCGATTCCATAGCAAACCGAGCTGCAACAATGACGGCTACACATGGTTCTGATATCCCTCGGGATATCGGGATCCAGCTTGCACATTTATCGCGCTACACCCAGGCGACACAATCGCCGTTGGAAGACGAACCACCAGATTCCTCAAATATGATCGCAGAAAATGAGCAGGTTGGACTGCATATACCAGTCGGGGAGTGAGTGTTTTCCAAAGCAAGAGAATGTCAAGATGTGCTAATGATAGTTTATCATATGGATCTGAGGGAGTTTCTGTTGCATCCCATCGCTATCAGAATTCCGACTCAAATTCTAGCGAGTGCAACATGGATGGCTCAGTCATATCTTCTGTCCAGGTTTCGCCCGAAAAGCCATCCTTGCGTTATACCATTTCGAATCTGTTTCATGCCTTTAGATCTGCGGTATCAAGATATTTATCCACAGTGCAGGATCAGATGCGTTGGAAACGAATAGGGCAGCATGAACAAAGTTTCGGTTTCCTTGACCATCTCCACGCCTTATTGAAGAATATTGGCATCACATTTATCCGAAATTTGTGGTCCAAGTTATCCGGCGCAGATTTCACTGAAGAACGCAAAGTCTTTATGAGCAGGAGTAAGACTATTGCTGCAGTGCGCTCCATTCTCCATATTCTTCCCGTTGGTGCAGCTTTAGGGCTGTTAGTTCTCAACTCAATTGGTTACTATATCGGCGGGGAATTGTCCGGGCGTTCAGGACAAGATGCAGAAAAGCTAGCAGCACTTTCCTTCGCCGCCAAAATTCATGAGCTTACCATGCTTGCTTCCCTAGGAGCGGTGCTGATTACTTATATTCGAAAAGAGCTTGCTTTTGGCGACGGCCTGCCCTTCGGGGCGCTTTTCAGTGGCCTACAGTTCCAGGACATAAGCTTTCTATGGTCTCTTGAGATGTGGGGTACCATTTACCATGAATGGCAAAGGAAAAGTACGAAATGGTTCATTATATGTTTGATTCTCATATGCACATTTCTCGGGCTGACAGTGGGCCCATCGACGAACAACCTCATGAAGCCACGTCTTGATGATTGGCCTGCGGGGGGTACAAAGTTTTGGATTAATGGCACAAAGGACGAACTCTTCCCGCGAGAGCTTGAAAGTGTCGAGTCCATTTCGCATTGCGCTGTAGATCACGGCGATCTTTCTTGCCCAGCTGGAAACTGGCAAGTCCTGAGTCAAAACTACTATTCATTCTTTCCGAAACTCGTTGACGGCGGCAGTGTGCCCCAAAATATTACTGTATCCAGTCCTGCCTCTATTCGATCGTTCGGTATAAGGTCTCGCAATGTGTTCACACAGCACGAGATGCTTTGGGGCAACGCTTTCACGATAGCAACAACACCAGTCTCTGCAGTTGCCGATAGTCTCGCAGAACTTGGCAGGCTATGGTCTTACGCTGCCGCCAATATTGATGTCGGCCGCTTCAAATATCGAAATGATGCTACGTTTATTGTCAACTCTTTGCAACCAGTGGTGCTCACTTATTGTAGTGAGTCACATTACAGCCCTTCTGACAATATCACCCTTGATTTTCCTGCACTGAACAGAGTGTCCCTATCCTCGGGTCCAAATACTGCCGCAACCAGCCAGGCCAGTGCTGGATTGTACACCTTTTCGGAAAGGCTTGTCGGGGATAAGATTGCTCATTTACTTCAACCTGGCATGACTCCCTCCCTTCTTTGGGTTGACGACAACAGTCTGCTTCGAAACATTGACGCTACGTTGGCTGCTATTTTTACAATTCCGGAAGGTCCTGAGACCAGCCCAAAGTACTTTACTTGCAGCGTGGATAGCAGACTGACTAATGTGACACTGAAATCCACCCGGAATAGAATAAAAATCGTTTCAGGTGAACCGTTGGATTTTGATGATAATGGGACTTTCCATGCAAATTGGCCGCGAATTAAACCCAGCGCGGCATGGGCAGCATATTTAACTCCAAAACTTCCTGACACGAATGATACCATCCTCTCCACCATCACCTCAATAGCAGGTATCTTCAACAGCTCAGCTCCATCTGCATCTTATTATTACGAAGTTATCGTCGAAAACATTATCGCAACTCTCGTCGCCAATGGTATCGGACGATCAAGTTACGAATATGGTATTGTAATGGACCTCAAAGATGACATTGGTCCGAGTGGCGTTTGGGGAGGTGGCGAGTGGACTTACGAGATTATTCCGAGAGGCGGAAGGATGGGACACGGAGGGAACGCCTTCGATCCTTCGCCTTCCACGCAAAATAGATCCACCGAAATGGTCATGACTGCCTATGTTAATGGTTATGCATATAGTCCTTCAGGTGTTATGACGAAACTCGAGATGATTGTACTTGCCGCCTACGCAACAGTGGTCATAACGCACGCGATTTATTCAATCTATAGTGGGTTGTCCTCTGGTAGCTGGGGGTCAGCTCCGGAGATTGCAGCACTTGCTTGGAACTCGACGCCCTCCGACAAAATGAAAAACACAGGGGCTGGTATATCGACAGTCAGCGTGTTCAAGAATAATATTCGGGTTATACAAAAGGGCGACAAACTGGAGATTTTAGTTCAGGATAACAATGAGAGGGCAGAGAAGCTAGAATCCGCCATACCAAAGGGATCTGAAGACGCACAAGGATTAAGTGCAAGGACGGAAATTAGAGAGATTGAACCAGTCGAAGAGAATAAAGAATATGCATAGGGTTTTGAGTGATTATGAGGCGATAATCTGAATAAAACGGCTATTGATGTTTTATGCTGTGTCTTGACTACAGTAATATTTGATAGGCCAGGGCGTCAATACCCCATAGAGATCTACCATCTCAGTGCCGAGTAGACGGTTAAAGTATTATTAATACTTCATTCTTATGGTCAAGTCATGAAGGAAGTGGTGGATGGAGTTCATCAATATATTGGCCGAACCATCTGAAGAAGTCCGACATGCTGTCTACCGGAGGAACCAGTAGTTAGTTACCGTAAGAAGACTGATTTATATAAGCAACACTCGCCGCATGCTAACACAGCATGCTGCGGTTATTTACTCAGTGTGGTTGACTATAGGCAATCAAGGCACGCCTTTTCATCGCTGATATTGGATATCGGCAGTTGTCAAGAATTATGTGAGACTATGGTTTAACTGTAGTGGGAGAGACAAGTCGCCTTTACCAAATGATGGGGGCAAAAGGCATTGCTTCACGCCCAGAAAGGCAGTTGTTTGGTAAATTGGAATTGTTATGGAGTAAATCTGGCGTAAAACCAGAACGCGTCTGTCCGGTCCCAAGTGTCGCATACGCGTGGATAAGCATCTTTGGCCGTTATCCCCAGCTCTGTGGGTCGTAGACGGTACTGGCGTCTGCTTCCTGGTCTTTCAGGGAAATTCTACACTATGACTGACTGTGATTGCTAACGCCATTTGGAACATTGTGTATATGAATGAAGATGTAAGTGGTAGCGTGGGGTTGATTATGGTATTCTTGTTGAAGATGAAGAAGGATAATCATAGCCTATGTCTTAGGCGGGCTTCTAAGCTCTAATATTTGTAGATCACGCTACTTTTTATATTCGAATCTATCCTTTTCAAGTCCGGGCCAGACTCCAAAACGGCCGACTTCGAAGAGTCTTTGCGTTCAATTCAGGAATCTTCCTAGGATTTGGATCTATCCAAATTAGCTAATACAAATATTAACAAGTCTTATATACTTACTTTGCGCGCGATCATCTCTTCTCTCACCATCTTCTCCCGGTCCTTTTTCCCCTCCAGTGTCTGTAGGTTATTGACAATCTCTGACCGAAGGTGGTTGAAATCAGCTATCTAATTCCCGGGTATTCTGATTACTTTTCAGTCCCATAAGTTTATAATTAGAATTACTTACGAGTTCTTCCTTTGTTATGTACGCCATCGGGTGGCGTCGGATCTCACGTCTCTTTCTGGCAGCCTCCGATTGCTGCGTCATTGTTGTTCGAGAGATCAGACGCTGTCGGTCGGCTGGACCACAAGGCTCGTAGCCTTGCTGGTGAGATATTTAACTAGTATTTATACACTTACCGCGCGAGCTTCCAACTCGGCTCTCAGCTGTCTTGCTCTCTCTTGCTTCTGTTCAAGGGACTCCTCCATTTCTTCAATTCCAATTTCGATGTTGGTGAGGTCGAGCTTCTAATTCCCGGGTATTCTGATTAGTTTTTAGTCCCATAAGTTTATAGTTAGAATTACTTACGAGTTCTTCTGGTGTCATATATTGGACACATGGAGACAGTCTCATAAATATGTGATCGAGAACCTGTTAGCTCATTGTTCAATATATATTCAAGCTCGCGACGTTGAATAACTCGATGATATCTGACCGCTGCGGTAATGTTCCTAGGGGGCTGTAAATGTTCCCCAGAAGTAGTTGGTAATTTCCGAGCAGCTATCTCGGAAGGTTGTTAAAGTAGAGTGTTCCACTTTTCCCTAGATCTCTTTGATAGAGAGGTAATGGAAACACCAGCGAATCGGGCAACATAGTGACAGTAGTCCTTGACTAATCTCTAAGCCAACAGAAGACCAGAGTACCTAGTATGGAGGACCTGGGATGTCGGATGTCGGATGTGGATAATGGTCTGTAAAGAGGAAGGAGGAGGAACGGAGAAGAAGGAGGGACGAGATCTTCGAAGGCGATATATAGAGGCTAGCGCGTATTCACTTGATTAGCTGATTGGAAAAAAGGATAATTCAATACTTATACCGACCATTAACCAACTACGCTTCAGCATCACTGGTGTTCTCCCAAGAACGTAAGAGTGAAGGACGCCAAAGCCAAACTCCATCACGGAAAGTTCTTCCAGAGCCATCAACTTGTATCACTTCTGGAGATACAGTGGATATGAAGGCAGCGCGGGGATGTGTTGCGTCGAACGTCTCAGCCTGCCGCCAACGACAGCCTAGAATAGCAGAATCAGTACAAAGTATAAGATTATAAGATATGTCGAGGGGGGAGCCTACCAGTAGTCATTTTAGCTAGCAGAGAGCTCTAGTTAGGGAGATAGTATCATCAATCATCATTCCAGGTTCTGGTCGCCTTCGTCCTACTGATAAGATATATCGATTCTTCCGTATCGGTGTCGATGGAAGCAGCTGGAAGTGCGCAGTGACTGTCCAGTGTACCAAAGGGACAGTTGCTTAGATAGGGTACGTGTGAAAGATGGTCGTTGAATATTGGGATGAGAGTGATGAATGTTAGTAAATAATGATAGTGACCTGGAGGTAAAGAAGGAGTCCAACACAGGGAAAGAGGCTGGAGGAAGTCGAAGTGCCGAAGTAAGAAGGCCCTCACGCCCGTGGACTGGTGCCTCCGATTTGTACATCTTCATTAAGTGTATATAGAAGGTATAACTCAGTGCTACGGTAGAATAAGAATGACAGTCGATGTAGTCTGGTCCCTGTATACCATCAAGTAGAACCACGGATGCTAATGAACGTCGACGTAATCTAATCTACTCCTGCCAAGCACGTCATCGTATTTCTCCAACTAGAAAAACCCAAACAGTTACCCCGCTGCGGATGGATCTCCTCAGCGGAGAAGAGGCTCGTATCCCGACGGAAAACTCCTCATACCCCTCATGAGGATGCCTCTATGCAATGCAATTCTATCTATGCTAAATCTATGTCTATATCCATCTATACGTAATCACATAACCAGTCATCTCACCCCATCACTTCTTCACCCCCTCCTGCAGCCGCTGCAAATACCGATCCGACTCCGCCGCATACTTACACCGCGAGCGAATCACCGCGCCGTACCGATAGAACAAGAACGGCGCGGGCATACAGGCCACAGACAAGAAGGCCGGCACGCACGGCGCCCAGTGAATGCCCAGCCCATCATACATATACGTGGCAACGATCGGAAACACCGCGCCGAAGATACTCCGCAGGACCGCATTCGCCGCCAGCACGCTGGCCGCATAGATCGTATACGAGTCGATCAGGTAATTCATAATGCCCAGGTAGATCAGGATGACGCCCCACCCGAACGGCGCGGTGGCGACGACACTCACGGCCCAGTGGATGCTGGGGTAATTGGTCCAGGCGAACCAGAACTGCGAGGCGGGGATGGCCAGCGCGCCGGGCATGCACTGCAAGAGGCGGGTCTCGGGCGGCGCGAACCCGCCATGGCGGTCCTGGACTCTCATGTAGTGCAGGTTGGCCGGGACGGTGCACAGCACGCCGACGACCATGCCGACCATGATGCCGAGGAAGGACAGGCCGCCGACGCCCGGGTTCCAGCCGCGGACGTCCTCGTAGACGATCGGGAAGGCCGCAAAGTACATGTACAGCGTGCCGTAGACGATGGCGGTGTACAGCGCGAAGAGCAGCACGATGGGCTCGCGCAGGAGCAGCACCCACGGCCGGAACAGCGAGCGCCGCAGCAGCTGCGCGAACGACACCCGGCCCTTGTCCAGCTCGATCTTGCTGCGGTAGGCCTTGCCCGTGAGGGACGACAGCCGCTGTGCGCGCCGCCGCAGCAGCACGGGCGCGTACGTCTCCGGCACGACCGCCGCCATCAGCAGCCAGACGAACCCGCCGCAGGCCGCCAGGAAGCCCTCTACCCAGCGCCAGCCGGCGTTCATGCCGAGGAAGCCGCCGACTGTATAGGGGGGTTAGCTGTGTTCTGTCTTTTGGCCCGGGGGTTTGGGGAGGGGGCGCTATGGCTCTTACCGATTGGGCCGAGGGACGGGCCGAGGAAAGGCGCCGCGGCGTAGAGGCTCAAGGCGAGCCCGCGCTGGCGGGCCGTGAACATGTCGGCGATGGTGCCGCCGGCGTTGGTGAGCGGAGCGGAGCCAAAGGCGCCGGCGAGGAAGCGCAGGATACACAGCGACCAGATGTTCTGGCAGGCGGCGCAGCCGGCCGAGAAGGCGGCCATGGCGAGGAAGCTGGCGAAGAATGGGGTCTGGCGGCCGGCGACCTCGCTGATGGGAGCCCAGGCGAGAGGCCCGACGGCAAAGCCCAGCACGAACAGAGACAGACCCAGGGTGGCGACGGGTTGGCTGACGGCGAGGTCGGTGACAATCTCGCTGACGCTGCCGCTGTAGGCGGACGAGGTCAGGGCGACCATCATGGTGGCGAAGGCGACGGTCAGCGTGATGGAGAGCTTGCGGCCGGCACTGAAGAGCTGCGGATTGCGGGCGTCGTTGGGGATCCAGCCCACGACGTAGGGGTCGTCTTCGGTGCCGCTGCCGGGGTATTCATGGTCGAGCACGGCCTGGGTGATGGCGCCTTGGTCGGTAAGAAGACGCCAGTAGGGGATTTTCTTGGGATAGACCCCTGGGAGTGGTCTGGAGGGGGTATCGTCCATGGGGATAGAGGTTCAAGACGATGATGCTCTATCCAGAGAAAATCCCCAGCGCCAGGCGCAACGAATGCCACCGACGAGGAAGAAATCAATATCTGCCGACCCACGGGGCCATGGCCCCTGCGATAGGGCCTGGACGACATGTCGGGTGCCTGAACGGAAGCAGTGGAGATGGTGGAGCATTCGGAAGGCTTGTCTTTGGTTGAGAGTCGGTTATCGTGAGGGTTTGCAGAGAGTCGGATATTTCGGCACGTTAGCGCAGTGACACTAGATCATAGAATATATGTAATGTATAGAATGTCGATTTATGCAGGCAGTATGGGAGTCGGGTTTATCAACTATATCACGGCCATTATATCATGCCATAAGCTGAGGACCTTGGGACACCTTGGGGACACCGTGGACATATATATAAGAGAACATATCTCATTCAAACTCATTACACTATACACTTTTCATCTACCCGATTTCCTTCTACGACATATCCACCACACAACGGATGCAGTCTCCCGCCTTCATCTGCTCAAACGCCGTGTTGATGTTGGCCAGAGGCTCGCGGTGGGTGATGAACTCGTCCACCTTGAGGTTGCCCGACAGGTAGTCGTCCACGAGACCGGGGAGCTGCGAGCGACCCTTGATGCCACCAAAGGCACATCCCTTCCAGACACGACCGGTCACGAGTTGGAAGGCTGCCATCGTTAGTTCTTCATCCGTTCAGTCCATTGATCGAAGAGCAAAAACTTACGACGCGTGGAAATCTCCTGTCCGGCAGCAGCCACACCGATGATGATGCTCTCACCCCAGCCCTTGTGGCACGCCTCGAGGGCCGCCCGCATCACCCCGACGTTACCCGTGCAGTCGAAGGTGTAGTCGCAGCCACCGTCGGTCATCTCGATCAGGTGCTCCTGGATGGTCTTGCCGTTGAGCTTGGTGGGGTTCACAAAGTCGGTGGCGCCGAACTTGCGGGCCCAGGACTCCTTGCTGTCGTTGACATCAACCACAATGATCTTGCCGGCCTTGTTCTTGACGGCCCCCTGGATGACGGAGAGACCGACACAGCCGGCACCGAAGACGGCGACGTTGGAGCCCTCCTCGACCTTGGCGGTGACGACGGCGGCGCCGTAGCCGGTGGTGATACCACAACCGAGCAGGCAGGAGCGGTCCGTGGAGATGTTGGGGGTGACGGCGACGACGGAGATGTCTGCCACAACGGTGTACTGCGAGAAGGTGGAGGTACCCATGAAGTGGAGGAGATCCTTGCCGCGGGCCTTGAAGCGGGAGGTGCCGTCGGGCATGACGCCCTTACCCTGGGTGGCACGGATCTTCCCGCACAGGTTGGTCTTGCCGGACTTGCAGAACTTGCACTCACGGCACTCGGGAGTGCTGCGGGATGTCAGAACCAATACGTCATGAAGAATGGTGGGGCTTACTAAAGGGCGACGACGTAGTCGCCGGGCTTCACGGAGGTGACACCCTCGCCGACGGACTCGACGATACCGGCCCCCTCATGACCGAGGACGACGGGGAAAGCACCCTCGGGATCCTTCCCGGAGAGGGTGTAGGCGTCGGTGTGGCAGACACCGGTGTGGTGGATCTGGATGCGGACTTCGTGGGCCTTGGGGGGAGCAACTTCGATGTCCTCGATGGAGAGGGGCTCGGCGGCACCCCAGGCGACGGCGGCCTAAGGGAGTTAGACGAGGGGAGGGAGGGGATTTGACGCGAACCATGCGCGGGAATCAATGGATTGGATGCTTACCTTGCAGGTGATGGTCTGGGAAGGTTAGCTGGTGACGTTAGGTCGGGGAGAGGGGGGTGAAGGACATACCTTTCCAACAGTGCTAGCCATTGTGCGGGAGAAGAAGGGAGAGAGAGGAGAGATGGCAGAGGAGAGGGAGACAGGATCGAGGAGAGAGGAGAAGATAGAGGGAGTGGAGAGGAAGAAGTTGACGGGAAGAAATGGTTTAAATGGAAGTGGTGGGGGTGACGGTGAGGGGGAGGGGGTGGGGAGACTCCAACAACTCCTCACTCCGCATGGCTGGGAGAGATTACCATTATATTCTAGAATCTAGAATATAATCTGTTCGATCATGTTCTCCTACTGCTATCGATTCTCGACAGGAGAGAAAATGGACGTCGTCGAAGGTGAAGAGTCGGATACTCGTTTGGGAAATGCGATGCGTCGCCCAAAAGGGTAATCCTTTCCCGGCGCTGACTAAGGCGCCATCCAGCACGGTCACTATCAGACACCCATATCCATTATCAAGTCTACTATAATACAATGGAGATGCAACATCCACCCCGAATCCCTTTACCGTCCCGGCATCTGTCCGCTCTGCATCATCGCCGCGTTCTGCTCCTGGAACCGTTCGTTCAACCGGGCCGATCCCTTCAGGTACTTGTCGACACAGCGCATGACGCAACCTTCCTCGCGGGAGATCAGAGACTTGGTGGTGAAGTCGTTGACACAGTCGTCGAAGCAGCGCTGGACCAGCTTGGAGTACATCTGCAGACGGGCCGGGTTAGGAGGAGGTAGTCGGGACACGCATCACAATGACGGGAACACGTACGGTCATGAACTCCTTGAGCTGCTTGCGTTCCATGCGCGCGGCGAACTCGCGCTGTTCGGAGGCATTGAGTCTGCGGGCGTTAGTGACTGTTGGACGGAAAGGGGGGAAAGTAAATACCCTTCCATGATGAGATGAGTTGGGGGATGGGTGAAGATGGAGTGATTGTCCGGAGCTCCGCCGGTCAAGTTCTGTTTGGTCACGTGGTGCTTATCTAAGGAGCATCAAATCAGGTGACATCTTACCTGATTCCCCGTGACCGCACGTGACGGATAAAAAAAGAACAGGCGAACCGTGGTTCTCTTAACACGCAATCAAAGTCTCGCCAGGGACTATTCGTACGAGTGTAGGAGTATATGGAGGGGGTGATGGTTCATGGAGGGGACCGCATCTATTCTTGCGAGGTGGTTGAGGAGAATGAAGACAGATGAGAGTCTCTGATCGATACTCCTGATCTCCTCCGGAGTATCCTCCGGACGAGATATATCAGGAATGAGACGCATCGTGTTCGACCAGTCGATGACGGTCTAGGCTGGGGAACCCTGGATCTATTCTTAGTCGAATGCCCGTACATAGTATCTAGGTCTAGGTATTCGGTACTAGGTAGTGTAGAATAAACGGAATATTAGTCTAGTACCAGTATCGACCGAGTATCTAAATAATTAAGAAGAGAATACTCATATAATATACCAGATAATATACCCCCCAATAATAGGAGAATAATATGACGATCTCTAATTTATCCCAATCCTCCATCCAGTCATCCACGGAACCGCAACGGCTGTCAGCCACTCGTGATCTCCATCTTCCCTCTTCTCCCTCTTCTCTTCCTCTCTCCATCTCTCCTCTTCATCTCTTCTCCCTCTCTCCATCCTCTCTCTCTCTCTCTCTCCCCCCCTCTCCCTATCTCTCCATTCCTTCGACAACCCCTTCATCCCTATCCCCCCATCTATTCTTACTCCCTTCCTTCCCCTCCCTCTCTATCCTACATCCCTCTCTCGATCTCTCCTCGATCCTCCTCGATCCTCCTCGATCCGCCTCGATCCCTCCTTTCTTCCTCTCTTCTTCCTCTCTCTCCCTCCCTCTTCCTTCTCATCTTCCTGCTCACTCGCATTTCCACCGCCGTTTCACTCTCTCCCACCGCATTCCCACTCGTCACCCGGAGCGGTGACGGTACCGGGTGTCGCTTAACCCTGGACTCTCCTCCGACTCCTCTTCTGCCTTCTCTCCATCCACCATGGTCACCGGCAAGTCGCAACCCGCCGGCCCTGAGCCGTTCCATTCTCTTCCCCCCGCCCAACCCGCCGCCGTTCCCTCCTCCCCGCCCTCCAAGCGCGATCTCGCCTCCTGGTGGCGCCAATTCAAACGCAACACTCGCAAGGATGAACCCAAGGGTACGTGTCATCCCGTCGCATCCCTCCCCATCGCCTCGCTGACCCGACGTCGTAGACAAACCCCAGGGCATCTTCGGCGTCCCCCTCACCGTCAGCATCAAATACGCCAACGTCGCCATCTCCCTCACCAACGATAACGGCGAGAGTTTCATCTACGGTTATGTCCCCATCGTCGTCGCCAAATGCGGAGTCTTCCTGAAGGAAAAAGGTACCCTCTCCCGCCGTCCGCTCCCGCCCGTCCCATACTGATTCGCTCCCCAGCCACGGACGTCGAGGGAATCTTCCGTCTCAACGGATCCGCCAAGCGGATCAAGGATCTCCAGGAAATCTTCGACTCCCCCGAACGCTACGGGAAGGGCCTCGATTGGACGGGTTATACCGTCCATGACGCCGCCAACGTCCTCCGTCGCTACCTCAACCAACTCCCCGAGCCTATCGTCCCCTTGGAGTTCTACGAGCGCTTCCGCGAACCCCTGCGCACCTACCAGAAGCAAGTCCAGGGCTCCGAACCGCCCGTCGACGGCGCCCCCCTCGACCACGCAAAGGCCGTCGCCGCCTACCAACAACTCATCCGGGAACTGCCCCCGTTGAACAAGCAGCTCCTGCTATATATCCTCGACCTGCTCGCCGTCTTCGCGTCGAAATCCGAGCAAAACCGCATGACCTCGGCTAATCTCTCGGCCATCTTCCAGCCCGGGCTCCTGTCGCACCCACAGCACGACATGTCCCCAGACGAGTATAAACTGAGCCAGGACGTGCTCATCTTCCTGATCGAGAACCAGGATCATTTCCTGTTCGGCATGAATGGCACCGCCGCCGACGAACAAACCGTCAAGGAAGTCGAAGGTGGGGGCTTGGCCCCCCGACCGTCCTCCCATTCCAACATTCGACGGTCCGTCTCCAGCGCCAGCGCCGGTGCCGACAGCTTCCGCAAGTATGAAAGCCTCCGTCGCAACGTTTCCGTTTCCTCGCGGACGTCGCGTCAATCCATGACGCCCAGTCCTGCCACCCCAACCTCCCTGGGGGGCGTGGGCGTGCATCGCAGCAACACCGTACCCTCCAAAATGCGCCCGGCCATTCACTACGGCCGAGTGACGGACGCAACCGGGGGCACCACCCCCGGACGTACCTCTGCGCAGCACTCGCGGTCATCCACACCGCCTCCGGCCGAGCAGCAACCAGCCCCCCCGGTGGCCCCTGCCGCAACAGGCCCTGTCTATGATCACGATGCCCGACAGGGCCCCAAGCCCAAGAGCTCCAGCTCTACCCCGGCGCCAGCGGCTACTCCGTCTCCCGCCCCCGCCTCCGCGCCCGCCTCGGCCCCCACCCCAGCGACGGCTCCGCCTTCGTCCGATAAACCGGCCCCGGAGACCCTTTCTCCTCCCACTTCGCCTCCGCCCGCCGTGACTCCCAACCGGGAACGCAAATTGTCCAGCCTCTTCTCGAAATCACCGCCCAGCGGGGAGCCGAAAGAGCCGCGCCAGCCCAACCGGCTGAAAAAGAAACGCATTCCCGGCAGTGCCAGTGAGAGCGCACAGAGCTCTGCCCAGTCCCTCCACGGACCGCCCCCCGATTATCCCGCGAATGCGACTTCCCACTCCCGGGGCGTGGACGTCAGCGAGAGCGGAGGGGCGACTCCCAAGGCCTCCACCTCGGATGATCCGGCCCCGAAGGATGCAAAGAACGAGAAGCCCAGCGAGAATGGGAACCACGACACCTCCCTGCGGCCGTATGGGTCGCGGACGCCGTCGATGAACTCGCGGTCGTCGTTCACGGATTACTCGGACGTGGACCCGCCGGACGAAGCGTCGCGGGCGGATCGCAAAGAGCACCGCCGCAGTTGGCGGTTCCACCGGTCCTCCAAACGGAGCAACGAACAGATGGGCCTAGGCCTGGCGTCCCCGCCCCTGCTGGCCTCCAACCCGGGGGCGGATCGCAGCACCAGCTCGATCGGCCACCACTCCAGCCGCAGCTCCCCCTCCGACCCGCCGCTCCACGATCCCTCGCACCAGCCGCTCAGCCTGGATGCCGAGGTGAACAACACAAAGGAGACCTCCGTGCCCCCGGAGCCCGAGAAGCGCAGCCTGTTCGGCAAATTCAAAGCCAAGGTCGCCCAGGTCCGCGACGGCGTGAAGGAGTCGAGCGAGCGCGACCGCACGCGCAGCCCCGTGCAGTCGGACGCGGAGAAGTCCGCCTCCAGCCAGACCTTGTCTCCGCCGGGACGAGACAGCCTGAGCAACCGACCGGCTCCCATCGACGTGAGCCGCGACCCCCCGGACGGGGCGCAGTCCAACTCTCCCGCGTCGCCTCACACCGGCTCGGGACTCCCGCCGGCGATCCCGGAAGAGCCCCGCACGCCCGAGAGTCCCGTCGCGGTGGCCTCGAAAGCGGCCAGTCCGGACGCCGCCAAAAAGGAGGAGGTGGTTGCAAAGACGGTGCCGGCTGAAACCACCCAGCCGGAGAGCACGAGCCCACCTGCCACGGACGCGACGCCGCCCAAGGAGACGACAGAGAGCACTGCAGGTACAGGGACTCTGCCGACGTTCGAGTCGCACAAGGGGGATATTGAGACGACGAAATTCCTGGACAACTGATGATGGATGGATGGATGGATGGATGGAATGTAGTGATATACTGGATTTATGTCAGCGTTACTTTCATACCCTGATGCATTATGGCTACGAGTGATGTTAGATAGAAATGGGCTGTTTATCCTGTAGGCATCTTCCTTAACCACGTGTGTACCAGTTCTGCATACTACGTCGTTCGTAGACGGCAGCATATTACCCGATCGGGCACTCCGAAAGAGGCAACCCGACACCTCAGGCCGCAGCCCCAAAAACACTTTCAACGTCTACTTCATCTTCACCTTCTTCCCCTTCCCCTTCACCTCCTCCACCTCCTCCAAGACACCACCCACCATGTCTTCCACCTCGTCTCCTACGTCTCCCTCCTCGCAACCCCCTCCGGCTCCCAAATCCGCCCCCCCGGTGTCCATCCAGCCCACCCAACTCGCCCAAACCTACGCAACCATCCACCCCCTCCTCCTCCTCACCCTGCTCGCCGCCCGCTTCGATGCCTTCGTCGCCGACCCCGTCGCCGAGCTAACCAGCGACCTGCCCCTCCTCGCCATCCTCCAGGTCGCCTACATGACCATCTGTCTGCCCCCCGCCGGCGACGACCCGCACCACGCGGACGACAAAGACCGCGAGTCGAAGAAGTCGTCCACTGCGGGGGGCATGGTCCTACGCCCCGGAAAGCCAGGGTACCGCCGACGGGCCAACACGGGGACCCCCGGCCGCGGCGGCATCATGTCGAAGGTGGTTGTACGTGTTTCCCCTCCCTTCCGCAGCAAGCAACCCCATCCCGGCACCCCCGTACGCTAACCAACGCACCGCACCGCACCGCACAGCCCTCCCTCCTCAGCCTTACGCTCACCACCCTCCTGGCCACCCCCGTGCTGGCGCTGTGTCTCGTCCTCTTCGGCGCCCCCGTCACCACCCACCACGCCGAAACCGCGCTCTGCGCCGCGCACATGGCCGTGCTGGCCGCCACCGCGCTGATCTACACGCACGGCGTCGACGGCCCCGTCTGGAAGGAGGTCTGGGGCGTGTTCCGGCCCGGCGATGCGGTCTGGGGCGCGGCGCTGGGCACCTGCGTGGGCGCGTGGTTGGGCGCCGTGCCGATCCCACTCGACTGGTATGTTATGACGCTCCTTTCTTCCTGGCTTCTTGTGCTGGGTGCTGACCGAACGCAGGGACCGTCCGTGGCAGGCGTACCCGATCACCATCCTGACGGGGGCGTATATCGGGCACGGCGTCGGGAGCCTGCTGGGCCGGACGTTGTTGTTTGGAAAGCGCATTGCGCTGGCGCCGTCTTTCCAGGGGTAAGCCGGCCGCCTTTCATATACTAACTTACTGCAGTCCTCGACGGCGCAACTCTTACTTCTACCGTGTATTGATATCTCCCTTGGGTTGTTGGCATTATAGCATGTATCATAGCATCCAGCGCTACCTGTATAATAAAAGAAAAAAAAATGGTCTATGTCGTACGCAGAAAAGAACCCCGGTCCAGACTATATCATCCCGCCGACCTCCACCCGTCGCGACGCCGCCCACCGCCGCCGACTCTCGTCCCCGTCCCCGCCCCCGCTGCCGCTGCCGCTGCCGCTGCTCTCGTACGGCGACCGCGACGATCGCCCGGACGGCGGGCCGTCCGTCGCCAGCCCCGACCGCAGCCGCAGGAACTCGCTCGACTCCGCGCTGCGGATCGGGTACATCGTGCCGAGCATCGACCCGGGCTCTCCGCTGCCTGCGGCGGCCCCCAGCGCCAGCCGCTGCAGCTGCTGCACGTCCTCGCGCAGCGTGGACACTTCGGATTCCAGCGTGCGGCGCGCGGTCTGTTCCCGGCGGAGGAGCATGACCAGCGCGCTGTACTGCTCGACGGAGATGCCGGCGCCGTCGTTGAGCGACGTCATCGAGGGCGTGTGGAGGATGCGCGGACGGGCGGGCGTGGGCGTGGGCGTCGGCATCGGCGCCGGCGTCGTGCTGGGCCGGATGGTGGCCGTGCTGAGGCGGTTGTCTGCGGCCGCGGGGTCCTCGCTCGGGGTGGTTGTGCCGGAGGGCGGCGTGGTGGATGGACGGCGGCGGTGGGTTTTGGTCTCGGGAGGTTGTGACGGCTGCGGCTGCGGCTGCGGCTGCGGCTGCGGCTTCTTAGGGAGTCGGTCGGAGGTGGGAGTCGAGGAGGGGAGGTCCGGACGGCCGGTCTGCATGCGGGCGATGGCGAACTCGAGATCGATCATCTTCACCTCGAGCGTGGCGAGTCGCTGCGCGAGGGAGATGTCGTCGGTGTCGTCGCCCTGCATGGCGGTAACGAGCGTGCCCACGTTGGTGGGGACGGCGATGCTCTCCGTGTCGTCGTCGTCGTCGTCGTCGTCGTCGTCGGCAGGGTTGGAGTCGGGGTCGTCTTTGTCCCGAGTGGTGTCTTCGTAGACGGACGGGTCGGTGGAGGGCTTGGGCGTGCTGGCGACGGTGGTCCGCGTGGGCGGCCGCGGGGAGAGCTCGCTGTCCGAGGCAACCGTCATGGTCATGTAGGACTCGAGACTGCGGCGGCGCCACTGGATGGGGGACATGCGGTGGTTGCGGGCGAGGCCGCGGAGGGCAGTGGCGCTGCGCGAGCGGCGTTTCATCTGGCGGCGGGCGTAGTCGGCGTCGTTGGGGTCGTCGCTGTATGCGTGTGTGGTGTTGCTCCCGTCGTGCACGACGGCCTCTAACGCGTCGCGGGACTCGTCGTCGCCGTCGGAGAAGATCAGGCTGGGCAGCGTGGCGCGGCGGCGGCGCGGCGGACGGGCCTGGAGTCGGTCGAGGGTGTCCCTGAGGGCGGTGGGGTTGTCGGGGTCATCATGGAGGAGCGTGCTGTGTTTGGAGCTGAAGGAGTTGTGGAAGACGAGAGAGCCGTCGGTGGGCGGGTCTTTGTGGAGTCGGTGCGGTTGGGGTTGGGGTTGGCTGAAGCGGAAGTCGTCGTCGAGACTGTCGGTCTGGCTGCGGCGTTTGCGCGTGAAGATCTTGCGCATGACTGTTTTGATGGTGCTGCCGGTGCGCCGGTGCGTGCTGGCGTTGCGGGCCATCACGGAGGGCATTGCCTCCGGGGGGTATCCTAGAGCAGCGGCGGCTTTGTGGTTGCCACGGAAGCTGCCCATGACGATGGACGATTCGGAGCCACGCACGGCACGACGACTGGCCGCGGTGGTGACCAGCTGTTTGGAGCTCATCGGGGGGAGAGCCGTGTCGAGGTCAGAGACATCAGGGGCGTGGCTTCGCACGGAGTTGGTGCGGCTGCTGTTGAGGCTAGCCATGGTTGAGGCGTTGCTGGCGTTGCTCGAGGAGAGGGATCATGAACGGACGGGGGTCAAGAGAGCGACAGGCGACAGGGAGAACTAACTGTACGGTCAGCTGCATGCACGCATGTCGGGGGTAAGCAAGGTCTGGTACCTGAGAGCGGCGAGGCCCATCACGGGTTAAAAAGACCGAACGGGTATCACGAGAGGAGATCAAACGAAGGACATGGCATTTGCCGAAACGAACGAGCGAGAGAGGGTGGGAAAAATGAAGAAGAAGAGGAAGAAGAAGAAAAGAAGGCCGGACGAAGCGATCTGGATAGAGACCAAGTGGGCCGAGTCGGGAGTCAGTGCGTGATAGTTTCAGGGGGATTTGGAATTCAGCCGTGACCAGGGTCGATGTCTGGAAATTGTCAGTATGAGCTGTCTTGCTTCGTCTGGTTCTTTTCTGCTGTTCGGTTCTTGTCTCCTGCTCGTCCACTTACTGCATACTCCTATCCAGCACTCCTGCGCACGGCGTATGTTGACGCTGTATATAGAACAGTGGACCTTGAAACACGCCGGCCCAGCTCCCCACCGGCCGTTCCATGGCTTGTTCCGTGGGCTACTCCGTGCTGATACGTAGGTCTGCCGACTGGCTCTGAACTGGCTCTGATCTGGTTTGTATTTCGATCTGGTCGTGCTGGTCGCAGTCGCGATGCATGCCAGATCAGGCTACTCTGGCATCCTCTCAATCGTGGAAAATTGCCAGCAGAGAGGGGAACGGCAGTATGCTCGACGATTCTGAAACAGTGCAGCACCCCGCTACAACTAGAATGCTTCTGGGAAACCGGTGTTGTCCATCCCGGCCTGCTTATTCGATCCCGACAAGGACGGCGTGTGTCAGATGCAGCGATCGCGGCATTTCAGCGGGGATCGCCAACCGCAGCGTCTAGACTCGATCAGATAGGCCTGTTCTCATGGCGAGGTGCTTCTATTCTGCTCCAACGTCGTACTTGGTCCTGCTTCGGCGCCTACAGCAGCTCGCCCGCGTCAGGATACCGCAGATCGGCATGCTCTTCCAGAAAACTCATCCACCGCTTCAGAAACCCACTCCCTCTGTCGACCGATTAGCCTCGATCCGATATTCCACGTGCCACGCCTGTCAATCATGTGCATGTTGGGAATACGATGTTGAGCTCACCGGCTGATGGTCTCGGAATCGCCGCAGATGCAAAGATGCCGTCTGGGCCGCGTCATAGCAACTGTATCTGTCAGAGAGAACATGCAATCGGGTGAAAACAAGGCCAATTACCGTTCAATCGTCGTCGCTCCCCCAGAAATCCAACCTCGTGCTCGCTATTGCTCCGCACGAGACTCACCACCACGGCCTCCTTCTCCCGGCCCTGGAAGCCATCAACACTGCCCAGCTCCAGACCAGGATACTTCTCGCGTAGCATCTGCGACAGCACCGCCAGCTGTCCATTGTAGGGCGTAATCACGGCGATGTCTTCCGGCCGCACACCCGCTTGCACCAGCGCATCCACATGCTTCCCGACGATCATCGCTTCCATCTCATTACTCTTGCTCTCGCCCAGCAACGCCTCCTTCCCGACTTCGTTGTCCTCCGTCTTCTCTGGGAAGTCTCCGCCCTGCGTGTCCCAGAAGACCACCGGTTCCCGTGTATCGTCCGTCTCCTCCACCTCGTAGGGGAGGTCCGTCAACAGCCGGGCCTTCACCGCGTCCGCGGCCATCAACTTCCCCTCGTAGAGCTCATCCGAGGGGAACCGCATGATCTGCTCATGCATCCGATACTGCGTCGTGAGCATGCGTTTGATCCCGGGCCCATGCATCGCCAGAAGCCGGTCAAACAGGGTCGTTTCCAGCGAGATCCGCCGGACGAGCTCCTGATCCTCTGCCGCCACGGCGCCACCGTCTCGGGCCTTTGCATCCCCAGGCTTCGACTTCACCGTCGGCGGCAGCTGCAAATGATCTCCAGCGAGCACGACCTTCGGCGCACTCAACAGCGGGATCCAGCACTGCGCCTCGAGCGCCTGACTCGCCTCATCGATCACCACCACGTCGAACTTCTGGCCCCTCAGCTGGTGGCCCCCCGCGCCATGCAACGTCGCCAGCACCACGCTGCTCCCGCGCACCAGATTCTCGACACACCGCGCCTCGCGGTCCCGGAACTCCCGCCGCAGCTCCTTGATGTCCTGGTAGATCGCGCGCTTCTCGCGCCCAAACCGCGTCTTCCGGATACTGGCCTGCTTCTCGTCGATCTCGCGGCGCACGTCGCGCACGATCTCCGCCGCCTCCGACGTGTGCGTCAGCACCTCCAGCGAGTGGTCCAGCACGGACGGCAGCAGCCGCGCCGGATGCCCGATGCGCACGACCGACACCTCCTTCTTCCCCGCCAGCCGCTCAACAATATTGTCGACGGAGATGTTCGACGGCCCGCACACGAGCACCCGCTGGCCCCGCCGCACCAGCTGCACGATCAGCTCGATCAGCGTGTGCGTCTTACCCGTGCCGGGCGGCCCATGGATGAGCGCCACATCCTGCGCCGCCAGCGCAAACCGGATCGCCTCCTTCTGCGAGTCGTTCAGCGTCGCGTCGAGGAAGTCGACCCCGTCGGCGTCCACCGCCGCCGCCGGGCCCACCGGCGTGGTGTGGCCGAAGGCGACGCGCATGAACTGCGTCCAGTCAGACTCGGTCATCTTGGCCATCCGCTCCATCGTTTGATTCATCCTGTTCCGTCGGGTCTCAACATATGTCTCATCCGAGGGGTCCTGCAAACGTCTCAGATCTTACCGTCGGTACGTCACGTCATTGGCAAGCTTGATCCTGTACCAGCGCCTGTCAGCCCCCTCCCCACACTCTCCCCATACGCACAAGAGGGAAAAGGGAAATCCTACAGCCAAACCTTCTTCCCCCACAGCTCCTCCACCGCCTCATCCTCCTCCTTCGGGCGCCCCCCGCCCCGCTGTCCAAACGCAACCCACACCCCGCGCTCCCCAACCCGCGTAACCACGCCCTCGGGCCCGCCGCCGCCGCCGCCGCCGCCTCCCTTCCCGTCTCGATCCTTCTCCTTGTCCTTCTCGCGGCTGCTCCCCTTCTCCTTCTTCCCCGGCCCGCCGGTCTCGTTCACGCGCACAACGTCCCCCACGCGGATGCCATGCGCGCCCAGTCGCGGCTCGTCCCCGGGCGTATCGGACTTCACCGCGACGGCGGGGTCGGCGCCGAACTCGCCGACCAGACGGCCGCCCATGCCCGTGCGGCATTGGTTGAGGAGGAGGCCCGTCAGCGCATAGCCGGTGGCTTGGAGGGTGCGGCGGGTGGCTGGCGAGACGGAGGCGGCGGTGCTGGCGAGGCTGCTGGAGGAGACCTCGGCGGCGTGTTCGGCGAGAAGGAGGGATTGCTGGGTCTGCGCGAAGAGAGGAATTGGGATTGGAGTTGGTGTCGGCGCCATGGTGTTTTTGTTGTTGCTGGGGTGGTTTGCGGATGTGGGATGATGTCAGTGTTGGTTGTGGATGGAGGGCATAACGGGAGACCGCCTTCCTGTTACGGAGGCGGTCTTTGGGTCAGGTGACAGTGAGTCGCCTGATTGGCCACAGCCCGTACCCAATAGGATTCCGTTGCTGTACTGCGTACAATAAAGGTCGATGCACTAGAATGAGGGAATAGCCACCACAGACAATCAATTTCTGGGAACGATCCGAGATACGAAATGTAATGCATTCAGCTGGCTAAACTACATCCCCCTAGATCCACGCTCGAAGGTGTCAAGGGCGCGGTAAATCCTAAGAAAAGACGAAATAAGAAATGCCTCGTAAATGACCACAGCACCATGACTCCGCCATGCAACAACGCCAGAATGTAGAAAATCAGTCGCTAGTGCTAGAAGGCGAATACGAGCGCAAAGTCACTTCGCCGACAAACGGCAGAATGCGCACGGCGGACCGACCCTCACGGGCAGGCCCCACAACAGCCTCTTCAACTTCCTTTTCAAAGACACGGTCGCTGGGGAGGAAGACGCGGAAATCGCGGAGACCGCGCATGTCGCGGAACGACTTCAACAGCGAGCGTACGAGCAGCCAGTGCGGGCTGTGCGGGTAGTAAAACTCCTTGGTGGTTATGTCCATGATGGTGATTATGAGCCGCGAGATGTCGAAGTGTTCCCGGATAAACCGGCGGAGGATCGCCCAGGAAATCAAGGTCTCGTGTTCGGTCAGCGCGGGATACCGCTGGGACTGGAATAGAGGGAGATCGAAGATCAGATGGCTCATCTGCAAGAGCGAAGAGGCGGAGATTTGGTGCAGAGTGCGCATCATGGTATCGGCTCCCTCCTCCACAAAGGCAAAGACGTTCTGCGAGAAGAACACGCGGCGACAATCCTCGTAGAACCTGCGACTGACCAAGAAGTAGTTGACCGGTGAGGTGAAGCAGTTGCAAGTGGTGGAATAGGCATTTTGGCAGCTCGAGCAGAAACACATGGCCCGCATGGGCGAGCAGGTCCCACAGCACGTCAGATGGCGACAGCTGTTTCTCTGGCGCCGGCGATCGATGAGCCTGATGACGCCCTGGGTGCTTTGGGGGTCTACGCAGCGGTTCCAGGGATCCCAGCGATTGGTCAGGAGGTGCTCAAGGACCATCAACTGCACTTCCCTTGGGAGACGGAGAAAAGGAAAGGACTTGTCCCGATTGTCGGTCAATCTCCAAGCAGTCCGCTTCATCATCTCGTAGAAGTCGTGCCGTTGCCACTGCTGGTGGTGGAGCCATATGGCACAGCGGGCGACGATGGGGAAGGGATCCAGGGCGGAAATCAAGTCCTCTGCGACCTCGTTGTCCATGACTTTGCACTTGAAGCTGAAGTCAACCAGGCGTGGCATTCTGTCGGCGGCGTTGTTGCAGAAGTCGGTCCACAATTTCATAATGGTCCAGTGAGTGCTCGTGCCAATCCGAAGACAACGATGTTCACGCGGGCCCAAGTCCACGTAGAGATGTCTCAGGTGGCGGAACCCCCAACCGAACGATTTACAGAACAGTTTGTAAGTGGCCCTAGTCCGGAGGAACACACTGAAATCGGTTCGACTGAAGAACAGACGGCCCAGCAGCTCGCGAGCGGCCTTGGAAGCGAGGAACACCCCAACTGGAAGAGACGGGATGTTGGAGCCCACGTGGCGAGGAGGGAGAAGATAGTCAGAACGGAGAGGCCATGAGCCCCAGCCCCCACTGTCCCTACACTCGCGGAACGGAAGACACGGAGCATGGTTGACATGGCGATGCCTGGAGACGACCTTTTCGAATACGACGTCAATCAGTTTGGGTTGGAGGAGACCCGCGTACTCGAGGATCCGAATGATGATGTGTTCAGGGAGATCGAGAAAGGTGGCCCTGGGAGTTTCCACTTCCCTTGCGAGGGCAGGGACCGCGATGGCAGGGCTGCCTTTCACGACATCAGAGCTGCCCTTACGAGGAACACGTCCAGGGACATAGTCAGGATCCTCCAGAGGGTTATCTGGATCGACAATATCCAAGTCCATATCCAGGTCCCAATCGAAGAACTCGACGGCGTCAAACAGTGCACCGTCCATCTTGACTGACTGACGAGAGAAGGGGTCAGGAAATAAGTCAAGGGGATGGTGGGGTATAGAGAGGGACTTCTGCGTAGTGAATGCACGACCCAGGACGAGGAGGAGGAAGCAGAGGGAGGAAGAGAAGAAGAAGAAGAAGAAGAAGGAAGAGGAGGTCACGAAGAAGGCATCCCGAGATGCCTGGGGCACTCCACCGCCTCTACTTCCCCTCCGACTTCACAGCGACGGTTTCCTCCTCCTTCGTCTTCCTCGACGACATCCCCCGAATCTCGCTCTTGCACAGCTTCGTCCCCGCCAGATCACACTCGCCGCACCGTCGTCCCACCGGTAGACAGACCGTCTGGCCCAGTCCCACCAGCAGCTTGTTGATCTCGTGCCATTTATCCTTGGGGAGCCATGACTGCAGCGCCTCGCGAGTCTCCTCGGGGTTCTTCGTTTTATGCCACCCCCAGAGGTTCGTGATGCGGTGGACGTGGACATCCACGCCGATGCCTTCGTGCTTCCCCCACGCCGCACTCATGCACAGATACGCCATCTTCGGTCCCACTCCTGGGAGCTTCATCAGCTCCGTCGCCGAAGACGGGATATCCGACGCGTACTGGTCGCGGAGGATGGCGGCCGCCGCCTTGATATACTTAGTCTTGTTGTTGTGGAAGCCCACGGTACGGATCAGCTCATTCAGCCGCGCCGGCTCCACCGCCAGGATATTCTCCAGGTTCAGCGTGCTGTCGCGAACGGGCTTGGTCTCCGTCGCATCCTCCCCGGCCTCGGTCTTCACGTCCCCCGCGACGACGGCGTCCACCAGCGGCGCCTCCCCATCCCCCAGCTCCGTATGCAGCCGCTGCATGGCCACCGCCGTCACCGTATCCTTCGTCTGCGATGACAGCATCAGCGCAACCAGCGTCTGGAAGCGTCGGTCCCGCGGGGACGACGCGCGCCAGTACAGCTCCGCGCAGCCCATCGTATCGACGGGGGCGGTGGGATTCGCCTCGCGCATCTTCTTGACGGTATTATACATCGTCTCCCAGTTGGAGGGGGGCTCCGTGCGAACTGCGCCATCGTCCCCTTTGATCTTGCGTGCCGGGACCCGACGGGTTTGCTTTTTAGGGGTTGCGGTTGCGGTGGACGGCGCGGGCTCCCCTTTTCCTGCCGTCGGGGCGGCTTTGCGCCGTTTCGCCGGTGGCTCCATCAGGTCCTCGATATCGACCGTGTCCGCGGACGACAGGGACGATGTATCGTCGTCATGGTTGTCGGGAGCATCGTGGCCGTTGGAGCCGGCGCCATGGTAGGCAAAACTGCGCAGCGCAGTAGCCGAGCGGCGGGTTGAGCGACGCGCAGAGGTCGGCGGCGGCGACAGCGCCTGGAGGACTCTGGCGGTGTCCTTGGAGGTTCGTGAGGTGCGCATGTAGAGCAACGTATGATTGTATCTGCAATAGCTCAATAAGCTGTGAGGACAAGCTCCCCTGGGAGTGATGCTCACATGAACGGCGAATTCTGCGGGTAACTCCGTGCGCAGGGGGCAAATGGGGAACCAGAGACAGACCCGCCTGAGCCTCGGTTTCTCCCCATCTGGGCCCAACTCGATCGACTTCCTCCTCAACTTCCGCGCAGCATTCCTTCCAGACACACACCACATTCCACCATGCCCGCCCACAACACCACCAAACGGCTCCTCCAAGAACTCAAGGACTACTCCAGCAACCCCAACGAGGCGCTCCTGCACCTGGGCCCCGTCAACGACGATGATCTGCTGCATTGGGAGGCTGTGCTGAAAGGCGTCCCGGGGACGCCCTACGAGGGTATGCCTGCCTGCCTCCCTGTCTCTGCTTCTTTCCCCCCGGCGATATACACTCTACGCAGACAGCTCCAGCTAACCAACCTAGGTGGCCTGTGGGGCCTCTCGATCGCCCTCCCCGAGACGTACCCGCTCGCGCCGCCTACCATCCGGTTCACGACGCGCATCTCGCACCCCAACATCTCGTTCACGACAGGCGAGATCTGTCTGACGCTGCTGACGACCGAGCACTGGAGCCCCGTGTACACACTCTCGACGACGCTGACGGCCGTGCACCAGCTCCTCACGGATCCGCGTCCGGACTCCCCGCTCAACGTCGACGTCGCGGCGCTGCTCCGCGACGGCGATGTGCCGGCGTGGGAGAGTATTGTGCGTTACTGGACGGAGGAGGAGCGGTGGCAGCCGGGGCGGTAGTCTGGTGGTGCTGCTGGTGGTGGTGGTGACGAATAGACGAACTGGACATACACATACTCATACGCGTACTTGTGCTCGATTTCATACCCTCTACTGTTTGATAGCCTACCGGAGACGGAGACGTGCAATGCAGTTTCATACAGGATCTAGGTTCAAGTTCTATGCGCAAGGAGAGACATCGTGGGATCGTAGATCATCGTAAGCGGAAAAGGAGAGACCGGGTGGACGCCGCCGATGCGAATCATAACGGGTAGGTAATAAAGACAAGACGAAGAAGGGAAGATTGGTGACAGCAGACCAAACAACGCCAATGATGCGACAACTAACAGCGACTGTGAACAGCTGCTTTCGCCGTCTGATTGCACCTCACAGCGCCATCGCGACGAGCGCAGCACCCCCGACCATCAGCCACAGCTCGCGGGCGAAGCTGGCGGTCGCGGCGGCCGAGTCGGTCTGCAGCCCCGGGGCCGGGCCGGTGTGGCTCGGGCTGGTGGTCTGGGTGGGATGCACGACGGTGACCTCGGTGACGGTGCTCTGCTGGCCGTTGGGGAGGGTGGTGGTGCTCTTGAAGGTGGAGGTACGCGGGGCGTGGGTTGTGGCGGTGGTGGATTGCTCGGTGGAGGTGGTCGATGTGGCCGTGGAGTGCGTCTGGGAGGTCGAGCTGGAGCTGGAGCTGGAGGTAGAAGCCGGCTGGGAGGGCGCCGGGCCGGTGGAGGCAGAGGTCTGGCTGGAGCTGGCCGAGGTGGTCGAGGCGGTGGTGGTTGGCGGCACGGTGGACCCGCCGGTGGTGGTGTCCTCCTGGGAGGAAGAGGACGAGGCGGACGAGGAAGAGGACGACTCCGACGCGGACGACTCTGGAGGCGCCTGGGTCGAGGTGGGAGCGGTGGTAGTCTGGGTGGGCTCCACGGCGGCGGAGCTGTTTGCGGCATTGCGCCGGATGAGATTCATGCGAGCGACGGTGGAGGCGTCCGAGTCCTCGGGGGAAGCCTCTGCGTCGGGGTGGGAGACGCCATGACGGAACTTGTCGAAGAGCTGCAGAGCCTGCTGGACGGAGTTCTCGTCGATGTGGTGGATGTAGTCGTGGAAGGTGGACTTGGGATTGGCAACATCGGCATCGGGATGGGGATCGGCCGGCTCGGGAGCGGGGAGGGCGATGGTGGAAGACACCAGGGAGAGGAAGAGGAGACGAACGAGGTGGTTCATGGTGGCGGATGATGGAGGATGAATGGAAGAAGATTGAGGAAGATGAGGAAGATGAGGGAGAAGAAGAGGAGAAGAAAAGAAAAGAAAAGAAGAAGAAGAGGGTTTGTTGATGGTTGGGTGGATCCGTCAGCCATGGAATGGTGACACTAGGTAGATGTTATGCTCTGACTTTCTTGGTTTTTCCTTTTCTATTATTATACTATTCTATTGTATTTTATTTGATTCTATTTTATTCACGTATTTTATTCATCTCATCTTCTTAGAGCATCATCGGAGAGTCCGCAGAATCGCTGCAGAATAAGGTAGACTGTATCGACCAGAGATCGGCATCTCCCCGACGCAAATCCGGTTCTTGCTGCCGCCCCGCCGTTCCTGTTCCTGTTGCTGCAACCGGACTCCCTGCGTGCTCCAGGTACAACAGCATCCTGGGTACCATCCTAGGTATTATACTATCATAGAATCATCTAATACTACTTACTGCATTCGTCTCTCCAAGCCATACCGACGTGTCTAGTGCTGACAGATGACAGAAGAAAGTGAAGGTCTCACATTTCTGCTAGTGCAAGGCAACTGAGACATCGCCTCTCTATAAATATCCCGGCGGCAACATCCGATCTTGCATCATGACTCGCTCATCATTCATCCTTAACTTTCCACCTCCGTCCTCTTCCATGGATCGTCAATAACCAGACGGACAGCCGAATCCTGAAAAAAATGCTAAACAATGTCACTTCCTCTCATACACCCCAACCCACTCCCCCCATCCCACCACTTTCCCCTGACTCTCCCTCGTAACATTCTCCAAACGCGCAACCCGTCCCAACCGCTGCGGATCTAACGGGTTCCCCAACGCAACCAGCTGGAAGTGATACCGGTGCGGCCCGTGTCCCAGCGGCGGCGAGGGCGGCAGGTACGGCGTCGTCCCGAGATTCTGCCCGTACCGAAACCCCCCGGCCAACGCGTACGGAGCCTGGCGGGAAGCCTCCACCGCGAAGTCGTCGTTGGTCACCCCCGTAAAGACTGGTGGGATTCCGTAGTACAGTCCGTGAAGGATGGGGTGGTCACTGGGGCCGTCGGGGGTTTCAACCACGAGCACGTATTCCCGGACGGGGACCCGCGGCGGACGCTTCCACGACAACGCGGGAAAGGACCCGGCGCCGTCCTGCGTAAAGTCGATGCCCATCTCGCTGCCCTAGGGGCCGAGTTCGGGGCTCTGGAGCTCGATGCTGGCTTTGGGGAAACCGGCGAAGGCGGGGCCTTTGGTGAAGAGCTTGTGCGGTTGGCCTGGGCCTTGGGCCTGGACTTGGACGATAACCCAGAGCCAGAGGGTGAGAGTGAACTTGGGGAGATGCATCTGGGAAGGGGGGTCAGTGGGTAGTTGGTTGGAGGAGTATGAGACGTACCTTATGGATGTTTCTGACGGACGGTTGAGGTCGCTGGGGTGGGTTGATGTGTGCGAGAGATGGAGATGGCGACGGAGAAGAGTGCTGACAACATGTTGGCGATGCGATGAAGACGAGACAGAGGTATAGACGGCGACACGACACTCACGACAGGTGCGATCTATGTCGACGAACCTGTATACAAGTATCCCAAAGGGGAAATACCGAGGTTCCCCGCCCCCATATGATCCCCACGAATATTTATACAAGATAACTCCATCCACCACAAAATACAACCCACTACACCATGGACGCCCTCTGGTCGACCCTCGTCGCCTCCCACTCCCCCCAAACCATCGAGTTCACGGGCACCCTTCTCATCCAACTCCTCTCCTTCTGGCTGCCCGCCCTCGGCTATCTCGCCCTCGACTTCCTCTTCCCAGCCTTCTCGCAACGCCACAAGATCCAACCGCCCCCCAAGCAGCCCACCGCCCACGAGATTCGGCACTGCGTCCGCATCGTCGCGCGGAACCAGCTCCTCACCTCCGCCCTGCACCTCGCGCAGATCCACCTCCTCCGGCGCGGCGCCCCCTCGTACCGCATCGCGGGCTCCCTCCCCACCGCCGGCGAGCTCGTCCGCGACATCGCGCTCAGCCTCCTCCTCCGCGAGATCCTCTTCTACTACAGCCACCGCTTCCTACATCGGCCGTACTTCTACGTGCGCATCCACAAGCAGCACCACCGGTTCACGGCGCCGATCGCGCTGGCGGCGCAGTTTGCGCACCCGCTCGAGCAGGTCTTCGCCAACGCGCTGCCGATCTCGCTGCCGCCACAGCTGCTGGGCAGCCATGTGGTGACGTTCTGGGTGTTCCTGGCGTATGAGCTGTTCAACACGGCGACGGTACACAGTGGGTATGACTTTTTCCGGGCCAAGGCGAAGATGCACGACCTGCACCATGAGAAGTTCAATCTGAACTACGGATCGATTGGGCTGTTGGATTGGGTGCATGGGACCGATCAGCTGGGAAAGCGGCGGGAGTAGCTGTCCTACGCTGCACGGAGTGTGTACCGTTGTCGTGGCTGGGTGGGATAGGTCGATATATATAACTGTCTGTATATACAGGTGTATAGTACGAGTCACTCGGTAGCTCCCACACCGAAATGCATGTATTGCCGGATACAATTCATCGAGAGAATCTAGACCTGAATAAAACTCCTAGCTATTATTATTATTATTATTGGGTTCTTATTATCAGGGACATGATGGAGATGATGGATGACGGAAATTGGTCTGTGTGGTGTGCCGCATGGGGTTAAGAGGGACCGGCGGGTTAGTGCTCGTCTTAGTATTGCTTGTCTCAGCCGTGGAACAACAAATGGGGGGCCAGATTGGGTAATGCGGCCTGTTCTGGACGACCCTGAAACGGACAGCGGCCTGGAACTGCCGCTGAGTGGCCGCTATTTTTGGAGCTTAGATTAACCCTGATTCCTCGGTGATGCAGAACAACTGCGTAGAGAAATAAAAAAGACAAGACAGAAAATAGAATAGAGCAAATAAGTCAATAAGAAGAATAAATAGAAGAAATAATAGTAAATAATACAAGTAGATAATTCTGGGAGGAAAAAAAAAAAAAAGAAACCTCGTTTCCCACATGGGGCGCGTCGCGAGTGGGGACGGAATGTAGGGATCTTCAGGGATAAATCAGGGCTCAGGGTCTGTCTCAGTATGGCAGTAGAACACAGAGTCGAGTAGAGAGATAAATAAGAGACAGCACTGATAGTAGAATAGAATAAAATCGAATAGTAGAATAGTCGAGGGAACATATAATGGTAGAATATACAATTCGAGACAACAATAATATATATGAATGAATCCTACCGGTATGTTGTAGATGAACTGCTCCGATCTGCAGATGACGAATCCACTCAGGGATGAAGCCTTTAATAACGGCAGCCGCCTGCATTCTTCTTCCTTCCTTCTCCTCCATCCCTTCGTCACGTCCCTCGTTCTTTCCGCTTCCCTCTTTCTCTTTCCCTAATACAAGTCACTCGTTCTCCATCTTCTTCATTCACTCCTTCATCTTCATCTTCACCACCATCTTCATTCAATCTCATCGATCCTCATTTCCCACCATGAAGGCCTCCGCTGTCGCGACGGCCCTCGCCCTCAGCGCCTCTCAAGCCCTCGCGGCTCCCTCCACCCTCAAGGCTCGGGACGATGTCACCCCCGTCACCGTCAAGGGCAATGCCTTCTTCCAGGGTGATGACCGTTTCTACATCCGTGGTGTCGACTACCAGCCCGGTGGCTCCTCCGATCTCGCCGACCCCATCGCCGACGCGGATGGCTGCAAGCGGGACATCGAGAAGTTCAAGGACCTCGGCCTCAACACCATCCGGGTCTACTCCGTCGACAACTCCCAGGACCACGATGAGTGCATGAACGCCCTGGCCGAAGCCGGCATCTACCTCGTCCTCGACGTCAACACCCCCAAGTACTCCCTCAACCGCGCCGACCCCAAGGCCTCCTACAACGATGTCTACCTCCAGTACATCTTCGCCACCATCGATGCCTTCGCCAAGTACAAGAACACCCTTGCCTTCTTCTCTGGTAACGAGGTCATCAACGATGGTCCCTCCTCCAAGGCCGCTCCCTACGTCAAGGCGGTCACTCGTGACATGCGTCAGTACATCCGCAGCCGCAACTACCGTACCATCCCCGTCGGATACTCCGCTGTAAGTTTCCCCCCCAACTCAACTTGACGACACTCATCACTAACCCTACTACCATAGGCCGATATCGACACCAACCGTCTGCAGATGGCCCAGTTCATGAACTGCGGTACCGACGATGAGCGCTCCGACTTCTTCGCTTTCAACGACTACTCCTGGTGTGATCCCTCTTCGTACACCACCTCCGGCTGGGACCAGAAGGTCGAGATGTTCTCCGGCTACGGTCTCCCTCTCTTCCTCTCCGAGTACGGCTGCAACACCAACACCCGCAAGTTCGAGGAGGTCAGCGCCCTCTACTCCACCAAGATGACCCCCGTCTACTCGGGTGGTCTCGTCTACGAGTACTCCCAGGAGCCGAGCGACTACGGTCTGGTCAAGGTCCAGGGTAGCAAGACCTCCACTCTGCCCGACTACGATGCGCTCAAGTCCGCCTTCGAGAAGACCGACAACCCCGAGGGTGACGGTGGCTACAACAAGACCGGTGGTGCCAACCCTTGCCCCGCCAAGCAGGCCCCCGCCTGGGATGTTGACAACGATGCCCTTCCCGCCATCCCCGAGCCCGCCAAGAAGTACATGACCGAGGGTGCTGGCAAGGCTCCTGGTTTCTCCGGCAAGGGCAGCATGAACGCCGGTACCTCCTCCACGGGCACTGCCGAGCCCGGCTCGGGCTCTGCCACCGCTGGCGGCGGCTCCTCGGCCACTTCGTCCGGTATTGCTGCCGGCCTCCAGGTCCCCCGTCTCAGCATGGCTCCCTTCCTTGTTGGCGCCATCACTCTCATGTCCACCCTCTTCGGTGCCGGTCTGGTCCTGGTTTAAATTGCGATGGATACCTCGTCCCTTTTTTTTTTTGCTTTCTTTACATGTCATTTGTTTCCGTCCCGCTGTTCTATGTTGTGAAATTGTATTCGCGTTGACCCGTGTCCGCGAGGCGTTTACCGGAAATATGCGACGTCAGCAGCAGAGACTTGATAATTGTACAGTTGATGGTGCATGCGTGTGTCGCCTGGACTCGTATAGAGTATAATGCATCTTTTATGAGTAGGATTCTTTCGCTTGACGCCTACTTTTCTATGGGTACTGGCAAAACCGACACCTTGCTCGTAGAAATAACAGGTATTCAATCATATGCAGCGACAAATTATACTATACCTTTGCATACATTCCATTTCGAACATGAACTGAAAAGCTCCAATATCGGCCGGTACTAGTTGCGTGCTTCAGTGCTCACTCAGAACCTGATCAAGTCTCTCACTGCGACTCCCCTCTTTAAATCTCGGTCCTCCGACGCCACGGTTGAACTCTCCCCCAAACCCAACCCCATGGATCTCATTCGGCGCATAGAACCTCGCCCGCGTCGGCTGGCACAGCTCTCTTCCATATTTCTTCAACACCTCCTCATCGACCGTCCCAACGCCCATCTCTATCTCGTCCCCATCCTCGTCCGGACACCGCCAGTACAATGTCGACCCACATGGGCCACAGAACCCCCGAAATCGACCGCGTGTATGTGAGTATTCCGTGACGGGCAAGACTGCTGACTGTGAAGAGGATGTCTCGCCGGGGGCTATTGGCCGGGCATCTCCCGGTAGGCTCAGTTCGTGTGTTGACCAGCCGAGCTGGTCACGCGTGAACGTCAGGAAGAGCGCGAAGGGGGCCCCCGTGTGTTTACGACAGTGGGTGCAGGAGCATGTATGGGGCTGTTATTCTGTCATACAGCGAACTAGGGACAGAGGGTGTTGAAGAGAGCGCAATAGGGATGGAACGTACCCCTGGTGGCCACGCGTGGTGCTCTCCTATGGCTGCTCGATATCTCACCTTTCCGCATAGACACCCGCCGGTTAGATAGTCCGGTGGACCTGGTGCTGCCATGGTGCGGAAGACGACTCCAATTTCTTCAGAGACAGGGCGGCGCTGGTTGCTGAGTTGTCTGTCCTTTGCAGTCTTCGTCCTGAGTAGGTGGTGTACTTCGTATACGAAGCGGAGAAGCGCAGGATTATGATGTCATTCATATTTCCATAGTCCATGACAGTTACTGACGACTCAACTACAGATTTATTTCTACAGAAAGACAAATGAAATGATTTAGGGCAGTCTCGAAAATATAACGTGCTAGGAGACAGCAGCAGCAATCTTGAATACCGCGATCGAAGATTGTTCAATATAGGAATTGGACACCTGAAGAAAAGCAAACGGTAGCCCTCTACCTCTACCTCTATTAGACTACTAGTTAGGACTTCACCTATATGGCGCTCCGTGGGTTAATGTCCAATTAATTATTATATATACTTACTATATTTACTGGCATTAGGTATAGAGGAACGGTTCGACTCTCCGGCTGCTAAAAGGATATGGATTATTTCCGTGACCCACTGTCCATTTTCTGACACACTTCTCGTCTCAGGTTCCAGGCACCCCATCCAAACGGAGAAATTCCTATGACATATAATGACAGCAGCATGAATGGTCTCTGCGTTCGTTGCACTATCGTCCACGGCTAATCCAGCAGGGAATGGACGTTCGGGACTCCTCCGAGGTTATATCACCAACTATGCTCCATCCCTCAACTAGGTCGATTCCAGGTGAAACCAGCGGCTCTCTTATCCATCGCAGAGATTAGTCTGCCAATCAGATTCCGCGGCTTACTGATCCAGCTGCTATCATAGTCGCCTGTCTGGAACGCTTGTTTTGGCTAAATGGCCTCGGCGACCGCATACAACGGCTCAAACCACCGACGTTTATGTGTGAAACCAGTCTCTGGCTTAGGCCGCCTTGGTGTGTCCACCAGTATACTCTGCGGAGAATTAGAGCCGCTACTGGGAGTGCTTATCTTGCCCTGGTCCAACGGCATGGTCGCTATAGGCGGATATACTACTCCAGCGCACACTCTGGCCAAGTCAAAATGGACATCCAAGACAAGTTCCTAGCCTCCAAGGTCCACTGATCAATCTGCTCAACACATTAGACTGCCCCCCGCCCGTCCTTCAATAATTCCCTCCCCTCATCTGCCATGCGGCGGGACTATATCAGTCCAGCAATGCACCACGGATTGTCCATCCTGCTCACCACACGCTTCGTTCCTTCACTCGTTTGTCCTTCTTTTTTCTGGTTGCTGCTGGGCCAGCGGACCACTTCCCTTCTTTCGTGTCCTTGTAGTTCTCTTTCGATTCCTCTCTCTATTTCCGGAAATAGGAGATGCGTTCCTTTCTCGCTAACGGTGTCATCGCCCTGAGCTGCGTGCTAGGTGCCTCAGCAGCTGCCTACAATTCCTCCGCCTACAGTGATACCACCACAGGGATTGACTTTCAAAGATGGTGCGATGAAGACACAGGATTCTGCTTCGGCGTGGCCCTTCCGGAGTCGGTGGACTCGGACTTTGTTGGTCAGATGGTGGTGCCCCTGTCGGACTCGAAAGGATGGGGTGGTGTCAGTCTGTCCGGGTCAATGACCTCGGCCTTGTTGATTGCAGCTTGGGCAGATGGTGACTCTGCCGTCTCCACCCTGCGGAAGACCAGCACCTATGCCAACCCGGATGTCTTCTCGGGTGATGCCAGCATTGTTGAGATCCCGGATGGAACGTCTGTGAACAGCACCCACCTCACGTACACCTTCCTCTGCAGCGGATGCATCGTCGGGTCTCCAACCACGTTCAGTGCCAGCGACGATACCTACTTCTTTGGCTGGGCCCTGAGCAAGAGTAACCCTAACACCGCTAGCTCTCCCTCTTCAGTTCTCCCCTACCACGCCGCTGGGTTCGGCTCGTTCGAGATGCTGCTTTCGCAGGCCAAATCCTCCAAATACTCAACCTGGGCGTCAAAGGCCCAGTCGACCCCAACTGCAACCGGATCGGCTTCTGCGTCAGTGGCCCCATCTGCCAGTGCCACCCCCACGCCCAGTACCGCCCCAACCGTCTCGAACACGACTTACGATTATATCGTTGTTGGTGGTGGCCCGGCTGGTATCATTACCGCCGAGCGGTTGGTCGAAGCCAAGAAGAAGGTCATCTTAATCGAACGCGGTGCCGCTCCTCTCGTCTCGATGGGTGCAACGGACACGCTCTCCTGGAACAACTCGCTGACCCCATTCGACGTTCCCGCTCTCGGCACATCCTTGTCCAAGCTCGGAGTCATTGGCGACTACCTCTGTGAGGATGTCCCAGGAATGGCCGGCTGCGTTCTCGGTGGCGGCACAATTGTCAACGCCATGGCCTTCATCTACCCGCAGGCCGCTGACTTTGACGACAAATGGCCTCCTGGATGGAAGTGGGATGATGTCTCGGACGCCGCAGACCGTCTGTACGAGCGTAACCCCGGCAGCGTCCTCCCTTCGGCCGATGGGAGACGCTACGACGAGGCCATGTACAATGTGCTGTCTTCCTTCTTCGATGGCCTGGGATGGAAGTCTGTGAACCAGCAGGAACAGCCTAACGAAAAGCACATGATGTACTCTTATCCGTCGTGGTCCATCGCAGACGGCGTCCGCGCCGGTCCCGTCCGCTCTTACCTCCCGCTCGTGCAAGACTCGGACGACTTCTCCCTCCGTCTGAACACGATGGTCCGTCGACTCGTCCGCCGCGGAGGTCGGGTGACCGGCGTGGAGGTCGAGACCGCGTCCGGCGGGATCGAGATCATCAACGTACGTGCCGGAGGGAAGGTCATCCTCGCCGCGGGAGCCATGTCCACGCCGCGCATTCTCTTCAACTCGGGCATTGGCCCCGCCGAGCAGATCAAGACCGTGCAGAGTGGTTCGACAGGCATCACCCTGCCGCCCCAGGCCGAGTGGATCTCCCTGCCCGTGGGCCACAACCTCAAGGACCACCCGATGTTCACGGTCACCGTGCACACGGCCAGCAACTTCACGGCGTACAACACATCCAGCGTGCTGTCCGTGCCTAGTGCCCGTGACCGCCGGCTCTACGGCCAGGGCTCCGGTGTCTTGGCCCAGGGCGGCCACCGTCTGCAGTTCTGGACATCCAACGTCGGCTCGGACGGCACCACTCGCTTCTACCAGGGCTCGTGCAGCCCCAGCGCCGACGCCGACGGCGCCATCACCATGAAGCTCTATCTGACGCACGGGGCCACCTCTTCCGGTGTGCTGGGCATCAACGCCGCCGGCTCGACCACCTTGGTGACGGACCCGTGGCTCCAAACAACTGCTGACAAGGACGCCGTCACGCAGTTCCTCAACAGCCTGCTGTCCGACCTGTCGGAGAACTTCTCCGTCAGCGATGTCTCCTCTGCGTCGGACATCCTCACGGGAATGACCAGCGGTGACCACTGGGTCGGCACCGCTAAGATGGGTCCTGATGATGGTCGTCACAATGGGACATCCGTCGTGGACACGAATACCAAGGTGTACGGCACAGAGAACCTGGTACGTCCCCCTCGTCCCCAATTCCCCAAATCCATGCCACGTATGGCAGCAAGACTAATGAAATTAGCACATTGTCGACGCGAGCATCCACCCCGACCTTCCAACCGGAAACACGCAAGCCATCGTCATGGTTGCGGCTGAAGCGGCTGTGGCTCGGATCCTGGACTTGGAGAATACGCCCTCCATCGGCGGGTCATCGACCTCGGCTGTGTCTGCACCGGCTGGCACTGCGTCTGCCGTCATCACGGGGGGTGTTAGCACCCCATCGGTTACTGTTGTGACAACAACTGAAACGGTGATGGTGACGCGGACGAGTACTTTCACCGTAATGCCTACTTTTAGCTAGATAGACGAGCTTGCGGAGTAGATGATGGAATAGAGTACAAAGCTGCGGACAGGCTCAACTACAGCGTTAGCGCTTATAGTCTTTACACATCATCCTTGTGAACATACATTGATAAACTGGCTTTCCCAACCCAAATGGATGAAACCAATAGTATATACTGCACTACAACACAATAGAATTATCCACAGCCACGACCTTTCCTTTACCCCTCTTCCTAAAGCACCGCAGCAGCGGCCTAGCATTCAAATATTTCTTCCATTTCTGGGGGTTTCGGCCACGCAGCCCGATTTGTCATGAGTTTTCAAGCGCTGATGCTTTTGTGCGCTCCGAGCGTCTCGAACTCGCCTCCCGTCCGAAGTCGTGAGTGGCCGGCGGCTGCATCCTTGCGCGGAGAACGTCGATGCCGCCGAGATGCAGATTGCGTAGGGCGTTACTGAGTCCCGCGCAGAAGACAACGACGGCATCCTGCGTTAAGGCTATGCCTGGATGGAGATGCGTCGGATGCGTGGCCAGACAACGCCGCTGAGAACGGGGCTGACGTCGTACTGGCCGTGCTTGGTGTCGTAGCTGTCGTTCAGGCAGAAGGCGTACATGTGAAGGTAGGCGTCTTCGAGGTGTGGGCTGGAGAACAGTGCGGAGAGGTACGGATCGACGTGTTGCTTGTCAGCCAGATAGGGTTCTAGAAATTAGTAATATTATATTAACAAATAGCTATAACTTAGATTAAATAAAACTAGCTTTTGTTTTATAGCAATAGTCTTCGTTTTTAAAATAAAAGACAGTAGATTATAAAACGATAAACTATGTCCTATAATCTATATAAATTAATTACAGTTAAACCGACTGTAGTTCAGATCTAAATTGACCATACTTTAACTCGAGAAAATCTCGGCTAATCAGCGATATTCCCGCTTAGGACCCTGGAATCACTATGCCCTTGGTCGTTCACCCCCGATAGATTAGGATGGCCCAAAGTTGTGACTTGCCTACGAGAACGTGCTCTGGAGACCAATTAAGATCGTGCCGCGGTTATTGCAGCACGGAGATCATATTGCTCTAATTGATGACGAACCATCTGTAGCCACTCAATAGAGCCACAGAAAGTCTTCCCGAACTCATTGGCAAAGCTTTTACTGAACTTGGTCTTGCTATATCGGAGCCGAATCTGGAAGCTGCCATCCTTTGGCGCCAGTAGCTCAACAATAAGAGGAAGGCCAACGTCAGCTTCTGCGTGGGACCATTTCCAACTGCCAACACCACCTGATGGAAACGACTCGTCTGTCTGACACACAAGGTTTACTTGCAGATTCTGGCTTTTTCGACCTAGAAACGCCTTGAGTTCGCCGATACTGAACGGGTGTAACAGATCATCCCTAGTCCGTAGAGAGCGCGCGACCTCGAATAGCGACGCACCAGCAGGAAATTGAACTCGTCGAATTTGAGGGATGATGACTAGCCCAAGGACTTCCTGATGATCAGCAGCGAGATGTCTCCTGCCGGACGTCATCTCCATGAACATAGCTTCGCTGTCTCCCTGCACGGCGCAAAGAGTGACCGATAACGCCAACCGCGCCAACCAAGCAGGAACAGCCGCTGACCGTGGACGAGGAGCAAAGGATGTCGAGACGTTGCAAGCCCACTCACCAACCCCGGTTAGATGCCTATCTGCTTCCCCATCAATCGATATTATCCTCGGGCGAGCTCCTTCCAGGGTCTCTAGTAATCGGCGCTGCAAGACCTGCCGTGGCGGGAACTCCAACGTCTCCTGCGAAGCAAATATATCCGACTGTGGATGGTTATTACTAGGATTTTTGATAGTATCGTGAATTAGGGATAGGAGTCTGCGAGCGGAAGATCCGTCGAGGATGGAGTGGTGGTAGCTCAGCGTGATACGTTGGCGACCCTCGGACATGGGCGACAAGAACAGTTTCCATAACAGCCCCCCATTCCACGTTTCAGCTTTGCCATGGCCCAAAACTTGAAAGTGTACATGGCATTGCGCCTCGTGGGCATGGACTGACTCATGGGTCACTAGCAGCGTGCTGTTTTTCCGCAAATGATCTGGCATCACCACTGCCAAGAGAAAGGAGTCAGGATCTTCGTCATCGTCATCGTCGTCGATTGAATCCATGTTCCCACAAATTACCGCACGCAGTGCAGAATGATTGCTAGCTACTGCTAGGATCGCGGTATGCAATTCGTCCGCCCGAATCTCCTCATCTGTCTCAAAGTGATAGGTCTCTATGTAAGATCTTTGAGTGGGGTCCATGATTGTCGAAAATATCATTTCTTCTTGCATCGTAGACGTGGGATATATACCCTCAACATGGAAGCGCGGTAGCCCAGCCTTCTCCAAGACACTCATAGTGGCGGGATAAGATAGTGCTCTTTGAACACTCCCAGGTTCATTAGATATGTCACATGAGGACTCCAGCATGTCCGCGTCTGGAAGATTAGGGGTTCTTATATCCATAACCTAGATTGGGAACAAATATACTGATAGCAAAGGAGATATGGGATGGCTCTAAAAGATAATATAAATGGGTGAGTTGTTAATCATAGTGAATGGAGGCATATATTAGGGGCAGTTATGGCCCTTTCTAAATATCCCCGTGAGAGTCGCCTTCTCTAATCGGTCATTTTTGTCTTGCCTAGTCTCAGTTGGTAGCCATGTAAATAGTACATATGTCCTTTTGTTAGAGGCGGCAACCCTTGCGTCTAGGTTCCCACTCTCCAAATCCCGAAATACATGGCTTCTGCATCGCAGGAGCAGGAAAATACCAGTAGGAGGTACAGAATATGAAATACAAGTGCATGTGCCGTTTATTTCTCATTCGACTGCCTTATTCTTTCTTATTTTCGGAACAAGTGGAACATCCCTTTTAACTTTCAGAAACAACAAATCCTCACTCCCTACAATATCATTCACGTGGAATGCTCCCTCAAATCCAAATCGTATTCCCTCATACCTGATAACCGACACTGGTATTGGGGCCTTTTTACTGTTCCCTTTTGGAGGATGGAATTGTTTGTCAAAGTCTGAAAATTTTTTACCCCAAGTCTTAACCATAGATTAGAAGCTGAATGGGAAGTGCCCAATAATGAACTGCGAACTGAGTTCCAACAACCATTTAGTCTTTCATACTATATTTCGTGGTATTTATAGATAAAGTAATAGGCTGCCATTCTGCTTTTAATAATTCTCTCCTATGCTTCTGACCAATAAAAAAAAATCTAAAGCAAAAATGATGCTTCATGGTTGTAGGAATGTGTTGAGCATTTTTTTCTGTTACCAACATTCCCTTCCCTGTTGTAACTACATCTGCTCGCCAATATACCTAGGAACAGGCTCCTTCATTGGTTCCCCTTCAGCTAGAAGATGTTGAGATCAATTCAGTTGAGGACGCTCCGCAGTGACAATTTGGAAAACAGGCTGAAGAGAACCCCTATCCATGGAAGGTTCTGCCTCCACCCACCTGAGAGACTGCATGCCTGCCAACTTTGCACATTTTTCATGGGAAGATTTTGGAAGCATGTATGAAGTGAAGTTGACAGGCGTAGCCGTGTGGAACGTAGTCTGCACGCGTGTTCCACTGGTTTCATTATCATGATCGAGAACAGTAATCCCCACGCCCCCATACCGATAATCTCCAGCATCGACGACGGGGCGCATTGGAGGCTCGAGGAGACGGTAATTTGGGAGGACGCCAACAAAGCGACTCCCAGGTTTTAGATTGTTGAAGATATTCCGCCACATAGTCAGGAGTTCATCGCTGTTACTTGCGTAGTTGAGGAGCCAGGAGGCGAGAATGAGGTCCGATTGACCTTGCTGTAGTGGTTGGGAGCAATCGGCCACGAGAAACTGAAGCCGAGCATCACCTTGCGACTGTGTCCGGGCATTCTCGACCATGGCTGATGAGATATCCACACCGATGACTTCCTTGGCACCCCACTCGAGGAGTTTGCGGGAATAATACCCCGTGCCACAGGCCAGCTCAAGAACACTCAGATCACAAACATTGCCGATCTGACTCTGGACGAAGCGTTCCAAGAGCGTCGAGGCGGGGAGTTGCTCCACGCAGTTATAAGTTTTGCCGATGTGGTCATATTGGGCTGGTGGTTTTTGCGATGGCACAGTCATCTTGTCTTAGAAGAAATGCACAAACTTGCTACCAATATATATAGAAAGAGAAAAAGGAAGTACACAGAAGCCATTTTATATGAGCAATTGGAATGTTGCATAAGTTTGTGAATACCATGATGTATGCCCCCTTAAAATAGATTCAGAATGAAAATTGCGGTGACACACCAACTCTGCGGTTTTAGATAATATTTACACTTATGCAAGGTAATATTAAGGTGCATACCACCATGTCTCACTGTCTAAATACTGCGGGTGACGTTGGTCAACGAACAATCATACCAGCCACGCCCCTGCACATTCAAGCAGGGATCAAACAAAGAAATCAGCTCATACAATGAATGTAACTTTCATGCAAGGACCTTTACGAGAGGAATGGTGTTCTAGTTTAGGTACTGTAGGATGTATGACATGATCTGCAAGGGGCTACTGGTGATCCAACTTCGTGATCCGTAGGTATGACAAGCTTGTCTAGACACGCTTTCGGCTCAAGCCTCATGTAACCTGGAATGAGACAACTGTGATGCAAGAATGCATGGCCATGGCGACTGGATATAAGCATAATTCTAACCATTGTATTGCTATCCCTTCGGCATGCGAAATGCACTGGCCAATGACCTGATGACAATCGGGAAACATGGAATGAATCATTGAGAATGCTCTGTAGTTCCTTGCCAGGAAATAACAGGTAATGAATGCTAAGTGAAACTATTGTCTTGTATGATATTGAAGCATTGTAACCGATGGACCATCCTGCTTGACTTTTCTCCTTCCAGACAGAACCTACTTGAAACTTCAACATTATTTGTGCTTTGACGTATCGCCCAAGAATACCTATAACCATGATAAGCATGTGTACTGAAGTAGGAGAAAGCTGTACCTTTCCTGTCCTCCATGACGGATTTCCGGAAACAGGTACGAATGCAGTTATAACTCTGAATAATAAGCTGGCCCGTGCCATGTATTGCTTCTGCAACGATTATTCAATCGATAGTGAACTCTTGGTTCGGGTCATTTGGTCCACGATCCTCTATCGTTATGCAGAGGCTGACCGGATCCAATTTGGTATATTGAAATTGCCTGGTTCGGACCACGGCTCCTTAACCAGACTCAAGCATCATACGGCCGTGACGTCTCCGTTGTTGAAAAGTGAGGCATGTGTTAGCCAGTTCCTATGCATACATGCTTGGAAGACTGAGCCAGCGGTGTCGCATCCACCCGACTCTTTTAATACAGGCATTATACTCGAATGCTCCGAACGTGCTGCCGAAGAACCGGTTAGGTTGGTAGACTACGAAGCTTATCACGAAGTAAGTTAGAATACACTCAAAAAATCAAACGCTCTCATAAGCCCACAATACTAACGTTCTGCAATAGATATGCGACATATTTCTCCACGTGAAGCTTCACCAGTATGCACAATCCCTCACACTCCATTCCCGTTCCACCGTTATATCGCAGGGGCAAGTAGAGAACCTCGGCTCAGTGATTGAGCAGGCAGTGGCAACTATTCTGCAGGACCAGTCTATCCCTTTGGGATCTATCTCGCTGTTCAGTTCTACCCATCGAAAACAGATTTCAGCGTGGAATAAGGAGCAAGTCCTCCAATTCCCTTCTTTATCCGTATCGGACCTCGTTTACGATGCCTCGGTCAATGATAGGGCACTGGCTGTTGATTCCTGGGACGGTACGCTGACATATGGGGAGCTATGGGACGCTGCCAATCGACTAACGATCCACCTGCGTCAAATCGTGAAACTGAGGCCATCCTCTCTCGTCCCAATTTGTTTTGAGAAGTCCCGATGGGCCATCGTTACAATGCTAGCCCTGAATCGTTGTGGTGCTGGGCTGGCCCCCATTGACCCTAACCTGCCGGTGGAACGACTCAAAATCATCATGGATCAATTGAAATCCCAGGTAGCGCTAGTTTCGGCGCAGCATAGAGACTTGATTCAACCATACGTCGAGTCATTGGTCGTGGTCGATGAGACGACGATAGCTAGTCTTGCGGGTAGTGGTATGACTCAGAGCGAGGAAAAGCACTCTTGTGACATTGGCAAACATCCGGGCTACTGCATTTTCACTTCTGGAAGCAGCGGTACCCCCAAGGGTTGTCTGATTAGTCAACACGCATTCACTGCCGTCGCCGCCCAGGCCTCTATGTTTGATATCCACCAGGGTACGAGAGTGCTGCAGTTTGCATCATATGCCGTGGCGATCTCCTTGTTCGAAATATTTGCCACTCTGGCTGCGGGAGGAACGGTCTGCATTCCTTCCGAGGACAGTCGTCATAACAATCTCCCCGGGGTCATGCAAGAGATGCGCATCGAATGGGCGCTGCTAACTCCTACCACTTTGAGCGTATTAGAACCCAGCGCAGCCCCTTCGCTCCGTCGGCTGCATGTGGCCGGGGAGGCCATAACCGCGTCGCTGCTGCGAACGTGGGCGTCAGCAGTGTCCGTCTTCCAGGTTTATGGGATGACAGAAACCTCCGGGCTCCGATTTGTCTCCCGTCGACTCTATTCCGCCGCAGAGGCCAAGAATATCGGGAGGCCATGTAACGCCCGGTACTGGGTAGTCTCTCCGGACGATCATACCCAACTTGTGCCGATTGGAGGAATTGGGGAGCTCCTGCTGGAGGGTCCGACACTGGCGAATGGTTATCTACATCTCCCCGAGCAAACTGCCCAGGCATTTCGACCCAGCCCCCCATGGAGGCGAGAGTTCTACCCACCAATTGCTAGCTCTCAGGATATTCTATACTGCACTGGAGACCTAGTATTCTGCAACTCGGATGGGTCTCTTAGCTACATCGGCCGCAAGGACCAACAGGTCAAACTTCGAGGGCAGAGGCTCGAACTGGCTGAAGTAGAATATCAGGTGGCTCAGCACTTTGGTTCTACGAAAGAGCGAGGAGCCTCTCCAAAAGTGGTGGTGAAAGTGGTCTCATCAACGGACGAATCCACTGGAGGGGAAAGGAAAGGACTTGTGGCCATGATCGTGATGCCGACATGTACATCCGACGGCTCTTGGATTGGCCCCGTTACTGAATCTTTTCAACAACGAGCACGAAAGACGATGGAGCTAATGCAGGATCACGTTGCCAACTACATGATTCCACGTGTGTATCTCCCGATTGGAGATCTTCCCATGACATCATCGAGAAAGACGGATCACCGCAAGATGCAGAAGTGGCTTGATGCTGTGGGCTATGAACAACTTTTGGGGAAATTCAGCGTGGAGAGCTCTCCTGTTCCCCTTGAACCCGCTGGGCAAAAGATTGCTACCTTCAGTGAAGCCGAACGTGCTATGCAAAGTATTTGGATGGAAGTTCTAAAAAAGCCTGGAGATGCCATTGGGCCCAATAGCGATTTCTTTCAGCTGGGAGGAGACTCCATTCTGGCCATGAAAGCTGCCGTCCTAGCTCGCTCTAGAAACACTAAATTATCGGTGTCAGACATATTCCGCTATCCCCGGCTTCGTTTGCTTGTGAGCAATTTGCAGGCAATCCCAGCCGATAACGAGACTGCATCCAAGACCTATAACAATCACAAGAAGGGCCCTAATGAAGATCCGAACACATTTGATGAGCTACTGGGACATAAAATACCACCATCACTGGAAATTGAGGCTGTAATGCCAGCCACTCCTCTACAGGCATGGTTTGTCTCGCGCTGGAGCCGTTTCTGCTTTCCCTTTATCATAAATGGACCCGTTGACGTCGGTCGATTGGAATCTGCGTGTCAATCCTTCGTACACCAACGGTCGATTATGCGTTCAGTTTTTGCTTGGGGCTCTTCGTCGCAACTACTGCATGTGACGCTGCGCCAGCTCAAACCCTTTCCTTTTAGACATATTCATGTTGATAGATCCCCAGACACAATTGCGCATGTTGTTGCCGCCGACGCAGAGCGTGATTATGTTCCTGAGATTGATCAAATTCCTATTCAGTTCACCCTCTACACTCAGACCTCTCAACATCACCTCTTGCTAGTACATCTTTCCCACGCTCAGTTCGACGGCTACTGTCTTCCTATCATTTTCGAGGAGCTGGGGGCAGCCTATCGAAATTCTGGAACTCATTCAGTAACCTCCCAGTTCTCGGATTATTTGCGAATAAGGGACAGTGATGCACATAAGCAGGCAGCAATTACCTTTTGGACGGCCTACCTCGAAAAATCCACCATGACAGCTTTGCCCATTCCCACCGTGGCAGCTGAAGAGATGAACAAAACGACACACGTCAGCATCACTACCACTGTGCCGAAGGGATCCACTATGCCTTTTACCTTCCCTACTATAGTGAATGCAGCATTTTCTCTTCTGCTTTCTCGTTGGTCCCGGAAACAAGACCTAGTCTTTGGACTGGTAATGAACACGCGTGATAAACCAGGGCTGGAGCATAGCGACTCTCTCATTGGGCCTTGCCTCAACATAAATCCTTTGCGCCTGCGCATCCATCCTGAATGGACAGTCAATGATCTCTGTCATGCGGCAAGATCACAGTTTCTGGATATGGTACCATACGACGATCTAAACTGGTCGGAGCTTGTGGCCCAATGCACACAATGGCCCGCTAGCACCGAATGCGGATTCATTCTGAACCATTTGACCAGTTTCGGTGATCAATTGCCCCTGTCCCTGGGAGAAAATACCTCCTGCCAGCAGTTACCTATGCGATACAGGGTTGAGGTGCCCAACCAGTTACTTATTCGCTCAATCCTGCGAGAAAATCACTCATGGGAACTACAGGTATTGGCCCCCAGCGCACTGATGGATACTCATGTTGCCCAGTCCTTGGCCAACCGACATTCCCAGCTTGTGCATCATTTTTATCAGCTTCCCAACCGGCCATTGGCTTCTCTATAAAGGAGACGCTGAACTAGAAAGCTTCCTTCGGAGCAACCAAAATGAAATTGGGACTTTATGTATACACATTGACCAATTCAAGTACCTGTTTGCATTGGAATGGAAAGGGCCTACAGCCAAGTTGTATAATATTCAACAAAAGAAACTTTAAAAAGCCCTAGCTAATGCCTCGTGAATGCGTATAACAGCAAGTGTTTTTTATTTTATCTTATTTTTTTGTTCTGTACACTATTGCGATGAGCCTTCCAGTATTTAATGTATTTCGTCCGTGCGAAAAGAATGATAGAATAGCCCAGAATCTGTTCTATGCTACAGGAGGAAAGCCCTCATAGAAACAACCCCAATAGCGATGGGGATTTCCATACATATTTCCATAGCTCTGTGTGATATTGAGGTAGCAACTCCTGTAGAGCAATGATTGAAGTAGTAGACACGAAGTGTCAAAGACAGGCCCTCCACAATATTCCAGTTTGAATATAACTATATACCTTTGATCCCTGTACGGTTTAAATGAAGAGATAAGCTAATATTTTGAATTCTGTCAAGCTGCAAGATTTATCCTTGGTTTCTGGAGCGGGATTGGCGACAAATCCCTAACGTCGCAGTATCTAGTGTTGTGGTAAGACAGGGTCTCCCTTTCTGTTTCAGATGAATTTATCCATCCAAGACATGTAACAAGGCCTAAGAGTCATCGCGCATGATAAATGCTACACAGCGGGATGCAAAAAGTATCCATACTTTTTGCATCCCGCTGTATGATTTGACGCATGGTATGATGCCTTGCAAGGCACCCTTCCTTACATGGACATATTTCCCAAATGAGACCTGCTTTCCAGACTATGCGCGAATACATAATGCAATGAGAATGTAATATTTTATGCAAGACCCAATCTCAAAATAATTCATCTCAACACTCTTGCCTGTGGAGAATGCTAATCAGGTATGGAGAAAAAAAAATCTTAGAAATGCGCCATTTTTATCACGTATGAATCCCTTGCGTGCTTGGGATTCATAAGCTAAGGTGCATTGCCTTTTTGCTCCTCCGGGCCTTATACCCTTCACAGTCGCTTGCTCTCTTTTTATACAAGAGCAGCCACATTGACAAGGAGCAGTGGAGAGTTAATAAGTCCACGTTACAAATATTATATTAGTTGTCAAATTCTCTATCCAAGTGAAGATGAATCAAAATACCGGCACCGGAAAACGCCGCGATACTACGCAAAAGGCCATATATGAGAAGCAACTGGCATACTGGACTGAGCAGCTGCACGGAAGCCAGCCTGCTGAGCTCCTCTATGATAATCCTCGCCCGCCAGTCAAATCAGAATCGTTTGGCTCTCTTGATGTTAATATTAGCGGCCCCTTGTGCGCCGACTTACACATTTTCTGTCAGGCGTATAGTGTGCCCCCGTCGGTTGTTTTGTTGACTGCATTCCGCATTGCGCACTATCGACTCACAAGATCCAGTGATGCATTAATTGGCACTGTCATGGAAAGGAGAGGGGAATACGATCCCTTCAACATACAATGTATTCGGATTCATCTTGAAGGGGAGGAATCCTTCGAGAATCTACTTCGTACCGTTCAGGGGACGGTGGAGGCGGCGCAAGAGAACCAGGACATCACTTTTCAGCAGATTTTATCCACGCTGAGCCACAGTCAAGATTTAAGACATCGTCCTCTAGTCAACATTGGTTTTGCTTTCCAAGCACAGGCCTCCGTTGCTCATTCCGATAGCAAAACCAGCCCAACGAACCCAACCGTCCGGCCGACAACTAATAGCCGGTTAGACGTCGAGCTCCAAATATCTCAGACGGACGGTAACTTCAATGGCAAAGTCGCCTATGCACTGGATATCTTGCGGCCCGAGACCATATATGCTTTGCGCTCTGCATTCTATGGTGTGCTCCGGCATGGGCTAGCAGTGCCCTCTGTCACACCCGACTCTGTCTCACTCAAAGCGAACCTTGACATACTTGATCAGATGGGACTTCTCCATATGAATCGCATCGACTACCCCCGCGAGTCAAGTATTATCGAAGTCTTCCAGCAGCAAGCTTCCAAGTGCCCGAGTCGGATGGCCGTGAAAGATATGGACACACAGATGACATATGAGCAACTAGATCAGAAGTCTGACCATTTGGCGCGATGGTTAGCACGTCAGGCCTTTGGAAAAGAGGGTCTTGTGGGAGTATACGCTGGTCGCTCATGCGAAACCATTGTAGCGTTTTTTGGCATTCTCAAGGCAGGTCTAGCATTTGTGCCGCTAGATGTGAAAGCGCCAATGAGTCGAATACACACCATCATAGATTCTTTGCCGACGTGCAAACTCATCCTCCTTGGGTCGGATATAGAACCCTTTGTGGGGGGGGCAGTGGGGGCACATGGTGTTCGCCAGATCCCGATTGCAGAAGCCATGGATACCACAGCGGAGACGATAAGGTCGCTACCATCCGCCACAAATCTTGCTTATATTATATTCACTTCCGGGTCCACAGGCAAACCTAAGGGTGTCATGATTGAACACCGGGGTGTTGTGAGGTTGGCAAAAAATAGCGGCATGTTATCATTTCCTCTCGAAGGACACGCAGTTGCCCATATGGCAAATCTTGCTTTTGATATGTCAACATGGGAAATATTCACCGCTCTACTGAACGGTGGGTCATTGATTTGTATTGACAATAGGCAAATACTGGATTACATCCAACTGAGTGCTATTTTCCAACAAGAGAAGATCCGTCTCGCCATGATCACCCCTGGCCTGCTCAAATGCTACTTGGAATATGCGCCGCAGATTATCCGCCAGCTGAGCTCGCTTTATGTTGGTGGCGATAAGGTTGACGCTAAGGAAATACGTCAGAGCCAGGAATTAGTATCAACTTCGGTTTACAACATCTACGGGCCGACCGAAAATACATCCATTAGCACATTCTATCAATTCCCTCGCAGCGAGACCTGTGTAAACGGTGTCCCAATTGGTCGATCAATTGCGAATTCTGGCGCATATGTCGTAGATCAACAGCTTCGACTTGTACCTCCAGGCGTTATGGGCGAACTTGTCGTCACCGGGGATGGTCTGGCCCGGGGGTATACCGATCCCCGGTTGAATGAAGGTCGCTTTTTTCAACTGAAACTTACGGAGGAGAGCACCGTACGTGCATATCGCACCGGTGACCTTGCCCGTTATCGGCCAACAGATGGCCAACTGGATTTTCTCGGGAGAATCGACCATCAGGTCAAAATCCGTGGTCATCGTGTTGAGCCTGGGGAGATTGAAAATACCTTAATTGCAGAGCAGTTCATCAGTGATGCTGTAATTCTGGTCCAGAAGCGTGACAGTGTGGATGTGGACCTCATTGCCTTCGTCACAGTCCACCAAAAGAGCACGGCCGACAAGATGGACGGCACTACAATCGAGTTCGACACCCAACAAATCGAAAAACATCTCAGGGAGTCATTAAGGACAAAGCTTCCGTCATATATGCAACCAAAGAGCATAAAGTGCTTACGAGAAATGCCGCTCAATAATAATGGAAAGGTAGACCGGCAGGCCTTGGCTCGTCAACTGGACGAGGTCCCTGTCTCTGCCCCTGTGCATGACACGAGAGCCCCCATAAGCAATGACTCAGAGCGTGCCATATCGAAAGAGTTTACCAAAATCCTCGGGTTTGACATCGGTGTCGCTGAAGATTTCTTTGAGTCTGGCGGCCATTCTCTGGCTGCAATCAAGGCTATCTACAGGATTAATAAGCGCCTGCACACCAACCTTACGGCAGGAGATCTTTTTGACTGTCCTACAATTTCTAGTCTAGCACAGCGGATTGAGTCTTCACGCCGTACATCTACCGATACAGGCTCTTTCTGCCAGGAGCCGGCAACAGTAAAACCGTTCTCACTATGTCCACTGGATCATCCATTACTCACTCAGGGGCCGGACTCAAGCGAAGGCGTGGTTGATATCCTGCCAACCACCTCAACCCAAGCATGGTTCATCACTCACTGGGGGCGCGTTTCGTTTGCCTTTTCTCTAAAAGGGAATGTTGACATTGACAAGTTGCGCATGGCCTGCCTCGCAGTTGTAAAAAAGCACAGCAGTCTGCGCACAATTTTTACGAAGCACAAGGAACACTTCTTCCAAGTTATCTGTCAAACTGCCAGCGAACCATTCATACACTATTCAGCTGGGGATGTACAAGCTACCGCTCACCAATTGTGCCATGAGGATGCAAGAAAGCCCATCCCTTTGGGTAAGCAGTTGGCTCAGTTCACATTGATCTCACAATCTCCGACAGAACACTCTTTTGTCATCCAGCTTTGTCATACACAGTATGATGGCAATTCGCTGCACTATCTCCTATCCGATCTCGCCCAAGCCTATCGACTAAATCACGACTCCCTTTCCGATGCAACCCCATTCTCTAGTTACATATACGCACGTGCGAGGAAACAGTCCGCAGACGCCTTTAACTTTTGGAAGCAGTACCTGCAAGGGGCCTCTCTCAGCAAAATGACACCCACTCCATCAGCGGACAGCGTGTGCTGTACAGACATCCAAGAGAAAGCCGTCTCTAGTCTTCCGGCCTTACTGCCCGGAATCACCTTATCGACCCTCGTAAATGCAGCGTTTGTCTTTATTGCCACCAGGATGCTCAATACACAGGATATTACATTTGGGCTTCTGATGAACACCCGTGATATCCTGACAGAAGGAGCAGAGACCATGCTAGGACCATGTCTTAACCGCAATGTCGTCCGCGCTCAATTGCAACCGGATTGGACTGTACAGCAACTCTGTCAGCATTTACATGATAGCTATGCGAAAATTTCCCACCACAGTCATCTCGAATTGCCAGAAATTATGTCCCACTGTACGAACTGGTCGCCGAACAGTGATTTTGGATTCTTGATGAATCACGTTCCGGGGAATCTTAATCCGTCATTGTCTCTCGAGGGTGTCGAATCTTCGTTCTTCTCGATGGGTCTTCGCATTGACTTGTCAGAGCAAGTATTGCTTGGGCCTATAGTTACGGGTGACCAGTTGGAATTCCACGTTCTCACTTCGAGTAAGATGATGGATAGCCAGAGTGCGCAACTGCTAGCCTCCAAGATTTCGCAGACGGTGTCATTATTTTCTCGCTCACCACACACTACGCTCCAGTCCTTGTATTTCCTCCAATGAAATAGGGCATGTTTGCCTGTATTGGGAAGTTGGGTATGAATTGCCCCATACAATGCATATAATCACAGTCTGATGAATCTATTAAAGGCAAGTGGAGTGTATGAAAAATAGCAATTATGAATTAAGGTTCAATTAAGGAAACCGGACGGAGTAGCTATGAAAAAAATAGAAACAAAACGAGCATTACGATAAATTATATTATTGTCAACCGAAAAGACCAGTAATTACTGCCAAGGCTCAACTAGCCATACAAGATCGCGGTGTGATCCAGCCTCCGCACCTCACAGATAGTCACACCGCCAGCCCAGGTATCAGGTCGGAATAGAGGTTGGAATCCAGGGTATAAATATGGCCATTAAAATGGTAGATTTAGATAAATTCAAGTCCCTGCTACAGTCCAGAATATAGTGGAAATTACATAATATTACCGACAGCCGCATTTCCCACAATTATAGATCACATATATTATCCTATTACTAGAATGACTGCAAAGTCGTACCGAATAATTAGGTATCAAAATATTTCCAGGATAGACAAATGTCAGATCTGCGGTTGAAAGTAATGTCTAGGGCATGCCTATATAACCCTTTAATTTCGCTTGAATTCGGAAACTCCGGCTTTCACCTACCATTAATTGGAATCACAAAGCTAGTGTCACCATAATTATCTATATTCTCTAAGCGGAATGTCTAGAGCGGACTACAACACCTTCTCATCAACCATAATATATAATTTCCACCGTGCCATATACGCCTACTAGACATGACTAAATAGAAGCTTTTACTCGGTTTCACATGTAGTACGCACCTACTAGTTAAAAGAATTACGCGTAATAGATGAAGCCACACTGTTAAATCGCGTCTTATCGTCTGTAACAGTGGATACGAATGAATTAAACATATTAAGGACACTGTAATACGTCAGTATTTTTGTAACGTAATAGAGAGAGCGGCATATTCTCCTCCCAGTTAGAGTTGCTCTTATAGGTGTATCTATATATGACAAGGCTCTATGCCCGGAATCCGTCATCGAGCATGTTCTTTTCGATCAAATCAGCTTCATTATGGCTCAAGGGGATGTATGGAGTACGTTTGGGGTCAAGATCCCTGGCTAGCGATGATGGCACTAGCGATATAGTGGGGAATTGAAACCCTTTTTTTCTTCACGTATGCTTGCGAATAGTAGGGCCCTGGGCCCTAGTCTGATGATATTGATCAATAATATTGCGTTTTCCTGGCTTCATTCGATTGTGTAAGCTTGCTTTTCAGGGTTTGGAGGCTCTGGTACACTTATGTCAAGCTCATTAATTGTTATCCAGTTCAACATTAGTCCTGGATGTCATGTATGAGAATCATTCATACAGGAGGTGTAAGTCCAACGTTCATATGGATTTCAGATGGGTGGTGGTGAGGCGAGCGGTATGGGTATCTAGCGTGTTAACATTGCTGCATAGGACCCCCCGAAGAACAAAAGGATTATCGGTCATACCAACTCCGGAAATTTGCTGAAAAATAGTACGAATATAGGGCCTGTCTTTCTAATACCCGCAAGCATGATGTCATTCGTGGGCTAAGGCTATAGTTTACTGTCTGCTCTAGACATCGATATCTCTCCCAGCGAGCGCGCACAATCTACAGCATCTTTATAAACCAGAGCCACTAGTGACAATCTTAGGGCAAGTGGAAGTTCTTCAATGGTGAAATATCCAAATACAAAAGCTTTTCACAATGATCCACAAAGAGGAAAGAGGACTGTTCATTCTGGGTCTCCTGCAATTGTTGCATTAAGTTCGGCGTGCACACATTATCCTACTACACCCATAGTCACAATCAGACACAAAAGGAGAAGAACCAACATGTCACTCCAAGCGACTATGGCCCCTGCAGCACTGGTCGGACCTGGGCTGGGACTAGAACTGCTTGTAGTTGTAGGACCCGCAGGGCTCGTGGATTGTGTGCCACTGCTAGTCATGGATCCGGTAGTTTCAGATGGACCGCTACTTGGAGATCCCAAGACACCACCTTGGGCCGTATCTGGAACAGTGCTGCCAGCTACATTAGCTGCCGCCGCCCTGAAGGCAGCAAGCGTATCTGCGTTATTGTTTCTGGGAAATAATAGCTTCGTCAGTTGGACTGACCATTATCTTTGAGCCTATATCACTCACGGTGGGTTGATGACCCCGACCATACCAGCCTGACAATGTCCAATTTGACCACAGTAGTACCAGACAGGGTTGGTATCGTTGATAGTTAAGGTGAATACTGGGGACTACATTTTGTCAAAGTGGACCTGGAATTAGTATAAAGTGACACGAATAGGAGATAGAAGACTGATCATGAGCATACTGATCCACTGCTTGTGCCTGGTACGAATCCGCTGAAGACGCTTGTGTCATTCAAAGGGTGACATGGACCCGAGAAGGACGCCTGAACAACCGAATGATTACCGGGATAAAAGTGGAACTCAACTTGGTCTCCAGGTGAGACAGTGAGTGTATCTGGGTTAAAAGTAAAGCCGTCCTCCCCAACATCAACGGTTTGGGCGGCATTCCCGTACCGGGAAGAAAGAAGCAGGGCGAGCCCGTAAAGAACGAAGCTAGACCTAAGCATTTGAAATGCCTGCAGGATGCAACACGTCAAGACTCGATGGACATAGGCAATCCAGGAAATTGATACCTGAAGGTAAAGCGTGCTGGGTGTACTAATAGATCAGATATGTATAAAGGCTGGTGCCAATTTCCCGGGTTGGCACGGCTATGAACTGGCATCAAAAAGACTGCTCTGGACTACAGCTAAGCCACAATAACATGGTGAGATATTGGAAAGACCCAGAATTGCTGCAGGAAAGAACAAACCAAAATGACGAATACAATACTATATTGAGTCCAGTTGTCTATGCGGCAAAAATTGAGCTATAGAATAATGATATAGATCTGCAGATCGAGCGCGGGAGTTTTACCCGTCCAATGTGTTGCACTTCGAACCATGGAACAACATCTTCTCGCCTCGTATAGCATAGATCAGGAGATCCCGAGCATACGCAATCAAAAAGTCCTAGATATGGAGTGGCAAGTGTATCAGATTACCTACCGGTAGATTTTAAGGATGAAGTGGTTTGTGGCTTTTCGATCGGTACTGGAATTCTGCACTGCCTCTTTTGAACAAGCTTTCGGCATATGGAAAGACAATGGGCTGTGGCGATTTTAGGATAAAGTGTCCCTAATCGTTGGAAGGACCATCCACTGCTATTCCGTAGGGAGAAACTTATGTTGCGATCTGATGCGCTCACCAGGTTAGTGGGCCGATTGGAGGATCGATCCAACAATATGTGGACAAGGGCTAAATTACCTATATTGAGGAAGTTCTACGATCTCATCCTGCTATACTTTCTCATTTGCCCGGTCATCGTCTTTTATTCCGAAGGGTATCTGATGCACAATTCTTGTCAGTATGCGGGGTCAATATAGGACTTTAATCTGGCTTTCATTTTGGGCTACTTTTGTTCTCGCTCAGTTACAAAGCTTTACATTTCCCGGCCAGAATGAGATAACATATAGTGTCAATATTCCTGAACAGACTGCTTTGTCGGGCAAAGGTCCTATTTTTATTCAGTTGAAATCCACGCGCGAAGTTCAATGGTTTGCGTGGGGTCAGGGAGCCAGGATGCAAGGGGCCAACATATTCGTCGTCTACGCAGCTGGTGATAATGTAACCGTTTCTCCACGGCTGGGAGTTGAGCATGTCGAGCCATTATATAATCCACAAGCTCAGGTCTCAATTCTGGACGGCAGTGGAGTCCACAACGGGATCATCACGGCCAATATCCGGTGCGACAGCTGCATTACTTGGCCCGGTGGCCATGAGGACGTGACGAGCTCGTCAAGTCCGTGGGTTTGGGCGGTGAAATATGGTGCAAGTCTCAATACAAACAGTGTATCTGCAGCCATTACCATGCATGATAATTCAGGTCTTGCATCACTCAACTTGAAACAGGCAACGGGTGGCAGTTCTGACAATCCATTTGCAGCTGCATCTGGTACACCCAACACCAGCTCCGGGCAAGCGACTATAACATTCAATTCTCCGTCCATAAGAAGGAGAAGGATCGCCCATGCAACTATAATGATAGTTGCATTTGTCATCCTTTTCCCTCTTTTTGCGCTAGGAATTCAACTTTTCCCATCCTCCAGAACTGTGAATACCCACGCCTGTTTACAAATCTTCACTCTTCTTCTGTCCATTGCAGGATTCGGTATCGGCATCTCAATGGCCACAAGCCTCCAACTGACAAGTTCTTACCATCCTATTATTGGAATTGTAGTTATCTCATGCCTTGCCCTTTTCCAGCCGGCAATGGGACTTCTCCAACACCGATATTTTGGCAGGACTGGGAAGAAGGGTCCCTTCGCCTATTTACATCGATGGTTTGGCCGCGCTATCATCACTCTTGGTATTATCAATGCCGGGCTTGGCTTTCGACTCACAGGTATTGGTAGCTCACTTGCGCCAGTTGGGGCCGTGATTGCCTACGGTATTGTAGCTGGCATCGTGTGGCTAAGCTACGCTTTGGTCGTTGTTTTGCTTCCATTCTGGAAACGCCGTTCACCACCCTCTTAATGGACAAATTCCCATGACCGGGAAATACCATTGGACCACATCTTAAAGAGTTCCAGACAGCCCAAGCAAGTTCAAAGCATGTGGCCTCCACATGTGCTTTAATGCTTCTTCGGGGTAAGGTCTTCTATCATAGGTTGTACAATATTGCAAAGTTCTTATTCCAATAGCAATTGTTGCTTTTTAGTAATATAGTCTATATAAGGCTTGTTGATAGAGCAATACTCACGGGCAAATTCCGCACTAACATAATATTTCTGGGACTGCTGGCTTTCATAATCGTCGCTTATTATTTAACAGAAAGCCTGAGCAGGTGGAAAGACCACTATAGGAAACCACTACCTCGTCCCTTTGGGAGCTAGTGGCTTTCAATGTGACACACCTCTATACCTTTTGTACAAAAAATCAAAAAACCAATTGATAAAACACATTATGACGAACCGGGGAAATCGATGGTCATCGCGTTCGCCCAACTCAACCTCGCCCAGTGCAAAGTCGGCAATACAATAGCCAATTCTAAAAGCCACCATCATAACTAGCATGTTCTCTAGATACCGCCGTCTCGGGCTGATTTCAACAGTATGGGAAGGATTAGACCTTTCTGGCTCTTCAGTTCCTATGTTACCTTCAAGGTCTTCAGACTTCATGTTGCTATATACGATACAGCAGCATAAGGAATATACTATATAACGATGGTAGATTAGCTGAATGTGTGTCATCTGCAAGAGGTGATGTGACTTACTATGTTCAACCTGTGTATAAGCTAGAGTTGCCGGTGGTAAAACTAATAGGTAGTGTAAGAAGGAGTACGGAGTCCAGAGAGTCAAAGCAGATAGGTATGGTCTAGAATAGGGGGAATCACAACGAGAATTACTGTCAGAATATAAGATACAGCCTGATCGCCCTTCGTTACGACATAATAAAATGTCTTCACCATTAATCACATTCCATGCTGGTCCGTGCGCTCATCCGTTTTTCTTCGCAACATAGCCCCTGTGCCCGTGCCCCGGCGCTTATTTCAAGGCTATGGCTGGTTGATAATGTCTACTCCACCATACAGACTCTTCCCTCATGCAAATCATACTCCCACTCGTCACTCCCAACTCCCGCCCAGACAAACAGACTCCCCGAAGGATCATATTTCCGTTTAACCGCAAGAAGACCCTCGTAGTTCTCCCCGTAAAAGTCATCCTTCCATGTGTGACTGAACACATTGCCCTCGTTCATGTACGCTCCCATATTCGGCGCCCATTCCCTCCACACCGGCTCAATAACCCTCTCATACCACTCTGCCCCCACGGAGATCGCCTGACTCGCGTCCTCCGTGTCATTCACCGACGCGCCGTAGGACATGACATGTGCGTACGCTCGCCGCCACGCTCGCTGCACACTGCCACGCATACGCTCCGGGGTCTGCGCCGGCCCCGGACCGCCCTGGAGACCGATCACCACCATCCCGCCTGCATCAGCATCCTGCGAAACGAGCAGTCGCCGTAGGTAGACGATCCGTTCTCTTTGGGGAAGGTCCGTTAGCTCACGCCTCCCTAACAGCCGACTGGTCATCAGGCTACTGGCGCCAGCCGATGTGCTGGTGAGCGGCTGGGGGCGGGCGTAGGCCCAGTAGGTCTGACGGGTGGGGGCGGAGACATTGATAGTGAGGTGTCTCCAGTGGGTGGTTCGAGAGACGACGTCGTGGATCGTGGCGTTCATGCTCCCGATAGTCGTGTTGAATCCAATCAGATTGATCGTAGCGGCTACGCCGGGAATACTTTCGTTTCGTCCCGTGAGCATCATCGCTGATTGCTTGGTGAATGCCATTACGGTCCCTGACATTCCAGCATCCATCAGATCAGGTATGAGACTGGTTGTTTCGGCGAATGCCTCCCAGGACGCGGCCTCACTGGCGTTCGACTTATTCCTGGGATAGAAGGACACAGATCCAGTGATAATGTTTTCCGGCACAGGATGCGTCTTCACTACAAACTCAGTCACCACGCCGAACTGACCCCCTCCCGCGCCCCGGATGGCCCAGAAGAGATCTTGATTCTGTGCGTGGTTCGCTACCAGGCGCTGACCCCCGGCTGTGATCACAGTGGCCTGGTAGACCTGGTCGGAGGCGAGGCCATAGTGGCTCGAGAGAACGCCATGCCCGCCGTTCTGGATCAATCCACCCGGCCCAACAGTGGCATCTTCACCGCCGACCACCGTTCGGTTGACTTCATGGGCCGCCGTGTAGATGGAACCCCAGGTATTTCCGCTGCCGAATACCAGAACATCAGCGGTGTTGTTCGTCGTATCCGGGAGGGGCCATGCTGGATGATGGGAGATATGGTTCAGGTTGCGAGTCCAGATGGAGAGCGAGTATGCGCCGGTTGATCTATCGGTCGTGAGCTACTGGAAACAGAGTAGGTATCAGAACAACTTACCTTCCACTTAGGTCATGCCCTGTACCTTTCACGACAATCCGGATGTTACGTTCCGTCGCCCATCGCATTGCATGTGCAATTTGTCCCTCGGTGGTCGCATTAACAATATACTGTGGTAGAGCACCCAGGGTACATCCACGCTCTTTGGAGTAGCCCGGAGCACCCGGGGGCACACACGAATTGTTTGTGTAGATTGAGTAGTCGACGCTCTCCGGCCAGGCCGAGTGGTAGGCCGCGTAGGACCAATGCTTTGTCACATCGGTGCAATTGTAAGGAGATCCAAAAGGGTTTCCGGGGTAGCACGACGATGCCGCTGGCGCAGTTTTGATTAAAGTGCCCTGGATGGTGTGGTTCAACGCGGCCCATTCGTCGGGCTGCGGCCAGTCCGCATCGTATGGAGTGAGTTTGCAGTTGAAGGCTGCCGCGGTGGCGAGCAGAGGGAACAGCGCCCAATGCAGGATGGACATGGTGATTGTTGAAGTGTTAGTGGTGCCATGGTTTGCCGAAGCTTCCTTTTATAGATCGAGAAGCTGTACGAATACGATACTAGGACATTGATTTTGATCTATGTTGCTGGGTCAAGTGGATATTACCCGAAAGGGAAATTCGTACTCGTATACCCGCGAGCAATAGGCAGCCCCTTTATGAAGCTATCTATAAGGCTGGGCTCTATAATAGTTTCGATTTACCATCCAACTTGATTTGGCCTTCATGACGGGTCTCGTGACGAGAATTGTCAGTGAGGATTACCGCAAGCGACTGACATATCGTCCCTCCAGCCATTATATATTTCTAACGTCTTGCTCTTGGCTGTGGTATCTGTGGTGATTTTATGTTCCGGTGTAGATAACTCATCGGCATATATATATATATATATATACACCCATGATTGGCCTAAGAAAGCAAGTAGTAACTTGTCCTGTTGATCATGAGGTCAGAGAAACCACTGCAATCTCAGATAGTCACTGTTGGTAACTCGAAATAGACATGTCTGTAGTATTTGTTTATATCATCCTTTCAAGTTCACCTTCTCTGCAAAGGAACTCTTTGATTCGATTTCGTTCACGCTTGACTTCGATTCTCCCCACTTCTGGACCTTCATGATATTGGAAACAATTTATATACACTGCGGGACAATTCAGATCGATAAGAAATCTGCCGATCCTTTCTGCCTTCTGAAGTACCGGCCAAGACGGTAACAGCTACATACAGACGGCATATGTCGTTCCGCAGGGTATAGTGAGTTTTATGCAACATTAATTAAATAGCCGAGGACCAAACCAACTATCTGGTCTCTGTAGACTTTCTTCTCCACTACCCTCTCTGCAGGAAAAGAGACAAAGGTCTTTAACGATGCTCATCACCTTGCAGATACTGGTAGCCCTCTATCTTGTCTACGTCGGCCTGTCGGCGGTGCGTAACGTCTACCTGCACCCCCTGCGACATATTCCCGGCCCCAAAGCATGGATCGCCTTCCCGATCCTGCGACATGTTGCCGCTGTCCGGGGGCGGTTCGATGTCCAGATGCGTGCGTACCATGCGAAATACGGCGACGTTGTGCGATTTGGGCCGGACGAAGTGTCCTTCATCACCCCGCAAGCCTGGCCTGCGATCTACGGCCACGGCAGTCAGCTGCCCAAAGTCCTGAATTCGTCGAGCAATACGTCCGACATTCTAAGTGCGCACCACGCTGACCATGCTCGATTCCGCAAAGCACTGTCCCCAGCGTTCTCGGCCAAGGGACTCCAGGCGCAGGAGCCACTCCTGCTGCAGTATGTCGATCAGCTCGTAGAGCGACTTCGCGGAGTGGCGGAATCTCAGCTAGCCACAGACATGGTGAAATGGTACAATCTGACGACATTCGATCTGATCGGAGATCTCGCGTTCGGAGAGCCTTTTGGGGGCCTTCAGAATGCCGAGTACCATCACTGGGTGGCGACGATCTTCGAATTTGTTCGCGTCATCCCGTTGATCAAGGCCAAGGATCGGTACCCGCTGTTGTTCAAAGCGATCATGGCTGTTCTGCCGCGCAGCCTGGTGGAGGCCCAGAAACGCCAGCGGGCCCATACGCGGATCACGGTGCAGAAGCGACTGCACAGCCAGATGGACCGCACTGACTTCATGGACTCCATGCTGCGACACCGAGGCAAGAAAGAGGGACTGACTGACGAGGAAATCGAGGCGAATGCGAACATTCTGATTATTGCTGGTAGTGAGACGACAGCGACGCTGTTGTCGGGGTTGACGTACTGGCTGCTGCGAACGCCCACGGCGTTGCAACGGGTCACCGAGGAGGTGCGATCAACGATGCAGCGGGAGGACGAGATCACGATGCAGACGGTGTCAGCGAGACTCCCCTACCTTCTGGCATGCATCAACGAGGGTTTCCGCATGTACCCTCCAGTGCCCACGGGGTTGCAACGAAGGACGCCGGCATCGCACGCGATAGAGATATCCGGTTACAAAATTCCTCCCAATGTAAGTGTCAGGTAAACCCCAGAAGGAAGGCCCAAGGAGTATGCTCACGGAGTCTGTTCTAGACGAAGGTGTCTGTTCACCAATCCGCCGCCTACAGTTCGCCGAGAAACTTCCATGCCCCCGACCAGTTTCTACCAGAAAGGTGGCTTGCAGAGGCAAAGGACAACCCAGCGTCGCCGTTCCATTCTGACCAACGGCAAGTGCTTCGACCATTCTCGACGGGGCCACGCGATTGTATCGGTAAGAATCTCGCGTATAGCGAACTCAGAGTGATTTTGGCACGGATATTGTGGAACTTTGATCTGGAGTTGAGTGAGTCAAGTATCAGCTGGCATCAACAGCGGGCGTTTTCGTTCTGGGAGAAGCCACCACTAGACGTACGACTACGAGTCCATGAGCGGCACTAGCCATCTTGCCCATGACTGGCATAAAGTTTACCCCGACGAGGGGCTCGTCTTGAGAAGCTCGGGGCAACAGACTAGAGACAATATAGGAAGGTCGTAGGATGCGGAGACACGACCTGCTGTCGACCTGAATTTGGACAGTTCCACTATCGAACAGGGCCTACTACGCACTAAGGTTGGACGCTTGGTGGTCCAGTGGGCCTATTTCCAGGCTGTGGCTGGTTGATACCAGCCCACGACGAACCTCCCAGCAGATTGACTTTTCACAAATCGATCAAAAGAATAAGTGCTTCTTTGGACTTCGCATTGTGCGTGTAGAGCTAGCTGCGATGCATCGATACTCCAGTTAGTACGTAGAATCAAACGGGGCACCTGAATCGCGCCGTGGGTATAAGTGCGTGGGTGTAAATCCCCCCCATAGAACGCAATAAATGCCTCATTCGGCTGCTCTAATGCCTCGGACTCTCCGTCACTGCGCCACGTCTTCCTTGATATTGGCTCAAGCTTAAGCTTTTGCAGGCCAAGACGACTCAGCCACTCTGTGTCTGTAAGCGAGATGATCGACTCGCTTGCTTTTTTCCGTTCTGTCTGTCATGCTGGTTTTCCCCGACGCCCCGTAGCTTGTGGACAATATACTTTGCCCTCGATAGCTCCAGCCTCATAGTGCCCATAGCTTCCCCCGAATCCAGGAGTACAAGAGCAGAATGGCGGTGGATGGCGTCTTGGTCTGCGGTGACTCCCGCTGGACCCTGGCCTATCCCTTTCTGCAGGCAGCAGGATTGGCAGCTTAGCACTCCTCCCGCCGGTCTGGACAGATCAATGTTTGTCGAATGTATGAGGGAATTTGCTGCTCCATTAGTTTTGCTCTTGACTAGGACGGATGGGGTATCTCGTTCTGTTCCCATCTCATCTTAGGGTTGTCGTGAAAATGCCGCATCAAGCGAGCACTAATTAGCAATCCCATCATCCATGGATGTCCCCTTTTGTCTCCTCTACCCATGCAGCGATCCCTTGTGGCTGTGAGCTGGCTCGCGTGGGAAACCCCGTGTGAGAAAAATTTCCCTTCAATTTCCCCTCTTCCTTGGCACCGGTGTGGTATCGTAGTGTCCACCATGGACTGTACCCAGTCTAGCCCCAGCTCGCCTATAAAGAGCCTCCCTCCCAGGCCCTTCTCTTCTGCCTCATCGACCTCTTCATCAAGGGATGCTCATAGACGGTGAAAAGTGGGCCTGTGAAGCTTGCGTCCGCGGTCACCGTGTGACTACCTGTAAACACCATGGTGCGTCCTACCACACCCATCTATATACCCTCTATACAAAAACTAACAAACACCCCCAGATCGACCACTAATCCGCATCAACAGAAAAGGTCGTCCCTTTTCGACCTGCTCTGTATGCCACTGCACCCCCTGTCCCACGCCCGACGAGCACTCCAAGCTCCGGCGCGAGTCCGCCGACTATCGGGCTTCAAATGTAGACGTGCACCATTTACCCTTACATACATACACATACACTGCAAACCACCCTACACCCCACAGTTTCCCGGCCTAGCAGTTCACCACCACTCAGTCAATCCCTTCGTCTGCATCTGCTGATTGCTTCTCCCCGCCCGCTAGAGAACACCCGGTCGTGCCTCGACCCGTCCGCACTCGTCGTTACTGCCCATCGCCCCGCGTCCGACGTCGACCTCCCCGCCGTCGTCGGCCTCGTCGTCCGTCGCCGTCCCGTCTGCAGGGACGCTGTCGGCCTCGCGATCCCGCAGGGACAGTCACGCGCTGACATATGGGGCCGATCCGCACGCGCGCCGCGCGCCCGCGTTGGATCCGGCCCTGACGGCCGCATACCCCGTGGTGTCGTCGTCATCGTCGTCTGCGCATCACGGCTATGCGGGCCTTTACGGCGGGGGCGGTTCGTCCCGCGGTCATGGCTACGGCCATGCCAATGGCCACGCGCATGGCCATGCTGGCGCACATCTCTCCCCGCAGCCGATGTACCCGCCATCGACGCTGGACCCGGCGCAGCTGTCACTGGGTGTGCCGGTGGGTGGGTATGTCTCTGCGAGCCCGGTGGCGGGTTCGTCGATGGCAATGGCTGAGCGGGATATGTTCGGGGAGGCAGCGTTCGTGGATGATGCGGCGTTGGAGGCGCTCGATTTGGATGATGTCTTGCGGGAGGATTGGTCGTGGTTGGACTCTGGTGCTGGACCGGGGTTGTGACGAGCGGAGGCCCGGGCGATATGATTGTCATGAGTTATGTCTTATGAGGGGCGGTTGATCGTGTTTGTATATAGATGGGGTTGGGTGGTTGCATAGCATGAATTTCTTTTCTCGTTATATATGCTTATGGCTTGACTAAATGACTGGCTGGCTAGGATATAGGATATTGCATCGTACCTAGAATGATCCCGGGACCCTTCCCAAATGCACAGACACGTAAGGAGATATGTTTATCTATACCTCCTGGATATAGTTCGCAGGGACGCTCTTCGTCACCCCTCCCCGCTCCACATCCGCCCAGCCATCCCCACTGTCGCGGTTGATCAGCACGAACCGATCACCCTCCGCCATGGTCCATTCCATGTCGCTTCGTGCCTCGTAGTCGTACATTGCCTCCACATATTGCAGCTTCTTCGCGCCTCGTCGAGGCGCTACTGCCGGTCCCACGCGCTTACCGCCGGCGGCGCTGCCGGCCACAGACGCAGAAGAATTGGAATATGTTGAACCCGGTCGGTCGGAGGGGATCGGCGACGGCGTGGCGGCGGCCGGGAGAGCCTCGACGTATGACGCTGGCACCAGGCCCTCCTGCGACCCGACTCGGACTCGCATCCATCCGGAGCCATCTAAATCTGTTAGCGTGGTTGTAACATCCCTATGCAGGGTAACTTACCATCTGGTTCGACGATCGTAACATCGTCGCCTTCTTGGACGGTAACCTCGTCGGCTCCGCCGGCCTGGTACGCGTACATCATCCTGCCGCGCGGTTCGCTGGCCTTCGGAGACGTGGATTCTGTCACTGGAGGTGGGGCCATGTACTGAGAAGGCGGAGGCGCCAGCACACGGTTCCTCCGGGCAGCAGCTGGCTTGGTCTCTTGCGGTGTAGTTGGGGCGGGTCCGGGGGCGGCCAGCTCGGCTGGACTGGCGGGGGGCTGGCTGGTGACGTTAGATAGCGAGCGATTAGCGCTGACAGCGTATCCGGAGCTCAGGGAGTTCATGGTGTTTTGCCGCGTGAGCGAGGGTGCGGCAGATGAATTCGTGGTAGTGGGCTCCAGCTCCAGCGTCGGCGTAGAGCTGGCGTGTTCCTGTCGCTCCGCCTTGAGCTTCTTTTTCTCCTCCTTGGTCTGCTCACCGGGACACTCGGCAGGCACTTTCATCTGGCATTTGCTGTGGCATGTGTATCCGCAATCCCGGCAATCGTACCCCTTCGCGGACAAGCCCCATATCCGCTCACCACACAGATCACAGTTGGTCGGGATCTTGAACGTTTGAGACTTGAAATTGTGGTTTTGCGCACCGAGGGAGAGATCGCCAACAGCCGACATGATGGTCGATGTTTCCACTTCGGCAGTCAGTTTCTTGCGGTCCACCTCGTGCAGGGTCCCCTGCAGGAAGAAGATGGATCGCACAACCTCAACCTCGTTGCGGTTATCGCGTCCCTGCTGGATGCTCTCTCTGATTTTCCTGGCGCTCTCCACCTCCCGCCGCCGCTGATCGGACTCTACCCGGAGTTCCCGCACCTGGGTCTTGCTTTTGCTGAGGAGGTTTCGAAGGAACACCTTTGCCGATTCGTCGGTGATCAGGGTCTCGTCATCGTGCCACACCGGACTCGGCTCAAAGCCCATGTTCGGTGGTTCCTGGAACTGTGTGACGTTGTGGCGAAGGAACATGAGGGAGTCGAGGCTGGGCACGTTGCGCGGGATTTCCCGCATCAGGTGTGCCATGTGGTCCATGCTCTTAGACAGGGAGTTTTGCTCGAGTTGTGCAGCTAGCAACCAAAGGGAATTAAGTTTGGCCACTCGGGTTTCGTTGAGGTCTTGCAGGCCCTAGTCTCGTTAGAACGACATCCGATATAGCTGAGAGTACAACCCACATCAAGCAGCTCCGGAACGTATTCATGGTAAAACCGCTCCTTCATCTTGTTCGTAACGTTTATACTGATGAGATAGGTGTTCTTCACGTTGTTCATCTCGAGAATCTGCTGCTGATATGCCGCCTGCGCCTTGGGTTTACCGTGATCGAACGAGTTCTCCATCTTCTTCCGCCTCGTCTCGACCTCTTGACAAGCCCCGTCGTATTTCCCCTTCATCTTCTTCAGATCACTATAGGACGATTCACGTTCTTTCTCTAGCTTGGCGTGGAAATCGACATGGCACTTGCGCAGCTCCTCGTACTGCGCGGCCGCCTGTTTCAGCGGCTCGGCGACCTGGACGACCAGGTCGTTGGCGAACTTGTCGCGCTCGGTGGCATGCGATTCAACGGCGGTCAATTGGGTTGTCCACGTCGTGAGGGAGGCGCTTTCCAAAGAACCGGGGGTCATGCTCGGGGAGTCGCCGACGCTGAGGGTGCTGGTTTTCTTGGCCTTGCGGTCGTAGTATTTCCGACATAGCCCCGTCAGCTTGGCGGCGTATTCCTTCTCGATGGCGCTTCGTTCGCGGTAGAACTGCTGGATCTCATCCATCCATGTTATCCCATGGAGGACCTAGGTGGAGCGATTCTTAGTCCCGATGTCTCGTCGGTCAATGGTGAGGGGTTCGGTCGGTCGAGGGGATGCGGGGGGAGTAGGCATACCCAATTGTTGACTGGCTTGAAGGCATCCTGTTGTCTGGAGGTTAGCGCTGAGACTCTTCCATTTGCTGAGAGGGTGTGAGAGTCACCTTCAGTTCTGCTCCAAACTGGGGAGCGGCGTCTGGGGTCGCCATTATACGGGGGACAAACGGGGAAGATAGCGGCGCATGCGACTGTGGAGGCTCTCAGACACGGATGGACAGGAAGGCAAGGAAGACACTCCGCACGTTCCGTCTGAACGGTGCAGACAGTGGCCGAGAGACTGGGGAGGAGAATGAGAGGAGAGAGGAAGGAGATGAGCTGGTGAGATGGAGTGGTGGTGGTGGTGGGAATGAGGAATGAGAGTCCGTGACAATACGGGACAAGGCTGTCAGGCCACGTAATTGCCCAACTGGGAAAGTCGCCCACAGTACGTCATTGCACACCGCCTGCCGCTTCTAGAGAACCGGGAGGGCCCTGACCGCCTGCCGCATCCAGCTTAGGCTTCCGTTCCGCATCATCAGTTCGTCGTTCGTTTTTTGCCTGCGCGTCTTGTTTTCTCTCCCTCTTCTTCCTCTCCTCATTCCTCTCTCTTCCCACCCTTTGGATTTCTTTCCTCCGTCCATCGGATTCTTCCTCTTTAATTCCCCTTCGCTTGACCGTCGTCCATTTTCGTTCCTGTGTTGATTGTCCGGTCTCCCGTCTCCTTTACCCCGCGATCTCTCCACTCCGCCGCAACTTCCCTCGTCCGGTCCCTCCATTTCAACACATCCCACCATGTCTTCGGAACAACCTACCGAAGCTCCCTCTGCGGGCTCGCTCGCTGACCGCATCTCCAAACCTGAGGAATCCAAGCCCGAGGACTCTAAGCCCGCAGGTAATCGCTATCGCATACCGTCGTCCGACTCCTGCTTCATGGCCTCCGTCGCGACAGCCCATCTTCTGAGCGCCCACTAATACAATGCCCTGTACAGAAAGCACCGAACAAGATAATGGCCAGGCCGATGGGGCTCCCGCCCAGCTTGGCGGTTCCGATCTGCACGAGCCGGAATACAACGTCGAGGTGAAGCTCAGCGATCTTCAGGCCGATCCCAACAACCCTCTGTACTCGGTGAAGAACTTTGAGGATCTTGGCCTGTACGTTGCGCCGATCTCATCTATTCTTGCGATCCAATTATCCTAACCCGGATGCCTCCAGGGACCCCCGTATCCTTCAGGGATTGTCCGCAATGAACTTCCGTAAACCGTCCAAGATCCAAGAAAGGGCCCTGCCACTGCTGTTGAACAACCCCCCGAAGAATCTGGTCGGCCAGTCCCAGTCGGGTACCGGAAAGACTGCCGCGTTCGTTCTCAATATCCTCAGCCGCCTCGACCTCACGTCCGAACAGAATGCGAAGACCCCGCAGGCCCTCATCTTAGCCCCGACCCGTGAGTTGGCGCGTCAGATTGTCGGCGTCATCCAGGTCATGGGCCAGTTCATGGATAATCTCATCATTGGCACTGCCGTACCGGCGGACACCAACAGCCGTGTTGCGCGCATGGAGGCCTCCGTAGTCGTCGGAACTCCTGGTACCGTCATGGATATGATCAAGAAGCGCGTCATGGTCGCCGCCAAGCTCAAGGTTCTGGTCTTGGATGAGGCCGACAACATGCTGGACCAGCAGGGTCTGGGTGATCAGTGTATCCGCGTGAAAGCGTATGCTCCTTCCATCATGCGGTCGGGTTGAATCTGACAGTTCGCAGTCTTCTCCCCAAAACCATCCAAGTGGTTCTCTTCTCGGCCACCTTCCCCACCCATGTGCACCAATACGCCTCCAAGTTTGCGCCGCAGGCCAACGAGCTTACCCTGCAACACGAGGAACTGACTGTGGAGGGCATTAAGCAGCTCTATCTGGATTGCGCCAACGAGGAGGATAAGTACCAGACTCTGGTCAACCTCTACGGTCTCCTTACTGTTGGTTCATCCATCATTTTCGTGAAGGTCTGTTCTCTGCTGTCTGTTCCATGTTTCGGTTCTGATGTTCAGTAGACGCGTCACTCCGCGCAGGAAATCGAGAAACGAATGGTTGCCGAGGGTCACACGGTGGCATCCTTGACCGGTGGCATTGAGGGCTCTCAGCGTGACGCGGTAATTGACCAGTTCCGCGCGGGAGCGGCCAAGGTCCTGATTACGACCAACGTGCTCGCCCGAGGAATTGATGTTTCCACGGTGTCGATGGTCATTAACTACGTAAGTTGGAGGCACCGTCTGGACATGTCGGCACTAACCGTTAATAGGACATCCCTGAGCTTCACCTCCCGCCTGGTCACGAGCGCCAGGCCGACTTCCAGACATATCTGCATCGAATCGGACGCACGGGTCGTTTCGGGCGTGTCGGCGTCTCGATCTCGTTTGTATCGAGCCGAGAGGAGTGGAACATGCTCAACCAGATCCAGAAGTACTTCAACACCAACATCCAGCGAATCGACACGAAGGACTGGGATGAGGTGGAGGACATCATCAAGAAGACGATCAAGAACCCCCGTTCGCAGGCCGGGTTTGGCAAATGAAGAGGTCAGGATGCGTTGCGAATTGCTGTCTTGAGATTATGCGGAAAGAGTGACGATAGTAAAATGACAATAGATACCTTGCTTATGTATCCTGGTTGATGCCTCGGTACGCAGTAGTTCATACTCCATGAAGTATATGGATGCCCCACTCGAACTCTGATCTATTTGGATTCTCCATTCTCTTCTATCCCAAGCATCCTATCTGAACCCTCTTATCAGCCATTATCTCCTATCGCACCCATGGCTCACCGGTCAGCATCGGCCCAAATGAGGGGTAGGAACCAGGAGCCGATAAGGATAAGGTGCGGAGTGACTTCAGCCATGCAGGGGCAATGAATGACCTCGTCCGACCTTCTTCCCCTCCTCTTCTCTCTCTTTCTCTCCCTCTTCCCTCCCTCTCTCTCTTTTCCGCATCCATCTCCAATATCCTACCGCTCACCATCCCACCCATCCAGTCACCGTCACCATGTTAGTGGCCGACACGGACGCCCTCCCCAAGTCTGACGGTACAACCGTCGTCTCACCGACTTCTCCCACTTCACGCTACAGCAAACACATCGTCGTAGGTCTACTCCCTTCGCCACCCAATCTGCTCCCCTACTAATCCACCCCACCAGTTAACCACCTACCCCGGACAAAGCGGCATCGATCCGGTTCCCCTCCATTGGGGCGCCGCGGATGCCAAATCCCGCGGTCCCGTCGTCGTCTCGCGGAGTGGCCCCTTGCTGAAACGGCGCAATGCCATGGGAGCCCACGGCGGGAGCTATGCCATCTACAACGCCCTCGCTATCGCCGCGGGCGACCTCCCGCCCGATTTCCGCCCCGACTTCCGCAACAGCGAACCCACCTTCAACTTCCCCTGGCAGCCCGCCTGGGCCGATCCGACCAAGATCGTCTCCATGGACCCCTACGGCCACGACATCGTGAACCAATTCCGCGACGAACTCACGGCAGGGTGGGACATTCGTCCCACCATGGCTGTCACGCGCGCGAACATGAAGCTGGCCGAGATCGCCGACGCCGTGCGCGAGAAGAAGCTCGACGTCGACGGGACCATCGTCGTTGACAGCTCCGGCGAGGTCCGCGTCACCAAGGTCGCCGTTGAGCCCGTCTGGTATCTCCCCGGCGTTGCGGACCGCTTCGGTGTCGACGAGGCTACCCTGCGTCGGACTCTGTTCGAACACACCGGCGGGAGCTATCCGGAGCTCATCACGCGGCCGGACCTGAAGGTGTTCCTGCCGCCGATTGGCGGGCTGACGGTGTATATCTTTGGGCCGCCCGAGCGCGTCTCGGACGAGAATGTGCGGCTCGCGCTGCGCATCCATGATGAGTGCAATGGCAGCGACGTCTTCCAGTCGGATATCTGTACGTGTCGTCCGTATCTGGCGTTCGGCATTCGGGAGGCCATCCGCGAGGCGCAGGGCGGAGGGAGCGGCGTCGTGATCTACTTTAGAAAGGAGGGTCGCGCCCTGGGGGAGGTCATCAAGTACCTGGTGTATAATGCCCGGAAGCGGGGCGGCGACACGGCCGACAAGTATTTTACCCGGACGGAGAATATCGCCGGGGTCAGAGACGTAGGTGGTCGCTAGTGTTGAGGATGAGCTGCAGTGCTAATCGTGTAGATGCGTTTCCAAGCCCTCATGCCGGATATTCTCCACTGGCTGGGCATCACGAAGATCGATCGCATGCTGTCCATGTCGAACATGAAGCACGATGCGATTGTCCAGTCCGGCATCAAGATCCTCGAGCGGGTGCCCATCCCGGAGGATATGATCCCGGATGATTCACGCGTGGAGATCGATGCGAAGATCAATGCGGGGTATTTCACTACTGGAAAGCAGTATACCATGGAGGAATTGGCGGAGGTGCGTGGGCGCGGCTGGGAGAAGTGGGAGGATGTGACGGTAAGTGGACACTGTCGATGGTGAATTATATGCAGATGCTAATGTCCGCAGCATTGAGCCTCGTATCTAGAGAGATATTTCGGTTGCTAATACAAGTTTGGTTCTCTTGGAGTAATACTATCTCGGACACCCTTCCGTAGATAAGATCTCGGTATCTCCTCCCGATACGGATTCTTTTCCCTCTTCCCCGCATTGAAGTATATAACCACCACCACTCCCCTCAAGCCATCATCTACAGAATTACACAGCCTTACCTTCCTCTATCTTCCTCCCCTCGTTCAGCATATTCCCTTCGACCATTGCAACCATGACCCGCGTCTCGCCGCAACCCCACGTGCCCAAACCCGGGGTCTGGTGTCCGGCCGTGACCTTCTTCGACCACGCCACAGATGCTCTTGACCTCGACTCGCAAAAGAAGTACTACGCCTATCTGTCCACGACCGGGCTCACCGGCCTCGTCATCCTCGGCACCAACTCCGAAGCTTTCCTCCTCACGCGTGAAGAACGCAAGACGCTCATTGCGACGGCCCGCGAAGCCGTCGGCCCTGACTACCCTCTCATGGCCGGCGTGGGCGCGCACTCCACAAAACAGGTCCTCGAACTCGTCGCCGACGCCGCCGACGCTGGCGCCAACTACGTCCTGGTGCTCCCGCCCGCCTACTTCGGCAAGGCGAGCACAATGCCCGTCGTGAAGCGCTTCTTCGCCGATATCGCGGCCAAGAGCCCGCTGCCCGTTGTGCTGTACAACTTTCCGGGCGTCTGCAACGGCGTCGACCTCGACTCCGAGTCCATCACTGCCATCGTGCGCGCCGACGCCGCCGCGCGCAACGGCGTCTCCAACGTCGTCGGCGTGAAGCTCACCTGCGGCTCCGTCGCCAAGATCACCCGTCTCGCCGCGACGTTCTCCCCGGACCAGTTTGCCGTGTACGGCGGCCAGGCGGACTTCCTCATCGGCGGGCTGGCAGCTGGCTCGGCCGGCTGTATTGGCGCCTTCACCAATGTGTTCCCTCGTGCGGCTTCGCGCGTCTACGAGCTGTATACCTCCGGGAAGGTGGCCGAGGCGGTGGAGCTGCAGAAGAAGACGGCCCTGGCCGAGAGCCCGATAAAGAGCGGCATTGCTGCGACGAAGTATGCGGCTGCAGTGTTCTCGGCGCCGCTGGCGGGTATCCAGGGCGCGGAGGAGAAGCTGAAGCCTCGGACGCCGTACGAGGAGCCGGCGGAGGGGGCGAAGAAGGCTGTGAGGGAGCTGATGGCGGAAGTGGGGGCGATTGAGCGGACACTATAAAATTAATGTTGGATTGTACGGCGTGATGTTATGAGCGCGGTGGATAGATCTGTCGGCGAATTGCGGGGAATTTCCCCGAGACGGCGCCGAGATAGTATTTGTGTACGGTGTATATGCTATAGAGATCAAATACCCGATATCTTCAATTGGGAGAAAGCTGTCATGCCCGATACATGGCGAGTTGTACATCCGGGGGGAGGTACACCTGGTAGGTGTGGTGTGTCCCCCCTGTATAGATCGACACCGCATCGGGAAGCCATCCGAGGTTATATAAGTCGCCCAGTCGTGTTGTCACCATCTGCACACACTCCAAATCCCCGACGAAACCCCGTCCTGCAACCACCACGTTCGTGATAATGATATACTAATACGCAGACTAAACCGGAGTAGCTTCGGGAGAACATCTCCATCTCCATCCCGCACTGATTCTCCACGCATGCCTACACTCCGCATTGTTCCATCAACCCCCCGAGGAGAGTCTGGGCAGAAGGTATAAAACCTCCTCCAGCGGCCGCGGAGGATGGCATGACGCTCAAAACCACACCGTGCACGCCATGCGAACAAGCGTCAGCCTCATTTCCCTCGCCGTGATGGCCGTGGCTCAGGCCACGGTCTACTCCGGGGATCTTCGACCGCAAGTTCACTTCTCCCCGCCCAGCGGCTTCATGAATGACCCCAACGGGCTCTTCTACGACGACAAGAACAGCCTCTACCATCTCTACTACCAATGTACGCCCTCTCCCCAATCCCATCATCCCAGCAATCCATCCTAACCGCACCAGACAACCCCACCGACATCGTCGCCGGCAACCAACACTGGGGCCACGCCACCAGCGCAGACCTCTACCACTGGGCCAACCAGCCCATCGCCATCTCGCCGAGCCACCCAGACGAGCACATCTTCTCCGGCTCCGCCGTCATCGACCGCGACAACACCTCGGGCTTTTTCCCCAACCAAACCGACGGCGTCGTCGCCATTTACACCGTCGACACCCCCACCGCGGAGACCCAGCACATCGCCTACTCGCGCGACGGCGGCTACACCTTCACCAAGTACGCCCACAACCCGGTCATCAACAGCTCCTCGACGGACTTCCGCGACCCGCAGGTGACCTGGCACGCGCCGTCCCGCCGCTGGGTCCTGGCCATCGCCTACGCCGCGGACCGCGTCATCGGCTTCTACACGTCGCCGAACCTGCGCGACTGGACGCACGCCTCCAACTTCTCCCAGCCCGGCCTGCCGGGCACGGAGTTCGAGTGTCCGAACCTGGTGCGCTTCGCCGTCGGCAACACCACCAAGGACGTGCTCTTCATCTCCGTGAACCCCGGCGCCCCGCTCGGCGGCTCGGGCACGTTCTACCTCGTCGGCCGCTTCGACGGGGTGCGCTTCACCTCGGAGTCGGCGCGCCCCACGCTGTACGACTTCGCCAAGGATAACTACGCCTCGCAGTGGTTCTCGGGGCTGCCGACTGGACGAGCGCCGGTGTCGATCGCCTGGGCCAGTAACTGGAACTACACCGAGCAGGTGCCGACGGGCCCGCGCGAAGGGTGGCGCGGGGCGATGGCCTTGCCCCGGGTGCATGGGCTGAAGCAGGTGGAGAGCGAGTGGGTGGTCACGCAGAATCCGGTGGACGGGGCGCGTCCAGTGCGTGGAGAGCGCCTGCCCAGTCGTCGGGTGCGTGATGGCTCGGTGGATGTGCCGTTTGGGGATGGTGCCGTTGGGGTGTACTTTGAGGTGGTGGTTCGCAGCGCTCAGCGGGCGGGGACGGTGGGCTTTGAGATCTCGGGTGCGTCGGGTGAGTCGCTGCGCGGTGGGGTGGCGATGGACTCGGGGGTGTTCTGGATGGATCGCGCCGGGACCCGGCTGTTTACGCAGGAGGATAATGAGGGTTATACGCCGCGGTTTGAGACGTCGGTGGTGGCAAATGGGGATGGGGAGTTTCGGTTCACGGGGGTGCTGGACCGGTCGGTGCTGGAGGTGTTTTTGGACGGAGGGTGGAAGAGTGGGACGATGGTGTATTATGCGACGAAGCCGCTGGATCGGTTGAGGGTGACGGCGGAGGGATTGGGGAATGCGACGCACGTTGAGGTGGATGTTTGGGGGTTGCAGAGTGCGTGGTGATGTATATAGTACTTGTCTGCGGCCAACAACCAACCAATCGACCACTGGTAATTACGATAGACATTCAATACTCCTTGGAAATGACAGTATCCTGGTTCTTACATTTCCGAGGGCCATAGGGGTGTTCTTCTATGATTCTCTACTTGCTGGCTCGGTTTGTGCACATCATTCACATCATTTCATACCAACAGTGGTGTTTGAATTGGATTCCAAGGTTGAGGATGATAGTGATCAGTGGCAAGTACGTTGAAATCCAAGAAACTTACACGTATGTCTAAGACCCACAATATTGATATATAAAGTGTCTTGTACCAAATACTTAGGCCTTAAGAGAAAGGCATGATGCAGTGTAGTCTCTGGGTGTAAGGGGTGTGTCTCTTGCTTGGCCTGGAACCATGTAGGTAAGGGATACATCCTTGGTGTAAGTATGTGTAGCCTACGAATGCCAGGGATATGTTGGTCTCGGCTTGTTGAATCATGCAAAAGAGACATCCCTTTGTAATGGAGATCGCAGTCAAGTACTAGATGGATATCAGCTCGAATGATCTACGACATCCAAAGCCTCTATAGCCACATGATGCTAGGTCACATGCCTATTGTCCACCCCTCGTAGGTCAACACATGTTACCAATGCAGGACCAATGTAAAGCTTGATGGAGGACACAGGACGCTATGCGATCTAGTCGCTCCCTACTTTGTGTACATGGTTGAACTTGCTGCGGCATGTAAGTCGCATACATGCCAAGGTTTAAAGTACCAGAGGAGGAAAGAGAATGAATGACATGATATGCGGCATATACCGAACACTCCCTGGATATTAATATTTCAAGGTGCCCTGGCAAACGACTGTGATCCGCATTTTGTCTTTGTGCAAAGCCTTTAATTACTGCTTTACTTTCTTCCATACATCACCCCCTTCAGCTGGTACACGATGACCATGACACACAAGCTGAAGATAATGATCTTGAACCCTATGGGCCGGCCAGATCTCAATAAAACATTTGCAGACATGGCAAAAACACTGAAGGATGCCAATACCAGTGTAACTGTGGCATCCCTTAATCCTTCAGCTGGGGTTCTCGATCCAATGGCTGTCGGTGCGACGACGAGTATAATCTCTGCGGATATTCTACGGGCCTGCTTTCAAGCTCGCAAAGAGGGATATGATGCTATCATAAGCAACTGTTTCGGTGATCTTGCTGTTGATGTGTCGAGAGAAATCGCCGGCAATATGGCTGTTATCGGACCGTGCAAATCCTCTATACAAATAGCTCTACAACTTGGAAAGCGCTACTCCATTATTATCCCTTACAGCATGTGCGAAGACATACACAATGCACAATTACGCGAATATGGCTCAGAGCATAAACCCGTGTCGTATCGCTCTCTTGACATGATGTTTGGCGGGGATCGGTCTGAACTGGAAACCAGAGTGTACACTCAAGCAAAACTAGCCATGGAGTGCGATGGAGCTGAGGTTGTAATTATAGGGTGTACACTTGGGCTTGGATATGCCCAAAAGGTTCAGGAATCCCTCGGTATTCCTGTCATCGAAGCAGCTCCTGCTGCACTGAAGACAGCAGAACTCATGGCTCAGATGAGAAGGCACGGCGGGTGGGGGGCTCCAAATAAGACAGGGGGGAAAGATACTACGCGGGAGGAGCTGGAGAGCCGTGGTTTGTTTCAAGAGGCCTACATCTTTGGTGAAAGAGTTGAGGTCGAGTAGCTTGGGCACGGTTATATTCTAGTAGGCAAATCATGACTTTGGGCCAATCTCTTAACCACAATATCCTAATAATATTCATTAAAAGGCCTATTCTTAGGGATTGAAATAATATACATCCTCAATTAGAATACTTCATAATTACCGAGTTATGACGTATTTAAAATACTATAATTGTAATCTACTTATACTTTAGCGTCAGGTGTATAGGAAAACTATGTATACTATTGTTCATTTATTAAGAAACCCTAAAGGAAATTTATTATTTTTATTTGTTTCCCGGCTAGATCAGTCAAGGGAAACGCGTCGATATACTCCAGAAGAGCTCCATGGATGTCAACATGCTCACTGATCCCAGACTCCTGAGACGCATAAAAGTTAGTCACTGTGAGGCGCAAAAAATTGAGGATTGACTTCTCCTTATATCTTTTAGCGTATGGTATCCCTCAGCCACTGTGTCGTAGAGATCCTTCATATGGTCACGATGATATGCTTCATTCTGGAGGTCATCCCGTGTGTCTCCTTCCTCGGCCATTGTGCGGTTCGAGTTGAGTCTAGTGATGAATTCAGATGCACCACCGCCCAGGATGAAATCGTAATATTGCTGCTGGATATCCAAAGATACGGGATTGATCTTCTGATCCTTTCTAAGTTGGGTCACAAAACGTCGGTCAATCAGCTTCAGCACCGTTCGGCCATTTAACTTCAAACCGGGGAATTCTAAAAGAACGAGCATTGAAGAAGACAGAGTGAATGGTTCGAAAACCCTATTAGGATTGAACGATTATTAATTGAATACGACCTAGATGGCCACGTATCCTTAGAGTAGACACCGGATACTATGGAGCGAATGCGGGCGTGGGGAAAGTGTGCTCGTATCTTAATCTCTTGTGATTCTATTATCACCTTATTCGAAGGGTATACACATTCTCGTTCATAGCTCGGGTCATAAAACCTCACATACTGGAGCCTAGATATGGCCATTGGTGTATGTGTCACAGTTGATGAACTCCTCGGATGCATTCAAGTTTTGACGAACGCCAATTCTCAAAAAGTCAAATACTGCCAAAACTGAAGAGACATACACTATGTTTCAGACACCGCGGGTCCAATTATCCAACTTGCGAGTATAATTCGCTCTATCTTACACATTAAACTATACGATGTATATCCTAACCCACGCCATCTGGCTACAGAAGTGCCCCCACGACATCTCCAGTACCCTGGACGATTCGATGCACAGTGTCCATAAAATCGTCAGCGACTTTGGAGGCATGCTTCGAATTGCAGAACGTATCCATGTAACGGATGTTGACCTCCACTGATGTCGGAGAGAGCAGAACCGCACAACATAAGGCGAACTAGTAGCACCAGTCAGTAAACAGGGAACTAATTTGCTGAACAGCCTGCATATGGTTTGGTATTGACAAAAGAGAATATAACTTACCTCAGTTGGATCGTCATACTCTAACATTTCGAGTCCAACGCCTGCTTCACCGGTATTCACTGAGTAAGATGACGACAATGCAGGCTGTACAGTGAGACAAGTATTCAGAAGCCCATCAGGCTGCAGCCCAGTACATTTAATAACGTCCAGCAGGGAGCAGTGTTGGTTTTCCAGGCGGTTCTGCATAGCGGCTTGATTTTGTCGAAGAAGGTCCAACGTCGGGACCTCTGGATCTAGGCGCAAACGACACGGAAGAATGTTAAAGAACGGTCCAACCGTCTGTAGCACATCAGATAAAGGAATGTCCCGACCGGAAACCAGACTCCCAAAACACACATCCTTGTGACCGGTAAACCGACACATCACAACAGCCCAAGCCAGCTGGAAGATGTTCGTTGCGGTGAGACCGTTGCTCCTCCAGAACGAGTTCAGCGTATCTGGGTCTTTCATGAACCGTTTGAGAGTATACACTTGCCCGCTCTCACATGGAGACATGCGACAAGGGACTAATCGAGGAAAAAGGCATGGTCGCACACCCGACAATGCTTGCTTCCAGTACGGCAATCCTTTCTTCCCTGGGGCTTTGGAGAGGTATGATATGTACTCCCTGTAGCGTGGAGGCACTCCGCTGAGCTCTGCTCCATCAAGAATCATACAGAAGTCATGCAGTAGAATTGAAAGCGAAGCAGCGTCTATGAGAGCGTTCCCAGATTCAAACATAAAGAAGGTTTGCCCATCTGCATTTTGGCAAACCGCAAAGAAATGGGGCGGAGACTTCTGCATTGATCTCGGCTTCCGAAGCTGCATCAGGGTCTCCTTTGCTTCATCGGCCGAAGCAGACCGTAGAATTGGGACATTCAAGGGCGTCTGTTTCATGACAACATGAATGAATTTGTGTGCATCAACACCACCACTCACGAGTATTGTCCTCATAACTGGATGGCGCTGGATGACTCGATTCCAGGCTTCCGCTACCGTGCGTGCATCCAGGTTATTACTTTCCTTTATCTGCCAAAGTGACCGCGCTTTGTGATGAGCGGCGGTGCCAGTGAGGCCCTCTATGAGACCAACATGTGCATCCGAACAGGGGTAAATATCTTCCACAGCGGAAATAGACGGCACACCAAGGGATTTCTGAATGGCGTTGTGGAGACTAGAGAGCTCACTGTAATCGGCTTGAACGAGGGGAACGTCACTAAGTGAAAGCTGCCGTGGTAAATCCCTCAGCTGATGAGCTAACTCGTGTAAAGTGCTTTGGAAGTTGGAAACCCATGATCTGATTTTGGCCTGTTTCGCGGACCGCCCAGAATAGAATATGGAGGCATTGAGTCGGTTTTGGCTCACTTCGAGTGACACATCGAACATAGCAAACCGCGGCATATCTTTTGCAACATCCAGTCTTGGATCTGGTCTCCACGCTGGCTGGGAAAAGACGGCATCTTGACGCTCAAGTTGCTGGTATTGGCCGGCGTAATTCACCAGAATCTCCACCGGAGCGTGCTCTGCGAAAGCCTCTCTGCATTGCGGACTAAGATAGCGCGAACTGAAGTATGGCTGTCCATTTCCAGGTACCAACCTGGACGCATCCTTAATACGACGCACGAGCTCTGTTAAGCAATGATCTTGTGGTCGGGGAACGGCACAAGGCCAGATTGTGGTAAACCAGCCAACGGTTCGGAAAGGGTCAATGTCCGCATCGAAAGCCTCTCGGCCATGGCTTTCATTGAAAATAGTTGGCGCCGGGCGGTCTTGGAAAGTGTACAGGAAGGAATAGAGCAAAGCAGCATTGAAGATCTCCTGAGGTTGGGAGTTGAAAGCCTTGTTGGCCGCTCCCATAAGTGTGAGGGTCGTCTCCTGGTCAAGAGAAAATTCTTCGAATATACCATCCCCAAACAAATTTTCCTGTGGGGACAAGCCCCAGTAATCCATATCAATTATGGGAACATCAAAAGGCAATACCTGCTGAGGCACGTAGTCCTTGCATTCTTCACTTTGTAGGCGTACCCATTCGCTGAATGATAATGGGCGCTCCGGAGGTAAGCTTTTACCCTTAAGTATGTTCTCAAGATCATCAAGCATTACTCTCCAAGAAACCAGGTCCACAACCAAATGGCTAGCTATGAAGGAGACATATTTGTCACCCTGCGAGGTGGTGATATGGTCGACCACGAGGACTGGGCCTCTCACCGGATCCACCTTTCCCTGAGCTTCCTCAACGACACCAGTAATGTCTTCAGTCTGCGGCACTTTGTGACTTGACAGCAAAAAGGAACCTTTAACATCAGGTGTAACGACCTGTTCTTTCCGAGATATAAGGCGCATCCGAAGCATTGAGTGATGGTCAACAATCTGTTCCAATGCTTTCTCCCATTGAGAGATACTATACTCCCGTTCCAGGCGCACGAAGAAAGACTGATTGAATCGCGACGATGTACTTGGTACCATTTCACAAAACATAGACTGGATGGGACTCAAGGGGAATGGTTTCCCCTCCTCTTCCATATGGCTTTCAATCTGGGTCTTCGACGTGATGCTCGCCGAGGAGGCGACAAGGGAGACGGTGTTATTAACCAGGAATTTTGGCATAGTGAGCTGCAATCCTTCCTGTCGACACATATTAAGAACCCGCATGGCGGATATCGAATCTCCTAGAGTGAAAAAGTTGTCATGAATACCGATTTCGCTCTCATCTTTCAATAAGGCATCGGCAAATATCTCACGGACAAGTCTCTCACGTTCAGTTGACGGTTGAGCTTTGGCAACGGTGTATGCTGTCTGACCCTCCACAGATTTCCGGTCAGTGCTTGCAGCTTGCTCACGAAGTAACTTTCGATTGGTCTTCCCAGTCGGCGTCAAAGGGAGATGGCTCAGACGAACGTAAACGGAAGGAACCATGAAGGCAGGAAGTACTCGTCCTAGATGGTCTCGAAGTGCCGAGATTTCGGATTCCAATTCTGGCCCCGGCGGAATGAACAACTTATGCGGTTCCTGAGAGTCGCCATTCTTCGCACCTGCGTGTGCTCCAGCTGCATAGACAAATAAAGCGAGCTGTTTAACCGGGGTGTCCGTAAATTGGACCACATCTGCCACGGCCGTTATGTCGGACGTGACGTCGCGAACGCACTGCTCGATCTCTTCTAGCTCGAGTCGTTGCCCATGTAACTTGACTTGAGTGTCCTTGCGCCCAATAAACTGCAAACTTCCGTCCATTTTGTATTTCACCAGATCGCCTGTCTTATATAAACGTTGATCCTCGGGAAGCCCAAACTGGGCGGCCCATTTTGGGTTTGTAATAAAAGCTTTGGCAGTCTCCTTGGGCCGATTGATGTAGCACCGTCCGACAGTTGGCCCTCCGATAACGAGCTCGCCAGTCACTCCAGGGGGAGCAAGTTGATCATGGTTGCTCGGGTGAGTTACCCAGCACGAGCCGTTCGGCGGATAGCCGATCTCCGGTGGTCCCTGACTTACCTTCTCGAGGCGACACGCTGTCGTGAGGATTGTGCATTCGGCAGGGCCATATCCGACAAACAAAGACGTTGTTGGTGTCCAAGTGGCGATATCGCTGGCGGACACGCTTTCACCAACTAGCCACAAGGTTTCCAATGATGGAATTTCGGATGGCAATAAGGTCCTAGCAACTGAAGGAGTGAGAATAGCAAATTCCACTTGCAGTTCTCTAATGGCACCGGCCAAGTTGTTGAAACGCTCGTCTTCTGTTGGAATACATATACAACCGCCGCATCCAAGGACCACCAACACTTCTATTACGGCGCTGTCGAAAGCTGGGGAGGAGAAAAACATGCTGCGGTAGCCTGGACGAGGTGAAAACACTTTCTGGTACGCGGCAAGGGTGTAATAGAGCATTCCGTGCTCGATCACGACGCCTTTGGGTGTCCCTGACGAGCCAGACGTAAACGCAACGTACGCCGCATTGTGAGGCTTGCTAGAACGTCCGTGATGCATTGTCTGCTGCCACGAGCAAGCTGTATTCTCATTCAGAACCGTTGTTCTTATCCCCAAGTCGTGGCATTTTTCTGATGTGCGCTGGGAGACAACGATAATGTCAGCATTTGCGTCACTGCATATATTCTGCAAACGATCCACTGGGAAGTTGGCATCCAGGAGGATGAATGCTGCCCCACTTATCATTACTCCCAGGAGAGCCACAGGAAACCATTTGGAGCGCTCCATGCAAATACCAACGTAGGCCTCTGGAGTAGCCCCGAGGCATTGTAGATGGCTGGCTAAGGCACGGGCATGATCCACCAACTGAATGAATGTGAAGGATCCATCCCAAGCTCGGATAGCCTCTTTTTCTGGGTTATCGACAGCCCAATTTGAAATAATATTGTGCACGCATGTCGGCGGTCCGAATATGCGGCGTTGACTCCAGTGTTTGATGAGCTGCTGTTCGGCGGGAGTGCAGATTTGAATAGACCCTAATGTAGCTGATCCGTCGGTAAGAACCTGCTGCAGGATGGCTTCGAATCGGTTCAAGAGCGCCTGGGTCTCTTGCGTACTTAGAATCGATCCATCAAAAATTGCCTCGATGCTGATAGAATCATCTCCTAGCTCCACCAGAATGGTTAGCATATTCGTATTGAACCCATGCTGCTGCTCAGAGTTCCTTGACAGGTCGCGTAAAGTAGACCAGTTACTTTCAACACGCTTTGGTTGGATAACGAGCAAAGTTTGGAATCCGCAGGCCAAAGCAGCGTCGGAGCTAGCTTGACGAATGCGGGAAATTCCAACTTGCTCAAATGGGATACGAGCAATATCGTTTTGGAGAATCGAATCTAGTGCTTCCTGGACCGACTGCCCCGGGTCGATACGTACGCGAGTGGGAAACGTTGCGATTGTTGGACCCGGAATCTTTTCCACTTGAGGTATCGGAGCATTGCACCCGGAAACTGTCATGCCATACACGACATCATTGGAACTGGTGTGGACCGAGGTCACCATTGCCCAGGCTAGACGGATGGCGGTTGCCAGTTGGCTTCCACCTGCAGGTATGGTTCCCAGCGTAATTCTCTTTCTCTCGATGCACGGCTTCTCTGGGGGCATCCAATCTTTCACGGTAGCTGGAAATACTGGGGCATGCAAATCATTGAACTCCTGGGCCCAATAATTCATTGCAGCAGTCGGTTCAACCTTGGCGATATAATCTATCACCTGATTGAATTGCGGCCTTGAAGCGATCGGCTCACCGAGCAATGAATTGTGGAGATCCTCCAGAATGCACATATACGACCGCCCGTCAAACACGGCGTGGTGCATAACAAGAATCAGTACTGGATTTGGATCGCCCGCGCCGCATATATCCGCGAATCCCACGCGCACAAGAGGTGTCCCAAGGTCCATTGGTCGTTGCAACACACCTAAGCACTCCATCAATGTATCCCCGTGCATAATGCGTGCAGCTTCCTTCTCTACGACCTGCAGTAGCCTACTATCCTCTCCTGTCACGATGCGCGTGCGCAGGATCGGATTAGACATGGCTACACGAGCCCATGCACATTGCAAAAGATCCAAGTCCGTGCTTCCCGATAAGTAGAAGGAGAAGGTCCCAACAAGGGAGCCGGGCTGCTTAGTTGACAAGACCATCAGCGCTTCCTGTACTGGCGTACATGGGTATATATCCTCAATATGTTCCTGCTGTACTTGGCATTGTTTTGCAGCAAGTGTGAGATTAGTCTGGTGATTGGCGATCAAGCTGTAAGTAGGGACGGCCTGTATATCCTCCGTTTCGCAAGCAACCGTGGCTAACTGTGATACGGTTTGAAGAGACAGGATATCGGTTGCAGTTAAAGCCAATCCCTCTTCTCGCGCACAAGACACAGTAGTGATCGCAGAGATTGAAGTCCCTCCCAATGAGAAGAATGCATCGTGCGGTCCAAAAGCCTCCTCAGGAAGACCAAGAACTCTTGCGAACACCCGCTTCAGTGTTATCTCTGCAGCTGACAAAACGTGAGCCCGTCCATCTGCCTGACTATCGGCAGCCTGCTCGACAGGCACTGACCTGTTCAGCATGTGTTTTCCGCCAATGCTCTTCAGTGCCCGTCGGTCAAGTTTTCCAGTGGGGCCCAGTGGTAAGCTTTCCAAGGGGATATACAACGTGGGCACCATGAACGGTGGCAGTCTCTGTTGTAACGTGGCCTGCAGCTCTGGAATCCATTCTCGACACCTTTCCTGCTGCGTGACGGAATCCACCTCGTTCTCGTATGACTGGGTGTCTCGATGTGTGACGAACAAGGCAAGTACTTTGCTGTTGAGCCCATTTTCTGGTTCAACCACCTCGGCTACAGCCAGCATATTTTCAGGTCCGGATTCCTCGGCTTGACGTTCTACCTCTTGCAGCTCCAACCGCTGCCCGTGGAGTTTCACTTGCGTATCTTTTCTCCCCCTAAACAGCAATGAATTGCTGTCCAGATCCCATCGTACGAGATCACCTGTTTTATAGAACTTCTCTCTGGGACCTATGTCGAACAGCGAGGCCCACTTTGGCGGTCGAATGAATGCTGTCTGGGCGGGCTGATTGATATAACCCCGAGCAACAAGCGGGCCGCTCACAACCAACTCGCCAACACATCCAATTGGAGATAGCTGATCATGGTCATTAGGGTCAACAATCCAGGCGTGACCACCATGCGGGCGGCCAATGTTGCATATCTCGTGACTATCTGTAAATTGTTGCACGGTTGTGACAACACTGCACTCTGCCGGGCCATATGCTCCCATTAATTGGACACGGTCAATCCAGGTCTGCATATCATCCGGTCGCATGGGTTCACCCCCAAGCACTAATGTTTTGACGTCGGGGATGGTGTCCGGCGATAAGAGGCGTGCTACGGATGGGGTGAGTTCTAGCCAGTTTGCCCGGAATTCTTGGATAGTCTTGGCCAGACGGTTAACACGTTGATCTTCAGAAGGCATGCATACACATGCACCTATCATCAAAGGTGACAGTATTTCCTGTATGCTGATATCAAAGGCAAATGATGCAAACTGCAAGACCCGTGATTTCGCGTCCAAGTTTTGCACTTCCTGGTTAGCCCGCATATTGCCGCAAAACGACCGGTGTTCCACCACTATCCCTTTAGGCTTTCCAGTTGATCCGGATGTAAATGCGAGATACGCAGCGTTTGCTGGGGTGACGGCCGATAACGACACTGAAAATGCCGAGGACGTCGAGGTTCTCAACATATCATCAGGTATTAGAACGATATTGGCTGCTAGGTCACGAACTTTGGGAGCCATCGCCTGCGAGGTAATAATCACAGACGCTTCAACATCCTTGCACATGATTCTGAGGCGCTCCGTCGGGAAGGAATGGTCGAGTAGAGTAAAAGCCGCACCTGCTTTGAGGATCCCTAAGATGGAAACCATGACCCACTTGGATTTTTCCAAGTAAATCGGCACCACCGTCTCAATGCCTACACCAACGGACATCAGCCGCTTTGCCGTATAGTCAGACAGTTTGTCCAGCTCTCCATATGTTAGTGACCCGTCCCAAGCATGGACAGCCTCAGCGTTAGGATATTTGTGACATTGCTCAGATATCACAGAGTGAATACAGAGGTCCTCATGTTCTAGTAAACTGGGGCGGTTCCACTGAGCCACAATATCCATATTGTTACCCCCGATGAGGCAGATGTCGGCCACCGGCATCCGAGGCTCTTTGATTGCAGTCGCTAAGACGTGGCTCAATGAATTAAGCACTGAGGACGCATATATCTCACTGATGAACGATGAGGAGAAGTTTATAGAAAGCTGAGGCGATTTTTGGCAGCAATCCAGAACAATAACCAAGTCACACATCTATAGGGGTCATAGAAGTCAAAGATGTCAGTTGAGTCAACAGATAGGATTGTTTTCCAACTTACGCTGGCCCTTTTCCTCCACTGACTAGCGGGTGTAGCCTCCATTTCTGACGCATCACAGGCATCTGGCCATTTTATCCAGAGAAGAGTATTGAACTCCTTCCGGCTCGGCTGAAAGCTTTCTTCCCACCATGTATTGATGTGGGTAGGCTGCGCAGCCTCACGCAAAGACAGGTATCCGTCTTCATGTACAATCCATTTTTCAACGTTTGTCGTAAACTTGACAATGCTTTGTCCAGAGCCATCCGATAAAGGCCTCCTACCTTCTTCAAACACTGCAAATACTGGTCTGGGAGTTTCACCGTATTTGGAAAGCAAGAGCGCCCAGCTTGCTTTCAGAAGGTGGCCAACGGATGCGACCTCAGGATACTGACAGGTGCTCGATATACTGACATCTATCATTACCCGATTATCTTTTGGGCATGCATGGTCATGAACCATTTCGCTTCCGTTAGGAGAGGCTGGGAGTGAAGGCGCCATAGTCCCTCACACGATAAGTAGGCGTTGAACAATATGCAAATGCCTACAGTGAGGATGGTGCCAACCTGGATAGAAGAAAGATCCTGTTCAGGAGGGCACTTTGTAGGCTGTCTGTATTCAGCCCTTTTATCACGGCCCTTGGACATCCTCATGGGTTCTTTCGGACTACACCACCGGGAAAGGAGGGAAGCCAAGGGCTCGAACAGGAACAACTGTGGAATGAGGCCAGAGGTCCTTGCATCTACCATCCTCAGCTACACGAGAATTCTCTGATTTTCATCCCCAGCAGGAGTAAGGTGACTGTTTCTAGGACTCGTAAGGGGCGGAAGAAACAAGCGATTTGTTCTCACTTTCGGCATGATCCACAGTTGGCTATTCATTCAACGAATAGGGATTGCAACTGCCATCTGTAAGTAATGGCATGGGGGAACACAAGGTTGGGAATCTTAATCCACTTGCATGATCCCACAACGCCATCACAGTCCGAAGCTTTGCAATCCACCAGAGCCACCTCTCAGTCATCTTCCAGCCATCCTCGGACGTATTTTTCTCCATGAACTTGACCTCATACATCCACCCGCCGGCAGGACCATCTCTATGGTCCAATTCTCTTTTACACCGTACAAAATACAGTTCTTAGAATGTCTCATTTCGACTCGACGCGTAATAAGTAAAGGAAGACACCCATAGAACGTGGATTAGAGATGGTAAACAGAGTCAGTCTTACATATTGATCAACAAAGGTCGGCCAATAGGAGTTGCAGCCGTGCAAAATGCTGTGCTGGCATTGTGGACAATAGGAAAGCAATCCCCCCTGATACATATTCATGAGCCTAGACCCCTTAGACAACCGAGAATGTAGGGATAGGGAGTTATAGCTCTCTGCGGGCATTTTGAAACACGGTAATGACTACTTACGAGGTGAATAATAGAAGGGTGGGATAGACATATATGGTATGCTGAGATTTAATCATGAGATTCCCAATAACTTCCCGACTCCTCGTGGGAGTAGGTACATTTAAATTTCAATACTTGAGGTTTCACCAAGGGATGCTCCGTTAATCCGACTGCAAGCGCCCACAACGATATCCTCAAGATATCTCTTCGCGGGAGTAGGATCAATAGGGGATATTCCGGAAGCCGACCTATACCCATACAGTGGACGGTTTATGGAGGATAAGACCCTTGTCTTATCCAAATTTGTCCCCATGAGAAAGAAATTGGCTGACGAGCGTTTGTCTAGTCCTGCAAGGGTGTCCACAATAGAAATTCCTCGGTGGGACTTTTAATCAGATTGTGCATCTTCAGAATGCACAGATTAACCAGGAACTCTAAGAATACCTGCCGGTATGGAACGCGTACTAATTCCATATAGTATCCAGAACAAGCATTACAGCGGTCGGAAAGGCAAGAATAGTAATAATAATAATAATGATATAGGGTGGGTCCTACTTGAAGCACCTCTTTTATCTTAATTTGACTCACCATACTACCTTCTGCCGACTCAAATAGCCGAAAAGCTCCATGAATAACATGTACCTACTAACCCAATTTCGCGATCACTCCTAGCATGATAATCCCCCTATCACGTATGCTTCCTAGCAAGCCCAACAAGCCAACGGAACGTGGGGCTTAGGACCTAGGGTGATGTGAAATACCGCACGTTGACTAAATCGACCCCTTTCCCCGATCTGGATCAATGCTAGTACTAGTATCGGGTCGATTTTATCTTTAAGGAGATGTTGGACTAGGGAAATTATAATTTTCACAAAAAATATGAATATAATACGCTTTCGTAAACGTCAAGATTTCTTTACTGGAGATTAATACCTCGGGGGGATCGAAGCCATTAAATAAATTTAGGCAAATCTTATAAAACTTAGGCTTTACCGCGTGAGTGGTGTTTGAGCCCACTAGATATGTCGCCGGCACAGGGATATTACCGAACGTAATTAGTGGATACAATGCTGGATTCCCTCCCTTGCATCAGTAAATATCTGTAGCCACCAAGTATGTTCTATCGTCACACTCCAGGTCTGAGACATATGGCGAGAGTAGGGAAATACCACGAACATTTGCTCTTCTGACCATTAAAATCAGTAAGACACTGCTGAATAAATTGTTCGTCAGGTTTTTTAGATATAAGTCTAGTGACTCTAGACAGGACTCCCCACACCTCTCACTGCATTGTGGAGTTCATGCATCACACTGAATCAAATTTACATTTATGTGATACTTCGTTCGCATCCTGAGAGCTTCGACTACATTTTGATGTATTGTTTTCCTGATGTTGTCTTTTGAACGTCCCAGCGGCGATTCTCTCGCATTCATCCAGATTTTTACTAGCATTATCTTGCTAGCAACCACCAGTCGAAACTCAATTTTCCGGTATCTTTGTCTCCCCGTTTTCCTGGCCACATACTATCTATCGTTCACTAGCCCCCCTGTAATTTCAACCGATCTCAACGATGGATCACAAGAAGGCCGCATGGCCATGTCTCTATGTCATCTGATCAACATATTATTGTGTGTCGGTGTCGATATCAGAGGAGATCCGGGAAACTTCTCCACAAAACTAAAATCTGCGCTAATCTATCCTTTCAATGTGCGGGGTGTCGGCACAAAATACCAGATCAAGGGAATTCCGCCGTTAGTACCTTTTGTTCACCGAAAATCCGAGCCCCACCCTACCAACGCGCTTTCTGTATTGCCAGATCGTTACCGGTTTGTGATCAGGCAGCTAGCGCTGGCGTTCTGGCAGTATCTGATCACTGATATCGGATTCTTTCTACTGAACCGGCTTTCTACAGAAAAGAGACTCGATTATTTTGCTCTTGATAAACAGTGGATTCCTCACAATACTGAAGAATGGAGGATCCGAGTGATATCAACCATAGCATTCTGGGTCACTTTTCGAGCTCTGGCTGATATTCCTCACCGAGTGTTCTCTGCATTTTTCACTGCCATCTGCCTGACGCAAGTTCATGAGTGGCCTCCATTAATGGGGAGCCTGAAGGATGCTTACACGTTACGTGGGCTATGGGGGTAAGAGCTACCCGAAATGCATTGTTTTTAGTCTACTAATATCAGCATAATGGTAGAAAATGGTGGCATCAAGGTGTGCGGTGGCCATTGACGAGCTATTCCAATTTAATTACCCGCCGTATCCTCAGATTGCCGCGTCCGTCGTTCCTGGAGAGATATCTCAATATTGCCATTGTCTTCGCCCTCTCAGGTTTGGTTCATGCGCATCATCAGTGCCGAATAGGTCTTCCTGATTCTGTATCTGGATGCATGGCGTTCTATATGTCGTTTACGATCGGGTATCTTATCGAGGATCATGCCCAGGTTTTCTGGCGAAGAATTAAAGGGCCAACGTCTACGACTGGAGGAAGCTTATGGGTGGCTGAGAGAGTACTTGGCACTTTTTGGGTGCTTGCCTTTCTCATAATGGTCTCACCATGGTGGATATATGCATGGTTCCGGCGTGAAGTGCCATTCACCTTGCCCTATAGTCTCATGCAGCAAATTGGCTTGGAAACACAATTGGTCTTGATTGGAACTGGAGCCGTGATCCTCAAGGTGGCGTTCAAAGCTAGTCTTTAGGTTGTTGAGGGTGGGAGTATTAGGGACGGGAGGTAGCAAATGTGAAGTATAGCCAATTATAGTTTGGGATTCCAAAAAGCACAGAGCTTGGCAAAAAGGGCAGAGAAGCAAACACTGGAATCTGGCATCCACTAGGTAGCGAATTGTTTCTCGACCAACTTGACATGTTACAGACATCTGGCCAGTAGAACAAGGTAAGGCCAAATGTATTGACAAGCGGGATATAATTACTACTCAACAATGGGAAAAAATAGTACACGAGGCTTTAAATATATTGATATATTGATATGGTAAAGACTCTGAGATCCTATAGAAAAGAGTGTCAAGGCTTTTGCGGTCTCAGATTTGATTATAATATTGTTAATTCTTCTTTATTCATGCTACACGGAGACTAAACTCAGAAATTCCGTACAAGTGAGGAAGCGGTTATACGCGCCTCGGAGTGGAGTCTATCCAACATGATTTACTTTTGATGGCCTTGGATCAAGTAGCTTATGTATGGTAGTATTAGTAGTAGCAGTAGTAGTAGCATTAGTGGCATCCATACACATTCGGCTACCGTTCATAAGACCGGCTATGGCTGGAGGTAGACGATCCAGCAATTTGTCAGTCGCCTACAAAAACAAAATATATAATAACCGGACGGACGTCATAGACTCATACCAGTATCTAATGGACAAGATCCTCACCAAATGACGAGGTTATGTGTGGTGGTAAACCAGTGCCATACTTTCAGCGGCATCCATACTGAGCTTTCTGTGAGTAACCTTCGCTTTGCCTCCCACTACGGTATCAATAAGTTTTCATTTGCTTACTCTATGACCCTTACACAGGTCATAACACAATTTGAACAAATCTTCGAGTTTATTAAACTGGCTTGATACTGAGAATACGTGATTACTAGTTTACTTGGTCCCTGCCACATGTTCTCTCATAGCTGCGGAGGCTACATACTCAAGGGGCACCTTAGGGAATGTGAGAAGACTGTTATTAAGTAGTATCAACCTCAGTGACACATTTTGGATACCACATGAACTAGGAACTAGAAGAAACTGCCTTTCTCCAGCTGCATAGAGGAAGAACATCTCCCGTTGGTTTGGTACACTCAATTTATATAAACCATTCATGGTTGCCACGGTGCACAAAAGACGCTCAATGTTCTAACATCAGTGATGTGTCTCCAATATAAATTCATGGATGTATTTACATAAACTTTCACACTATCTTGAACCATATGGTTTTGATAACCGTAGCCCTGTATGTGCTAATAAAATCTGTTATGCATGTTCTGGATTTCTATATATTCGACTCTACATCGAGTTACTGCAATCATAAAATAGCAGGTGATGGAAAATAGGGATAGGGCTAAATTTGTGAAATTCCTTGAACAACTTTCAAGTTTGAATGATGGCAAGTGTGTTGAGACCAATGTTGTATTGGATATATTGGGTGCAGTAAAGCTTGCTTAGATTGATGTACGCTGTATACGTATATCCAACAGGGACAAGAGACAGCGGGGTCGCATTTCGCAATCTAGATGGAGTTCTTCGCCGACCGATAATAGATACTGACATAAGGACCGGTTTTTTCCGTGTAAGAAAATGATATCCAGGTCTGAATCCGAGAACTCTCCTCTATTATTTCATCAGGGCTAGGAGAATATCAGCTTTACACCTTCAAGGGGGAAGTGACTGTCAAAGGCAACACTCACAAAAGTTCGGCCAAAAGAGATGGATAAGACTCGGCCCGATCAACCCAGCCAACTGATCGGAAGAACCTGGAGATTGCGTGGGCAACTTCCAAATCATTTAACCCGTAGGTAGGAAAGTAAAGCTTGGGAACCGGGTAAGGGCTCTCACGGTGGACTTCATAGTTGCATAGGAGGGGAACTTTAAGCGCCGCCGTGTTTTCTTGATTAGGGTCAAATTCGAATTTGATGATCTCATCGTCGACCTGTTCTTTTATCCCCAGGAGTTCCCAAAACCGCCTTACTAGTTCCAGTCCCTTCGACGTAACTTCGTTATTGACCCTCCCACCAAGGGTCCAAAGGTCCTCAACCTTTTTGAGCGACACCTGAGGGGTAAAGGAGTAGAACTTGAGCCGAGAATCCTTCTTGGGCGCAAAGTCCCAAGCAAAAAAGCTGTATTGATGGTAGCCCGACGTCGCGAGCAAGTATTCATGCATCAAATTGAGGGAAGTAAGACATCCCATCTCCTCGCCCAACCTCAAAAGCGAGGTAGGCATGAGTACGTCGACGGGAACCTTGTTGGCTAAATGCTTGAGGAGAAGAAAGCAGTATCCTTTGACTGAAATATCACCTCCCTTGAGATCGAGCCCAAAAACACCAGCAGTCTTTACGTCCCTTCCCTCTTTGCCATATCCACTCGCATAAAGGCTGTCAACCTCCTTCGCAGAGGGAAAGAGCTCAGCGACAACCCGATCGTAAATCTCACGGTTAAACCCTTTGGGAGCAAAGCGCTCAAGATTGTCGACAAATTTATCAATGGTCTTGATGTTATAGGGATCTTCCGGAGTTCCGGACACAAAATCCACCGGCTCGAAACCAATCCGGACATCTTCCCTTCCCTTCTCCTGGTAATTGATGCTGTATTCAAGAGGAACACCAATAGTTGTTATGGTGCTCCTCCATCGTTGAGGGTATGGGCCGAGCGCTGGAATCATTCTCGAGTACGCAAATAGCAGATACTGGTATTGCTCCGCTATGTCGTAGTTGGCCGCCCGGAGTAAGCGGGCCAGTAACCTCCCTGAATCGTTCCACCACCTCAACTGATGCTCGTTGGCGAAGGTCAGAGACCCTGCAATGACATCGGCGGGTAATTGGTCCTGTGTCTTCGGCTTTATCCCCGGTTCGCCGGACTTCACGGCTGTCCCAGCCTTTGCCGTAGGTACATACCGAGAATGCATAGGGCCTTCGAAAATCGCCATGATGGACTGGAAAAGATGCACTCAGGGTGGACAGGGAAATGATTCGGACAATTAAAGGGTATTGTTGGAGTGAAAATTCTTCAATAGTCCTGTTCTTTATATACACATGAAAATGTAGAAGCAACAGCGACTGATTTCTTACAACCCCTGGCATGTAGGTTCCATCAATTCTCTCCCTTTGCAAGATGGATTGGTAATGTGGAACCTGCCTACTCCCTTGCGCTGTTTCAGCCCCCGTTGTTTACTGCATGCCTTGCGTCAGAAGTAAAGTGCCTTACGAAGTCCATCAAGAACAATCCATGTAGCTGAGCTCTCGTGTCCATTTTGGAAATGCGGTGTAGGTAAACTGCGCAAGACAGACAATCTAAACGTAACAAATATTTGATTTACTTGGGTGTGCGTCTGTATCAAGGAATATACACTCTTGCTGTATCTGAGAACGTACTGCACAGATCATTAAAGTTTACTTTCAATATTCCTTGTTTGGGACAAGACTCTGTTAGATCAGCCTCATGACAACATCTATTCTGATAGACAGAATTGACTACAATTCTCCTATATTGCCAGGATCTTATTCTGGGATTGTTCTGGCACATGAAACTAGGTGTAAGCCACAGCGATAGAAATGCAGCACAGCAACAGTTTCCCTCAAACGCATCTGTCATGCGAGTGGGTCCTATCTCAAGTCCCCGATCTTCTTTAAGCTTCGTCCATGCTCTACGATGAGACAGTTCCGATAACCGACTCAGCAAGATTGGTGGGCGTGTAGACAGAGTTCTCTTTCAGTGCCTTCACAACCTTGGCATACTCGGAGTACGCATGTGACTGGCAATCATGCTCCCATATCCAGGCATCCATGGATCCGGAAGGTAGTTCGTTGTCATCCTTGCCCTCTTTTTTCCAGTCATCCCCAAACATCGCCATTTGTGCGCTAAAGCCGTTTTTCTGGACGTATGTTGCCCTGGGTTTCCTAGATAAAGGGTTAGCCGTCCAGTAGACTTTTCCAGTAGGGCCACATCAGGTACACAAACTACTTACCGGATTGTCTCTGTTGCACGAAGGGCTAGAGGAACATTCTCTCGTCCGGCCAGCTCCAAGCAGATGCTAAGTACAGCTGCATCCTCTATTGCCTGGCCGCCCCCTTGACCTGATGTTGGTGGAGTGACATGAGCTGCATCACCTATTAGGAGTACACGGCCATGAGAAGAAACCCATCTCTCTAAACTGTCCATCCTAAGCAGCGGACAATCAATCAATGCGTCACGGTCAATTTTCTCGCATATTGCAAGAAGTTTATCCCCAACAGTCCAGTCACCAAGTAGACGAACTATCTGGTTGAAGTCTGCTGGCGTATTCCAAACTTCTTCATTATGAAGGGTGTCCTCATTCTTTCATTGTTAGCCATAATCCCACGAAAACCGAAAGCATAGAATACCTGTCTTATGATGGCGCAACTGATGGCCCTGTCTTTGCCTTGACCGTAACCTCCCAAAACGGCAAAAGTGCCTTGTTCATGAAAACACATGAGCCTAGCGCCTGTTACGATCTGGTCTTCGAACCACTTAGTCCGGGGATCCCCCGCAAGTCGCGCACGATCAACCCAACCCCGGAACATAGCAAACCCAGATGGACGTAAGGGTGGAATTCCAGTATCCCGGAATATAAAAGCCCTGGCCTTACTGTGCGCACCATCAGCACCAATAACACAGTCCGCCCCAATTTTCTCTCCATTGACAATGACTCCAGCCTCATGATCATCCTCCCAGAAGTCAGACACCTTGACACCAAGTCTCATGTCAATCCCAAGTGACTGAGCCTGCCGATACATGATGTCCGCCAGCATGCTGCGCCGGAGCATATATTTCTCCTCATGCGTTGCACTATATGTATGCTGTCCAATGCTCTTCCCATTGCCATCATAGATGTCCAACTGCGGCGTGACGTGGATCCATTCTCTTAAAGCATCCCGAACTTCATTGCCCCATTGGCCAATCACCATACCTCCATTGGCACCGATGCCTATAACGTCGCCTAGGAAGAGTTAACGTTGTCTTTATAAACAATCTGATGGAACCAAACCATAGCGTTGCAAAACGTCCAGTCGGTCGAAGGCAATGACGCTATGTCCCTTTCTATGGCATTCAATCGCAGCAGTCAAGCCCGCAATTCCAAGACCGACAATAATAACTCGCACCTTAGACGAATTAGGAGCTGCAACACCTTTGGGACCGACTCCATTTGGGGGAAGCATAATGTAGATGATTTAGTTTGAAAGTCGAATTGGTCACAATCAATCTTAGTTGTCTTTAGTTCGTATATGGAAAGTTATCAAATTGCAGTGAGCGTTGCGAAGGATCTTTCAGAGGTAGATATAGAGAGGCAAGGTGTCCGGTTGATATGACCAGATCCATACGGTTATGACGGTATCGACGATGTAATTGCGGCCACATGTGACTGCGTTTTCTACTTTCCTGGCGTAAAATGTAACGCGCTCTACGCTGATCTAAGTGATACGTGGAGTGTCAGTCGTAATGCAAGGGCACATAAGTCGAGGTTTCAGTTGCCCTGTGGGTTTCGTGTAACTTCAGTGCCAGGTCAACAGCCTGGTAAACCTTGATAGCTAAGTACCCAGGTCAAATCGGGGGTTTACAGCTCCCTTGATTGCCACATTCCAGTGTATTGTAACAGAAGACATAGTAGGCAGGAACCACCAGTATTTTTATATCAAGGGTGGATAACAATGCACTCCATGCAATTAATTTACACTCCAAAAATTCCGATCAAGTAGTGATCGCCTGTCGCATATACCGCCTTCCCAATATAGTACCGCTTCCTACAATAGAAAGATGGTAAGTAGATAATTCAGACTAAGCGTTTCAACGAGTTCCATCCTCAATAGAGATATTAGAGAATTTTATATAATTCTCCTTCTCCTATCTCTCTGGCAGTACCAGACCCAGTAATTATGTAAATGTAAGAGATATCTCGCGGTTCATTGAATAAGATAATATAGAATCTCTTACGATTTAAAGGTATAAATTAACATATTGATTTAAAGGCGAAACGACAGACAAATCACAACAGAGATAAGTACATACATTAGTAGAAATGGTAGCTTTTAAATTAATTGATAAAGCATGGCTTTTGGAGATTAAATATAGGTGGGTTTTATAGTAGATTTCATGGCAGGTTTGGTAGCAGTTTTAATAGTAGTTTCAGTAAAGCGTACAGGGGTAGCTAGCCTCCGTGGAGATCAATAGGATTCTACCGGTTATAAAACCGGCAGAATTATTCTACTTTGGGAATATAGGTCGCCGATCCTACCGAATTTTGTAGTGTAAATTAATTAATTACATGGAGTGCATTCCCATCCCCTTCGTTAACATCGTTCTTCGTTCACAGAAGATCCCTACTATATGAGGTAAAAGAATGGCTCTGCAAATAAATTACAGACTCTGCATTTCAAAGGACCCTTGGGAATTGAAAGGGACAGCCGGCATTGCTGCGTAAATCAGAGGCTAGCCTGGTATGCATAGTAAGGAGTCCTAGCCAAAACTCGCATATCAAAGACATGTTCTATGCATGATTGCTTCCCCCGCTAGTCCTCCCCCCTTCTACTGCAAACAACCCCATATCTTAATCTATTTATATTGTGATGAATACATAAGCAGCTTAGTATCTAGTTACTATATTAATAACGCAAAGGGGCGCCTGTTAGGTTATCCTAGTATAATATACCTAGGTATGCTGTACGTATTTAGTCTGTTCGATAGTATAATTTGGCATGTCGCAGAAGAAGGGTAGTATTATTTTTTGTTATCCCCTGGGATAGCGATCCTCGCATACAGTCCATTTCAGTATTTTAGTGAGAAGTAGAATCCAGTGTTTGTTATGGCCGCACAGGCATGTTCTATGCATGATTGCTCCCCCCGCTAGTCCTCCCCCCTTCCACTTCAAATAACCCCATATCTTTATTTGTTTAACTATATTGTGATGAACTACGTAAGCAGCTTAGTATCTAACGTATTCGGTAAGCGGGCGCCGCACGCAAGCGAGCGCCGCAGCGCCGTATCCCATATTAATTCACCATTTTTTGAGCTCAAATAGCTCAACTAACCTTTTCCTAATCTTCTTTATACTCATAAATTAGTAAATTAAAGTAGGTCTAAATCCATCCTCCAAATTTTATAAGATATATATTTCTATATCTTTAGGTAATATAGATTACATTGTATTTTTGAGTAATTTACTTAAAACTGGTATTTTAAGTTCTACATTAACATATATATATGTATACTTAAAATGTATAATCTAAAGGCGTTTATAGAGCTATAAATGATATCTTATTATAATTGGGCCAGTGGTGATAAAGATATTGGAGCTCAAAAAATGGTGAATTAGTATGGGATACGGCTCTGCGGCGCCCGCTTACCGAATACGTTAACTACTATATTAATAATGCAAAGGGGGCATCTGTTGGGTTGTCCTGGTATGATATACCCAGGTATGTTACATGTATTTAGTCTGTTTGGTAGTGTTATTTGGCATGTCTTAGAGCAAGAAGGGTAGCTTCATTCTTCGTTATCCCGTGGGACAACGATCCTTGCATACAGTCCATTCTAGTATTCTAGTGAGAAATAGAGTTTGTTACGGCCGCACAGAGTGGGGCCTGCTACACGGGGCTGTAGGGAGTGCTGCTAGTAGAAGAATGCATTCCTATATCTATCAACTTATTGGTAAATGATCATGTCACCCATTCATCTATCATTATTGCTTACCGGTGGTCTGCATTGTCTGCGGTTAAGCGTCGCCTACTACTATAAGTGACAGAATACGTTCTTGATTCCGCTAGCAACCCTTCCGACTATATCACATTTGACAGCATAACCGGAGTTGAATATCAACACCGCAGTCATCATGCTATCGATGCCGTCCCAAGAAGTGGGGTCTAAATACTCTCCTGTTCAATCAGTGCTTTTGGTAAAACCTGTCCTCTTTTTCACCTGTAGCTCCTGTTAACCACGGACCTCTTGCTAGATAACATTGTTGTTCGCGGCATGCAAGATCTTCTACAACCTTTACCTTCATCCTCTACGGAAGTACCCAGGCCCTAGATTATACTCAATGTCCATGGCGCCCTATTATCTGTTGACGTTGAGGGGTACGGTTCATTACAAGATCAAAGACTTTCACGATTATTATGGTGACGTTGTCCGTTTGGGTCCAAACATGCTAGTATATAGAAATGCAGGGGCATGGAAGGAGATATATGGACGCAAACCTGGGGGTGGGGAGTTCGAAAAAGATCCAGAACATTTTTATACCCACCTTTTGGGCATCAATCTACTCACTGCCGTTGAAGAAGATCACACTCGTATGAGACGTCTTTTGTCCCACGCATTCTCCAACAAGGCGCTGCAGGAACAAGAGCCTATCCTACAAGGCTATTTGGATGTTCTTATTCGCCGACTGAGAGACTTTGCTTTATCAAACACCGCCATTGATATAACACGTTGGCTGAACTACACAACTTTTGATACAATCGGCGATCTCGCGATGGGAGAGACATTCAATTGCCTAGGACATGACTCCCTCCACCCGTGGGTGGAAGCAACTTTCCTGAGTTCAAAATATGCAACGCTCTTGAGACCGTTCATCAATCTCATCCCTCCTGCTCTTGTTAACATTCCGATTCCCGAGAATCTCAAATTCTTTCGGAACGATAACTATCGCTATACCAAGGAGGCAGTCAGTAGACGCCTAGCGAGAGATTCGAGCCGCCCAGATTTCATGTCATACATTCTGCGTCATAATGATGAAAAGGGAATGACGCGAGATGAGATCGAATCAAACCAGGGCATCCTGATTGTTGGTGGCAGTGAGACATCAGCCACGCTGCTTTCAGGCTGCTGTTACTATTTGTTAACCCATCCGGAGGTGTATGATCGACTGGTCGGCGAGATTCGAAAGGCCTTCCAAAGAAACGAGGATATAACTCTACTTGCAACTGCGAAAATACCTTATCTAACTGCGGTTCTGGAGGAAAGTCTACGAAAATATCCACCTCTTGCCGGCATAAACCCAAGATGTGTTCCGACAGGGGGTGCTGTGATTAATGGCCAGTTCGTTCCCGCTGGTGTGAGTACCCAGTTCCGGGAACTTACGATGACTTACTAACATGAATATTAGACGTCTGTATCCGTAGGGTTTCTATCTGCATTTCAGTCTAGCTCGAACTTCGCCGAACCGGATTCTTTCATCCCCGAACGGTGGCTAAATGACAACGATCCTCGCTTCAAACACGACAACAAAGAAGCTTTCCAACCATTTTCCTACGGGCCTCGTAATTGTCTTGGAAGAACGTAGGGTAACCCTCCTTACTCGTGATAATTTTCGCTAACACATAGTAGCATGGCATATGGAAGTATGCGAATGATTCTCGCGCAACTATTGTGGAACTTTGACATGAGTCTTGAGAAGCCTCATAATGACTGGGATCATCAGCTTGCCTTTACCAATTGGGAGAAGCCACCTTTGATGTTGAGATTGACGGCACGTTAGCATGCTCAAAATTAATATTCGACGGGATCCAGAGATTATGTTCTGAGAATGGAACAGGTGTTTAATGAAGAGCAGATTGGAGACATGCCACCTTGTATTTGTTGTTAGTCCTAACCTGAGATTATTTTTAACGCAAGGGCGACCCGAATAGGCCTGGAAGTCAGGAGTTAGGATGAAAGAAATGGTTGTGAGCAGATCTTCACACGTGGCTCGATATAATGCAGCTGTATACTAAGCAGAGATATCTCCTGGTGAATCCAGGCCTGGGTGGCAAGTTCCACCAAATAAACCTCTAGCAATAGAGTTGCCCGGTAACCGAGCCTGACGTGCTAAGTTATGGCGATTCTACGGCAAATACGACCGGATGCAGGTGTGTCTTACTGTAGCAAGGACGATAAGCAAGGAATATGTAGCACTTCTCAGTTCGCTAATAGGGCCCCTAGTATGCAAGAACATTGTTGCACACGCATTTGTTCGGCAAATCGCATCGGATGGTGAACCTAACCATATTTATTTCGTTAAATATTTTAGGCTACGTCTCTGACTTGACCACAGACTGCGTTATATTTAAAGAGCTATGCCTCAAAGAGACCGCATGAGGTGATTGCGTCCTATATAAATGTGATGGGCTTGTCTCAAGGACCCGACAACCAGACTTTCTGCGCTGCTCTGCATCCCGCAGTGGCGATTAATTGGTTAGCCAAGTGTATTGGAGCGGCGTCATATGTCGACAGGCTAGAGTGCACAAGGCATCTCGTCTTAAAGACATAGTAAAAAGAGGTATCGTCATCAGTACGGTTGAGTATGACAGAGAAAAGCATTATGGCCAACGGAGGGACAAGCTGACTATCAACCAGTAGAAAAATTGTACTCTTTTTCACACTTCGAAACCGGCGGCGTCGGCTCAACTTTCTATTGACACTAATGTCTTTATTACATGTACTAATTTTCATGTATCGATATTAGTGTACTGCCCCTCTGCATTGGTTACCGCCTAAATCCGCCTCCACACGGGAAGTTAGCCAAGGCGTCAAAGTAATTCTACCCTGGTTCAACAAACTCACACTAGTTCTTCTGTCGTACCGATGATATCTAAGATTAGAATCACATACGATTTCTCATTTCCTTCAGCGTCGAACCACGCATGTTCAGAGGGTTTCATATAGGGCGAGTATGGGGCCCAATCGAGTATATCAACCACAGGCACTGTAAAGGAAGATATCCCCCCTTATTTTTTTTTAATAAAATCCTACCGACATGACCAGTACGTATCAAGTTATATAACCATGCCACCATCCTGATTTCCAGCAAACAATATTCTGTGCGCTTGTCGACATCATATTCCGCGATTTTATGTGGTTGAATAGATGCTAATTTGCTGCGCTTCAGTTCCCATCCTAGGAAACATGGCTCCGCTCACATGGTCATGCAGTTTGGAATTGCCCAATTTAAACACACGAGTGGCTAAAATTCGCTAATATATAACCGACACGCGGGCAGCTCTCGGTTGGGCGTTGTCTATGGGAGAGTATAAAAGATATTGAACTGACGCCTATCGCATCTCTAGGGTCGTGGATGAGGATGGGGGAAGCTTCAATAAGGAGCCTTGAGATCCAAGTCCGCACTCTCGATTTTACAGTATATCAAATATTAAGCCACACGACGTGCAGCTTCTAGCCTTCTTGCTGTTGTAAATAACTCTACTGGCTTCTACACTTCCGGCCGTCACAAGACATTTTACCAAGGGGCCGGCCGGGGAATGTGAATTACCTTCGAGTCCTCGAGACAGGCAAGCGCGATAATTTCAAACTTCTTAATTCTCTTACGAGGATTATCTGGGGTCTTTATTTTACATCTGTGCCGCTGTTACCATTGCAGTTTAGACACTAACTACACACTATTGTCAGTTAGAACGTGCCAAAAAAACCTAGGGTTGCATTGGTGCTTCACTCCCGCGACGACAACAAATGTGATCCATGTTCCAGTTGGCTGTCTTGCACTCAGAGATCTGCCCCGAGTCCTACGAGATAAGGTCGGCGAGTCGTTTAGTAGTATGTCAGTCCTGCTTGGGGGGGGGGCGGGGGCGGCCGCTAGAGGAAAGGGAGAGAGGTAAGTCTGGTAATAATCCTAATCCTTCGCGTTCCGAGACAGTGGAAGGCTGTCTCGGACTTCACGGAGGCATCCCAGATATTTCGAGGCCTCGCGCCATGAGACAGCAGGACAATATTGAGCATATTGTAGCAGATGGGTCAGTTCTACCTCTAATAACTGTCTTAAAAAGTGAGAGTTTTTCTAGAATGTCGGTTTCCTGATGATACTATTCCGGACAACTACAAAGTGGCGATTTCTCCATCCGGTTTCCCCAATGATGTTGTTGCTTTTAAACATTCCATGAACATACAAAGGACGGGTTAGAAAGGGTCAAAATGACTACTTTTGATTGACAATGATAATATTATGTTTAACATGAAAATTCATTGACTTTTGTGTAAAATTGAATATAATTCTGGTTGCTTTTCTGTCTTATACAACACACCTACCCCAACTTCTTGACGGAGACGCTCTGTAAGGATTGAGGAGCGGTCAGAGGGAGAGAAAACTGCTCCTGTACGGAAAGTCCAGCTGCAGGAAGCTCAGGCAGAGAGGCAATGTGTTGGTCCTTTATTGGCTAATTTCGTTGAACAATGACTGTTCTATGGATCTCTTTCAATGTGTGAGGGCCATTTGGCCACGGTTACAGGATAATATGCCAACCGTGTATGCAAACCGTGAATGTATAATACGGACGTTGTGTATATATTCTCGGGCCCAACTCCTGCGTAGCTTTGTGGACATTGCGGTGAACCATCACTCGACGTCATGGATATGTAAGCGAGGACGGGGAGGGGGGTTATTTGGGCAACATTGAGTATCTCTCCAGCAGGCGCCTTTGCCATATATTCCTGGGGCAGTGCAAAAACAAACAATCGCATTTTCTCCTATATGATTCCCTGAGATCACTTCACTTTACGACGTGCAGCCAACTCAATGGCTAGACAGAATATGCATGGCAAGCGGACGTGGACTGCAGAACTAAAATGGTCTTATAAATCTCATAATTGGACAAATGTAAGCGTTCTGATCGGCTGTCCTATTCTTTTCTTCATTGGCGCCTGCCATGTTCGCTTCAGTGAAGGACAATAGCATTGGTAATCATATCTAGTCTCCTCGGGGGTGCGGGTTTCACAGCAGGTAGCTTCAGTGAGCATTTACATCCAAGTTGCCAAAGGCTGACGTTCGAGACACAGGAAATCATCGACTATGGTCACACAGATCGTACAAAGCATGTGCCACATCGCAATTCTTTCTTGCCATCCGTTCAGCAGCACAGTATCAAAGAACAATTCTATGGTGGGTGCAGCGTCACCGTGCCCACCATAAATACACCGACACTGACAACGAACCTTACAACGCGAGCCGCGATTTTTTTTTCCCCCATATCGGTTGGCTCCTTGGTCTAAACCCCACAATCTGGGGTGAGGTAGATTTGTCCGACTTGCAGTTGTGGCCTGGGAGCAACAGTACCTTTCGTTGATTGCTTTTTTTGGCAGAGGTTCCCCTGCCCACAGCCATTGCCAATTACAGATGGAACGATGGCTTAGGATGTTTCATCTACAGCGTGCTTGGACGGGCTCTTTCTGGCCGCTGGTGGCGATGCCAGTCACAATTTCAATCATAACTTTCCTGCAGACTAACGCCACGGTAGACACTGGTATGAAGGGGACCTGGCAGCCTGTTTTGGCTCTATGGAAAGCTCGGACTGGCATGGGATCTGACCACGACAAGTACGGCAGAGATTGAACGAGCGCGTCGGGGCCAGCTGCAACTTGCCGAGGCCATCGTTCAGGGCACTGAACACTCTCCGTTTTCCGAGATGAACGGTTCTGAATATCTGGATCACATCAACTGCGGCCGGAGTTTATTAGTAGTCCATGGGGTTGTCCATGATTCCAGTAAATTCATGGGAGATCACCCTGGAGGCCCTCATAAGATAAAATAATACATTGGAAAGAATGCTACAAAGACTTTCTACGGCGGCGATCATCTCCACCTCATGCCCAAACACTTTTAGGTACGAGGCGAATGGCCAGGGCCCGTCATCCAGAGGACATGGTTGCAAGTCATAGAAGATGGAGGTAGTGATTGTGCTTGATAAAGGGCAGGTGAATTTTTTCAGGGAGATTGGTATAGGGCAGAATAACTCAACAGCTGGCATACCCCGTGTTAATCAAGGCACCCACTATCTCGGATTTTGATACTAGATGATTTACCTATCGCTCGTGATTATTATATTTCAACAATACGCTCTTATCCATTTGTCAATTCGGAACTAGTTTTTATGCGTAGAATGGGTTCCAAAGCACCGAATAAATGCTTGCATTAGAGACGACCAGCTCTATCTTGATTCATGTTTCTCTTGAAGTAAAGATGATCTGATTGTATGAAGTTATTTATATCGTCGTTGACGTCATCGTACTGAGAATACCATATTTACATACAATACGCACCTAAGGTAGCGTAAAGAAGGCGAATACGAAGACTCGGCTTGCCGGAAAGTCCCTCCCGCGATCATACGACGACCACCAACCATCAACTTTGATCTCCATCCAGTGGCCAAACTCGCATCTTCTCCCACCACCATCTTCTCTGCTCTTCTTCCGTCCGTCTGTCTGTCTCTCTGTTGTCGGTCATGTTTCTTGCTGACTGATCTTCCAGTGCAGAATGCTCTCTCTGTATCCCACAGAATACTCCTGCATGGATATATCAATCTCATCTTATCTCCAACGAACCTTCTGATCCGCCGGAACGGAATCCCCTCAAGTGGGTTCATGTGAGCCATAATTTCCCCTCTGGTGCCTGGCGTCCCCTCAACCTCCCGAACATCCTCCCCTCGGACTCAGACTGGTACATATACACACCGCTCCCTCCATCCTCTCCGACGAACTCCTCCGTCGACAGACACCAATCTACTCTGTGATCCCTATCTCGCCGTTATCCCCCTTATCGTCGTGCTCCACTGGCGTCTCCAATTGATTTTCATTGCCTCGGTCTCCTGCATGCTTCCCGCCTACCCTCTTGGACATCATGGCTGTCCCTGGCATGAGTAGCGACTTCCAACTCTTCTCTCCCCCCCAATCCTCCGCCCGACGTGATTCGCAGCCGGAATCGAAGAACTACGGACAATCCAGCTCGGACGATGGAGAGCAAGATTGGAATCAGTGGATGAGATGGGACGACACTTCACTCTTAGACCCCCCTAAAGACCTTCCAAGGTCCTCCTTCGACTTTTCTTTCGCATCACCCAATACTTCCACTGCACAGCAATCCAGTCATCCCCAAAACAAAGACTTCTCCCCCGACGTCTCGCTAGATGGCAGAAACCTCCCCTTCGACTCCTTTCTCCCGTCTGATCACAGTCCTGGGATAATCGCCCAGGCCGCATCCAATGCTCCGCTCTCGACAGCCTCGGGTTCTCCGATGTCCTTAATTAGCGCCAACCGCAAACGCAAGTCCGGTAGTGACGACGACGGCTCAACCGTCACAGGAGGGGTCCAAAATGGCAAGAAGATGCCCGCCAAGAAACGTGCCCACAATGTCGTCGAGAAACGCTACCGTGCCAACTTGAATGAGAAGATTGCCGAGTTGAGAGACAGTGTCCCGAGTCTCCGTGCTACGAAAGCTTCGAACGTTGGTATCCTCGATGACGAAGATGAGGGCGTCACCCATACGAAGCAACTAAACAAAGCATCCATTCTTTCCAAGGCTACCGAGTATATCCGCCACCTAGAAATCCGCAATAAGCGCCTGGAGGACGAGAATACAGGGTTGAAGAATAGACTGCGACAAGTGGACAAAGCCGTCGATCAGAACATGACCTCGGCTGCCTCTATCTCATCCCCTAGTAACTACACTGTCTCGACTGAATCCGGTGCCAGTTCCTCTCCGAGTGTGTTCTCGAACGCCGAGGATGTCTCCAGTGACCACTCTCCGAGCTCCCTTTACCCCCCAGAGGGGTTGATGAAGGTGCCCGACTCTTTCAAACGAATGCGAGACTCTGCAGCGAGTGACAGTTCCTTTAATCAGTCATATATCCAGTACCCAAGCAATGGTGGTGGCGCAACTTCGCAGACCGGAGGGGGCGGTCGGAGGCGGTCCCATTATCCTAACAAGTACATGCTCGGTGCATTGGCAGGATTGATGGTCTTGGAGGGCATGAGCACGGAAAAGAAATCCGATTCAACCGCAAAGGGACTTTTCGCTCTTCCCTTACATTTCTTCAACGGCCTCCGGGAACCCCCTGCCCATAATTGGGCCGCCCTGACGCGAAATTTTTGTCAGTCTTGGCATGCTCGCGCTATCATTCATTTTTTGATCCTTGCCATCCTCGTGGTGGGTAGCGCGTTCATCGTTTTCGTGTACCTTTTCAACTCCGGACCGTCTCGGCCATTCGCCTCCACAAAGTCATCCTGTGAAACTACCTTGTCGTCGAGTAATTTTAGACGCCAAGCATGGTTGACGAGTATCCAGCGGGTTGGGGTACCCCGCCATCGGTTCTTTCACGAGTGGTATGTGGTAACTTCAAGATGTTTTGAGTACGTTATCCGGTGTCTCTTGGGATGGAAGCTCTACTCGTGGGCTACAGGAATCACCGAAGAAGATGAAAAAGGCCGTGTCAAGACGTGGGATATCGCAATTGATGCACAGCTCGCCGGCGGCGACGCTGAAGTGAGCAAAAGTCGGCTAGTCCTGACCATCTTCGCCGCCGGAACTTTGCCTCGAAGCCCAATGAGAATGATGCTCAAGGCCCTGCATTGCCGCATTCTCCTCTGGCGTGTAGGTGAGCCTGGCTCCTGGAGCTTTAACACGTCGAACGATGTTGGCCGCTCTCTCGCTCGATACCAGTGGGATCTTGCACGACAGATCAATGCATCCCTGTCTGATGATCACGAGGACAAGCTTCCTGCCCATCTGGCCGCCCTGCTTCAATTAGAAAGCGATGAGGTCATGATTGACAGCATTATCCAGCGCGCGGTAAATCTTACCTGGAACCGCCCAACGCAGGAGGGGGCGGACGATGACGAGGCCCTGCTTGATGTGGTGGAAGAAGACCCGGCCATTCAATCTTCCCTGGATGCACTTGCAGCGTGGTGGTCAAGCCACCTGCTGCAGCGTGCTCTTCTTAAATATTTCGAGGCCAGCTCTGGTGGTCCAGATGCTAAAAAGAGTCGAGATTTATTCAAGCGGAAGATTAAATTGGCGCTCAATGTTGCTCCCCAGCCCTCTGCGGCCCATACTCGGGCTCTGGTGATGATGGCTGTCTTCTTCGAGCAAGACCGAGTGAGCAATATCGGAAGGGTTCTAGCCGCCCTTCCCAAAGACAAGGGCCCGAACAAAAAGAACCAGACGCTAAATTTCTTGGACACCTCTTTACCTATGAGTGTGCGTGAAGAGGTTTCTATTGCCGTTCGTTGCGCCATGGTCGCCGCGATTTTTACCGCACGAACCACAGGTGGTAATTCCTTGCCGGCATCTTTCACCATGCAGAAAGCTATCACTTGGTTCAATCAATTGCCACTTGATCCCGTAGAGCTTACTCTCTTGGGTTTTGCTTCAGTCTACCACCTATTGCATGTCCTTGCTTCTGATACGGGGTATATGTCTTCCTCTGATTCATCATCACCGCCGTCTCCAGTGTCAAGGTCGCTCCCCTCGTCCACGGAAACTTCCGGTGATGAAGCAGAGGAACCCAGGCCCACGCCACATACACCTCCAATCTCCCCGCAGTCAATTCCAAATCTGGGTCGTGTGGCGTCTGAACTGATGTATTGGGCTCGCAATGCTTATAATCCGGCCTTTTACGGCTTCACCTCCAACCTAGTGAAAGTCGTCGAATCCGAATGTACCTCGCTCTGCCATAGTGCAGGCGTCGATGTGGCGGACTATTCCTGTATCCAGGAAGAGAAGAGAACTGCTAAAGCCCAGAAACCTAAGAGGTCGAAGCAATGCCGGCTGCAACCCCAAAAAAAGCCCCAGTCTCCACGCATGACGACTTCGACGGGTGAATAATATTGGTTCTCCAAACACTATCATAATGTATCTGGTACGATTTTTATGCTTTATTTCTCTTGGCTGTGATATGTATTTCGATGGATGGACTTGGATAAAGGGGTATAACTTGGGTTTGGCGCATACATGCTGTAATTCTTTTGTGCCTTCTGTGATGGGGATTGTTCATGGGCGCCCCGGAGCTGTATATTTTCCTCTCATTACAATAAGACACCAAGCCAGGCCTGCTACTCGCGTGTTGGTTATACCTAACAATCTAGATGATATTACGCACGATTTTCAGCTCGCGGATGGGTTTGCATCCACTTCTCATATTCTGCAGCATCCTATTATCGGAATATGCCAGACTTCATTTCTTAGTCTTAGGTTTAGCCCACCTTGTCACGGTTGCCGGGCTCCACTGCATCGGTGGATGAAGCGTGCCTCTCCTTGTCCTATGCTAGCTAACTTTGTGCCCATCAGAGTTTGTTCGCAGCCGGTCGAAAGCTCCTCTCATTGGCGTGTCGGGCCTACGGTGGTATTCAACGGTTTGCAACCACAGGGGTCTAGACAACCCTAAGCATCAAGCCTCCCCTGCTTATGTCTACGCCATAGCGTTGCAACCCGGCCCCTCAGCCCTATCCACCCTAAGCGCGTGTTAAATCAACGGCTTATCTTTCCAACGGAGCAATTCAGATCTTGTTCTCCGCTAGTCGTTTACTAATACGTGACGTGACATGTCTGTCATCCGTCAAAAATCCACAACAGGAACAAATCTCTTTGAAACTTGACAAGGACAGGGACAGGGGCATGTCTCACATGAGTAGAAAATTCCTGATTCCAATGTTAACACTCCTCTGGCTTCCGGCCTTCGTATAGTCCCAAAGCAGACGACATGAGTGCTCGAGGACCGTCCCTTGCCTAGACACGCCGAACCTCGGTATGACTTGCACAAAGCCAATGACCAAACAGTTGGGACTGTCGATCATTCCAAAGCCCTGGACTGTCTTCGCGGACTTGTTGAACGGTGGGACTCCCGCGGTGGTGGAAGCCGACGCACGTTCTCGGGTTTCCGTTTTCGGTGCCGCTGTTTCATTCCCACCAACTCACCACCCGGGGCTTGTCACGATATTTCAGTTTGGATGCAAAGTCTACTTGCCGGGGCGAAAGCCGAGTCCATGACTCCATAACTCATTAGTTTGTGCCTTGGACTTGTCTGTCGGCTTTTGGGCTCCTCCGCACTTGAGTCCCTCCCTCGATGATCCAGATCTCAGGATGGACCCTGACATTTGCGATTCCCCACATTCCTCCTGTTACAGTTGTCTTCCTAGGTCAGCCCGCCAATTCACCCAACATCTTCACGGTAGATCTGGTGGCGCTTGCGGGGTCGCTGGGTCCAATGCTTCCGTTCCAGAGCCTCCTGGCACCCGGTAGATAGTAGATGACGGCATTGTAAGGCTGTATGGTGTACGTCATGAATGGATTATATCTGTTCGGCCACCCCATGTTCGTGCGCGTTCAATTTCTTTTTTGATGGTACATTGCTCCTGGGGCGTTTTGGCGGCTTGTTGCTGCTTGCACAGGTTTTCATCATTGGTTGGACTAGAACTCTCATCTTAGATCAAAGGCCATGGGGGTTGACGAGCTGAAGCCTGGGGAGCACCGAGCCGAAGGAGGCAACGGCCCTCATCCCCCCATGAACCCAGCACTGGCTACTCCGCTGTACGTTCTGGGAGGCGCGTTGGTCATGCTCTTTGTAGGCCGGAGTATCGTACGGTTCCGACATCGCCGACGTTTGCAGGAAGTTCTCGAGAGCGATGATCAAGAGAAGTTCTCGCAAAACAGCATCCTCACAGCGCAACTGAAGAAACATCTCTTCTACGCGCCCTTCTTGACTAGACGACACAGTCGCGAGTTTCGGCTCCTGGGCCGCATACATATGGGCACTATTCCACTGCGACCGGAGGTCACTCTACTTGCTCTATATCTCGCCATCAACATGATCTTTTTCTTCGTCCTCATCGACTGGTGGCAGGACTACAAGGAGGTCATGTTCCAGGTTAAGTATGCCGCTGGACATCTGGCCGTTATGAACTCACCGGTGCTGGTCCTTACCGCGGGCCGCAACAACCCGCTCATTTGGTTGCTCGGGATCAGCTTCGACACGTTCAATCTATTCCATCGGTGGATTGGGAGGCTGATGATTGTTGGCGCCATTGTTCATATGAGCTGTGTTGTTGCATCGGAAGCGCGAGAGAGTGCGTCACACTCTTGTCCATTCAGGGAGACGTTTGCTGATGACTGTCTAGTGCCAATGATCGTCGTCACCAAAGTGATGTGGCATACCCCGTTCTTCATATACGGCCTCGTTGTAAGTGGCTATTGCTAGCCTGGAGTTACTACCACTAATGATGTTCATTCACAGGCTCTCATAGCGTTCGTGATGATCTTTTTCCAGTCACTATCACCCATTCGGCACGCGTTTTACGAAGCCTTCCTGCACTTTCACATCCTGTTGGCCATTATGGGTTTCGTGGGGCTATGGTACCATCTTGAGGGCCTTGCCCTCCAGCGTGTTCTGCTGGCCACAGTAATCCTGTGGGGACTAGACGTAAGTCACCAATGCCCCTAACAAGGGCTTACATTGACCGTAAGTATAGAGAGCCGCCCGCCTGACGAGTCTTATCTGGCGCAACTTCGGCAAGAAACGGACCACAGCAACAGTGGAGCTGCTCCCCGGTGACGTGGCTCGTGTGGATGTGGCTCTAGCGCGTTCGTGGTTCTTCAAAGCAGGCCAATACATGTACCTTTACATTCCCTCACTAGGGCTGTGGACGTCGCATCCGTTCTCGATAGCATGGACCTCACCGAACCGCGGCGGCTCCTGGGAGAAGCGCGGCTCGCAGGAGTCATTCAATCTCCTATTGGGCGAGGAGGACCGACAGACGGTGTCATTTCTGATTAAGCGCCGTGATGGCTTCACTCGGAAACTGCTAGATAAAGTCGACAAATCGAATGATGGGCGGTTCAGTGCGACAGCGTTTGCTGAGGGCCCGTTCGGTACGTTCGTGTGTGCGGTCGATTAATATGCAAATATATCTGTTTACTGACTGGAACAAGGTGGCCTCCATACGCTCTCCTCGTACGGAACTGTTATGTTGGTTGCGGGCGGCATCGGTATCACCCACCCGCTGTCCTATATGCACGATTTTGTCGACGGGTTTGCGACACACAAGATCGCCGTGCGACGAGTCAAGCTCGTATGGGCAGTCCGTAGTCGAGGTTTGTACCATTTATTCTCCTAAGCGCAACGCACGGGCTAACGTCAACTCACCAGATCACCTCTCCTGGATCCAGCCGTGGATGTCCTCCCTCCTCAACCATCCCGCGCTCCAAGTCTCCAGCGAACGGAAGCAGGAATCGTACTTCCAGTTCCCTGATTTTGCCCTATCAGTGCAAATATATGTGACAGGGTCTCCAGACGGCAACGTCTCGGACGATTTCTACTCCTCGGATGAGACGCCGTGGGCTACCTCCGCGCCACCGAGCGTCCCGGTAAACGTTTATTCTGGGAAGCCGTCTTTTCGGGAGATCTTGGATACCGAAATGGCGCAGCAGGTGGGCGCTATGGCCGTGAGTGTCTGTGGTCCAGGCGGCATGGGTGATGACCTGCGAGCGGCCGTGAGAGAGAGACAAGGTAGGAAGACAGTTGATCTGTATGAGGAGGTGTTTTCGTGGTAGTTATAATTCTTTTCTCCATTGTCGGTGCTCTCAAATCTAGACCTGTGACTTATTCAGTTATCGGTGTTCGTTTCATCAATATGCACATAACATAATATAACCATTAACTTATCTACGTACGTCTTGATGTACTCCAGTCGTGTCAAAGTGTAGGCGATGCTGATATATCTTTGAAAAAAGCAATATCTATAGCTCTTCCGTTTGAGTTACTTTAGCATCAATCTACAGTCGAGCTTCCCCTCGCAGCATATGCAAATTCACCGGCGTCAATGCCTTCCCTCGCAGCAGATATCCTTCGATATTCTCCATGGCCAATCGCTCAAATCCCACATGGGTATCAACGGTTCCTCCAGCATTATGCGACATCATCATCACGCGGCCATGCCTCGCCAGGCGCGGATGCACATATGGTTCCGCAGCATGCACATCCAACCCCGCGGCCGACAACTGCCCTTCATCGAGCGCCTGTAGCAGCGCCTCCTCATCCAGCAGCGACCCACGCGCGATATTGATCAATCGAGCGCCCCTCTTAAATTGGCACAGCGTGTCCGCTGTTAGAAGCGTCTGGCCCGCAAAGGGCGTCGCAACGACTACGCAGTCCGACTCCGCCAGCATGGCAGGCAGCTCTGCGAAGTACTTCGCCCCAACGGCCGCTTCCTGCTCGGGACCCTTGCGTACCAGGTCGTGGTATAGGATGTGCATGCCGAACGCAGCGTAAGCCTTCCGCGCGATGGTGTACCCAATCTGACCCAGCCCGATGATGCCCAGTGTGTGGTTGCGCGGGTTCCGCGCCGTCAGTGGCGAGTGCTTATGTGCGTCAGCGAATTGCTGTGGGTTCTGCGAATGGGCGGCCTGGTGCGACCAGGCGAGGTTGCGGAAGACGGCTAGGATGAGGAAGAGGGTCATGTCGGCGACGGATTCAGAGGAGGCGGCGGCGCCATTGCAGTATACGATTCCTAGATAATTAGAATTGTGATATTTGATTTTGTGTCAATAGGTGCGCATACCGTGCTGAGCGAACACATCGACATCTGCCCAGTCATATCCGGCGCCTGCAGACGCCATGACTCGTACCGAGGATGGGAGCAATGGGATCAACTCTGCGTCCCAGCGGCCCATCTCACCGCCGGTGTTCCAAAAGGGACGGAAGATGGCGTGGAAGTCGCCCCAGCGACGTTCTTGCAGGGCACGCTTGAATTCGTCGCGTTCGCGCTCCGCCGCTGAGGGCTGGATCAGCTCGAATTCGGAGGAGAAGCGTTGGTATACATCGTGGTTGTACTTGATGTTGTCTCCCAAATGGAGAACACGGTATTTCTGTGCCATGGTGGGGAATCTGCTGTCAACAGGCTGGTCCTGGCAGTCTCGTTTAATATGGGTTCTTCTTATACTTGAGGGTATAGAAAGGTTTCCCAAAAAGGAAGGTCAACTGCCGTCAGTACCCGTTCAAAGCCCGACGCCGGTGAGCAATATCCGACACGCAGAAACCGATGTTGCGCTCTGCATGGTGATATCACTGTAATTCCCTGTCGTCAAGCGAAGTATCGCGCTCCGAACGGGGAATTCCAAGCAGACGTGATGGGAAGAAATACAGCGGGGTTCCTTACTCTTTACAGCATCAGCAACGCGATATACTTCCTCAAGTATCCTATATACACCAATCGTCTCATCAATATGACCATAAATCCCGTCAGATTGACCAATTAATCCTCAGATCCCTTAACCACAACCGGGAAATCCCCCTCGCTGACCACTCCATTTGCATTCCACACCAACTTATAAAGTCCATCAGTGTCCGTGGTCGCAGCCCAGAATTGCGCCTCCAACTCGGTGTTATTGTTGTACACCAGCTGCGAGGCGAACAATGCAAAACCACTAACTGTCCCATTGATATACGCCACACGGGTTATAGGCAGAACCCCCAGGGCATACTCGTCCTCCGGCTTGATGAAGAGGGAGCCGGCACGAGTGCCGTTGACGAAGGATGCGTTCGCAATCCAGCATTCGTCCGTGATAGAGGGGAGGTCCCATGTTAATGGAGTCAACTTGGAGGAGTTGTTGTTCGGGGACTCCGCGATGTACAGGAGACCTGGCTTTGTTAGGACTTCTGGAGAATCGAGACCAGTTGGGTAGCCTACTAACCATCGTCGCTTCCGTAGGCGATGGGCCAACCGTTGGTGCTGGTTCCGTAGGCGTAGAGAGTTGCATCAGTCTCAGATCCGCGCTTTACATGATGGGAATCATGGCGGAGGGTGGAGGCAAGACAGGCAGGAATTGCGAGGAGTGAGAAAATACTGGAGAGGTGCATATCACCGTGATAGATGTTATGTATGGCAGCAATAAGTATACTGGGGTGAAGAGGCTTTTGAAAACGATGTTGACAGCGGGATATAATAAAGGAAGATATAGAGGACCTATGCTCTTGCGAAGGGGATCGATGTGACGACCATCAGACCACTATTCTCTACTATGTACTGCGTACGTATGCGCCGATATTATTAGCAAGCCTGGGTCTGCCAAGGTGAGAAATACGCGGCCATTCAATGGTCCCAGTGACTATTTGTGCCCCTGGGGATCCAAGGATAGCACAAGGCTAAAATTTCACCCCATGACAAAGCGGAGCGGGTGGCTCTTGATGGACCCGATCAAACTTTCAAAGCTTGAATAACCCTATCGAACTTTAGATGCGGATAATGTCCGATGTTGAAGGTCTGCTTCCGAACGCCGTCTTCAACTAGAAAAAAGTCGGTAGAGAATGGCTAGATTTCTCTTACTGTTATTCTCAAGCCAGATGTCTCAGTGGTGTAGAAAAATCCCGTCGTCTATGCCTGGACGACGCTTACGCAATGCAGTAGCAGCGGCTTTGTCACCCACCCAGCGGAGCAGCCCTAACCAGGAACACATTTACAAGCCAAGGCTAACCATGCCGATCAACTACGGTTATCCGAACAGCCACACGCTTCCACATCATCACAAGGCGACACCGGGCCCACAGACCCTCACGTAGGACGTATGCCGGTAAGATTAGGTAGATACTAGACGAGCCAGGCTCCTTTGGACAGTTTATCGGAAGTACTTCGGAAGAAGTACTATATAGTAGGGATGGCCGGGGTTTGATATTTTGTCCCTTAAACAGATCCTTCTGAATAATTGCCTTCACTGGCAAGCACTGTACACAATGCGTCTATTGGCCGTCTTCTCGTCGTTTGTTGCGCTGCCAGGTGTTTTGGGAGTCGCCCACGCCTCTAGGTCCGATTCCTGCGTTCACAGCGCCTCCAACATGGCATGTTGGAGCAATGGTTTCGATATCTCCACCGACTACTATGAGCACGTTCCAGATACGGGAGTCATACGGGAATATTGGTTCAATATCGAGAACACCACTGCCGCCCCTGACGGGGTTGAGCTTCCCGTACAGCTCATCAACGGTTCTTTCCCAGGGCCGACCATTATTGCTGACTGGGGCGACACCGTTGGTACGATTATCCAACCCTACTTCCATTACGCACGAGACTAACTCAGTATAGTTGTTCATGTAACAAGTTCTCTTCAGAACAATGGAACTGGTCTTCACTTCCACGGTATCCGTCAAAACTGGACTGACTTCATGGATGGTGTGCCCAGCATTACCCAATGCCCCATTGCTCCTGGGGAATCATACACCTACCGGTGGCGTGCCGTCGAATACGGCACAGGTTGGTACCATTCACACTTTTTCGTCCAAGCATGGGATGGAGTCTTTGGTGGAATATTGATCAACGGCCCTGCCACGGCCAACTACGACGTTGACCTGGGCCATGTATTCCTGAATGACTGGTATCATGTATGTACGCAATGCCATGCTATATTTCCAACCTACTGACTCGACAGGACACCGCTGATAATCTTGTGCTACAAGCGGCAACCGGAGGGCCACCTACTGCTGCCAATGGTCTCATCAACGGAACAAACACCTATAACGACACGCTTGGGTCTCGCTTCGAGACATCATTCGAGGCAAACAAGCGCTATCGCCTTCGTCTAGTCAACGCCGCAGCGGACAGCCACTTCCGTTTTATGATCGACAACCATACCCTCGAAGTAATCTCCACAGACTTTGTCCCAATTGTCCCCTACAACACGACCAACCTAAGCATTGGCATGGGGCAGCGCTACGATGTCATTGTCACCGCGAAAGATCTTCAAAATGGCGACTTCTGGCTCCGCGCGATCCCACAAGAATCTTGTTCTGAAACCGATGCTGTCGACAACGTCAAGGGTATCGTCCGTTACAATAGCTCATCAACTGCGGACCCAAACACCTCTGCTTGGAGCTACACTGACTCTTGTGCCGACGAATCGTCCTCCGACCTTGTTCCTTGGTTGCCTGTCAATGCGTCTGATACTGCCACGGTCGCAAAGGAGGAAGTCTCCCTGCAGGTCGCCACGAATGCCTTGCTTTGGACGATGAATAAAACGTCCTTCCGGACGCAATGGGAATACCCAACCCTCCTGCAGGTCGCTGAAGGTAACAATACCTGGACGAAAAAACAGCGGGTCATTCATCTTCCCGACGCCGACCAGTGGGTGTACATGGTTATCCACTCGCCCTTCGCGCAGGACCACCCCATGCACCTCCACGGCCATGATTTTCTTGTCCTCGACTCAGGATATGGAAACATCGACCTCATCCAAAACAATACCCTAACCTTGATCAATCCCCCACGGAGAGATGTGGCTATGCTGCCCGCGAGTGGCTACTTGATTATTGCTCTCAAGACGAACAACCCTGGTGTAAGTACATCTTCCTTATCTCCCTTGCGCGATGCTAACATAATTCAGGCCTGGCTAATGCACTGCCATATTGCCTGGCATACCTCGGAGGGCTTTGCCGTGCAGCTACTTGAGCGGCAATCTGAGATCTTCTATGACTACGAGACCCTCAATAGCACCTGCGCAAGCTGGAAGAAATACGCTCACTCGGACGATGTGACGCAGCACGATTCGGGTGTCTGAAGCGTATGCTACTTGCATCGTGAAAAAAAAAAAAAATTAGCGCTGTACAGCGTTCATACCCTCTCGTAAAACATGTCAACTGGCGGACATATCGCTGCTGTCAATAATACCTTACAATTCTTATTTCATCTCAGGATTACAGCATTTAATGTTTAAGCCAAGTGTACAATGGTGTAGAAAGGAGCGCTATTGTAATTATTTTTACAATATGTTTCCATTTCTTCCTGTGTGAAGTAGACACCTTTCACTCCCTGGCAGATTCCGAATGTAGGTTTGATAACAAGTCCCGACCGTATAGCTCCCGATTGCAGACGGAGGAGAATGTAAAAGAATGAATCATGAAATCAAAACTGGAAACCACTTGGCTGTCAGTGCCTGTGAGAATGAGAGTTGGTTCAAGTATCCGTGCCGGATATTGCCCTAAAGTGAACAATCTATAGCCATTGTAGGTAGATATTGAGATACCAGACGTTGCATTTTTAACTCTACGATTGTTTAGCCAATTTGCTGGTCTGACATTAGTTTACTTGACGTAGCCTATTCCCACGTCTAAACCGTTGCCTCATTTATTCTTCACTTACGTAGGGAACACATCAACAATGGTCATTGTCATAAGCAACCAACTTAAACAGAGCATCAGCTTATCGAGCAGTCGCATCAACAAATATACATCTGCACGAGTAAAGTCCAGATCCCACTTTATTTGCTGCAGGATACAGGCGATCTCGTGAGGAACATTGATAAGCACATAGATTGGTAGGAGATGAAGGAGAAAGCGCTAGAATGATGCAAGATGCACATGTAACTCTATAAAAGTTCCCGCTATTGGTACCGTTACGTATCGAGCAGTGGCTAAGCGACCTTTTCCGTGTTTTGTTGGGGGGTTGAGCTTTGTTATAGGCAATGTATGACCAACAATCTCGTCACACGCATAAAGCCCCTAGAAATTGGAAATAATGTGGTTAGATCTGAAGGGGCCATAAGCAGTACAGAGTTATCACTGGAATGATCCGTGCTAAATGTCCTAAAATCGAAGTGGTCCTGCAAGAGCCAGTGATGTTTCACCGTTTGCCGCCGTCCTAATACGGGGCTCAATTGGCGGCATTAGCGCCCTTAGCCCTCCCACAAAGTGGGGTTAAGAATTGTACGTACGCAGTACGCAGTAGGTGTGGTGGGTGTCTTCAGCCTCGATAAGCCTCAGCCCTGGAATCATCTCTGTTGCACCGACCGCATGCATCGTTAAGATCGCTACTCGATAGCATTTAATGGCCATTAAAGGGACAGAAGACATGGGAAAATGGTGTCATATAATATGCCGTCACGACGTCGGTACACATTGATCGTGGCCTGTCTTGTGGTTTTCTCCCTTTATCAAATATTCATGCTGAAGAATCCCAACCCACTCCATGACCGTCGCCTATCACCGTCACCAGATCAACCTCTTTCAGAAGCAGCTAAATCGCCGAGTCTTACCTCAGACTTTTCATCTCAGGGTTCGTCCGAGTCGCTCTTTTGTGCAGACCGATTCGGTGCCCGTTATCTCGAGAATCTCGGCAATGCAGCCGTCGAGTATTGCACGAGGGATTCGCCCTCACCTTTAACATGCTTCCACGTCTCAGTCTCGGCTGACCACCGGGTCGATACTTTCTGTATAGGGCAAAACACCGTTTATGACCCGAAGACTCAAAAATTTGACTTGCAATGTGAATTAGGGGAACTAGATGTCCCCGACGCACTAGATTCTATTCCTCTATACGGCAACTTTCGGAAGTACTGGTACGGATCTGGTCCGCATGGGATATTTGATGACTGGGTGACCCTACAGAAGATCACGAAATATGGAGCGCCGGACATACCTCCCAAATACAAGGTTCTGGTTAAGCGCGAAGGCTCACACAACCTTTGGCATTCTATGATGGAAATATTTAGTATTACCATGAGCATGGACGTGCTTAGCATCAGCCAGCAGCTACACGACGCGCACCCAAAGTTAGCTCCGGCTAATAGCTACAACACGCAGGTGGTCCTTTTGGATGAATATGAAGACGGTCCATACTCTGATCTCTGGTCCATTTTATCGAATGAGCCACCCTTGCGCATCAAAGATCTACCCGCCGAGGTCACGTCTGAAAATATCATTGTCCCACTGGCAGGTGCCAGCAATCCATTTTGGGAGGGAGATTGGGAAACTTCTCTTTGCACGGATTCGGTGCTGCTGCGCACTTTTACTGACCGTGTGCTTCGGTTATATGGACTAGAAGACTGGAAGCCCCAACGAACGGAGCATATATCCTTGACTTTTATCAACCGGACACAGAGTCGACGGTTAATCGATCAAGAAGAGTATCTGAAAATCATACAATCCCGATTCCCGAATGTTGAAGTGCTGTCGATCGATTTCGCCGCCATCCCATTTCGCAAACAACTGGAAATCATTAGGCGGACAGATATCCTGCTGGGGGTACACGGGGCTGGGCTGACTCATAGCATGTTCTTGCCACCCCGATCAACTATTATTGAAATTCTCCCGCCATCCTTAAACCATAAGGGATTTCACAACGTCGCGTCAGTCTTGGGTCATTCATATTACAGCGGCCATGGCGACCGCACGCGCGCCCAGACCAAGAATACAGACTGGCACGCGGAAGACGTCTTTATTGAAAAAGAAATGTTTATGAACCTGATGAATGCGGCTATGGAAACTATGTAGGGCAAATGTCCACAGAGCGTTAAATATGGAGCCTGTTTGTCAATTGTATCTTTCTACAATTTTTGAAGTTACATTATGTGTCTTTGCATTTATTGGGGGTATGCGGGAAACTTATTACATGTCCCAAGTATCTATGGAGCTGCCGGAAATAGAACCTTCTTTTTTTTTTTTTTTTTTCAAAACGTAGACCAACACACCTAGTCATGAAGTAGCCCCGGCGTTTATTAGGAGGCCTTGCCATTGGTCTATCGGCAGTCGAAGTGACTGGACGGCTTCGAGCCTGCAGGCTCATCACAGTGGAGAGACGGATCACTCTAATTGGCGTATTTGGCGCCTAGTTACCGCTTTTGGTATATACGCACCTGTGCCGTAATGCATATGGTAACACTAGGAGAGGTATCAATGAGATGTAGTTCTCTTCCTAGGACAGGGGGTTTTATATTAGAACAGGCTTTGGGCGGGTACTTTGGGGTTTTGTTGTTTCTCTCCTCATTGCTAGCACGCTTATCTCGCGCACTTGTCTGGCAGGGAAGAAGTCCAAATGAACTTGTCTCCGTTCTTCTATCCTTGGTGCTATCGTAACAACACTACGAAAGCTGGTTCGGAATTCCACGATGCGCATACGACACTGCTTCCCCATTACAATCGTTATAACTCTACTTCCACACAATGCGATGTCTAATGGCGATGGAAACTGTGCTCCATATCCAGTGGGAATGACGCTAGGAAATGTGACTTTAGGGAATAACAACGTAATGCGAGGAGTATCAATAGCTGTGGGAGACCCAGAGCAACATTTCGCATTTTTCCCTCAATGGTATGGTTCTCCGGTGCATTATAGGGAGTATTCGCGCATTATAACAACAATAAATAGGCCATTAAACAATACATTCGTTTACGGCATCGATGGTCACTGCGATGACACTTGGTCGGCAGCTGGCTGTGAGTCGTTCCGAGGAGGCGCATACAACGAGTCAGCGTCGAGCACTGAACAAGACGTCTCTAATCCCGGTTCCTACCTGACGGAGAATCCGCCCTACCCTGGCTTCAGTTGGACGGCGGAAGATCTGATCTTGGATGAACACACAACATTAACGAACTTTCCACTTGGTTTGCCTTTGGCTGACTGGGGGGCGCAAGGATATCATCCCCAAGCCGCTATCGGCCTAGGGAGGAACTCGACAATTTTGAATGCGCTTTACAACGCCGGCCATATTGCATCTCGATCATGGGCTATGTGGTGGGGTCGGACGAGTGGAGGGGAAGAACAAGACGGGAGCCTTGTTTTCGGTGGATTTGACCGGGCTAGGGTGCAAGAAGGCAAGAAAAACTATACCTACGCCCTGGACTATAGCAACGCGGAATGCCCAAGCGGCATGCTGATAACCATCTCCGACCTGGCGCTCAATTTTGACAACGGCACCCGTGCCAGTCTTTTTAACGAAACGAATCGCGCAATGCCAGCTTGCATAACTCCAGATGCGCCGGTTCTGATGACCATGCCGCGTGATCCTTACTTTGATCGGTTTGAGGATATATCGCAGAGATATACCCAGGATAGATCGTTTGGTGTATATTTTTACGGTTTGGTATACCCAAATCATGCAAGAGCGTGTGTATTGAGACCAGTCCTGTTCCTGAATATAGTACTAACCACATTCTCTGGCAGATATACCGGTGATCTGTCCATTACAATCAATTCGGAATACTCAGTTCGAATATTTGACTGGGAGCTAGTTGTCCCCAATATTAACATCAACAAAACGACTGGCGCTCTCAGTGCGAATGGTGAAACCCCCGAGCTCCTCATCAACCCCTTGCAGTTGGGAAATGCGGGTGAGCTTCCAGAGCTCGGAAGGCAGTTTCTTACCAGGACATACATTATGCTAAATCAAGACGCGAATACGTTTACATTGTTTGAGTCCCGTTTCGACACTTCCCAGGACTTAGTCGCCATCGATGAAAAGAACCAGCAAGTAGATCGGTTTTGCGCAGCGACGAATCAAAAAATCAACTTTGCAACCATAGGCTCCACCTCTCCAGTTTCTGGCTCTGGAAGTTCTCCCTCGTCAAACTCTACAGTTGCTGATGACGCCTCTCGGGACACTTCTGATTCTCAACCCGGGCTCGGGGACGAGGGTAAAGCAAGCATGCATTTATCCTCCGGTGTGATCGCGGGTATCGTGGTAGGATGTGCAGTGGGCGTGACATTAGTCTCGGCAGTACTGTTCTTCCTGCGACGCAGGGCTACGAAACAGGAGAACAGGCACAAATCCCTGGTCATCAGTCGTCCCATGCGTCCAGAAGCTCGGTATATTCGCAACGAGCCACCAAATGAGCTTGCTGTGCATAACTTACCGCCCTACAATCCACAGGAGCTTCATAGTGTGCCGATTTCAAAACCTCCGATTGAGTTACCATGATCGACAAACGATTTATTGAGAGATGATCGCGGCTGGTTCCTTTCCAAAAATACACAGGTCACAAAAAGACCGAAAGTTTATAAATGTATATTATCACCGAATATATGACGATAAATGCCATAGGACTTATGTAAATATAATTCCGTTTTGTGCTGTATTGTGGTCATAAGAGTAGAAGTCCACCGTAACATTCTTTTGTTGAGGCAAGCCGTACTTTTATCGGCGCTACCGTCAGCATAGCATTACAGTACGAGTAGTCCCGCTCATCGACATTCATATTGCAGGAAGAAACCAATACACGGCGCGAAGTTATGGAAATGTGTCAAGTTGGGAGAACCTTGAAAGTGCCCTGGAGAATCCGAACATTTCAGCCGGATACCATGAATCTGCACCAGCCAAGAGATGACTTGCTCAAGGTCAGTGCCAGAGTGCAATCGACAACCCATCTATACCATATCTACTTCTATACGCACAGCACAAACACACCCGATATCTATACACGACCCTCCCTCAACGCCCACCTGACCATATCAGCAATGGCATTACTCACCTCACTCGTGCGAGGAATTTCATGTCCACCGCCGTGATCATATACCTTCCTCCGATCCTCCTCACAAACCGCCGACAGCAGCACGCCCGCCTCATACCGCGGGTCCTTACTCCCATACACGTGCACCGTCGGGATCCCAATCTTCGGTCCCGCCCCCAGCCGCCCCCGAATCTCCGCTTCCGACACCCCGTCGCGTTGGTGCGCCCACCGCGACGACCCCATCGCCAGAATCGCAGCTGAATCCGCCTGCTGGCTCAGCTTCATCCGGGACTGTTGATCCGCGACCCGCACCGCGTCGGAGATCTCGTAGCCGGCGTCCTCGAGGACCCCCAGCGGGGGTCCACCGCAGATGAAGATCGCCGCACTGACGGGCGGCTTGGTTCCCTCCTGTCCGTGCTGGAGGAGGAGAGTGGCGCCGAGGGCACAGCCCTGCGAGAACATCATGAGGGCATCGTAGGGACCGTTTGCGGCGATGTGTTCTCGCACTCGGCGGACGGCCTGGTGGATGCTGTCGAGGGTCTCGGTTCGGAAGTGGGAATAGTACGGTGCGGGGTAGAAGAGGTCGATACCTGCGGCGGGATCGCAGGGGTATTCGCCGTCGAGGAAGTCGAAGGTGATGTTGAGATCTGTCAGACGGGAGCGAAGAGAGGCTGGAGTGGGTGATGATTATGGATTAGTCGTGGAGGGGTTAACATGATATGGCCCGGTGGGAGGGTGGTGACACACAGGTCTGCGACTTGAAGATCTCCCCGCTGGTGCCTTTTCCGTGGAGACAGAGGATTCTCATGGCTTCGATGGGATAGATGGGAATTTTTTTTTAAAGGGATATGGGAAGAAGGGAAGAGAAACTACGGAGGTAGGTGTGTGATGAGGCTGGGTGGCTGGAGATGGCGCGGCTGATTGCATATCGCGGCTTCTTTACTCCGTCTACACTCCGGAGCACAAATGAACACGATCATGGATTATAACTCATGTAGAATGAGCGAATCTGGTCGGTCTAATAGTCAACGCGCCAAGCAACGGTGTGTTGGACACCGGCTGTAGGTATCTCGATGGTTGAGCATCGCACCTCCGCCGTCATCCTGACGGCCTACTTCATCTCCACGCTGGCATTCGCACTCAAAGACAGCGGTGTCATAAGCGTCAGACCAGCCCTCATCTCCGCATCCTGCATCGTAAGCGTGGCATTCTTCCCGCTAGCAATGCCGAATCGCCGCTTTATAGCCTTCCAGCTTTCAACCAACGCCAGATAAACCACCACGCACCCCATTACAATCCCCCATTCCTCCCCAATACCTGTGTGTTTGAACACAGCCTGCCTGATCACAGGCAGATAGATGATCGGAAAGGCAATCACAAAACCCGCTGCGACAGCCCAGAAGAGGAACCTATTCTGCCAGATCGAGTGAAACACCGAGAGCCTTCCGGGGTACTTGTCTGGGTCGAGATTGAACAGCGATCGAGAAAAGTGCTTCACTTCCCATGCCGTGATCAACAATAGAAAGGTCAGTGTGGCGTATGTCGTGGCCCGCGCCCGGAAAACGATCTCGCACCTGTCTGGATACCATCCCTCGTTGCAGCCGGTGCCCATATCGGGCTGACCGGAGTGAATTCCATAAACCACGCTCACAAAGGCGACAAGACATAAGGAGCCCATGAATGTTCCGTAGATCATTTTGTCCATGATGAGCTCGGGTGTGAACACACCCACCTTCAAGTCATGTGGAGGACGATACATAATATCCGGCTGGGACTCCTCCAGGCCTAGCCCCAATGCCAGGAAGGAAGACGTGACAAGATTGGCCCAGAGGATCTCCAATGGCGACAGAGGAAAGACTGAATTTCCCTCCAGGTCCTTGAAGGCGAGGGCAATCAGTAGTAGAATAACCTGGGCGATATTCGAGATTAGGAGGTGCATCAGGAACTATAGCAATTAGCGACATTCCGTGACGCACTTCTACAATCACCATACCTTTTGTATATTATCAAACAACCGTCGGCCTTCCTCGACGGCACTCACAATGGAGGCAAAGTTATCGTCTGTCAAGACCATGTCGGCTGCTTCTTTGGCCACATCGCTGCCATTCTTACCCATTGCAATGCCTACATCCGCGCGCTTCAACGCAGGGGAGTCATTGACCCCGTCCCCTGTCATTACGCAAAACGCTTGTCGGCGGTGCATTGCTTCCACCATTCGGACCTTAGTAGTCGGACTGCACCGTGCTATGACAAGTGGCAATTGCTCAACCGCATCGATCTCGGCGTCCGACATCCGATCAAAGCTCTCCGCTGCCATCACCAACCGACTAGTCTTGATATTAGAAATCGGGTCCAGAATGCCCACTTCCGATGCAATGGCCGTAGCAGTGCGGATGTGGTCTCCGGTCAGCATATGAACCGTAATGCCAGCCATCTGGCACTTTCGCACTGCAGCAGCCGTCTCGACCCTAGGCGGGTCGTATAAGCCGACAAGGCCGCCAAATTTCAGGTCCGACTCTGCCCTCTCGCGAGGAGACACTTGGTCCTCGCAGGATACTGGAGTCATTTTATAAGCGACGCAGAGTACCCGCAGCCCCTCTCCGGCCATTCGGTCTGCGGTTTCCTGGATGTGCGCTTTGGATTCCTCGGTGATGTCGAGTCGAGGGATAATCGCCTCGGGGGCACCCTTCATGTAAGTTTCGTTGAGCTCTGCTCCTCCGTTTCGATATACAACGGTCATCCGCTTTATTGAAGAGTCGAAAGGGTATTCCGTGTGGAGCTGTACTTTGCGCTCCTGGAGGAGATTTGGTTTTCCCATTCCAAAACGCATGGCGAGAACATGAAGCGCAATCTCAGTCGGCTCGCCGACTGCCGCCCAGTTGCCTTCAACGACTCCTGCCGGATCATCCGCTGGAGTGATAGATCGCGCATCATTTTGCACGACAGACAAATTGCACAGGGCTATGGCGGTGAGGAAGGTATTTAGGGCTTGGCTCTGCCCGAGCTGGGTTGGTTTCCAGTCTACCTCATCGATTTGAACCGCTCCACTGGTGGGATCGTAAGGATTCGTCGTTTGGTTGACTGTCAAGGTGCCAACATCAGGGATCCAGGCCGCACGTGCAATCATTTTTCCCTGGGTGAGAGTGCCTGTCTTGTCAGAGCAGATATTTGTGACTCCTCCAACAGCTTCCAGGCATTGCAGCTTCCGCACGATGACGTTTCTTTTCGCCATCGCCTTTGTTCCCACCGCTACAGTAATGGTCAGGACAGCAATGAGGGATTCAGGGATGACGGCCACGGCCACGCAGATTCCGTAGATCAGGACTTCGCCTTGAATGTCCCATTTGCTAGCAGAAAAAACAATAATTGCCAACAGGATGGCAAGGGCAAATAGAAGAAGTGCAAACTTGCTCAGCTTCACCTGTAGAGGTGTTCCCACTAGCCCTAGAACCTGCTTGGCAGACGAAATAGAATGTTGAAAGATTCGAATCACCGGATTAGAGCTACTGCGGTCTTGGTTCTCCTGAAGAAGCTGTGCAATCTTTCCAACTTCTGTCATCATCCCTGTTGCCGTGACTATCCCCGTTGCCCTACCTTGTGTTGTGCTGCAGCCTGAATATGCCATGTTCGTTCGGTCACCAATGGGCATATCTGGGAAAGACATGGTAGCGTAGGGTGTCTTTGCGACAGGCAAAGATTCGCCTGTCAACAGTGCTTCGTCCATTGAGACATTCATGCCATCGACAAGTCGCAGGTCTGCAGGGACAATGTCACCCACAGCCAATTGCACGACATCTCCAATAACAAGAGTCTCAGCTTTTACTGAACTCACATACCCATCGCGTAGTATCTTGCACACTGGCGCTGTTAGTCGGTGGAGGGACATGATGGTCTTTTCAGCACGATAGTCCTGAACGAACCTGGCAGGTGTAAGTAAAATAACGGCCTGAGTCACCAGGAGGTCTTACCCGACAACAATGTTGAGGAGAATGACGGCAGTGATAACACCTCCTTCAATGTAATCATGGATGCCAAATGACAGTGCCATGGTGATAACAAGGACCTGGGTTGCGAGTTAACATGACCGTATGATACCGATGTCGCGGGGATTGATAACATGGCGAACAGCATACGAGAGTCAAACTATTGGAAACTTGTCTCAGCAGTATTTTCCATATCGATATGCCCTCCACCTCCTTGACCCTGTTCGGCCCATAACGGGCGAGACGAGTCGCCGCCTCCGTGCTCGACAATCCATGACTGTAGGCTCGTTAAACGTATCCTTGCTCGGGGTCGAGAAGGACATACTCAATGTTGACTTCAAGGAGGGAAGCAAGCTGTGCGGAATCGAAGGTGTGAGCATAGCAGGATATAGTCTCACTGTCGTGGCAGGTTGAATAGCTCTGGCTGACAGACGAGGGCTGTTGTTCTTGTCCCTTTTCAAGGTCGCGATGGGTGTCTACATCCTTGGTCGATTTGATCGGGTCTGAATGATGTTCCTCCGTAAAAGCACATATAGGAGGCTCCGTCGATTCCTCGACATCGGGTGGAGAAACGTCTGTGCCCATTCAATTAAGGGTTGGGAAAAGGTGGAGCAGGTTATGGGGTAATGACCTTGAGGTTCCAGTAATCAGAGGTCCTACCACGGGAGGTCTACGAGAGAAAGGATGAATGAAGTAGCAAAGAGCGTCGTTCTCGGGAACTGAAGTCATAGTATTTATAGTCACCCAGCATCACATTCGGGGTATCGTGTCAAGACCCGTCGACAGTGGGAGGGGTTGCCATGCCCGCCTACACTATTCTCAGCACTGCATATTATTGGGAATCTGGATCATTATCTTGGCCGATTCCACTGGACTGCCAGGATTCCGGCCACAGGGAAACGTGACTCGTGAAAGGACGTACCAAAAGTAGAGGACACTAGGGCGCATAGGGACAGGGGCCGGGGCTCCATGGATTGGCGAGAGAAAGACGGGGAATGGCCATGTGGAGATGGTACTTGTGTGTACTAGAGGCATATCCCTGTCCTAGTCATGTTGGCATCCACATGAGAGACTGCACCTAAATCTGATTAGTCTCTTGCTTCTGGCTGTGACGGTGGTGGCCATCCTTGTTGTCGTTCACTTGTTGGCATTTCTGGCTACCCCACTCGCTCTCGGCAACGTGGCTGAGCAGGCTGGGCTTGCAAGCTGATGACGGTATGTATGGTTAGGTAGCAGGATGCGGGATAGATGGTCTTGCTGATTCTGTTGGAGAGGACATGCTCTCCGTGCATGGTAGTTGGTCGTCTGGTGACCAAACTGGTCCGAATTGCAGATGGAGCGGTTCCGATATATAGCTCTGCGGATGCCATCATGTGTGGATGGGTGTATCACTGAGTCTTCCGAGGGCTGTCCTTTAGAAACAACACCATCCGCCGTGGAGGCTTTTAATTATAGTTCGGAGTTGTATGCACGGCGCAGAATGGTGCCCTTAAAAGATAGGCAATATCGTACTCGCTGAATGGATGGTCTAGAGTGAATCGGATATTTTGGAGCACATTAGACTGCACGTCTATCTACAGCGTACACCGTAGAGATTGGATCTCAGATCGGGCGTCTATTCCCCATGCGGGTTACTTCGAGCACCCGGGGATTCTACAATCATGCAGCCTGCACCGCCCAATGCATCGGTGGATGGGTTGTGGGACAATTCAGGCTTCAATGCCTCTGAGCCCATCAGTATGGACTGATATGGAAAAGCTGTCCGCAGGGCACCTGGACATGCCATTGTTGAAGTTGCCGGTGTGTCGTGTGTCGAGGAAACAAATGGAGAGGGAAGCCCAAAGCGGAAAGACCTTCTTACTCCACGTCCGACCAATCAGCGGCGAGCCCGCGCGGGACCAGCTTCACCTGCCAAAAATTCATCCTCAATAATCTCTCTCTGTTTCTCTCTTTCTTTCTCTTCTTTACCCCATTGCGGCATACAAATCTCTCCGCTCATCTAACTACTCTAACCCTGCGACCATGGTAGCTCCGATCGCATCTCTCACTCCCCTCTCCCGTGCCGACGGCTCAGCTTCGTTCCAGTGCCCTGCGACCGGGGCCAACATCCTTGGTTCAGTCAACGCACCGGTCGAGCTTCCCGGTCGTCGTGATGCTCTCAAGCCGGAAGAAGCGACCGTGGAGGTTTTTGTGAAACCAGGGACAGCGCCAGGGGGGGTGGGTGAACGATACGTCGAAGGGATCATTAAGACCATGTTGGGACGGGTGATTTTGGGCCGCGAGAAGGGCTATGCGCGACGGGGTGTCGTTCTGACTCTGGCCATCGTGGGGGGCGATAGCGTGGGAAGGGGAGACTCGGTGAGTGTTTTCGTCCTGAGTTGGGGGTGTTGTGGCTGACTGAATCGTCCGTAGTATTTGACCTTGCTTCCAGCTCTGTTGCAAACGTCGCTCCTCGCCTTACTGTCAGCCTCGGTGCCTTTGTCCATGACCTACTCTGCAACTGTCCTCGGGGTGAGCCCGTCCGGCGAAATTACTCGGGACCCCTCGATGAAGGAGGCCGAGGCTGCGACGTCCCTTCACGTCCTTGCGTTCACATCCAAGGGACATCTCCTGTTGAACGAGAGTCAAGGCTCGTTTGATTTCGACACGTGGGAACGAGTGCGCCAGCGCGCGGTGGCTATCTGCCATGGAACGTCGACGAGCTCCCATGGGGACATTGCCATGGTGGAGGATGTGGATGGACAACCGCTGAAGGGGACCGTGCGGGAGCTCGTGGAAGACAGACTACATCAAGATTACGCCTGGAAGATGGAAGCGGCATGATTGTGCCTGGGACTACTATGACTGATGCGACGAATGACTGCGGATCGTGACATCTCTCAAATCTCCCACGGCAGGGAGTTCTTGGCACTGGACACGAGCAGTCTGCCTACGGGTCATACCGAGGACACACTGCTTTTTTTTAGACTATGCGGTTGAAAACAAGGACAGAGCGGGGGTGCATCTGACGTGGATGCGCCTGCACCCTGGTCCGATACGAAGGAGTTCTTCCGTCCAACCGGGTTCCGGGAGGGAAGACACTTATCGACCGGGATGCCCTGAAGAAACGGAACAGGAGGAAAGAAAAAGAAAAGATGCAGGCAAACAATCGACGGACAATCGGCCGCCACTGTGACAGGGAGATCAACGTGGCTGGGGAGGACAATTGAGGTTCCTTGCAGCCGGTGAGATTGCGATGTGAAGAGCTGCAAGAGTAGAGGACGTGGTCCAGGATGATAGTAAAAGATAAATGAAGCACAGATATATAAGCAAAAGATGTAGCCAGCCCAAAGAGGAAATCCAGCACTATACAGAAACTCCCCATCGAATCCTCTCGAAGCCGTCGACTCGTTACATCCGAGTTCGGCTGACGGTCCGTGTGGGTGCGACGGAGTTAAGGACCAGATGGATTCTTTTCCCCCGCCAGTCCCTTCATCATCATCATCATCCGCCGCCTCCGCCTCCTTCCCCAACTTCCCCTATATCACTCCGCCAGCTTCATGGCTTCATCCGACACCACCTCTTCACCCTCCCTGCATACCTCTCCTTGCGCCGTCGCCATTGCTCCCTCTGATCAACCATCCACACGCTCTCCTCCGGGGTCTTCTTCGTCGCCGCCTCCATCATCATCACCCCCATCATCATCATCATCATCATCATCATCATCCGCCCCACTATCAGATCCGCCTGTTGGCCTTCCATCTGCCGATTCAACCACCGCCTCTTCCTCGACTTCCTCTACTTCCTCCTCCTCGACCGTCGGAACTACTCTCCTTCGCAACTATGCCACTCATATAGATCCCTCGCTATCCCCTCACGAGGTCCAAGCGAGCGATTCCGCTCCGGGACCTTTCCTCTCGCCCTCTGACACATCCAAGGAGATACCTGCCGACGACCTCGGACAGCCCTCGTGGCCAACTTCGTCTCTGCGTCCGTTCCGCACCGCGTCTGTCCTTTCTGGACATCAACGTAACGCCTTGTCAACCGACTCGATCCCTCGACAGACCATCATGAAGGCACTCGCGTCCCGTCCCTCCTTGTCCAGCGCCACCAACAACCCCAACAGTAACCCTCCTACCTCCAACCTGCCGCTGGCGGCCTCCCTGGGGCTGCGCAACACCCCCAATACCTGTCCCAGTTCCCCCGATGAAACGGGCCGTCGCCTCAGTACCACGTCGCAAAAACTGTCCAACGCCCTGTCCAACCTGCCGCTGGGCTCGTATCTCGATCGCACCTCGCGACTCGTCATGCAGTCGCCGTGCTTCTTCCATCAGCGCTTCGACGATGCCGTCAATATCCAGAAAGTGCTCGAAGAGATCCATGATGATGAGTGGCTGTCCCATTCGCGCCTCGTCCAGACCGCGACCGGCGTTCGGGAAGTTTCCAAACAGCTTCAGCGCCGACCGATCAAACGGGCCGTCCGAAATGTCATGATTGTCACAAAAGCGCGCGATAACAGTCTGGTCCATCTCACGCGCGAACTCGCCGAGTGGCTACTTTCCACCCCGCGGTACGGAAATGACCTGGGCGTCAACGTCTATGTCGACGCTAAACTACGCAATTCGAAGCGGTTCGACGCGCAGGGGCTCGTTGAGAAAGAGCCGCGATTCCAGGACATGCTTCGCTACTGGACCCCCGACCTGTGTTGGTCGTCGCCGGAGAAATTCGATCTCGTCCTCACCCTCGGTGGGGACGGAACGGTGCTGTTCACATCGTGGCTTTTCCAGCGCGTCGTGCCGCCAATCCTGTGTTTCTCCCTCGGGAGTCTCGGGTTCCTGACGAACTTCGAGTTTGAAAACTACCAGTCGCATCTAAACGCGGTCATGGGAGATGTGGGAATGCGCGTGAATCTACGCATGCGCTTTACGTGTACAGTGTTCCGTAAGGACCGGACTAAGGGAGCGGAAGTGGACGCCGTGGAGGAGGGTGAACAGTTCGAGGTGTTGAACGAACTTGTCATTGACCGGGGGCCATCCCCCTACGTTTCGAACCTGGAACTATACGCGGATAATGACCTCCTGACGGTGGTCCAAGCGGATGGCTGCATCTTTTCCACGCCAACCGGTATGTACCCGTGTCTCCCCCCTGCTTCCTCGGAATGAAACTGACGAATTGTCCTAGGCTCCACCGCGTACTCCCTCTCTGCCGGCGGCTCGCTGATCCACCCCTCCATCCCGGGGATTCTCCTCACCCCGATCTGCCCTCATACATTATCATTCCGTCCCATGGTGCTCTCCGACTCCCTGTCGCTTCGTATCGCCGTTCCGGTCGGGTCCCGGTCGACGGCATACTGCTCCTTCGACGGTAAAGGCCGCGTAGAACTTCGGCAGGGAGACTATGTTACCGTCGAAGCCAGCCAATATCCATTCCCCACCGTCGTCTCCGGCACCGGGGAGTGGTTCCAGAGCGTGCAGCGCGCCCTGCGATGGAATACTCGCGGCGCCGTCCAGAAGGGATTCTACCATGATCCCAGCATCGGCGACCCTGAGGAAGACGACGAAGAATGGGATATTGACCCTGATGCCGGGCTCACCGGCACCGACAGCGGCATCGGACAAAGTGAGGACGGCGAGTCTGGGTCCGTCAGCCCGATGAAACGTCAGATGAGCATGTTGAGCATGTAGAGCTTGCTTCATGATCACGGGTTTTCTATATAGCATCTTGTTTCGTGCTAGTACTACTTGCATACCGTCATATGGGACATTCGCTCCGCGAGAACTGGGGTGTGAAGCTGCGTTTGCGGCTTCTGGCGCTTGGGTTGTACTGTTAATGGGACCTTCATTTCGGTGTTTTGGATGTATAGATTTCGGGAAGGGCTTGACGTTCGTGATTAGATTTGTACCTGCAATGGATAGCATAGTTAGATACTGTCAGAGAATTAGATCTTGGAGTGGGATGCAGCTGAGACTTGGCTGTGTTGATTTGAAGCAAATTGTATGGAGGTCAGTGTTTAGGTCTAGAATTCTTCCTTCGCCCATGTGCCATTCAGTCCTTGTTACTAGACAAGCGCCCTGGTCGAATCGATCAATCCCTTCAGTCGCATCCTATCTAGTTTCGTGCGGATCTCCTCCAGCTGAAAAGCCGCATCGAGCGTGGTACGTACTGCACCTATCTTATCCACGTGCACCGATACAGAGGCGTACACTCCAGCCAACTCAGCATACATCTCCTCCAATCGACCAAACATCTCATCCAAGGCGGGATCCGTGTCAAGCCCAATGGCCAGGAGATCCAGCTTGCTGCGTATGATACCGAGTTGAGTGCGTATTATTTGCAGCTCAATCTGTATATCCTCGCGCAACCCCGTTGGCAGAATTCTTTCAATTCGGGACTTGAGATCGCCCCGTCTTAATCCGAGACCTTTGGAGACCACATCCAGATCGTGGCGTATATCCAGATATTCGCTGCGAAACGATGCATCCACCTGCGTGTACAATGCTCGCAGCTCCTTTCGTGCCACCCTGTGTTCCCACAGCAGGTAATATTCGTCTCTGACCAAAACAATCGCCCAGTCTTCCTCGGGGTATTGTTTATGTAGGTCCTCCCAGACGCGTTGCCGGTGTTCCTGTTCCCCAACTTCAAACCCTGCTCGCGTGTCCCAGTAAAGGGCCACCTGGTCTTCATCGGGAACGACCTCCAGCAGCGGGGTATCGTACATCGAGTCCCAATGATACGTCTTCAGCGTCCATGTACTCCAGCCACGATGCTCCATCTCCACGGCCAAAAGTCTTCCAACCTGCGCACACTGACAAACCCGCGCAATGTCGATCGGGAGCTGAAACAAATTGTCCTTCCGTGCAAGATCAACATGCGGCCATCGGGTAAGAATCGTCTGCATCACATCCACGCAGTCAATCGACGCGGCCCAATGGGCTAAATTGCGGCCCTGGTGGTCCCACTGGCATGGGTCCAGGTCTTTTGCATCAAGCAGGACGACAAGAGTGTCCTTGAACCCCGAGTCGGCGGCAGAATGCGCCGCCGTGCTCCCGTTACGGTCCTGAAGCCGGACACTCGCCCCATGGTTGAGGAGGACCTGTACGCACCGCGTATGACCGAGTGCGGCTGCGTGATGCAGCGCAGAGCTTCCCGAGTGATCGATGCTGTTGATTATCTTGAGGCCGGACGCAGACTCCAGCGTCTGTTCGAGTATTTTCGGCCAGTTGTTCATGGCTGCGAGGTGCAGGACTGTTCGTCCGGAAATGTCGAGGTGACGGTCAAGATCCTGGAAGTCGTACTTTTCCAACATGACTTGGGTCAGCTGCTCGTCTTCCTGCTTTGCGGCACAGATCAGACTGCTCATTTCGTCCCGGTCCGGGACGGGCAGCGCTGTCGAGTGCGATATGAGCATCAGGGCTGCCTCCCGCAGGCCCCAGTACGACGCCAGCGTGAGCGGAGTGCGGCCGTTGTTATCTTGCATGTCCACTCGCGCGCCACCCGTATTCAGCAGCAGTTTCAATTTCGCCAGATCGGAATACGTCGCAGCCAAATGCAGGGCCGTGTTTCCTGCACTGTCCTGGGCATTTATGTCGACTCCCCCGAGGTGTAAGAGATGCTCCAGGTCGTCGCAGTGGCCGAACTGCACCATGTAGTGTATCACCGTCTGGCCGCGGTAATTACAGAGACCCAGTTGAGTCCCCCGGTGCTTCAGAACCCTGGCATAGAGGGTCCACACACGCTCCCGGATCATGTATTGGAGGCATGTCTCGCCCATTTGCTCGTCATATCGAAAGCGATTGGGGTCCACCCCTGCGTCCAGTAGGGCTGCGACTAGTCTTTCTCTCTCCGATCTCTCCAGCTCTATGCAGCAGTACTCTAGAATGTTGCGCCTACCGTCCAGTCTCCAGGGCTCGTTGACGTCGTAGCCGTGGTTCGCGAAATGTTTCACAAGAGTTGGCGATCTTATATACTCCGTTACAGCCTGCAATGGGCTCCAATGGATCTTTCCCGGCCACCTTGCTGTATATATCGACTTGTCGCTGGCAAGGTCGGCGTATCGAAGCCACAGGGGATCGTCGTGCTTAATGAATCCGAGATGGTATATGTGGAAATTATATACATATTCGAAAAGAGGGTACTTGGCTGGTATTGCTGCTTACCGCGTCGTTAATAATGTTGCATCACTAAGCTTAGTACGGCGAAGACTCACATTGGTAACCGTTTCGATTCAAATCATCCACAAGGTCTTGTAAATCCAAATAGATTATACATGCTTCAGCAAGCTTCATGCGGGCCGTGTCAAGCCACTCCGGATTCTTCTCGGTCCAGTATTGATAGAGATATTCCCTGAACGACAGGTGGGAAAACGCAATACTGTCATCGTCCTGGATCTTGACGAGGTCAGGAAAATTATCTTCGATGGTCTTATTCAACTTGTCGAATGGGCGGATCTGCCGAGAATGCGTGAGTCGTTGCTTTGAGCGCTGAATCGCCAGCAACGTTCCAAGCTCAGGTTCAGTCAACGGACGTCCCGCGACAGCAATGACCGCAAAAATTGACCACATGTCCTGACGGATGGCTGGATCAACTTTCCCCATCATACGGTCATATAGAGTATTGATACCAGACGTCGTCGAGTCAAGCTGGTCCAGCTTCTGCCTCACAATATCATGGTTCCAAAGAAGTCCGCGTTTGAAGTCCTCCCAGGCGATACTAGCCCACAGGAACATCCCATCGGCCCGCTGAACGATCTTATCGACAATTTTGCGTCGCATGCGTGAAGAAACAGTGTCAGCAAATGCTGAGTTTTGCTGCGCAAACTCGGAGATGTTATCATGCAGATATCTCGATATATGAGGCGACACGTACGCAGATTGTATCCTGACCATGTGCACAGCTGAGAGAGACTTTTGGAGATAGGGTAGAGGACGACTGGAGACGAAGACACGAAGTTGCTGCGTCTTCTTCGATAGTTTAAATCGCAGTGTAATCGCATAAAATCCATAGAATAGATTGGACAGTGTTTCGAGCGGTAATTCCTCCAACGCATCTAGGCAGATAAAGCAATAACGCATGGCATCAAGTGCCAGCACATCCTCGATTGCCTTCCACAGGTCTGGTTTGTCGAAACGATAAGACTCTTCCCTTGTCGATTTTCCCTCAACGTGGCGCCGCACTGCGCTTTGACATGGAGGGTGTGCATGCAGCAGCTGGTGCAATAGGGACCTTAGGATGTCCTCCTCTGAGTTCCTTGCTGCATCTTGGTACGAGCAGAAGAAACTCGCCCCCAGGTACTCGTACGGAAGTATTGTGCGGTTGTTTCCACCTAATACTTCTTCAGCAACATATCGAGTCAGGACGCTTTTTCCAACCCCAGGTGAGCCAATGAGCCACAGGAACGAGGAATCCTTAGCGAATGCCCATGAATTGAACACGTCGTGTTCAAATAACCAGTCACACGTCCCGCGGTGTGGCTGACGCAGGACAAGTTGGGATTTTTTGTAATCCACGATGTATATGGCATCCATGAGCTCCTTCAGCTGCGTTGCATTTTTGTTGATGGAGGCTAGTATCTAGGTTACTCTGGGAATAACTCTTTGGATTCAGAGCAGAGTACGCTAACCTTCTGCAAGTTCTGAAACTGCCTTCCACACGGGCATGTACAAGTGCTTGCTCTTCGGAGATACCTTGGCCATCTTTCGGTGATCCGTATTTATCGGAATGGCCCTCTCGTTAGGTATACCCAAGATTGCAGATACTGGCTCGACGATCTATATCCACTTTTAGATTATCTCTTTGGAGACTGAACGTCTAAAAATACCAGGGTTGGTCCAAGAGGCTTCTGTTCATAGAATGATACGATGACAAGATCCCTGAGAATGGGAACGGAGAGCTGAGAGATATACTGGAGTGCCTTGGAGGACATCGATAGCACCCTCAGCAGGTCCGACCGCACCGTATTTGATAGCGATGTAATATTGATGATGTTTGCAAGGTGCCGAGCCTGGTTGGCAACTCTGGAACCGCGATGCGGTGTGCCCATAAAGACCACCCCGAAGGTGCTCTCCAGGATGGTTCCATAGTCATCACGAATGGCCGATGCCGTGACAAGAGCCTGTTTCAGAACCACACCCCCCAGGCTGTGGCAGATGAAGATGAGAGGTCTCGTACGCTCCGCGTGAAACTGTCTTTCTAGAATCAGCCTGGTAAGCAAGTCGACTGCAAAGTCTCCGACGTCCATGCGAGACCGGCCAAATGCCACGGCGGAGTCGTAGCCGTATGTCATGATACGGCCTGCCGGCACGTGTTTTGGGAGGGAGTCCCGCAGCCAGAGGTGACCATCACTGTCAGTCCATGTTTTGAATGCGTTTCCTCCTAATCCATGTATGGCGACGATACTAATAACTACTTAGCATTTTGTTATATACCGCTAGGGATAGTCACAGACTCCACTGAGCATTCCTCAACGTCATCTGTGCCAGGGTGAAGGCGAAACAAGCCATGTTTCTCGGGCTTATCTTCCATGGCAAGAACAGTGCAAGCGATAATTCATGTCTCTGTGCTGGCTAGTTAGCTCAGAGGTCTGTTCAATCGAGGCACCAAGGTATATTTGCTTTCAGCATATAATGCGGTGGAATAGCAGCAAGCGGTTCTGGCAGTGGGGAGTAAGACGGAGAGGGGCAATTGCAGGCGATTCGCTCCAATGACACTGATGGGCCCTGTCGCTTGCTAAACTCCCCCTGATTGGTATGTTATCTATTACCTGGTCGAGATTGGGGGCCAGCAGTTAATTAGTGCTTATAAGTGCCTATTCGGACTATTATTGGTGGGAGGCCTGAAGGACCTCGGTCAACAAATATAAATGCGAGCAACTGAGGGTTTGGAACTGGCTTTTTCTCTAGAACAGTGAACTTCACTGTCGTGACTCCTCCAGAAATGTTTAATATACCGGAAGAATTCCAGAATCAGCTTGAGGTCACCGCTCCTCTCGATAACCAAGGGGACGATGACATCTTGAATTCACTTTGCCAATATCGACCAGTCACGTCTGAGAAGAACATCTGGGCTTTCTGGCATGCCGGTGCTCTGGCAATGCCAGGATGGTGCCGGCGTAATGTCATTGATTGGCAACGCATCTGCGGTCCCTCCTGGACGATTCGAGTGCTAGACACAGTGCCCAATTCCCCCAACCATGCACTCAACTACATTCCCGCTGATATGCTACCGGATACGTTCACTATGGGCACCATGGACGGACCGTATGTCGGTCCACACAGCGCTGACTTTCTCCGAGGCGCATGTCTAATGACGTACGGGGGCGTCTTCATGGACGTTGGAATCATTCTCACTCGGTCGATTGATCGGATATGTTGGTCGCAGCTCGAAGACCCTTCTTCCCCCTATCAAATTAGCATACCCTGGATGTACGGTACGGTGTCAGCGAACCACTTTGTCGCGAGCCGAAAAGACGACCCCTTCATCAAACGATGGCACCAGCTTTTCGTGCATCTGTGGAAGAACCATACCAACTACAAGGGGATGACTGAGAACCCTCTGCTTGCCTTCGCACTCAGCATGGACTTTTCGCCCTCGCAGGAACGCGGTTTCGCGTGGGAGTTTGCGGTCGACCCGCTGACTGTCTTCGAATACATCACGCAAGTCGTTGCTTGGCAACGCCTGTGTATGCTGGAAGATGCGGGCGATGGGTTCAGTTGCGCTGACTATGCCCAACAAAATGTTCTCTGGTTTGACGTATTGGAGGAAAACTGGGGGTTTGAAACGGAGATAGGTTTTAAGGGCGAGGACGCCTTCAATGCCCTCGCGACACGCATGGATGCCGATCCCGAGTCCGTGGAGTATAAAAAGGCTTATAAAATGGTCTGGCGCTTCCTGACCAAGTCGAGTATGCAGAAGATTACGCATGGCAAGAATCTGACGAAGACGCCGGCTTTGGGTCTTCTATGGGATATGCCAGAGAATGAGGGGAAGGACGCTGAGCCCGGGACTTTTGCGGAGCTCCTTCGATACGGTACGGTGCATTTTCGCCAAACACGCAATGAGATTGAGTATGTGAAGAGCGAGAGGCCTGCGGAGACAATGCGCAAGGGCGTCCTTGAGCCTTGATTTGGGGGCCCCTGTGCGTCGCGTTCGCTATAGCGTTACGTATCCTATGGGGATCCGTATAATTGTGAGAGGTTGGTTCGGCTCTCAGAGATCGAGTATAGAGTTATAAGGTGATTTAGGTATATTCTTCCATAGATATCATTATATGGTTAAGACCAGGTTGATTCTTACTTCCAGCATTATCATGTGTCATAAAAGCGTCGCTGGCATGCCCAAATTATTCAATCATTACCAATCGCAGCTCTCTGCGAGGAGCGCCGCCAGCTCCTCCAGATATTTTTCGTCCTCTTTATTGAATCCATCCGTTTCCGTGCAGTCGATATCGATGATTGCAACGGTCTAAGCAGGTCAGTATTAAGCCCAGTCACGTTCCAAGGACATTAACGCACTTCGCCTCCCACCAAAATAGGCACCACGATTTCGCTCCGACTGCTGGCGTCACAGGCGATGTGACCAGGGAAATTCAACACATCTGAGACAACGACGGTCTCACGCTTCTGTGCGGCTGTGCCGCAGACTCCTCGTCCAAATCGGATCTCCTGGCACGCAGGGCGGCCTTGGAATGGTCCAAGAAGAAGAATGTCATTCTTCTTTGGGGTGCTTTGTGCAGAACTTAGAGCGGGGAATTTATCTTCACGGATGTAGAATCCGGCCCAGTTGACCGAGGAAGACGGCGACGGCAGGGCGGCATAAGCATGCCAGAGGAGCGAGGCGACATTGGAGAAGTTACTGATAACTTGTCAGTTCTGTACAGCAGTTGGTGAGCATCATATGTAATTTACCTGACCTGCAAATCGTTAGCTGCATCGTTCTATCTCTGGCGCCTGTATATACCCACCCAGTTGCGTTGTCCAGTCACCAGTCCCTTGGCTTGCTCGATCACCTGAGTGTAGATCTCGGCTTTGGAGCCGGAGCCGCCAAAGTAGGAGGAATCGGCGTGAGGCTAGCCACCTGTCAGCAATTGTATAGCTGGATGGAATTTTATGAGGGCAGGCAATACCATGCTTTGTCACTATAGGGTTATCTATGGGATTGAGAAGAGGATTCTCTTGCTGCTGGGTTTTTCTCAATGTCGCCAAAAAAAAAGTGGGGGTCGTGCGGGGTGGTTTTATGTCATCTCCGCCGAAATCCCATCATCGAGGATGTTTTTGTAGCAAAGAAAAAATACATCTGTATAGGATCAGTCGTCTCGAGTGAGGCAGATGTCTAGGTGGAGGTGTTTACTTTCATCGCATCCAGTTGCTTCTTCGGTATTGGTAGGAAGGATCTTCATCTTCGGCGTATCTGCCGACTCCGAATATATAATCACCCCATTTCCCTCCAAGTCCTTGCAAGATAAACGGTCATTCATACCTATCTCACACACGATAATGTATACAAAATTGATCCTTGTCCCATTCTACCTCCTATCCGCATTTGCCAGGGACATAGTTTTCCCTCCGATTGCTGCGGTCCAGCAAGGCTCCAGTCAAATTCCACTCTCCGTTGATGACCCCGTCGATATCGTCACCGGTAGCCAGTACAACGGATTGACAACATTCGCCCACCTTCCGTATACCAATTGTTTTACAGAGGAGGATGCCGAATCTAAATCATATGATATTGCTTTTCTGGGAGCACCATTCGACACGGTACCTCTTTTTCGTAGATGCAACCTGAATGGATAAGGATCTAAATTAACAAATTCTAGGCAGTCACCGCCCGTCCCGGTGCTAGATTCGGACCGGGAGGAATTCGACTTGGCTCCCGCCGCCTTGGAGGCTGGAGTGTCTATACCGGCGAAAACGTCTTCGCCAGCTGGGCTAAATTGGTGGATTGCGGTGACGCGCCGTTGACCTGGCTGGATAATACTGTCGCGTTGAAGCAGCTGGACTTGGCGCATAAGGTGGGCCCCCGCCTGGTGACCCTAAAGGCGGGTCGGATATATTAATTAATTTTAATTCTTCCAGGTTGCGTCGTGTCGCCGTACTAATGATACTCGCGCTGGAAAGACTCCTCGTATCATTACTCTAGGGGGCGACCATACGACCACGCTGTCGGCGTTGAGGTCGACCTACGACCACTGGGGGCCGGTGTCCGTCATCCATTTTGATAGCCATATTGGTATGACCTCTTAATACAGTCATTGACGAATAGGCTGACAATGACCAGATACCTGGGACCCGAAGGTCCTGGGTGGTGGAGTCTCTCACTATGCGTATGTTTCGACGTACTGAAACGGCTCGCCAGAAAGCTAAAATAGCACTTTTTAGTGGTGTCAATCACGGAACATTTCTCCATATAGCTCATGAAGAGGTAACTGCAAGCACGATATCAACTGCATACCGATATTGATGAAATCAGGGCCTAATCCGCAATACCTCCATCCATGTTGGAATCCGCGCGCCCGTAGTTCGCCCCAGAGGCGATATCCGCAATGACCTCCGCTGCGGCTTCGAGATAATCAAGGCGCGTGACTTAGATCAACTCGGAGTTAATGGTGTCGTGGACCAGATTAAACAGCGCGTTGGCAACAGCAAGGTGTATATCTCTGTCGACATCGATGTTCTTGATCCTGCTTATGCGCCAGGTGTGTTCTGTATCCCACCACAGCTCGTAGAAGAACGACCGAATTAACAAATGTATAGCAACCGGCACAGCGGAACCAGGTGGGTTTACAACCAGGGAACTTCTGTCGATCCTGGATGCTCTTCGTGGCTTGCCTATTATTGGGGCGGATGTGGTTGAGGTTTCGCCAATCTATGACACAAGTGCGGAAACAACAACTTTAGCGGCTGCCGAGGTAGCTCATTCTCTGTTGGCTTTGATGGTCGCCGTCCCGGTTCCTTCGAACTAGGATAAGTATTGATAGAGCTCAACCAGCTTCAACTTGGATGTTCGAGCCAGACCAGGAGTCTTTTCTGGTGAACTATATTCTATGGAGACTATAGATTCCAGAAATATAAGACAGTAGACTAAGTAAATTATAGGTTGCTCCGCACATTGATGTTAAAATTATCAATATCAACATAGTGGTATTAGTCAATAGTAGGGGGTGTGATCATAGCCCTCAACAGGCGTCGTAAGAAAGCCTGCCGTGGTCACTCTATGGTCAAAGATTACTGCGTACAATGATTTCATGAAAGCTTCTCTGTCAGATTCCATCCGCCAGGACCTCGGGCCCAGCCAGCCATGCGCGCAATAAATCCACGTGTGGGCCAGATTAACTGGACCCCTGGACTAATATTGCAGGGGTCACTGTCTCCTTTCGTTTCCCACATAGGCAGCACATACGCAGTACCGCGTACGTACGCATAGCACACTGGATGTGGCAAATGCCTGATTCGGAGCTGTAAATATGGGAGATGACTTCAGGCCATGACTCGCACCTGCATGAAGCTCCTCCTGAATGCTAATGACGTGGATTTGCAACCCCGCCTGGCATACCACAGAGTCAACGGTCTAAATCCACAAGTAATTAATTTAATTGGTTTCCAGGGTCATTTTGACATGCCCTGGGTCACGCAGTATTCTCTAAGCACCATGAAGCCGGGCTGTGAGGAAGCACGCCGTACAGCTGGGTCCTTCGCAAGATGGAGGTTGATCGTACCCATTACCGGGGACCAGGATAGTGACTTAGCCCCAGCAAAATCTTAACCCCTTTTACGATGTGCTATTATGACTTAATTCCTTCAGGGATCCTGGTCATCACGCAGTGCCTAAAAGGTCGGGCTGCGCTGAAAACAAGATCTTAAGCCGCTAAATTGCCGCACGTTCCATGGCGTAAGCATTGGCCATTTCCCATCCTGCAGAAATTTTCAGCACCACTCAACCGGACTGTCCCACGTATATACGCAGTATATAGGCAGAGAGTGAGCGCTCTGCATACGAACGGAGTTGTATGTTATAGCAACTACAATTTTCCTAGATAGAGGCTCTTGAATCAGCATAAACAATTGGATATTGCCTACCCCTAATTTATTGCGGGGTCACAGCCAATGGCGGAAACATCCTCTGTATGGACAATAGCATGGTCCATGCTGCAGACGCCACTAGAACCGGGTGAACCTTTTATCTGCGCTCTATCCATATCCGAAATAGCGCATCAACAAGGTGCGGTCAAACCGAAGGGTCCCAATCAGTCCACCATGCGACGAACAACCAAACTATCGGTTCTAGCGTGCCCTTAAGAGCTACTTTCCGAGGCTCGGCCTTATTTGATGTTCCGTTCTTTTACCCAATCGTGCTCACCCAGCTCGGTACCAGGCCGTCAATAACCACGGCTCCCTTACTCCGTAGGGCAGGAGTTCGACATAGAGGACAGGGGAATGAGCAGAACCCTTCAGAATTTGGATGATCCGACAAGTTGGTCCTGGATCGATCCGCATCCCATACAGGATTACGGTGATGCTCAAGATTACTTCCGTGAGAACCGGGGTATGTCGTCCACCATCACGACGAATCCACCGGAGCTCACGTTAGGCTATATTTCACCGACTGCATGGACCTCAAGCGTACTCTGAAACGCAACGTCCCGTTGACGCGATAAAGTGTCACCAGATTAACGGCAATATTGCATGAAAAATATCACATGGTGCTAAACAAGATCACTTCCCGCAATCAAAACCACACGGCAGGATCTTAGCGGGAATGGTGGATCCGACTAAGATGTCATCGGGTCAATCAGAGCTCCTCATAAATCGATAGTGCCGATGATCGAGATTGCTTCCACGAGCGATTTCAAATTGTGGATCCCTGCCACGAGATGTATTCCAAATCGTGGATCCCACAGCTCCCAATGGGACGGCTCGTAGATGCCAAACTAGGTTACGCCGATATCCATCATCATATCCTCGAGTCAGTACAGTCGCGAAACCCTCAGCTCGAGACGCAGCTAGTCATTTAAGTTGCAGGTGGCCCCCAACTGCCGCCGAGCTGGGTCCTTTTTCTTTCTCCATGACGGTTGTTTGCTGACAGGCGCTATCCAACTTCATCAACCCTCTTTTGGCACCGGAATCTTTTTTGCTTCTATTTGCAGCAGAAAAAGCACCGTCATCATGGGGTCGGAGATGGGCGTCACGGCTGACTCTAAGCCGCATGCTCAGTATACGCCAGTAAGCATCTTTTGGGCATGCTGGTGTGCAGTCTGGACAACCGCTGTATTGTCAGGAATGGCATACCTCATTTTCCGTCGTGACTCACCTGTCATTCGAATTAGAGGGCTCTGGCTCTCGCTCGCCGCCATTCTCTTCCTACACGCGTACTGGGCTCCTGTCCAGTTCGGAGTAATGATCGGTTCCATCATGCCAGGTGACGCCCAGTACTGGATCATGGGCACCTACTTGCCTATCGGTATCGCTTTGTTTCACGCATCGAACGCGCGCTTCCTTCACGTTGCGAAGCTCCAGAAGAAATATGCCCGCCCCGGTAATAGCTATGACGACACTCCAGCGCACCTTAAGCGCAACATGGGTTGGATTGCTCGCTTCAAACGCCTGGACTATACCAACAAGACCCTCGTTGTCGTTGCCATCGCCATTGTCTTTCAGGTATGGCGTTTGTTCCCCGTTATCTCTCTTGGTCGCATCTGACTGGTCGTGCAGTTGTTCCTCACTATCCTGATGTGGTTGATCTCTCGCAAGTGGCACCCCTCCTGGGGTATTCCAGGCACCGAGGTTCACGGTACCAAGATGATGCAGTTGTCAGCAATGGGAGCTGGTTGGGAGTGGTGAGTAGTATTTTGGCTACGATAAGAATGCAAATTGATCGACGTATAGGTGGGCGACCATTGTCGGCCAGTTTCTCTGGGCATGGATCGTTGCTCCTATTGTGCTCTGGAAAGCTCGCCACATTCGCGATACTCAAGGTTGGCGTCTTCAAACAATGGCTTGTGTCATTGCGAAGTAAGTACCCACGCGACAGTTAGAGACGACACTGTATTAATAACTCCCAATAGTCTTCCGGCTACCCCGTTGTGGATCATCGCCGTCTACACCCCTGCTTTCGAGGAAGTCAACAAGGTCTGGTTGCCTCCTCAATGGTAAGATTTCTCAAAATCGCTGGGCCAATTATGTTCCAACTAACGTCGCCACAGGATCTGTCTTTCGATCATTGTCATGGAAATCTTTACCATCTTCCTCCCTTGCTGGGAAGTGATGCGACACCAATCGCTCCGGAAAGAGACCCTCGAGCTAATCGCGGAGTGGGAGGCCAAAACAAAGGGAAAAGGATCTGAAGCCAAGTCTGTCGCCGACTCCACCACCATGATAGACTCCATGATCTCCGGCTGGAAGTCCACCAATGGCTCTGTCGACAGCAAGAGCTCCCAGGCTAGTATCATGACCATGGGCGCCCTGGAGCATGTGCTTGAGCGTAACCCATCACCTCTCCTGGAATTCTCTGCTCTGAACGATTTCTCAGGAGAGAATATTGCATTCCTGACCAGTGTTGCCGAGTGGAAGAACTCGCTTCCCAAGCCAATCCGGGACGGTACTGCTTCGGACGACGAAAATACCCGCGAGCTGATCCGCGAGCGATTCAACCGTGCCCTTCAGATCTACACTGAGTTCGTCAGTGTTCGCCACGCGGACTTCCCGGTCAATATCTCCTCTCAGGACCTCAAGAAACTCGACCAAATCTTTGAGCGCGCTGCCACCCTCATATATGGCGACCAGCCCGAGGCCGATCCTGCCACTCCTTTCGATAAATTCACTTTCGACCCTCCCTCCCCCAGACACTCGGAGAGCTCCGAGCAACCCATCAAATCCTCAACAGCTCCAAAATACTGGGGCGATGTGCCTGAGGAGTTCAACGCCACGGTTTTCGACGCTGCCGAGGACAGCATCAAGTACCTCGTCCTCACCAACACATGGCCGAAATTCATCAAGAACCGCCGCATTTCGGCAGATTCGTCTCATACCATGAAGCCGGAAGAATACGAGATGGCTTAAGGATGCCGAAGCCAGCACACAACACTGGCTCCACAATCTACTGTTCGACGTCATTCTCTACGGACGACCATGCCCTGTATTGTATATACTACCTTGGTAAATCGGTTGGATGTCTGGTTTTTTCTTTTTTTCATATATACCCTTAAGCGATGTATGGATAATTTCCTAATATGGATAGTCTAGTTTCTTATTGTTAATGACACACTCATTCCTGAAGTGATAAAAGGGGCGTTTGGAGTAGTGTGCCGCTTGTAAAGGCTATGGCATACTCTGACTCGTGGTCACATCCTGACGTACCACGTGAGTAGTACGGTGGAACCCATGTAAAAATCTATTTGCTAAATAATATCATTTGAAGACGATCTTATACACGCGGCAGAATTCTTACTGGGTCCAGTCAGGGGACAGCTTGTGAGCCGTGGGATGAAGATTTGCAGACCGGCTACGATTTTTGAAGTCGCCTATCTAGTATGATCAAAAGTGAGACATTTTCATAGTACGTTCTCATAGTTCCAATACAGTTCCTAGGAAACTTAGGTACGTCTGGGAACCCCCTTATGACTCTCATTGATCACTACATACGGCCAAGAACCGAAGTATGTACGGAGTAGGTTGGGATGTTATCTTTCGTTAGCATGGCTTTTAGCATGGCAAAAACCCTCAGAACCAGTTCCGTGAACCTTATGGAACCCCTATCTCCTCTACGGTATATAGCACATAGAGGCACAATACCTTTTACATATGCCAATCACGGTAGTTTTGGCGAGTTCTGGTCACATGCTAGGTGATGGTACGAGTATCCAGGCCAATTCGTAACGAAGCTGTCTACTTGAACCTGTGAAGTTCGGAGCTTTTGTTGACGTTGGATATGAGCCAACCAACTATCAGAAGGTTGATGATCTTCCACTGCATGCAAACTGCCTCCTCTGAATTGTACCCAATCCATTCCTGAGTTGCCTCCTCTTAGGTGAGCGGTGTTTGGATATTGAGAAGGGGACGTACAAATTCGCGAGTCATCGAGATGTCACGAAACGTATCAAGATGCCGGAAAGAGAAGAAAGAAAGCAGGTCCCGCATACATACGAACTAACCCACAGGCACGAGACTCATAGACAAGGTTTCTCCCACGAACCTTTTTGCCCTGGCGGCAACATCCCGGGCTGTGGATTGACCATGACTGCCACCCTCTACGACGACGTCGTCTCTCGAACTGCCCACCGGGCCATCTTACCATCATTCTCTCCGTCCCAGCCCGCTAGATTCTACCTGCTGAGCCCAGGTCCCCACCCATAAGCGCTTACCAGCACGGTGGCCGGTGCCCGTTGTCTTATAACCAGCCGGTTGCTAGGGCGGCGTGAGCTTATGCACCCTCCCTAGATGGAATAGATTGTCTACTAACTTAAACCGCCTGCCACTGCTCGTTTCACAGGATGCTGATGCAGGTGCGACGCTCGTGATCGGGCTTCATGGCGGTCTGGGGTGGTCGGTGGAGACCCCGCAGAGTTTGCGTGGTGGAGAGCGTATAAGTACGTCGTATATTATATACTATAGAGCGTCCGCGAAAAACACAGGTAACCAAGTTAGGCAATTTTGGTAGGAGCGGAGTGATATAAGAGAGTAACTAGGACGGGATAAAGGGAATAGGTGCTGGGTATAGGGCGTAGACAAACGAGGGTTATGTGTTATATAGAGGGAATGACTTACATAGGGGAAACGATGAGCGGCTGGTGGTCATCAAAGGTCAGTATGATGACCGCTCGGGGAGGTTATTTGTTTAAGCGGGGTTTGGGAGTGACGTGTGGAATTATGATCTGCATAGGAAGGAGAGTTTTTATAGTATAGTAAGTAGCCATTGAACAAGCAGCCATACATAGCCTTGGAATAAGCGCCGAGGCAGAGACATCGGGGTCATATTAAATGCATAAATAAATGGCGAGAAGGATGAACCGCAGACAAGCACGAGCCAACGGGGGATGTGCACCATTAGATATCTTGTTGTAATAGGGTGAAACAGTTTATGTCGTAATCCATGGAGGAGGGACGATCATGGGGCTATGGCTTATATTCCGACCGTAACCTCCTTTGTGCCTCGATCATGTCGAAAAATTCGATGTCTTCTTCGTCACTGCGAAACAACCCCGACCCCCCGGACCCTTACATCTCCCATTCATTAGTCTTCACGTAATCCGTCACCACCGACTCTGGTATAAATACTTGCAGAATATAGTCAGTCACATATATCTTGAAGGTTGACACACATTGAGCTAACCTACCAGGCCTATCTACTGTATTACTTGTGTTACATTGACATCTATCGCAACATGAAGACAGAATACTCAGGAAAATCCGATCCTTCTCATCCCGTTCAGATGAGCTTTTCAAGGCGTATGCTAGAAAAAGGGGCGTTGGTGATTGTGGCTGGCTACGTTAGCCTGAATCTTTCCAACCTTATTTTGGGCAAGGTTCCACGAGGCGCGTGCGATGAACATTGTGTTCTCCGGTACTTGTTGATCAGTTCTATGATTTGGTTATCCCAATCCTTGTACGACCGGTATAGAGAGGTGTAGATACATGAGTCATGTTTGAAAAATATGTGAGGTGACGATGATGAGAACTAGCAGCCCCCAAACTGGCTGAGCATTAGTCAAGGACTATACTGGCAAAGACTGGCAATGTTGTGGCTTAAGACAGAGTCTGCATTGACTACTCGGGGATTCCAATTGGATCAGGTCCGTTATAATCTCGTTAATCCTTGATGGGTACTCGGGACAAGGGGCTCTTGATTCTACACAATGGACTAGATTGTTTTTGTTTCAAAAAACATATTGTTTGTCCCGGACAGGAGCAGGAGTGTATTCCAATATTTTATGTTTATTATATCTGTTTCTTGCGCTCGGTCTGGGCTTCGCTGATAGTCTTTTTCAAGAGCCTTTTAAAAATCCCCGACCGGATCTTTCGTAGCAGATAGCCTTCATAAACGCATCGCTGAGAGAACAGGTTTCTCTCTATCTCTCTCATAAGGAAGAAAGAAGCACGCTTAGTTTAAGGGTGTTAAGATGCTCGGCCGCTAGCTAACCGACCATAATGAATAGATGTCTGGTCAATGTGAGCCTTTTCGAGCTGGAATCAGCCTTGGATACGTATGCCCAACACTACGGAGAAGCCAGTTGGCATAAAGCACTGACAAGGCATTCCAGACCTGAGAGCATGAATTGCCATGTGCCCACTAGCCTGCTTTTCTGTCTTACACTCAATTGGAAATCTTTCCTCATTAAGGAACTGAGCGGAATCCTGCCCAGCTAGCTTATTTATCTAGCGTCAAACTAATGCATGGGATAACACACAAGCCACTCCCAATAATAGTTTGAGCCGAAGTAACAAGACGGACAATGGATATAACGGCGGCTAATTACCCATTCAAGCCCCTGATTGATTAGCACTTGGGCCACGGGGATCCTCCGCCACCGGTATACCTTGACATGTAAATCAACTCACAGTTCATTACTTGAGCCAACTACAAGAAACAACTAGAGCTGAGGCCAATTATGCCGTGCGGCGCAGATGCAGATTCTACTAGGATAGTAGGCGAAACGCCAATCGCTTCTCAGCCTTCTGTCTCCGCTGAATATTATCCACCGTTTGTTGGCTAAGAATCCCAGATAATTTGTCCAAGAGCACCAGACATAACGCTCCATAGGAAACCGAGCCCGATCATGGGAGTACTCCATCGTGTATTGGAATAAGGGTTATCTTCCTATCATGATCTGAGTCGACCCAACGCGGCAACCCCGATGCAGCCGATACGGGGGCCGAAAGAAGTGAGAGGGGTCAGAGATGAAAGCGATCAGATAGCGACTTCCAGAAGAGCTGTGCCTGCGGGGGACAAAATAGGAGGGAAATGGGTGTTGTATATTACTTATGTGCTTCAGGCGAAGATATCTGACCAGCGATGATGCCAGGAACTAATGCTCCTTCGCTCCTGTGAATCATCATCATCATTCTCCTTCAACATTTTCCTACTTGACCAAGTTTGTTCTCAGGAAATTATTCTGTTCCTTGTTCCAAACAATATACCGCTCCATAACAACATCGAAGATGTATTTGACAACTTTTCTCTGTCTCTCTATCTCTGCTGCAAGCGCCGTAAAGCACTATGGCATGATGCCCCCCGCAAACGTGCACAGCATGATTGAGGAGCACGCTGAAAAGCTTTTGGACCAGGACCTCAAGCTTGTCGCCAGCTTTACAACCGACATGCATCATACCCATGATGGAATGGACTTCCTAGAAGCTGAGCTGGGTATCTTCAACAAAACTGTCTACGACCTTTTTAGCACGCCTGCCTACCAACCCAATGCTCTAGAAGCTAGAGCTGCAGTGAATGGAGAATGCAAGGGCCATGGTAATATTGAAGATAATTTGAGCGAGAACCAGATTGAGCAGATTTGCATAGCTACTCCTCTAAGTGCAATGAGCGGCGTGTGGTCAATTATCCATGTCATCGAGAGCAAGCTATGCGTTGAAGCTGGTACTTGTCATCCATTGGAATCCTGCAAGACTGTTACGGGGTATCTGAAAATGGCTGGCCCTGGGTTGACCAGCTTTGAAGTGAAAAAATATTGTCCTGATTTCTTAAGTTTCTTTGTGAAATGCAAAGGCAATGCCGAGGCCACTGCAGAGAATAGAGGACTGGAAATGACCACATTTAACAGTCAGAAGGATTATAACTGCAACAAGGCAAATAAGGAGAATGCGAGACGTAGTGAGCAAACTATAGGCTAGATAATTCTGGATATATTATGAATTGGGCATGTACATAGACTCTACTTGTTCCTACAGAGCTTCTGTGTTCTTCAGACGGGGATTTGACAAGCGGAGAGGACAATAGTGGTCCTTTGAAGTATGGACCACATGATATAACTGAGCAAAAATCCGTGTCTAGGTAAGGGTTTGAATTACGGGAAGGTTGCATTTCTGGAGCGCTTTTGAGGGTTACTTGAATCAAAGCTGGGCTCTGCCGTAGTTATCAACAGACTATTTTCACATGTATGCCATATATACAGTGAACGCCTTGGTCTGACCTCTATCTCTCGTTGCGTCATAATTAATGGCTTTGATGAATATATCCCCCTGGTTTCCCTGCTGAGCAAACGATGTATTATCCTGAACCCACGCCCCATACCGAATAAGCACAAATATTACTGCCACAGAGATGGAGAAGAGACCCAGCAGAGAGCTTGCCCAATTGATCCCCAGACTGGCATAGATAGGAGTGGTCGTTAATGGGAGACGGATGGCAAAGATTGATCGGAATGTGCTATCAGCAGCGTTTGCAGAGGCATGGACTTGTTTATACGCAGCAATTAGGTAGTTGAGGAGGGCCATAAGTCTCAAAAGAAAGCTACATCCAAAGAAAACCCCGGCATCATAGGGCTGACGGGTAAAATGGATGTCTTCACAGACTAGCCAAGCCAGAATAGTGCAACTGGGATACATATAGCACATTCGTAGTCGGTCCTGTCAAAGGCAAGATGCGGATTTAGGCCCATACATCCTGTTTACTCGACAACGCAAACAGAATTGGGGAAGGACAGAAAGTGGGGTTTCCTAACTGCTGCCTGCAAAGCGAAATGACCTGAGAGGCAGCACCCTCCATGCCAAGTATCAATAGCGCGCCCCTTCATATGCCAGGTTTTCTCTCCATTGCCTGTGGAAGTGGATCTCGTCGAGAGTATGAGGACCGCAATTGCCTCCTGTGTTTTCAGCACCGTTTGTCGAGCCTACGGATAGGAAGGCTGGTGAGGGTCAAAAGAGGGTAACAGTAAATATAGATACGATGTCATTTGATTCACGTCAGCTAAAGGAGGGCTTGATGTGCCCTGAGGAAATCCAGGAGAAATGACTAAAAAATTCGCCACGCAATATGGTCTTATTGTGTTATATTGTCATCGTAAGGAAGCTGTTTGAAAGCGTGTATCATTTTTATATTCTTCAAGAACATCAGTTTCACTATCTACCGTATAAATCCTGTCATGGCAATCCATATGCTAATGATTTTAATTTCAAAGTTACTCGTTTGCCTTTTTTCGTACCCTAACTTCTCTCTTCTTGAAGTTAGTAAGCTTTGGCATTCTAGAGCCTCAAGCTCGTAAGTCATGGTTATCCATATATTACTGCTAAATATCATCATTTAAGCATTCAATGAAAAATAAATAAAGCTCCATTGCCGTTGATAGGGAGCTATCTATATGCGCTACTAACTTTTCTCACTAACATCTCCACTTCCATGACCCTCTTTAGCGCGCCCATTCAGCATCTGCATCGCAGCAGGGCCCGTGAAATGCTTCCGACCAGTCGTAACCCACGTTACAAAGCTGATGGCAGCAATGACCCCAATCGCAGCGGAAGTGTAGTTCATAGAGTTCTTAGTAACGGGGTATGTTGTAGGGAAGTTGAATGTGATTGCGGCAAATAACAGAAACAACAGACCGAGAATGTTGAGAGCTAGGGAGATGGGTTGAGGCAATGCAAAGGGGCCTTTCATTACGGGGTTGTGGCCCGTTGCGTAGCCGAGGAGACGACTAATAAGGGCTATCGCGTATGAGACATCTTAGATGATGTTAGTGGTAATCTTACCTAATGAAAGCGTAGCTAGCGATGGGTTAGACTTACAGAATCCCTCGGTAGCAATGGCAATGACAGTCTCGAACCCGGTGGTGGTCCCAAAATCGATAGCATCCAAGGCCAGTTGTACGGCCAAAGTGAGAAATATGGCGTTGAGGGGAATCTTGTGCTTCGTCTGAACCTTTGACAGCTGGCTAGAAAAGGGGAGACCATGATCACGCGCAAATGCATAGATACTCCTTGAACCTTCGGCCAGGATGTTGTTTCCCGCTACTATGACAATCACGGCAATCATACTGGATAGGAAGCAGGTCCCCACCTTACTGCCTGTGGAATCATAAATAATCTGGATAACAGGTACGCCTGTGGAGGTGTTCGCAGTGGCATTGATCTCACCAATGCAGAAACATAGCGTGAGCAAGAACGCAAAACCTGTGACTGCACCTAGCACGACAGAAAGAATGATAGCTTTGGGGGCCTCTTTGGAGGCTGACTTCATTTCTTCCGTCATGTGCGACGGGGCATCGTAACAGCACATTCCAAAACATGCTTGGAGAATACCCACAATGGCAGCCATTGCTGGACCCCAGCCAGTGAAGTTCTGAAATTCGGAGAATACAAATGCAGGCGACTGTTTGTGGTCATTGGTGGCGAGAATCACAATCATTGTAATGAGGAATGATCCTATGTTCCAGATAAGAATGAATCGTGCAATACGATTCAACATATGGGCTCCCCAAATGTTAATGGCCGTGGACATGAAAGCGATCAGGTATGCAACGAGTACGGTTTGCCACCGCTCGATAGTGTACTGGGGGAAGACGAGATTGGCCATTCCAAGGACGAAGTTGGCGCCGATGGAATTGTTTGTGGCTCCCATAGCAAGCACACCTTGTATTGTGTGTTAGCCGCGGCATTCTATCCTGGTCGGGACCTCGAGTCGGAGAGCGTACCGAATATCATGAACCATCCATTCACGTATGAAAGACCTCGTGCGATCTTTGGAGGGGCCAGAGCCGCTACCCATGAGTATTGCCCTCCTGCTACTGGGTACATGGAGCACATTTCCGCCATCGGAACCGCAACCGCGAGCGTCAGGAGACTGACACCGATAAAACTAAACACCATGACGGGAGGCCCTCCTGAGGTGACTCCGACGATGAACACACCACTCAACGCAGTCCAACTGGCAGGATTAGGCATATGATGAGAACTCAGGGCTTTGTTGACAACTTACGAAGTTACAACGCTAAAACTGAATCCAATCATCCCCAGCAGACCGAAAGTTCTTTTGAGCTCTGAGAAAGGGAGTCAGGAGGCGTTCGTGATTCAGTACAAGACACTCACCTTGCTCATAACCTAGATCTTCCAGTCGCGCATCCTCCTCCGTTGAGCTAGAGAAAACCTGCTCATTGCCTGGCTCGACTTTCATTTTGCTTGTGTATACCGTGCAGTAATATATCGGTAGAGGTTGTGGCCTGGGTGGGAGTAGGATGTTGCGGATTTAAGGCAGCAGGTGCCTACCATAGCTGCATTAACAACTCCTCATCGGGAGAAACATCCCCATGGAGGAACCGTCACTTCGGTGGCGTAGGAGAAAGCTTGAAGACGATAAGATAGATAGACATGAGGCATTTCCCAAACGAGAAAGTCTCCGCGACAGACTGTGGAGCTGTGCTTGCGGGGGAACGAATCGGGGGAGCGTGCCGATATTCAGATATTGGGATTGTATGGTCAATTGGTGTCTAATTACTTAGTAAGGGCGGATACTAGAGCGCATGATTCCGACTTGCCCTGTCGAGAGGACGAGGAGGGAATGTGTGTATCCTACGATGTGTCACCTGGCGTGGAGAATGGCTCCATTATTTGCGGAGGAACGGACGATAAGATAGGTATCCTTTACATCAGAAAAATAGATAATAGTTCGGTAGCCTTTCACTAAACAATATAGTATCCGGCCACGGCATGGATGTTTTTGATTTTTATTCGGTGGTATCTCGAAGTCACTGGATCTGGGAAGCGCCAATCCCACGAACGGAGAGTCCCGAATGGAATCACAATATCAATTCCCAGAATTCCCCAGTGATCTTCACTCCGAAACCTTCATGTTCCTCCTGCTTCAATAGTTGAAACCCTTCCGCACGATATAACCGTCGTGCCGACACCAACACACTTTGCGTCCATAGCACCACTCGTTCATACCTAGCCTCTCGGGCAAACCGAATGCATTGCTGGATCAAGGCCCGTCCAACACCTCGACCTCGCGCGCGAGGTTCTACCAGGAGCAGCCGCAGCTTGGCTGTTTTAGGCGATTCTGGGTCTCTGACTAACATAATGCTTCCCAGAGAGTAAGCATTAGGGTCCGCGTTGGGCCGATCGGTCAGGGACGGGGGAGATTCTTCTGCAATCCAACAACGCTCCGAAGCATGGTCATAGTTCTTGTTAAAACCGGCAGTGATTTGCGCGACAAGAGCTTCGAATTGCGAGCCCCAACCATATTCGTTCTCATAGAGGGTTCCGTGGCGCGATATGATCCAGTCCAGGTCGTGGGGCTGGTGCTCGCGGAGGGATATCGAATTTGAATTTGGGCAAGAGTTGGCCATGATATTACTTCAGTAATATATATTGAGGTTATAGAATCCTCTCTAGGCTGGGGCCTCAGACAGAAATACCCCTTGCCCGGTTGTGTGGGGCAATTGGTAAATGCCATTCACAGGGCGTACCGAAGTTTGCATATGCCGAAATTTCATGCACTTTCGGGTATTTCTTTGCTGATGTAGATCACCGAAGAAACGTTGATATGCTGCTGGAACGGGCCGCCCTCCCCTCTGTTTGTTGATGGTCATTTGCTCTGAGTTGGTTACCCCGTTTGCATAATCATGTGTTCAGCCTCTAGCTCCTTCACTTCACTCTCATATAACCCTAGTTTTTAGAACATCTCTTGGACTATCCCGATTCTCCCCTCTTTTGTCCGAACGGTACACCTCTCTAATCAGAAGTCGAAATAGTCCTCTCTGGCGTATTCCCCCAGCAAAGAGCAATAACGGAGAGATGTTTGTTCCTTTTTACTTGCGAGGCAGCATATTGACATGGGGAATAGGCACCATATTCTAACAGCAAGGCTGCTGTCTCCACACCGCCTTGCTCCAATGTTTTCTGCAAATGGTGTCCTAGAAGTCCCGTCGTAGAATGCATTTGGATCAGCCCTCTGTTCCAACAGAGCCTTCACTATCCTCAGTCTTTCGTTTCACGACCCTGCATCAGTGTGTCTACCATGTACGCCAGGATCCGGGGGAAGATCTCCAAAGGGACATGCATTTGTGCTGAATCAACCCGTGTCGCAGGCGATAATTCGGATGGAGGTATTTCGAACTGTAAAAAGTATGAATGCTGCTATTGAAAGTCAGCCGCGTGACTGGCAGTTTTAGTGGTGTATGAGTACTCTGGATGTAAGGATATTTGGCTGTTATTAAAAGATAATAAACTATATCCTAATGGAGGGTCTGAGATAGCGTGGCCAAGCTTATAGGAAGATGACATGAAGTAACTCTTCACTTATTAGGCGTCAAAACAGCGAAAGCACCTTACTGATTTCATCTATTCAATTGTCTTGTCATGGCTTATTATTTATTGCCGGTTTAGAATCCTTCAATGTTCTGCACATTAGGGTGCCCCAACCATGCGACTGTCATACTGGCTCTAGCGCGCAAGGAGAATTTAGAAGCGGTTATAAATTTGGGACATCTGAATTCCAACCTTCATTCGGTCTATGATAGTTGAAGAATACTTAGGCAATTCTCCAGCCCGTCTGGGATGCATAAGGACGGTATAAATAATGCTCAGGCATAACCGCTGCGACGCGTCACCTGACCGAATACGCAAATACGAGCCCGGCCAAGCAGCCGGCAGTTTCCACGTTCTCTCTCACTGGCCAACGGCTCTCCATCTGAATGGAGCAATTCACCTCCCGTGCTGGTTCCAGCTTGGGCCCGGAGGCGGATGCTGGGATTCCGTGGAAAATGCCATAGTATTTTGGCACTTCGGTTAGCCTGAGGGGCGCGATACGGAGGAAATACGTCCCCTGGTCAGCCTTCCTCAGGAGTCCGCTTTTCTCGTATAAAAACCTCGATGGATTTCCCACCTCAATGGTCCATTATACCCCCATAAACTGTTGGAAGGCCACATCAAATCTCTCATAATGTCCGAGCTGTCTGGGAAAACGTGCCTGGTCACCGGTGGGGCCGGCGGTCTGGGAAAAGCGATTGCTACCCGGTTTCTGGATGCTGGCGCCAACGTGGTCATCTGCGATGTGAACGACGAGCGGTTACAGCAAACTGCCGATGAGCTTGCAGGTCGGGGGCCGTTGAAGGCGATCAAGGCGGATATTACTTCGGCGACGGCTGTGCAGGGTCTGTTCGATGAAATTACCGCGACGTTCCAGAAGGTCGACGTTTTGGTTAACAATGCTGGCATTATGGACCGGTTTGATCCTGTCGGCGATTTGGATGAGGATCTGTGGAACAAGGTGATGGCTGTCAACTTGACAGCACCGTATCTTCTGAGCAAGTTGGCTGTTCAGGATATGTTGAAACAGTCCACTCATGAAGGCTGCATAATCAACATTGTCTCGTTGGCGGGTAAGGCTGGCTGGGCTGCTGGTATGTCTATTTCTGGCTTTTATCGTATTTCCCTCTTTGGTACTTCTTGGGCCTGATTGCTGACATCCACGTAGGCGCGGCATACACCGCTAGTAAGCACGGCCTTGTCGGACTGACTAAGAACACCGCGGCCTTCTATGGTAATCAGGGAATCCGGTGCAATGCGCTGATGATGGGTGGCATGAACACCAACATCACCGATGCCTTCATGTCAGGCATCAACCAGGATGGAATGAACAAGGTGAAGGAATTGATGGGGGCGGTTAAGGCCCCGATGTGCGAGTTGGACGATGTTGCGGAGCTGTGTCTGTCTGTAGCATCGAGTAAGGGGTCCAGATTAATCAACGGAGCCTGCATTCCCGTTGACAATGGCTTCTGCGGTGTTGTTGGGTAGGTCGAGGGCAATTGTCTTTGTGAATTAACCTGTATATTTGCATGAAGAGCACACAGAAGAGGCAGTGCTAGTGATGATACCATGTCATTTCCTTACTCGTGCATATCCATGGACGCTGGCTCGGGTGCCTGAAAACACCTTGCGCCAGTTTTGTATGAGTCAGGAACGAGTTCAATAAACCCTCATATATACTTACGAGGCAGAATCATACTCGGCGGAGACAATTCTTAGGATCATCCTGGCCAATAAGCCAGGAAATGAAGTCCAGCCGCATAATAGAACCCTAGCGCACGATACCGCCAAGAGAGGAAATAGCCTTTGGCATCGCCTCTGTCAGATTTGGTTCATTTTGGGTTCACAACACGGCAATCATCCAAGGACCCTGCTTCTTGGCCATGCTCTCTGCCACATAAGGATTAGTTTGGTGACGACAGAGCTCCATATCAGGCGGCCATTCAATAGGCCCACGATCATGGACGCGACAAGCACAGAAACAGCACCTGATTAGCTAATCAGCGGCACTAACGTATTCGGTAAATGAGATGGCCATGTAAGCGAGATGGCCACAACACGCGTTTTTGACCGCGTCTAAAATTATATCTAATTCAACCACCAACCATGCCTCCAAAAGCGCGTCAAAATGCAAGAAATTTAGCTGAGCAAGAGGGAAGAATCTTACTAGCTATTTCTGCTTTAGAAAAACAAGAGATTCGCAGTATCCGCGAAGCAGCGCGTATTTATAATATCCCTCGCTCAATATTACAGCTTTGATTAAGCGGTATATCGACACGCTCAGAAACACCCGCTAACAGCTATAAATTAACTCAAAATGAAGAAGAATCGCTTATACGATGGATACTCTCTTTAATTTAACGTGGAGCCCCTCCCCGACCGTCTCATGTATAAGATATGGCTAATATTCTCCTTGCTCAGCGCGATACCACACCTATTCAAACAGTTAGAGAGAAATAGGTGTATAACTTTACTAATCGACATGAAGAGCTTAAATCATACTTTTCTAGACGATATGATTACCGGCGCGCTAAATGCGAAGATCCAAAGGCAATTCAGGAGTGGTTTAATTGTGTACAAATCACTATAATGCAGCATGGTATTACGCCAGAGGATATCTACAATTTCGATGAAACTGGCTTCGCTATGGGCCTAGTAGCCACTGCTAAAGTGATTACTAGAGCTGATTACTATGGAAAAGCACCGCTCGTACAGCCAGGTAATCGGGAATGGGTTACTTCTATTGAGTGTATCAACTCTACCGGATAGGTGCTTCCGCCATGCATTATCTTCAAAGGCAAGGTTCATATAGAGGGATAGTTTAAAAATATGAAGCTTCCACACGGCTCACGCATCGAAGTTAGTCCTAATAGATAGACTACTGATGAAATCGGGCTTCGCTGGCTTCAATATCTCTTTATTCCTGCTACTACTGGTCGTATAACTGGGAGATACCGTCTTCTAATTCTTGATGGCCATGGTAGCCATCTCACGCCTCAATTCGACAAAATATACAGTAAGAATAATATTATTCCTATCTGCATGCCTGCTCATTCATCTCATCTCCTGCAGCCTTTAGATATAGGCTATTTTGCACCGCTAAAATACGCGTATAGAGGCTTAGTGGAAAAGCTTATGCGTACAGGCGTCAACCATATTGATAAATATAACTTTTTGGAGGCATTTCCTGCAGCTCGCGACACTGCTTTTAAAGCAGAGACTATTCGGAATAGCTTTGCAGCAGCTGGCTTAGTTCCATACAATCCTGAGAGGGTTCTTAATAAGTTGAATATTCAACTAAAGACCCCTACACCACCAGGCAGTCAATCAACCGATTCAGCGCCTAAAACACCATATAACGCCAAGCAGCTAGAAAAGCAGGCATCTACAGTGAAAAAGCTGCTTAAAACGCGTTTTCAGAGTCCTATTCCTTCATTAGAAGCGCGATTAAATAAGCTTATAAAAGGCCATGAATTACATCTTAATGAGCTTGTTCTTGCACGTGAAGAACTACGTGATTTACGCGCTTCTAATAGGAAACAGACTCAAAAGCGGAGACGCTCTACTAGGCAGCGTCATATGCCTGAAGGCTATACTATTCAGGAAGGTCAGGAGGGATTCCAGCGTGAAAATGAGGCTCAGGAAGCTCAGGATTCTATCTCTATAGACCCAGCGCTTTCTGCAATCGGGCCACGCGTACGAGCTCCACCGCAGTGTTCTAATTGCCATATTCGGGGACATACTAGAGTTAGATGCCCTAATCCACTTAGTAATTAGTTTTTATATAATAATGCAATTGTGTGGTTGATAAAGGCCATAGTATTTGGCCCATGGGCAGAAATCTGCGGGTGGTGGCCATCTCGCTTACATGGCCATCTCGTTTACCGAATACGTTAGTTATTTGATTTGGTCTCGACGATGTACTGCCTCGCCGGCGCAGCGTGTTTCCCCTTTTGGAATAAGACTCTGCATTTGACGTCGTCTTTCGCAGATTATAAGAATGTCTCATCGAATCGTCTCATATCATAGGCGTGAACATCATCAAATAACACCGGTCGTGCTGTCCGTTGCAGTGGTAAACCACAAACATGCGCGTATTCCAACAGGCCGTTGTTTTCGCCGCAGTGTGCGCAACAGGTATACATGCGGGTCTTCTCACTCCTGTATACCCAGCTCCCCGGTACCTCAGCACCAGAGAAAGCCATCTTTCTTCCAGCTGGCGCAATGTAACCGCCACATTCGACAAATTGCTGTTCAGCAAGTCCAATGCCACAGCCCAATCAGCGGCGCTGAAGAACCTGACCTTCTCCGTTGGTATGTTCTCTGTTCGAGACAGCAATGCATCCAGCCTGCAATACCATCATACCAGCCCTGAGGTTGCAAACTCGAGTATGGGCGTACACAAGGTGGATGGCGACAGCATCTATAACATCGCAAGTGCTACTAAAGTATTCACCGTCCTCACGGGCCTACTTGAACTGAAACCAGAGGACTGGGAGCGGCCACTCACAGACGTGTTCCCCGAATTCGCCGACTTCATCCAGGAGAAAGGAGATAGCCTGAACCCTGCGACGAATGTCCAGTGGGACAAAGTCACAGTGAGTGCTCTTGCCGCCCAGATTGGGGGCATTCCTCGTGGGTCAATCCCATACACCCCGCTAGATATCCTGCTCAACTACTTGGTCGCCCAAAACTCCAGCAGCGTGACCCCCGATGTCAATCCCGTCACATATGGCCTACCGCCAGTTGATCCCACCGATCCCTCCGTGATCCCCACGTGCGCGGCAACGGAGGACCTATGCGATGGTAACGAGTTTGCCGAGTCTATCGCCGACAATTACCCGGTCTTCCAGCCTTGGGCTAGCCCTTCCTACGCCAACAATGGGTTCATCCTCCTGGGCCAGGCAATCGTCAACCTAACCGGTAAATCGCTTGACCAGCTGTACCAGGAGAGCATCTTCGACCCGCTCGGGATGGAGTCATCGCGGTCCTCACCCCCCGAGGAGTCCGATTACTCCAAATATGTGATCCTTGGCGACCCAGCCCTCTCTGTCGCGCAGGACGGTGGCATCGCTACGTCATCCGGAGGACTTCTCAGCTCCACCAACGATCTCGCAAAGTTCGGCGTGGCCCTGCTCAACTCAACCCTGCTCTCGGCGGAGGAGACCCGTCGCTGGATGAAGCCAAAAAGCCACACCTCCCACCTGCGGTACTCAGTCGGCGCGCCCTGGGAAATCTACCGCTACACTCACACCTCCGGCGTTGTCACCGATATTTACACCAAATCTGGAGACTCGGGCTACTACAGTAGCTATCTTGTGCTCTTGCCCGACTTTGACGCCGGATTCAGCATTATCACCTGCAGCACTCAGGCCTCGCGAACGTTCAGCACCGCCGCTGTTGCCGATGTCGTGACGGAAGCCGTTCTACCCGAGCTCATGAACCAGGTCGTCCTCGAGGCGCAGGATAACTTTGCAGGGACCTACGTCTCCTCCCGGGAGGACCTGAACTCCTCCATCACTTTGTCCGTGCAGAAGTCGCCCACCGAGGCGCCGGGCCTGGGGCTCTCATCATGGATCAGCAATGGGACTGACGTGCTGCCTCATCTGTCCGGGTTGGGCATCAGCGCCCGGTCGAAGTTCGTCCCGACCATCCCGCTCTCTGGGGAGACCGGCCAGGTCGCGTTTAGACCGTACACGCCTACAACGACCGATGTCGCAGGGATGCCATCGGCCGGCCTGTTCTCGGATTTCTACAGCATCAACGACTGGGTGACAGTGGATGCGTACACGTACGGTGATATCCCGCCCGTTTTGCTGGTATTCGATGTGGAGGATGGAAAGGCTGCCTCGGTATCGTTGCCGGCATATAAGGTGAAGCTAGAGCGGAAAGTGTAAGCATGTAAACTCCCCAATGTCCGAGTGTTATCTCCGATTATGTTGTAATACACGGAAATATGATAGTGTCCTCACCGGCGCCAGAAGCTGTACATACTACTTCGTAAGCATTGTGACTGGTCCTGCTTAGAAATACATATGCAGCAGACATGCATATTTAACCCCTCACCCGCCCTTCCAACAGCAACAACCCCTTCACCCACGGCTGAACCCTCAAATCAACCATGAAATACGTTCAACTCGGCAACACCGGCCTACGGGTCTCCCGGATCTGTGTCGGATGCATGAGCTACGGCGCCCCTGGCGCGCAATTCAACTGGTCACTTCCGGCACCCGAGGCGCTCCCGGTGCTGGACCATTGCTACCGACAGGGGCTGAACTTCTTCGACACGGCAAACGTGTACTCAGGCGGCGACTCAGAGGTGATCCTGGGGCGGGCGCTCAAGGAGTTCAACTGGCGACGGGAGAACATCGTGATCGCGACCAAAGTGTGGGCGCCCGTGGGGCGTAACGGCGAGAAGCCGCTCAGCATGACGGAGGAAGAGCGCGACAACGCCGGCTACGTTAATCAGTACGGGCTAAGCCGGAAGCACATCTTCGAGAGCGTTGACGCCAGTCTGCAGCGGCTGGGGCTGCCGTACGTGGACCTACTGCAGATCCATCGCTTCGATCCGCACACGCCGCCTAAGGAGACCATGGAGGCCCTCCATGATGTCGTCAAGGCCGGTAAGGTGCGCTATATCGGCGCGTCGTCCATGTTTGCCCACCAGCTGCTTGAGTACCAGTACACGGCGCGGCTGCATGGCTGGACGGAGTTCATCTCTATTCAGAACTTGTATAACGCCATCTATCGCGAGGAGGAGCGTGAGATGTTCCCCGCCTGTGCGAAGTTTGGCATGGGGTCCATCCCCTGGAGTCCTGTGGCGATGGGGTTCCTGACCCGGCCGTGGAAGGCCTTTAGGGAGACGTCGAGAGGCGATGCCCTCGGAGATGGATTCATGGGTGCCCCGTTTACGGACACAGATCGGAAGATTAGCGAGAAAATCGAGGAGATTGCGAACGCGCGCGGGGTGTCAATGGCGACTGTATCGATTGCGTGGTGCTTGTCGAAGCCATTCATTACAGCTCCCATTGTGGGGATGAGTAAAATTGAGCGCGTGGATGAAGCGGTCAAGGCGATTGACTTTGAGCTCACTGCGGAGGAGGTTCAGAGCATCGATGAGTTGTATGAGCCGAAGAGGATTATTGGTCACCGGTAGATTATGTCTTTACCATGATCAGTGATCGGATCTAATACACAATGAACCTGATATTGGCTCTTCCCTTGGGATATCAGATGACTGCTAGCTATACTTAGAATAGGCGTCGTCATACCATGTGGTAGCGCCATGGCTGCGAGATGTAGGTGTGGACAGTGAGTCAGCGCGTTGCCTCCCGGCATCGACTTGCCCTGGCAGGAGGTTTCGTATGCAAGGGCAGTTCATCCACACGGCGCTGCCTACGCAGTGCAATCGGGGAGCTTGGACCAGTGTGGTGGCGTTGCCTCCAGTTGAAACTGGGACAAACCTCGCTGATGAATCAGGATGGAGCAGGTCATGGGAGCCACCGTTTGGTATGTCCGAGCCTACTGGTCGGATTTCTCTTCCAAACGGTGGCAGTGGACGATCATTTCACTAGATTCCGCCGTAGTCACAAATGTCTCACGTAACTATCAGCTGCGGAATGTCCCTGCGCAACGACCAGGCCAATAGAGATGAGAACACTGGGAGAACACCAGGACCAAATTACAACGGCTCTACACCATCGACAGTAACAGAGCCGAGGACGCATGACCTATTCGTCACTGGTTTCAACTGATCTTTCACTCGACGTTATGTCTGACGACACTACCCTCCAGCAGCTGGGACTATGGATGCAAAATATGCTTTGTCAGGGATATCTCAGCTTACATCCGTGGCCACTGTTGCTGGACGGGCGGTAATAGGTCCGTCTAAGTACCGGTTCGATGAAGCTGTTTTGGGGGCAGGCAGTTCAGAGGGCTGACTTATAGCAACCCACGTAGATAGATAGAGGCATATGCTGCGTGGAACTACTGGTCCTCTGCGGACATGGATCGGAAGATCCACTATGATGAGCGATCGGGTAGATTGAGGAGAATATATTAATTCGGAGCACTCAACCGGATTTGGTCATGGTGGAGAGGTCCAGTCGTCTGATCAGCGGCGTGAGTGTGGAGTCCATGTTTTGGTTCGTCACATTTGGGTCTACCCTGACCAGACAAACGGAGAACGTAACGTGCAGAAAAATGATCTGTCTTAGGGCGCAGCAGAAGGATGAACAAACTAACATCATAAAATCTTGAAGCTATCGTTGGTTGTGTCTAACTCGCAGCAACGATCGACTATGCGTGCCAAGGGGCTTGGATGGGTGGAAGACCGCTCGTACCGTGCCGTAGTCATTTCCACTCCATAGCCACGGGCATGACTCGCAGGAGGTCCAACCAGTGACAGCCCCTTGCTGAAGAGGGGGTGTGAGAGGTCTGGTGTTGAGTGGTTGCACTGCTCGTACGATGGCCAGTCAGCGTGTAGAAGCAGTCCGGGACGATCAACCGATGTTCCACCACGGACGAGGAACATGGGTGGGAGTGTTTTGGTGCCTTTGGGATGGATCCAGTTCTTCGTCAGGTCGATGGGTGTTGGTCAGGCGATTCTACCGCGTGTGGTTGCAATAGCCAGGCAGGAGAACCGGTTTGTTCGGCTGAGGTGGTTTTAAAAGGGAGTATATATCCCGGGATCGTAGTTTGAGAGGTTGTTCCTCTGGATGCATTCCTGCTGCAGAAGATTCGACGACCCGATGGATGTTGCAAAAGGGTGAAGGACGGAACCGCCGGTCGATTCTCTGTCGCTTCACCGTGTGACTCGAGACAGTGTTTGTGGTATGTATGAGATATCTCGCACCTGGGCAGTTTTCATGGGTTTCCCCTTTGAGAGGTGGTCGGGAATGGATGGTATGGCGGGTGTAACATACCGTATGGAAGCCATGAAGCCCCGCGTTTTCTCCATGACGCCATCGTTTTGGGCTGTTATGTGACGCCATTTTCCCCGCATTCTCTTCCTGCTATAATTTCTTGTTTGAATATGATATTCTATCTCAATATTACAGAGTCTGACAAGAAGTAGGGACTATAAAGAATAATCCTACGGATCGAATGCGCATAATAAACCACTTAAAAGATACCATCTGCTAGCTAGACCCCGCCTGGTTCCTGTTCCTGCCTGCTCCCACGGTTCTTCCAGGTACAGGACCGCTCTCCACCCAGCAAGGCAGGAGGAATATAAACCCTCCGCCATGGCTTCTCCACCGTCTTCTTCTCCCTCTCCCTCTTCCTCCTCCTCCTCTCCGTCCATCTATCCCTCCTCCTACTCTTCCCTTCATTCGCCGCCCTTGCTGCACAGTAAGTCTCCCCTATTGGCCTCCATCCCCACCAGAACACGTGTGAGGCCGACATTCCCCTGTATGATTCACTCTGATCGCGTGCTCCCAGCCAATCTCACAACATCCTCCTGGTCTCCTGCGTCGTATCCATCGCCGACTTTTGCGGCCCATGACCAGTTGGAAAGTCTCATCGCTCGTCACGGTCACCCCACTCGCGTTTCGCTGTCTTCCCTGGACGAATTGACGGCCACCTCCTCGACTTATAACCCTCCGTCCCCTCCCGGCCCTTTCTCCCCGACGGCCTCAGAAACGTCCGATCCTCTCGACTCTGGCTCTCGCTCTCGCTCTCTGTCGCGGTCCGTCTCCAGACCGATTCCTATCCCGAAACGCTCGTCCATCCCCCACGACCCTGACGTCCCCGTCACCCCGTTGACTGGACGCTTCGACAAAGGCTACTACTTCGCCCATCGCGAGGAGCTCTTTCCCCCAGTCAGAGACTCCCACGGCGGTCGGCAACCTCACCGTCGTTCCCGCCCTCTCTCGTCCAGAATGCGTTCCGATAACTCCACCTTCTATTCCCCCGTCGTCTCTTCATCCATGTCTCCAACAACCACTCGTCCCGCGTCACCGCAACCTTCTCGCCCTCGCACTCAAAACACTGCCAAATCCGTCCCCGCCTTCCACCTCGGCACTCTCCCTCGCTTCCATCCCGCTGTCTATCAGTCCTCCGGTACCTCCCAAAATCTCTCCTCTCAACCACCCTCTCCACGTCAGCCCCGTCAGAACCTCTATCGCACGTCTTCCGGGTCCAGAGATACAGTGTGGCATTATCGAGATCTGATGGACAGTGTTACCATTCCTAAGGCCCCATCTAGGCCTCTCTCACCCGGTCCCTCCGCTCCTCGTCTAGATCCTCTCCGTAGTCCCGGTCCCGTCACCCCATTGGCACTTGAGGAAGCGAGCGGATACCTTGTTACCAGCACCTCCCAGTCGTCAGATCAGCATTCGGGGCCGGCCCCGGACCTGATTGAACGGCTGATTGCCCGCGAAAACGATCGGATCCGGCAGCAGGCGAAGAAAGCCACCAAAAATCGGTGATTGCCAACTTACTTCTCATAACACCGGCTCTCCCAACGACCGTGTAAAGAGATGCACCTCTGCACAATTTCATTCTCTTGGACACTTTTACGAATGACTCATGTATTATTGTTACGTTGCATTTATACCCCACCTGCCTATCCATCATCACATTCACATATTCGCTCCGTGCGTTCATCCCCATTTGTGGCCTTGTATTTCGGTTCTTCGTTGCCTTGCACGTTTGGTAAATAGAGCACCATTTGGGCTAGACAGAAACAGACTGTCCTCCTGGTACGTTGCGTGCCCCGCTGGGTGAAATGGTATTTATATTAAAATATGGGATATCAGTCACATCGAAAATAGATCTCCGCCAATTGAACCTGTTAGAATGTTAGGCAGATTTCCAACCGTATCATTCATCAAGAATTTGGGCCTTCAGCGCAGGTGGACTCAGCCCTTCTTCTGATACTACATGCACATTCGGTTCAACAGACTTTCCATCCGGTGTAATACTCTCCTTCTCTGCCGACCACGAATCAAGCACAACAGTAACCTCCTCCCCAGACTTGTCATCGTTATAAGGCTCCATCAGGACCGAAAAGTCGACCTCCGGGATGGGGGGTATAGTCGGCGGATCGCTGTCAGTGGGTGTATCAGCCAACCCCTGCGGGTCGTGAAAGTCCAAGACTTCGGAATAACTGTACTTCTATCAGCCCATACCCATATAACAGATAAACGACATACATTAGATATTTCAGCGTATCCATGGTCAAATTGGCGCCATCAAACGACCAATCAAACTGCCCCTCTGCAACTGGCTCGTCCGTGGGATCATGATACAGCTCAACAAACGGATGGGACAAGGCGCTTTCCGCCGATATCCTCTTGCACGGATCAAATGCAAGCATTTTCTCAAGAAGATCGACCGCTACCGCGTCAAAGTCAATAGCCTATACACACGATCCTGACAGGGGGCACTCCTACCAGCATGGGGCGCATTCGGAAACAACCTAACGAACGATTGCGGTTCCCGTTTCTCCAGGGATCGGACTATGTTCGCGGCCTGTCAAACCGGCCCTAACGTCAGCAGCACGTCTAATCTATCAAGGGGCTGCTGCACTGCACTGCACCCACCGACTTGGTACATATCTTCTCGATCACGTCGTCCGGCGGACTTCCCAACAGATCGATGATGCGGTAGAACTGATCGATGTGATCGGTCCCGGGCAGGAGCGGCTGGCCTGTGAGCATCTCCGCGATGATACAGCCCGTGCTCCAGATGTCGACTTCCGGGCCGTACCGCTGCCATGTGAGCATGACCTCGGGCGCGCGGTAGTACCGCGTGCAGACGTACCCAGTCATCTGTGCCTCCCGCACGCGCGCCAGCCCAAAGTCGCAGATCTTCAGGTCGCAGTTCTCGTTGATGAGGATGTTGCTGGGTTTGAGGTCGCGGTGGACGACGCCGGCTGAGTGGAGGTATTTTAGGCCTCGCTGGGGATGGGATTAGGATGGACGTGCTGGTGAGGTGGGCGATTGATGGGGACGCGATGTGGTGCTTACCACGATCTGGTAGGTGAAGATCTGCACGAACTGCGGCTCGAGGGTCTTATGTTTGATCAGTCGGCTCAGGTCCGTCGAGAGGAGCTCGGTGACGAGGTACCTGGTCCGCTGTTAGCATGCCACATGGTTTGGGGGTTGATACAGACGTACATGTCGTCCCGTGGCGAAACGTAGACATCGAGGAGGCTGATGAGCTGGTGGAATGAGCACCGGGTGCAGTAGCATCAGGCGGATCAGGGGTGTACGGACATTTTCATGACGTAGTTGCTTGAGGAGCTTGGTCTCGCGGTAAGTCCGTTTGGCGTTCGACTGGGATGAAAAAGGCTTGATGACTTTCTTGATCGCGACCGGCTGTCCAGATAGCAGGTCATTGGCGGAACTGATGTCCTAGAATCAACATCAAGCGCCACTGATGTCGGGATATGACATACCAGACTAGTCCGTAGATGCCCAGGCCCACAGGTTGAACGTGTGCATAGCTAGGAACAGAAAGTTAGACGCGATTGACGGATGATGGTGGAACTTACCGCTTTGTTGACTCGAATGTTGTTCCTAAGATCTCAGCGTGGTTGAAAGCCTCCATGTTCTGAGCTGGTTGGTATAGACGATGGAAGTAGAATAGGTGATGACAGTCTGACCAAGGTCTGTTTGCGATCATCACTTAAATATGTCACTTATTCATTGGATCTGGCTACCTGTTCGTACTGCATCTTAATCCTGCGGGTCGCCTCATCGCTGTATACAGCAAAGGAAAGTCTCGTAGGCACGTGGGTCATTGGTTCAGCAGCCCCTGGTGCGTTTTCCAGGACTGGGGCGATTTTCCTCATCCCAACATGCTTCCCAGAATGAGCATTGCCGCTCCGTCACTGTGAAAAGAGTATGTCCGAGGGAGCCCAAGATCTTGCCGTCCGACCCAAGGAACGCAACGCATGGCCTGGAGATATGCTGGGGCAATGGCCTAGAACCCTGGGACGGGACGCCGGATGTACCCGGGGCTGACCTCGCAATTGACTAACCTCCTCTGGTATCACGTCGCATGATTATGTTGTTGAGGTGTCTGTGCGACGAGTTGTTGTGAGTCTGTTGATCATTTCCGTGCCCCCGGAAGGGGCCGGGCAGTGTCGACATAGTATATCATTCACTACCTTGTATACCATGGATTGGGATATGTCCGAAGGGAGATTGTATTAGGAGCCAGGTTCAGAGAGGTCCTATATTGATGAAACTCCCTCCTGGGTGGAGCTGCGTCTTGAATGCTGTTGTGGATAGAGGCAGCAATGAGTATCGCAGTTAACTCTCGGAACTTAACTTTGAAAAGGGGTCACTTCTGATTCGTGGGATCGATCCCGGGGCAGCTGATGTGCTTTTAGCTTCCTGATCTGTAGTGAACCTAATTTTCTCACTAACATGACGCTGTTATCGTGGCGTTGTCTGTTAGTCCAGTCTGGAAACATACCAGGGACAATGAAGCCATACTCTCTAGAGTCGGCCGAGGCATCTAGACCCCCAAGTACCTATGGAGCGTCGGAAGTTCAGAAGTTACTAGCACAAACATAGCGGCAGGAGTCTGAGAAACAGGGAATCTTTACGAGTGGATCCGCCATCGTCATCTACACAGGCTACAATGCCTTGTTTTTGTCAATGCTGGTTGGCCTATAAAAGCCCGATAACTTCGCGACTGGCTAGTTCTACTTCGCACTTGCAGGTTACATCTATTCTAGCAAACTGTCACTCTGTTACATTACCACCATGGAGACCATCAAGGTAGGTTGATGCGTCTTGTATGAGGATATGCACCCATCCAAGCCCCAAACTAACCAATTCATCGTCAGAACGCTGCCAACTACGTCTCTGAGACAGTCCAGGGCACCGGCGCTGAAGCATCGAAGGAAGCCAACAAGAACGTCGCGAAGGACTCCGATGCTAAGCTGAGCACCCGTGCCAGCGCTGCCAAGGATGCCATTGTGGACAAGAAGGACGAATTCTCCCATGATACTAAGGCCGATGTTCACAAGGGTATGTGATATTGTTACTTCTCAATTGGTTTCTCAGCTGCTCATCAATCTGTAGAAGCCGCGAAGCACTAAGTTAACGAGGGTTAACGAGGAGCATATTGCTCATGAATGAGATGGAAGCATGGATGAGGTTTATGATGTGGACGTTTTCATGGGTGTCAGTAAGGAAGGGCATTGTATAACTGTATCTACGAGACTATGTTATCCGAGATAGACAATGTCTGCCAGTGCCAAACATCCTGGTCTTGTTGAGATGAATCCTCTTCATGACGTCATTGGCATCGCACGCCAGGGTCAATGCCGTCATACTAAACTGCAAACCAAGGCCCCGAACCACGTGGAGGGTCCAGTACGACCGTTCGAGACGTCGGCAATGAAATGCATACCAGTGGGGTCAGGAGCCGACGCCAGCCCTTTCATCTCGGGAGAGTATCAGCATGTCGAACATCCCGAGTGGCAAACCTAGTGTGCCGCACAAACTCATCTAGGCACGGCAATCCCTCCACATCGGAGGCCCCGTTCCTCCCTAATCAACTAGAAGATACCCACGGACCTTGTCCGATGCTAAGGAAAAGACTAGCCGACTGGGTGCGCGGTGCATTCCGCAACTGGTAATTGCACCATGATGGACATTTCAAGCTGTAGTTTGCCCCAGACAACCCAGGCCAATTCGCTTTGCCGGGAGTTGGTATGTCTCCTCCCGACTTGGCAAGAGTCTGGGGAGCGTCGTCTATAGAGCGAAGTCTCTTTATAACCTTGACCATGCCGTAGGATGTCTTCATACTCATAGGGGATGATCGCAGGGGTAAAGTATAGAGTGCATTCGCTCCCTCAGACGAGGAAAGGCTTAATAGTCCATCCCTAGCCTTATGTCTGGCAGTATACAAATGACGAATAGTAATTTCAGAGCCACGTAGGACCCTAATTTGTTGGGAAAAGCCCACGGTCTGGAAACCCCAAGTCAGACTCTCATATCTCCCATTGGTTGACTTTATACGTATTTGGGTTATCCCATGAGTAGCGCCGGGCAACTCGGGCAGATCTTGATCGTCAAGAGCCCATGCTGAGAGGCTAACCATGACTCGTGGAGAAGCGTCCTGTCATACTATGTATTATATAAGATGACCCTGGGATCGGGGTCTGCGCCACTCATCTCACCTGTCGCCACTCGTGTGGGACAGTTCCACCGATTACAATGGGCTACCACGAGGCCAATGGCACGAAAATCTGCCTGTGCCACGATCTTTCCAATTCAGCCACGATTAATGATTCCTTACATGGTTAGTCCAATACGAAACTTGATCCGTGGGTTCAATGCTCCAACTACTGCCAACAGGGCTTCGTAAGCTGGTAGTGCTATCCTTTTTGATTTTAGAGCAATAGGATTTTGACCTGGGATCCCCTAGCCCACGACCTTTGTTTCTTGGTTCGCCCTAATTCTTCGGCCTGGTTAAGCCGGCCCTAGATCCTCTTTCTGGGGTGAGTTCAGCGACAGATGCCAAACACCGTTGAAGGTTTAGCTTGTAGTACTCTGACACATCAGTCGGGGATGCCCCAAGCCTCGTGGAAGTGTGGGTCTTGGTCAAGATATTCCAGTTGTTCGCCACGAGATCTACAGCCCGAGATTCAATGACAGTGTGATAGGGATCTGGCTAGGTCGTCTAGATTGCTCCTTCAGTTCGCAGTTAGTATGAGCTCTGCTTATGCCGTTGGTTCTTGCCGGCATGGCCCATGTGTGGTCTGCGTGCCAGCAGCGCAGTATCTTCTGGCTTTCGGCCGGATATACAGGAGTCAATCATACCTGTATCCGCCGTAATCGGAATTTTAATCGTCAAACCCATTGAAGTAGACACAGTAAATAATCTATATCGTAACAAGATTCTCAAATGCGTATGTTGGTCATACGTTGCATAACACCCATGCTAATTTCCGAATTCCACATACCCACGCTATATAGATGATTGATGATATGCTCGAAAATGGGCTCCGCACAATAGAAAGCGCTGATGAAGATGCCGACCATGGCGCCGACTTGAAACGTAACAGCCACTCCTTCTTCTCGGAAGGCCACGACGGGCGATGTTTCACAGACTGAGGTCCCGTTAGCTCTGATAAGCAGTTCTGGGGGGCCACCATACCTGATTGCTTCAAGCACAGCTCGTGAAGCCAGTAGACTTCAGGAAGCCGGCCGTCCTGAAGGGAAATCTGTGGCGACCCGTCTTGTTTGAGGGGGCAATCAATAAACGACAAGTAGATCTTGGCGATCACGAAGCATGTCCGGAGGGCAAAAGCCTCGGTAGAGAGGTTCAGGTACTCTTGACCCCGGTCGGCTTCGTATTTCCCAAATGAAGACGCCCATTGTTCCCAATGGACCAGGGCGCGCATGGTTTCCTCTCTCAGGGTCAGTCTCGCATGGACGTCGCCCCCCAAGCCACCGAGGTTTAAGTGTTCCTTCAAGATGTGGAGCCGCGAGGGTAGTGCGAGATGATCGTGGAAGCTTTTCCGCGCCTCCTTCAGGGATTGGAATTTTTCTGGGATTTCCGGACACGGGCCATACATGGGGAGGGGCCTTTGACCACGCAGCATGCACAGAGAATCCAGCGGCTGCAGCATTTTAAGGACCGCCTCCGATGACGAAGGAAATGCGCGGCCGTTCAGCATCTCCTGGACGAGTTTAATCCCGGAACGCAGATGAAGGGAAGCCAGCTTATAGTTTCCCAGGAGCGCCTCGAAGGTAGCGAAGAGGACACTGGCCGCGAGGAAGGATGCGTTTTCCGGGGCCTGGGCCGGACGGACTAGCGACTGGATGGCATGCCCGTACCGCTGGAAAGCGAAGATTTGGATACGACTCTGGAAGGAGGGGTCCCGTATGCTTCCACACTCAAAGGCTCTATGGAATGCACCGACAGCCATCAGGGCGTGGCTGATGGCTGGGTCGTCCCGGACGAGAGACAGGAGGAAGGTGGAAAACTCGGCTTCAAAGGAATGAGCCGTGCGCAGGAAGAAGTACTCGAAAGAGATACGCTCCTGGTCGCCGCTAAATTGCGGGAAGAATACATTCTTCGGCCGTTCGATGCCTGGCATGTAGACGGTGAACTTGGCCGGGACCACACGCGTAGCGGCGTCCTTCGCACTGAGGTAGCCGGCGCATTCTCGTTTGGCAGACTGGCACTTTTTGCAGACCGGTTTAGTCTCATCGCATTTGACTCGCCGTGCTCTGTGTTGTTGTCAGTGGAGGCGCCGAGATGTTAGGGGGCTGATAGCATACTTGCACGTTAGACAGCCGGTCCGCACGCGAGAGCTTGAGGAGCGCGTTTGCTTTGGGGTCATCATCGGCAGTGGGGGCCATTCAGACCCGACATGGTAGTGTGATGAATGGTAAACAGGACTGTGAATGTTGAATATATACAAAACGGCGTCCGCAGGGGAGCCGCCGAGACTGCCTACAGCCCCAAAAGGGAAAAAGGGCCCAAGGAAAAGGGATCCGACGCAGTCAGCGTTTTCATCTTTCGCGTTGATCCACTTGGTTGACGACGATTAGACTTCCAAGCCCCATCGGGTTCCAAATCTCCTAAACGGCTGCAGATACACAAGACACATTGATTGTCGCAGATCGTCCCCAGATCCCATCCCGGCTCCTCCAGAGGATTATGGCCTGTGGCGGTGGTCTGATATGCCGTAGTCTAGACGGTCACGGCTCGAGATCTTACAGGCGACAGGTCGCCTACTGCGTACATCGGGGTGGGCCGTCATTTCCGGTGCCAGAGAATGAGTGGCGATATTCATGTTGATTGATGGAAGTCCTATCTACCTTGGTTCTGTATTTATCACGGTTCCTATACTCCAGAAGCCTTAATACTGACCTATGCTGGAAATTGCCTGGTGAGGTAGGTCTCTGTCATTCGAGCTGTGTCTGTACCATGGTCTGATATCGATCATGCTGCGCTCGGAGTAAATCCGCGAAGGCTCTAGTAGGTGCTGCGTATGATGTTATATGAGACACCAACCATATAGAAATAATATACAGGAGCGACTATATTATTTCAAAATATTCTCAGATATCCCTTTTACAATGCTTCCATCAAAACATCCTACGCATACCCAACCCGTGCAACCAATTCCTTCGGCTACCGGAGTTGGTCAGTTTCTCCCCGATGTTGCGGGGTGCAAAACAGCACAAGATGGCATCCTCGGAAGACATTCAACTCCCTTCTTCCTCTTCAACCTCCTCTTCTGCACCTGCAATACAGATACACTCTCTCATACCACCAGGGGTCTTGTCCGACTAATATAATCCCCCTTCTTCTCCCCCTCGACACCACTCCCGCGCCCGGGGATCGTCGCCACATCTGATCCGATAACGGACCGCGAAATTCTGTTCTCTGGAACACTGTTCGAGCGACCTGCCAGAGCAATTGGCGACGCAGAATGTCGTCGGCTTCTACACCCGTCACGACATCGACGACCTCCGAACTCCCGGTGCAGCAGTCGACGATGGGCAAGGCTGGGTCGGGAGGGGGAAATGCGCCGTCAACGAGCTCCAAACACGACTACAAGGGGTTTGTTGCGGGCGTGTTCTCGGGAATCGCCAAATTAAGCGGTATGTACTCCTGTGTGGGAGGTAGTGGCAGATTCGCTGACCCATCGTTCTAGTCGGCCATCCGTATGTGCCCACTGCGCCGCTCGCGAGGTGTTCGCGACATCCATGCGCTGACGACGATTGATAGATTTGATACCGTCAAAGTTCGCCTACAAACGAGTAAGGAGGGCCATTTCAAAGGCCCGCTGGACTGTGTACTACAGACTGTGAGGAAAGAGGGCGTGGCTGGACTGTATAAAGGGGCAACACCACCGCTGGTCGGATGGATGGTGATGGATTCTGTGTGAGTTGGGACTTTAGACTGTTCCGGGTTTTTGAGCCCACGGAGCTAACAGCTTTCAGCATGCTGGGCTCCTTGACCCTCTACCGCCGCCTCCTGCTGGAGAACGTATTCTCCAAACCTGAGGTCCGACATCTGACGCCATTTGCCCGACACCAGCCGGACCCCAACGTCCTCCCCAGCTTCGGCCACGGTATCGCCGGCATCATGGCAGGCACAACAGTCAGCTTCATCGCCGCTCCGGTGGAGCATGTCAAAGCGCGGCTGCAAATCCAATACGCGGCCGAGAAATCGCAGCGACTGTACAGCGGGCCGATTGACTGCGTTCGCAAGATGGTAAGGCGCTGCCTCGCACGTACCACCCCCATATACGGACAACTAATTCGCGCTACAGCTCAGCACACATGGCATCTCGGGTCTGTACCGCGGCCTGTTCGCCACGATTCTCTTCCGGTCGTTCTTCTTCTTCTGGTGGGGTTCCTACGATGTCCTCTCGCGGTTGATGCGAGAGCGGACCAGCCTCTCTGCGCCGGCGGTCAACTTCTGGGCCGGTGGAATCTCGGCCCAAATCTTCTGGATCACGTCGTATCCCTCGGATGTGGTGAAACAGCGTCTGATGACGGACCCAATGGGCGGGGCGCTGGGCGACGGACAACGGCAGTTCCGGTGGTGGAAGGACGCTGCGGTCGCGGTGTATCGGGAACGCGGGTGGAGAGGGTACTGGAGGGGCTTCGTGCCCTGTTTCCTGCGAGCATTCCCGGCGAATGCGATGGCGTTGGTTGCATTTGAGGGTGTGATGCGGTGGCTGCCATAGATAGAGCTCGACCGCCGGGTTGAATGTATATAGATTAGACGGAGGCAATTCCATTGGCGGCGAAGATCCGGCATGAAAAGACGTCCACCATGATAGATTAATTCAGCAGTATACTATCCTATAGCTATCCGTGAATGGGCCGAGGTGTGGTGAAGGTCTATATAGATGGCCGCATGCGGAAGGCGATGAAACGTGGTTCTGCCGTTCTTTTCCGGCCGTTTCGCCTTCTTCACCTCCGTCGATCTTCATCTTCGTCCTTCTCCTCCACCTTGCCAAACATCTCAGCTTCTTCAATCTTCCTCCCCCTCTGGTCGTCTGACGCCATGTTCGTGGGTCCGTCCACGACTCCCTCCCTTCCCTAGATCTCGCCAACCTGGCCTCTCCGCGGACCGCTATCCGAGATTTAGACCCTGTCGATCGCTGGACTGACCACGTACGACTCTCTCTCTTCTCGCCCCCGGTTGAACGGCCATCATGGCCGTTGCACGCTCAATGCGACGCACAAGTCCAACGACCATCATCCTGGCCGCCATCCTGGCCCTGGGTTTCCTCTTCTTCCTCCTCACCCCTTCCGCCTCTGACAGCCCAGTCCCCGTCTCCGGTTCCTCCTCCGCCTCGTCGCAGCAACGCCGTGAAGACGATGCCGCCGCAAACCCTCTCTCCCCGCCGACCAAGCCCTTCTTCAAGTCCCAGCCCCTGCGCGAGGACGGATACCAGGCCCCGCCGCCGGTCGTGCACTACAACCTGAACGACCTGACGAGCACGAGTGACTCCGCCGCCAAGGGCGAGCGCGTCCTCATCCTGACCCCGCTCACACGCTTCTACCAGGGCTTCTGGGACAACCTCGTCAGCCTCAGCTACCCGCACGAGCTCATCTCCATCGGGTTCATCATCCCGCACACCAAGGACGGCAACGCCGCCACCGCCGCCCTGGAGGAGGCCATCGGCAAGACGCAGTCCGGCCCCGTCGACGGCCGCTTCGCCAGCATCAGTATCCTGCGCCAGGATTTCGACCCGCCCCTCCAGTCGCAGGACGAGAAGGAGCGCCACAAGCTAGCCAACCAGAAGGCCCGCCGCGAGTCCATGAGCCGCGCCCGCAACAGCCTCCTCTTCACCACCCTCGGCCCCAGCTCCTCCTGGGTTCTCTGGCTCGACGCCGACATCGTCGAGACCCCCAACTCCCTCATTCAGGACCTGACCGCCCACAATCGCCCCGTCATCGTCCCCAATTGCTACCAGCGCTACTACAATTCCGACACCAAGAAGATGGACGTCCGTCCCTACGATTACAACTCCTGGATCGACAGCACTTCCGCCCAGAACCTCGCCGATAACATGGAACCCGAGGAGATTCTCCTGGAGGGCTACGCCGAGCTCCCCACCTATCGCACGCTCATGGCCCATCTGGCCGACACCACGAGCCCCAGACCTGGTCGCGTCATTGAGCTGGACGGCGTCGGCGGTACCGCGTTGATGGTCAAGGCCGATGTGCACCGCGACGGGGCCATGTTCCCCGCTTTCCCATTCTATCATCTCGTCGAGACGGAGGGATTTGCCAAGATGGCGAAGCGCCTGGGGTATTCCGTGTTCGGGCTGCCGGATTATTTTGTAAGTTGCTGCCCGGAGGACCTGCTGCGGTTAGATCAAGACTAATGTCCCCTGCAGGTATACCACTACAACGAGTAGTGTCGCATCTTAGACTTCGCATGCATCCGCGCGCTGTGCGCAAGGTCATCTCATTCCTGTCTTGCTATCTATTTCGGACACTGTCTCTATATTTGGTTCCACCGGTTTGGCGTCGGGTTGAAGTTCTGGCGGGTAGATACGGCCGAGGGCCGCGAATATACATCGCCATTGACGACTATATATTCCGCCTTGATCATCGTACTTCTCCGGATGGAACATGCTCCTCACAGACAGTAGGCATACGTATATCCAATGTAGCTGAGCCAGATCACCATGGCATCAGGGACTCATAGGAACCCAACTTAGTCCCACGAGATCCTATCCAAGTTAGCACAACAGCACAACCACCCAACACGAAACAAAACCTACCCAAGCATAATGCCCGCACCCACCGCGACAGCCAAAAACTGCACGATGGTATTCTTGATCTCGGCGCGCTTATCCTTCCCGGTCTCCAGCAACTCCGGAATCACCGACACAGTGCCGACATACAAGAACGTGCCCGCCGTGAACGGCAGCAACATATCGCCCCACGACAAGCTCGTGCCCCAGAGGCCCGCACCGGCCGCGACACCCTCGCCGCCCTGCGCAGCGCCGTTCCCGCCAAGCTCCTGCACCGCAATGCCGATGAAGGTGCCCAGGAACGCCCCGATGGCGGTGACGAACTGCGCGCCCATGGCTTTGCGCTTGGAGAAGCCGGACTGCACCAGCAGCGCAAAGTCGCCGACCTCGTGGGGGATCTCGTGGAAGAACACGGCGACGGTGGTGGTCGCACCGATGGTGGGCGACGCGTAGAACGACGACGACATCGCCAGTCCGTCTGTGATGTTGTGCGTGAAGTCCGCGATCAGGTTCAGGTACCCGCCGAGCTTGACGCTGGGATTGATCTCCTTGGTTTCCCTCCCAGTGTGGTCGGCCGCTGGGGACGATGCGGCGGTCTGTTGCTGTTGCGCCTTGCGTTGCTTGAGTTCGCCGGCGGTGGACGATGTCGCGGGGGAGGAGCCGGAGGCCGAGCCTGCGGCTTCGGGAGTACCGTGCGCGTGCGCGTGGCTGTGGCCGTGGGAGTGGTCGTGGCCCTCACCGCCGGTGGCGATGCGCAGGGTCTTGTCCATCGCAACGAAGGTGAAGAAGCCGACCATGATGCCTAGGCCGAGGAGGAGGTTGCGGTTCGGCTCGACCATCACGAAGCGCACGTGGTCCGGGGAGTCCTCTCCGAGGAAGATCTCTGGGAGCAGATGGAAGAGCGTGTCTCCCAGAAGACCGCCCACGGCGAAGGCGACCATGACGGAGAGTGACGACGGGTCGATGTTGGGCGGGCAGAGGGCCAGGAGGAAGTCTGGGGCTGTTAGCGGGGCGCTGAACACCGGGGTGCGCATGAAGTCAGCGTACTGGGAGGACCAGAGATGTAGACGGTCGCGAGGATGGCGTTCACGGCCGGACTCCCTGGGAAGAGCACAGCGAAGATCTTCGACGTCAGACTGGTGGTCTGCGGGCTGGAGGCGCGTTTGTGCTCGTTGAGCGATTCGACGAGAGGACAATTCTGACATTGTTAGCTTCTGGAGGTGTAGCTTCGGATGCAGCAAATCTGTTGGATCTAGTCGCATGCATGACGGATGATATACCTGCAGTTCATCCTCTATCTGGGTCACGGAGAGGTCTCCTACTGAGACAGCTTCATGGGCCAAGGCGAATACAGAGAACAGCAGAAGGCCGGAGGCCAGCGCGAGAGCAATTCGACGCATAGCCAGAGGAGAGGAGGCCATTGCAGCAGCGACAATGGCAGGGGAAGTTGAGGAGGAGAGAGGAGGATCAACGAGTGAGCCCGATAGTCGGAGAAAACAACAGGGTCCATTTAGGGTCCTTATCAGATTACCGTTTGGGGAGTAGCGCGTTCTTACGTAAGAGATATCTACAAACACGCCAAGCACCAATGCAAACACATCGCATTTTGATAAGAAAACGCATCAGCTTCATTTTTCTCGTCGCATCCACAACCCCATTCCCGTATCCTCCTCCACCACCATGGGCACCATCCGTCAGAAGAAGAAGAACCGCTCTTCCGTTCCCAAGACCAAGGCCAAACGCACCGGTCAACTGAAGAATGGCAACAAAAAAATCAATGTTCTGGGCAATGCGATCATCGCCGAAAACTGGTATGCTCCATCCGTATGAGCGGGATTCCAAGCAATGGAAAACTAACATCACCCGTCGTGCAGGGACCGTAAAGCCACCCTCACGCAAAACTACCGCCGACTAGGTCTCCTCCACCGTCTTAATGCCCCCGCCGGTGGGTCAGAAAAGCGCAGAACAAGAGATGGCGCCATCGAGACAGACCCCGAAGACTCGCTGCACATCAAGGGTAGCACGCAATCTATCACAAAGACTCTTGGCCTAGGCGAGGCGAAGGTCGAACGCGACCCCGAGACAGGCAAGATTATCCGGGTGATTTCGAACGACGACGAGGTCGAGATCGCTGGGCGCAAGCGCCGTCGTACCAACCCACTCAATGACCCGTTGAATGACCTGTCTGATAACGGGGAGGATGATTTTACTTCGACCGGCAAAAATGTGCCCAGCGCGATTGTCCAGCAACTGGAGCAGCAGGCGGACAAGGAAGGCGGCCATGTCAAGGCGAAGAAGCCCCGTCACATGAGCAAGCGGGAAGAAGAGTGGATTCAGACCCTGGTCCAACGCCATGGGGATAATATCGCCGCTATGGTTCGCGACCGGAAACTCAATCCTATGCAGCAGTCCGAGGGAGATCTGAAGCGGAGAATCCGGAAGTGGAAGGAGATGCAATCGTAACGGCTTGGCTACATGCATGTCTGATAGCGAGTTCGGCGTTTATATGGGTTCTTCTGGATAAAAGTCCTTGTTTTGCGGGATTCGTGGGTTGATATACTACCTGTCTTCTTTCTTTCCCCTGTGATATAGACACCTCTACGACTGAATATATGGCCCTATTGGGTTGCTCTCATCAAGCTGTTCATTATGCGGTAAAGTGACCATTGGGAAATGGCGGCTTTCTGTCTCCGCAATACTAACATTTGCAGCATTTGCCAATGACGCCGAGTTGAGTGACATTCAAAGTTCGATATCCGTCTTCCAATGTACATCCATTGGGAAATAAAGGAGAGGCGAATGTCCTCACTCCATAAAAAGATAATATGTCAGGATCCTATTACAACCTCGAGGCCCCCATGGTCAATGGAAGATCAAGTAGAGCCATGCAGATCCAACCAGCTCTAACAGCATTGTCCATTTGGCGAAGTCGCGGCTCCAACCCAGCACCGCTGACCCAGTTTCTCTGGAAGCCGAACCAATGGTATATTCTGTCAGATTTACCTCATTATCATGATCTGCCACCACAGTCTGGAATGTCGCATTCAAGGTGTTTGTCGGTATAGGCCCGTTCGTATCCTCCTCAAGATCCATTCCGGCCGGACCCCGTGCGCTTGTTATGGTCACCGCAGGCTGGCCAGATATAACAGTGGCTGTATCACTAGATGCGGAGACAAATACAGGGCTTGAGTTTGAAACAATGGTAGCGTGAGTGTAGGATCTGCCTCTGGCACCCACACACGATCGGGTAGCCGTAGGGAGAGTTAGGGGAACCGGCGTCGGGGTCATGGGAACAGGGAGAGGAACAGGGAGAGGAAAAGCACCCGGAGCTGAGAACCAACGCGAGGATGGTATATGGTGGCTTGATCTCTTTTCGACCGACAGACGTTCAGGTTCCAAAGTAGGTAAGCCATGATTCCCAACCACATCCACGTCCGCTTCCTCACAAACAAACGTCTGCGGGAGGTCAATTGTAGCCCCGGTCCAGGTAAAGCCGGTCCCATTGAATGCACATATAGCGTCTCCGGTAGCACTTGAGGTTTCGTAACCTAGTGTTCCATATATGTTAAACACCGCGGCCAGATTGTGAGTGAAAAAGGGACAGTCAGGAAACTAACACACGGCAAGATGTTCCGATCCTTCTGGCAGAATGCGTGCAAGTCTGTGACATGGTTTTCATGTTAGGCATTGGGCTGTCACTGCAGATGCGAGCCATACTCTTTGATACAGGATTGAATGATTACGGTAGCTGAAGAGGTGCAAGAGACGATGATTGGGCTTTTGAGGGAGCCATGGATGCAATAATGGGATCCTGGTTTCGGGCAGAGAAGGGTATTGGAGGCAGCGTCGCTATCTGGTCAGCGTATTCACGGCCATCTGTGTCTATACCAGCTCTTACTAGCCAATCTGAGATTTCACATGAAGAGTAAGGAGGAGACATAACAAGAGCCAGGCGAGGAAAGGGGGCATGATGGGCGATTTAGGGTAGAGTAGGTTATGAGCGGTAGTTGGGATGGAGGTGAAAGGTGCAGAAGACGAGTTGAGGCTCCTGTTCGCGTCGACGCGTTGTAGCCTGAAGTCCATGCTGCCTCGGTTCACCACTATGGCACTGCCAACATCAATCCACTCAAGGTAGAATTCAAAGTCCGCCTGTATTTATCTCACTAGACAGCGTCTTACTTGCTCGATTTCAGAATCTGTCAAAAAGCAAGTATCGCGAACATAATCATAAACACTGCCATACCGGACCTTGATCTTTTGCAGAGTTGCATACATGTAAGATTTCTTGCATTCGACAACTCTGCTGACGGAGGCATCAATGTCCTTGATATTTGGATTTATGGCCTCCAAATAGCGCCGTATACATGGCTCCGCCGGGTACAAACCGAATGTGCTGAGACTGTATTCTGCGGCCACGATCTCATCCGGTACTCCGGCTAAAGATAAAAGAATTGCAAAGACCACACCTGTTCTATCCTTTCCGATGTTGCAGTGAATAAGCAACGGGCTGTTTGGATGCTCCATAATGTGGAAAGCAATAGACCGAAGCGCTATGGCAGCATCCCTCGCGAGAGCAAGATACTCGTCGGAAACGGACTGTCCATGAGCCGTCAGTAAGATGCAAAGGTATATAGACACAAGAGACTTTCCTGGGTGTCGATATTTGAGTTGGCATACTTCTCAGCGCGCTGCTCGGCCGAATAAGAACCACGTTCTATTGGTAATCTCATTGTTTTGCAGCAGGGCACGTTATTGGAAGCGGAGTCGCCGTAAAAGCCCACATTTGAGCAGACTTTTGTCTCGTTCTGACTCCTCAGATCGAAGATGGCGCCTATACGGAGAGACTCCACAAGCTTCTGTAGGCCTATTACCGATATGTTCTCGAGATGACCTGAGCGATACAAAAAGTTTGCTCGAGTCCGAGCATGGGGAAACAGAGTGCTGGGATACCCCCCAAATTGGCGAACATTGAAAACACCGTCAATTTGGGTGGATATATGTTGGTCCGGGTCTAAGAATGGGTACATCATAGTAGCCTTCAATAGGATCAAGTACGTTAAACTGCTTTCTGTGGGTCCGGAGGAGTAACATCAACGCGGTTTCCGACACCGAACAGGGCATCTGCCGAGTTTAATATATATCCTATTTTATGACAGTTTACGATGTCCTAGTAATTACCTCCATCTACAACCAGAAGGATTAACAAATGTGAGGACTGGGTAGAGGTAGGGTAAGTTATGCCGGCAGTGAGAAGCGATTGGACACCAACTATAAATCCACGGATGTCCAAAGTATCGTGCCTCAATCACAGGTCTGAACAGGTATTTCTACTGCAAAACCGGAATTTGTGATATCGACCTTCCCTGGATGGGACAGGTCCTGGGAATTAATTTCGGAGAGGGAAGTTAAGTCTTACCACAGTCTACTCACAAGACACATCTCTATACCTTGGTCGCAGCTGTCAAGCACTACCTGACGTGAATCATGCGAAAGTCAATCAAGGGCTACCTTCATCTTGATTCAGACAATGTTTTCGATGACGAAAAGATGTTTGCACCTGGGATGTGACCTCTTTTGTAAATCGAAGGTAAAGTTTGCGACAACGTTGAGGCTGGATAATGTATATAGCAGCATGGCTATTGAATGATACGCCAGGAAAATCTCCTCCAGAAACCCGTTGACGAAGTATATGTAAGGCTGTTTTAAGGGAGGCATTCGACTACGTCTGTATCTGGAGTTCCGTCGTGAAAATGTACAGATGTCGAATAGACCACAATTGGTACCCAAACGGAGTTACTGGTACCAGACAATGAGCACTCTACCACGGCACGAAAGCGACAGAACTCTATTATGCAGGTCTGGCACAGACGAGCTGTTTTTTCCTTATTTATTTTCAAAAAGGAAAAGCTAGCAACAGTGAGTTGGCAAAAATATCTAGTTCTCCAATACAAGGAAATGCCACACAAATCTAAAGTCATTTATCATTCACATATCCCTGTTCTGATACTCCCCCTTGGTCTAGGACAATGTAGTAATCTGCACCTTTTATAGCTTCCAAACGATGGGCGATCGTGATTACTGTTGACTCTCTCATCTCCTCGCGGATAACCTGCTGGATTTCAAGCGAGCTCTCATGGTCAATGGATGCAGTCGCCTCGTCTAGAATGACAATTGAGCTGCGACGAAGAACCGCTCGCGACAGCCCAATAAGCTGTCGCTCGCCCTGACTCAGGTTCCGTCCGCCAGCTTCGACATGTGTCTCCAGGCTCCAGCCATGTCTGCGGCCAATACGTTTGAGAACGTCCGAGCATTCCTCGTCCGTGTATTCGCCCGTAGGGTCCAGATTGAGTCTGATACTTCCAGGGAAAAGAACGGGGTCCTGCGCAACAAAAGTGACCCGTGTGCGAAGTGCCTGTGTGCTGACCTGCGCTATGTCGATTCCGTCTATGAGAACGCGTCCAGATTCAGGACGGACCACATTAAGAAGCGCCACTGCCAGGGTGGATTTGCCGCTCCCTGTCCGGCCGATCACGGCCGTGGTAGACCCGCCTGGGATGCGGAGGGAGATGTTGGTGAGTGATGGGTCGAGGTGAGGTGCGTAGCGGATGGTTACGTCTTCGAAGACGATATCGTGGCCAAAACGTGGCCATGATGCGGGCGGCTCAATAGTCCCATGAGATTCCTGCTCCACGTGAAGAAGCTCGTCGACACGCTCCACGGAGACGAAGTCCATCTGGAGCTGGCCATATTGCTTGCATAAGGCGTGTGTCGAAGCGACGAAATTATTCGCCGCTATGAGCGCGAACGCCGCCAGACCCGGTGAGACGTTTGTGTACAGAGCGAGCAGAGTTAGACAGAAGGTTGATACCGCAGAGAGACTCTCAAAGCGGTACATCAGCCAACCCTGGAGAGACCAATAGAAGTGATCCATGCCCTGGAATTTATCTACAACGGCGATGACGCGGTGCTGGAATCGGGATTCCGCCTGGAATGCGCGCATCGTCGGCAGACCGTGTAGGAGTTCCCCGAAATTAGAGATTAGAGGACTCAGAGAGACCATTTCTAGCCTTCGTAGGCTCTGTGACGTAGGGAGAAAGCGGAGGAACGTGATGATGAAGGCTGCAGTCAATACAAAGGTAAACCCGAGGAAAGTCGGCGTCACCGAGGCTATCACTAGAATCGAAGAAACCCAGGTTATCGCTTGAAATGCGATTATTTGGAATTGTTCGCTAATGTTGCCGTCGACAACCCCGATGTCAGACGTCAGTCTGTTCATCAGCCGCCCAATTGGTGTCACGTCGAAAAAGCGGAACGTCGCATGGCTCACTCCAACCATGACTTCGTGGAAAAGAGTCTTTCCGGCACAGTAGACTATGATAATCATCAAGAGTTGAGCAAACAGAAGCATGACAGCCTGAAACGTGCTGACTGCAAAGAAGGCCAGTAGCCATGGCTTAACGTTCTCAACCGGCGGTGGCAGTTCACGCAAGGGGTCTTTGGGAGACCATCTGAGCAAGCTGATGACCGATGAATGGGCTAGAGCTTCCCCAGAAAATGACTTTTGGTTTGACGATGCGTATTCCAGGAACATATGTACCTCGTTGTAGGCCTCTCCCCATTCTTTGAGAAACCAAGATTGCGCCACAGATGCAAGCCGGTATACTGCCAGAACGGTAACAAGGAGAATCCACCATCTGTATTTGCCGGCTCTGATATAGGTCCAATAAACTCTTGCTTTGACTCCCCATTCTGCTCGGTGCTCCTCTTCAATGAACTTGGCCGGAACAGCTGTTGTGTGGTCTTCGGACTGTGCCTCTTCTTGTGTGTCATCATCTGTCGTATCCCCCTGAGGCGTCTCCGTTCCATCTTCAGAATTCAAGCTGCTGAGACCCTGCTTTCCCTCAACTATTGCCCTCCCTTGTTGAATATAGATGGTCTGGTCTGCCAAGTGACGCACAATCGTGGTACGGTGGGTAACGAGAACCACAACACGACCCTGCATCAGTGGTCCCATAAAGCATTTGCGGACTATACTTTCTGCGGTGTTATGATCCAAAGCAGATAAGGGGTCATCAAGAAGCAAGATCCGCGATGTACTGTAGACGGCACGTGCGAGAGCCACCCGAGCTTTCTGTCCACCGGAGAGACCAATGCCATTTTCACCAACGAATGACAAATCACCATATTTGAAATTAGCAAGGTCTGGGAGCAAAGCACAGACATCCAAAACCCTTTTGTATCGCTGTTCATCATATGGAGCTGAGAACAAGATATTGTCCCGTATACTCATACTTTGTAGCCATGGCGTTTGCGCACAATATCCGATCATATCGTTTGGTATAGAAACAGCTCCTGTCAGCCTGTCCAGTTCTCCCAGTAGGGCTTGTAATAGTGCTGTTTTACCAGCCCCGACTTTGCCGCTGATGACGGTCAGACCTTCCGATATCGTTACGTTGATATCGCAAAGCACGGGAAATTTCCTCCCTGGCCAGGCAAACGAACACGAATCCAAAGTAATGTCGGTACTTTGTTCCGTGCCAGAGGAGCGCTTTTCTTTGTCGGGCTCTCCCATGAAGTCCTCTATTCTTTCCATCGCAATAGAAGCATTGATAAGAACCGTGATAAGGCCTGGAATATCTCTCAGGCGAGTCTCAAGCATCGTAAAAAGCTGAAGGGCAGGAAATATTATGTCGATGCTGAAAGTGTGACCGGCCAGCATGGTATAGGCGTACAATGCAACGACCGGAAACACGCCACTCGCGAACGCATTGATGAAGCGGATCAACACATTCCATAAGCTCGTGATAATACGAAGATTTAACTCCGATTGTCGAGCATCCATGACTTGCTGTAGCCAGTGATTCTGCCATCCATACCAACGTAGATGGCGGAGTGCCTCCACGAACTGGGAGGAGATCTGGAGTCTGGCATCCGTGGCGACTCGGCGGACCCTCTCCCACCGCAGGAGAGTCCGTGTAATGAGTGCATTAATCGCCTGGGCTATCAGAATAGCCAAAATTCCTAAAAAGCACGACGGACCGAGAAGCCTCCATACGAGTGCAATGGCAATGATAAGACCAACCGGCTTATCCACTAGGGTGTCAACTTCCCAAAAGCGCTGAGCAACTTCGTAGACATCACCACGAAGTAAATTGAATATTTTACCCATGGACGCGGTCTCCTTAACTTTATCTCCACCATGTTTGGATCGTCGAGAAAATAAGCCACACCAATTCCTTTGTCTAGAATTGCGTGTATCATTGACATCGTTGCCATCTTCAGCATCGTTTTCTGGCTCTCCGACCTTTTCATGTATTTGCTGGTCGAAGACATTCTTGCGAGAAAGGGCTTTTTCGTAGACCATCATGATCATCTCGCCCCTACTCCTTTCATAGCATCGCCTCCCGTACCAAATATTCAATACTTGCGACTGAGCGGCGACTAAGCGCAGGACTAGTGATAAGATCGCATAGGTTAGAGCAACTCTATTAGACAACTTTGGGTCCTGCATCGCCTGTAGTAGTTGCTGGAGCAAGATGGGAGTAGAAAAGTCTAATGAGACATGTGTTAGATGGTATACATCTGGTGAGATCGTAGCACGAACCGCAAAGCATCTGCACAATAGAGATGCTAGTAATGATCACAACGTCGATGCCGTTGGCCTGAAGTAGCCGGCCAAGAACAGATCCTCTCAGTTGACGGAATTTCTCATGTAGCCTACGATGCTGGAATTCAAATCCCAAGGACCAGACGTCCTCTTCGTTCAGCTGCCTTCTCTTCCCCATTGACATAAGAGGGGCCATCCAGGACACACTGAGAAATTGCCATAGCCGCAAGTTATCCTCGGGACTACGGTAGTCGCTGGAGGGAGGATGACCAACAACACCGATATCCATGCACGGTAGCGACGGTTTCCGGAGAGGCATTACCAGGATGGTCGCGCAGGCTGCCAAGGCGGCGCCTGCAGCGATGTAATAAGAAAATAACTTGGAAACCGCACATTTATCGCAGTCAATTATAAATATAGCCTCGACGGAAAAGGCTATCAGGAAGAAAGCGAGCAGTGAAACCGGACATGATCTGGGTCGTCTAACGGCAATGAACCCAGCAGTTATTACCTTGGTCGAGTCAGTCAATGTATTTGGAATTGGGGTACGCGCTATACCCAAGCTGCCAGAAGAACCAGATTTGGGAAACTTGGATCCATAGGGATGTTTTTGATCATCTCGGCAGTCATTCCGATGATTGATAACGCGAATAAGGATATCGCCCAACCGATTCTCTGTTTTGAACCATTGTGTGGGAGGTCCGGGCAGATCGGCTGCTCAGTGACAAAGGGCCTGGTCCACTTGGGACGATAAGCCCGGAGGAGATAGCCAATTGTACTTCCCAAGACAAGAGCTGCAATTATGATGCCTGGAGCAATAGAGGCATATCGCATGGCACATGGCGACAATCGAGCATGTGTAGAGTCCTGCCACCACTTGTCAGCAGAGACATATTTACAGACTCAGGATTACTTACCCATAATGGGTAACATGCATGTCGGATGTCATGTTGCTCGGTCAACAGCATTGGAGCAGTTAACATGCAAGACCCGACAGAGATGAAGCAAGATGGTGAATGGGATGTTATCGGCGATCAAGATAAAAGGCGGAGTAACCAATGCTGCCTGAGGCATTAACTCTTTCCTCTTCCGGGTCCGTGCGGGACGCCGAGAAATTATGCAACTACCTCGCAAGTTCACTACTTTATAAATGATCCACGATTATTCCTCTTATTGACGGCTATTTTACACTATCACGGTCACTAAGTCTTTATCATCGATGCTGACCTAAGTGAGGTCGCTCATGGAGTCGGATCTAGCGCGGCATTCGATGGCTATGTGCAAGAATTTCTGCAACAATGGACGCCCGAGAGCCTTGTACGCACTGTGCAGCAAACGATAGGATGTCTCATGGTAGTCCTTGAACGCCCAAAGATCCTTCCCCAACTTCAAAGCCGCTCCAGGGTATCCCTGAGCCATTAGGTCCATGGCCTCCTTCTCCAAATCCGCTACTTGTGAAGGAGAAAGAGATAAATCCCACTGAGTAAATATGTCATTTCCGTTTATAGGGACATATTTATCCGGATTCAGAACAATTCCCATCCGATCGCGAGTTGGTGCGACAACGTAGCGTGAAGTATCGATTGTTTTGTACTTCCTCATGTATTCAGTTCCCGTCTCCGGGCGATCCCCTGTGCTGTATGTTTGCAGTATTTCGCGTAAGCGGGCAAGCTTTGCCAATTCAATTCGATAGTACTCTTCTTCGTGAGGTTCGTCTTCCATGTACCCAGTCAAATCTTCGACGCATTTCTCAATCTTCCAACGAACGACTTCAAACATGTTATTTCCGGCGACCTCCAGTTCGAAAGCGTCATTGCTATAGAAGGTAGCCAAGGGGAAAGGAGGGGCATCAGGGTCATCAATATAATAACCCCAGTGAACCCCATCAGTCATTCCAGTTACAACGGTAAGGAACTCGGGGGGGTCGTTGTAGTGACGCGCTTCCCAGAGAGCATTGTGATCGTGAGCCAAGTCTGGGTTTTGCAGGAGATCAAAAGGGCCGGTCATGTGCAGGGCGACTACTGCATCTGTCAACAGGGCTGCATTTTCTTCAGCAAAGCGCCAGAAGTCGAAGAAGTCCGGGGGGAAGTCGATCCCGTATGTGTTCTTGAGGAGACGGTGCCTCCCGGAATGATCAGGGCTCGTCATGTTAATCGTTATCTTCTCTATACCTCCTTTTTATTGCTGGTCGAAGTATCGAGAGTAAATAGTACGTGGCCTTTGGCCTGTCAGATACCCACTGCTACAGATGAATTTTCGGCTACGTTGGCAATGAGGAATACGAGCTTTGTGGGTCCAATCATAGAAGACATGATATTAAAATAAGCCTTGATACGAGCCTGATCCGGAATATTTGATCTTCTTCACAATTTAACTAGGAAGCTTGCACCAACCTTTCGATCAATGCGGGAAATGTTAAGGGCTGTTCAGCAGTTCAGTGCAGTTACTTGTAGGATGATCTCTTTGATCGTCGCTGCTATTATTGATTCCCTATAAAATATCCACGGATGACTCCTTCTAGGCTCCCTTTCCGTTCACTTGTTTGGTTCTTTGAATATCATATGTTATGCCTTGGGGTACAGCGAGCTTCAGCCCATGATAGGTTTGTTGGGTAAAGCAAATATATGGCGATGAACTTAAGGAATTTCTCCGAAGCCACATAAACAAGAGGATCCTGGTGGAAGATGTTTCAGTCTAGAATAGAGTCTCAGGAATACCTTCTAACGTTTGCCTAAGCAACTCTCTCTCTTTCTCTGTCTCTCGAGGATCGTGTGTAGTACAACATTTGCACGACATAGCACATAGCCAGCCAGTTCTATAAATACATCACTTCGCTTTCATTGTCTTGCTCTACTTACTTTTCTGATGTTTATTAGACTGCAAAAGTACTTCACTATCATAATGTCGCGTATGAATCATGTCTGTCTCTATATAACATCAGTTATAATCTTCTTGCCAAGCATAGGCGCATAGCGGATGGCAGATGAGATTTACACATATTGCAGTGCCGCCCTAAGCTGAGGGGGTAGCCTAATCTCCATATTCTAAGACATAGTCAAGCCTTCGGAGGAGAAAATTGCTACTTAAGCAGATGAACTGGTAGAAAATAATTTCACCATGTCAATTGATGTGACAGTACTGTAGGGATTCTTAGGGCCGTTGTTCGGTTTCTCCCGTTAGTGCGTAACAGCAACATGGAAATATATATGACGACTCTGTCTCCACTAGTTCCGCAAATCTTTCAATTCCGGACCAGATATTATATCGGCATAAAAGAATGTGTACAATGCATTCTCATTTTTTCCCTAAGATAAATGGTTAGTGCTTTGTCTCCACGCACAGCTTCCACATGCCAAAGACAGAAGAGCTCCACAGTACGGAGTAGACCGAGGTACATCTCAATCGAATGCTAGCCAGGGATTTAAACCCCCTGATTCTACTCCGTACCTCTCGACCCCTTCATTGAATACCACCAACCGATCAATATGTCGATCTCCCTGTCCATGCCCCCCGGGTCGGGGCAATACATCCTTATAGGCTCTCTCCCCTTACTTGTGCTCTCGGAGTTCCGCTCTAACTCCTACGTGGGAACATTTGTCTTCAAAATGCTCTCCTCCGTGGCCTTCGTCAGCAGTCCTCTGCCCCAAGCGTCCATACATGAGTCTCCATACTGTGTTCTCATTACTACTGGGCTCCTATTGTCTCTAGTTGGAGACTTCTTTCTCCTCCCTTCTCAGGGTGATTTTTTCAACCGGAACTCCAGCACCGAAAGAAAGATCTCCATATCCTTCCAATTAGGCGTTGTCGCCTTCGCCGCGGCTCATATTGCCTACATTTTTGCCTTTCTCCATGACAGCCAAGACGTCTCGCGGGAGCTTTTCGCAACCACGTTCGTCACCACAATGGTGCTTGCGAAATGGTTGGGGGTGATATATCCACCGGCCCACTCCTCTATTTCCAAAAATGTTCTGGATCTCGCCATCCCGGCTGATATGAAGCCACTTGTCTTTGCGTATGCTGCCATCATCAGTTGTATGTTTGCGGTAGCTGTTTCCACAGTCCCGTCATCAACTTCAACTGGCTGGGCGTACCAGCGGAGTCTGGGCGCGGCGATGTTTGTCACTAGCGATATTTTTGTCGCGAAAGACGCATTCTGTAGAACGCCTGCTCCAAACAAGCGAAGTTGGTTCCGCATCGCAGTCGGTTACGGACTTTATTTCTGGGGCCAGATGGTCATAGCGGGGACCGTGAAGGTATGATTGTGCCTAATGACCGCCGGTGCATCGATCAGCAGCCACCCATGTTCCTTTACTTCCCTTGTAACGTCATGTTCGGTACTCTACCATCCCTACACGCATATCGAATTAGATTATGCTTTCTACACCCCAAAGATGACCTTACACTAGTGCAGAACCCTTAGTCTTCGTCTCATCATTGTCCCAAAGTGTCTAAAATCGCTGTTCATCAATGAATTCCAGCTGTAATTCGACTCCATAGTCTAGCCAGATATTGTTCGATCTCCGCGCAAAACGTCGTGTGAACTAGGGAGACTCCTCTCGATCGACTTTCACTAGCTTGTCTATTGTTGTTTCTAGCTCCGCGATAGTGTCTGCTTCAAACCGTTTAGCGTCGATATCACCTTTGCAGGCTCGGCTATATTCTAAATACCAATGAGAAACATACCTCCTTCGTGTCGTTCTACTTGGCGACCAATACATAGGGTTTTCGGTTGCACAAACCAGTGAGCACCTAGAATTAATTGGATCGTTAGGGGCGTTTTCTGATTTCTTCCACTGAGAAACCGATACGCTCGGTTTGTGAGAAATGATGCCTGACCCACAGACGGCCCTGCGCTACCAGAATTTCCCGGCGTCTGACGCGAAGCGGATAACTTTAATTCAGTCATATCCAGACCTAGCATGTATGCCCACCCCTCTATCGAGTGATGTGCGCGCCAAACCGTAGGCAGCTATAGGACTCCTAAAGTACCTGTGGTACGACATACAATGCCGGGACTCAAGGTCTCTACTTCAATACATCCTCCCCGAGCTCTATTGGTGGCCTTCAGAACCATCTGTTTCTTTTTCTTTGTAGCGTAACTCGGCGTACTGCTTAAAGGCAAGATGAACCTTGGTTTAATGCACTCGCTAATCAGGCAAGTCTTAGAATACGCCTCTTTGTGAACTTAACCACGTGATCGTTATCCACCTACGTCATTCTAAGTCAATAGATTCCGTGGTCGCAGATAAAAATTGCATTTTTGTATTAATAGTTAGCTATTTAAAGTATATTGTCTCGTATATTCTATAAATAATGTTTAAGAACCATGGAATGTTATATCCTGAACGTATTTGGCACGCGACAAATTTGGCGTTACTCGTCCAACCGCCATGACAAACCACACTTGCACACAAACCAGTCGATCTACTGGAATCTACAGTGGTCTAGATTAAGAGTACTTGCTCTACGGAAAACGAAAGCGTATACAGTTCTCCGGCATAAGTATGCTCTGTCTCATCGGAGCACCATTGCTCTCTCGTTCAAATCCAAATCTTCCAGTCCCCCAGGAATTTTTAGTCGCCCCTACTTCTTTACCTTTCATCAATAAGCATGAAAGGGTTTTTTGGCCTGGCAGCTTTTGCTGTTACCGCTCATGCCCTCATCGGCCGCACTAATAGCTGTTGCTTTCATCTTACTGCCTCCGGCGGGTCCTCCGGCGCTGTCGGTCAGCTTTCTGATGGGCAGAATCGAATTGGTGACAGCACTTTATCTGCAGCGCAGTTCTGTATTAGCTCAAAAGGTTCCATCACCGATAGTAATGGGCGTGGCTGCATTATGACCCGTGAGTGACACAAAGCCTAGCTAGTGAAGAAAGGTTTACAAGCCAATAAATACCTTAGCGCCAACTAGTCAGTTTCAGTGTGACCAGGGTGCCACTCCGGACTTGGGTTTCTCTATCAGCCCGTCCGGTATGCTGGAGTTCCATGGAAGCTCTAACTTCATTGCCTGCGACACGGGCCAGAACGGCGGCATGAACATCTTCGTTACCCCAAGCAGTGCTCTTGGAAAGTGTGAGACTGTCCAACTAAAGGCCGACACATGCTTCACCTCTACTCCTTCTCCCACCTCATCCACCAGCAGGAGCTGTAGCACTACATTGTCCTCAAATAACTTTGAATTTCCGCACCTGATTATCCCTATCGACTCAAATGCTCCAAACACAGCTTTCGGCACTCAATTTAACGGCACGATTACCTCGACAGTCTCGAGCATTTTTAACTTCGACATTCCTCAGTCTGACTCTGGCAAAACCTGTAGCCTCATCTTTCTATTTCCTCGGAAGGGCGACCTTCAAACCTCTTCGTTCAGCTTTGGCGGTGACGGCAAGGTCAATGTTGCGAAGCTCTCCGAAGCAGCCTCTGTCACGACTACGTTTTCCAACGCTCCTCCCATCTCACAAAACCTAGGTGATATCATGATCTCACCTGGGAATTCATTTGTTATCTCAACCTTCTCATGCCCCGCCGGTGAGAAGATTGCCTTCGAAATGAGGAATACAGGTACTACTGATCTCAGCTTCTTTCAAGATTTTAACCCTGCTCCGTAAGCCCCCTCAGTATATGCAACCTATCGGACGCCAGCTAAGTTGCTTCTAGTATTGGGCTCTTTATTACTGTCTGCTGAAGACGCAAGTATACTCAAATACGTATTTTACGAATGCTCATGTATACGCCGCTCAGAGTATTCATATCAAGTGGTACTTGTTTAAGCCTTCTTGCTTCCTGCGTCCACATGGCCACGTCATTCTTGCTAGTGTTTTCAATTGTGATCTTCGAAAAGCTTCACTCCAGTGTTTCAGTTACGGCCTACCAGAATGCACAATAATTGGCCTTCTTTAATGTGTCATTTATCCATTACCTGCCATTGTAAATTATCGCCGATCAGTGCAAGGCTAAATACTCCGTGTCAAGCTTGAATATTAAACGATGTAACACATGAAGCTAAACCCCGCTGGGGCGATGCCAAACCGTATCAGGTATCTAAACGGGCGCTAAACCCAAACAGGAGAGTTACCAAAAACAACCGCTTGCTGATAATTCGCCGGACAATTCTATGGTGGTACTAAGTAGTTTTTAGAACGAAAGGCGGAAACCCTCAGCAGGAGCTCAATATGAACAAGGCAGCCTTTACCGATAGACGCACACCTGAAGAGATCATCTTCTTATACTTCCAAGAAAGCCTCTAAAGGATATATCATTTTCCAAAATTCACTCTACATGTCCCAATCCCACGTCACGCTGACGCAATGGTGGCTAAAGGCTTCAATTTCCATACCCGTCAGGATGGTTATAACAAAAGTGTAAGTTACGACAGTATGACGATAGGAAGCTGTGCAATTGGTAGCTATAAAGATCTCGGTTTCCGAGCTTGATACTCTTAGTCACACTGAAACGCATTTTTAAAGCTGCCTGATTTATAATTTCAGCTTCATAGGCAATCTTCAAGTATGGCAGTATCGCAAGTAGCTAATTTGGTGGAGAAGGCGATGGGCCATGGAGAAAATGCCGATGTGACAACGGATATCAGCAATTATGACAATGAGTATGGGGTCGAGGGCGGACAGCCGATTCAGGCCACAGTCTGGCAGGGAAAGAATAGTGTCGCGGTTGGTACGTCTGCGTCAGGCATATCCTTTAAGGGAATTCGCGGGACTAAACGCCGATAGTGGAAATGCCGCAACCACGAGTCGTCGATTCTAGTGACGTTATTGTCAAGGTCACAGGTAGCACTATCTGTGGTAGTGATCTTCACCTTTATCACGGTACGAACCTCGCCTTCCCGAACCAATTCCTTCTAGTCGCTAAGGTGTCTATTCGGGCAACGTAGGTGTTATCCCGCAGCTTCAAAAGGGAGATGTCCTAGGCCATGAGTGCTGTGGCATTGTCGAACACGTTGGCCCTACAGCTACTAAAATAAAAGAGGGCCAGCGAGTCGTCGTCGCTTTCCCCATTGCCTGCGGGGATTGCCAAAATTGCAAGAGACAATTATACTCCCAGTGCGAAAAGACTAATGAGAATAGCATCACGAATGCCTTGTATGGCAAGCGTACGGCTGGCAAGTCTTGTTGCTGTTATTTCTAGAATATCTCCTAACAGCTCCGTTGCAGGTATATTCGGGTACTCTCACTTTACGGGCGGCTTTGCCGGTGGGCAGGCAGAGTATGTGCGAGTTCCCCACGGTGATGTCAATCTACTACCAATCCCGGATGACGTACCCGATGAGAAGGCTCTTTTCCTGTCGGACGTCCTTGGAACCTCCTGGCATTGCGTCGTCGATACGGGTGTCACAGAAGGAGACGTGGTTGCCATCTGGGGCGCGGGCCCAATCGGCCAGATGTGCGCTGAGTTCAGTTTCTTCCACGGAGCGAGCCGAGTGATTGTTATTGACGGTGGCAACGCCGCATGGCGGCTGAACTATGTGAAAAGAAAAGCACCCAGGGTGGAAACGATTGACTTTTCTCAACTTCCTCGGGGTGAGTCTGTCTGTTCCCAGTTGAAGAAACTGGTTCCTGGAGGTCCCGATGTCGCCCTGGAATGTGCTGCTGGCGAGTATGCCAAAGGGTGGATGCACTACTTTGAACAACTTCTCGGAATGGAAACGGATACCTCGGAGATTGTCAATGAGATGGTCACATCTGTTCGTTCATTCGGGCGTGTCGGCTTGACTGGTGTCTACGCCGCATACGTAAGTATATTGGACATCCGTAGTCGATCGGAACATATGTTGACGGAGATAATTACTAGACAAATCACTTCAATATCGGTGCTTTAATGCAGACTGGCGTGCGGCTGATCGGAAATGGACAGGCTCCCGTGCAAAAGTACTGGGCTGAGCTGATGGACCTAATTCAAAAGAACGAGATCAACCCCCTCGATATGGTCTCTCATCGATTAAAGTTGGAAGATATTGAAAAAGTCTATACTTTGTTCGACAAGCGCAGTGAGGGCATCCAGAAAGTGTTCATTCAAACTCGGTTCTCTGCGCCGCCTTGTCAGGGCTCGCCAGAGCTGACTGCCCTATGAGGAAGAAAGTTGGTTACCTGAACGGTGTTTATTTTTGCTGTATACTCGAAAGCGCACAAGAATAAAAAGCAATCAATCATCTTCATATATGATATCGTGATAGGGACGCTACTGAATAGGCAGTTTACTCTCCCCCGTGAGCTAGAGATACGATACAGAAATTGGTAACTGAAGTAGCAACAAGATATCATGCAGTTGCCTAGTTCATCAGGTACTCAAACTGACATTATATATCACAAATTACTTTATACCTCTTATTGGCCCATGTAACCCTAGTATCATTCCTCCATCGCGATCGATCTCGCTCCTATGGCCGTACCACGCGTTTCCCATGGCCACCAGCAAGTTTTGCTGTACACCCATATATTTACTGTATCAAATGCCCTTTGTGGCCTTCATGGGAGTGAATGGGAGTGAATAGCTCCCGAGGGAGAGATTACTGGTCAAGCCAAATCAGATTCATGCTACGACGCATAGCTAACAGGGTAGCTAGCTGGATTAAACGGTAGAAGTTGGGTCCGTCACTCTTTCTGTAAATCAAATGGAGCATAACTTCATTATAACAATAGTATTTATTCAGTAAATATTGTCGAAGAAACAATAAAAGATAATGAACGATATATATATTACTTTGAAACAAACCAAAACATATTCAAATAAAAATAATATCTTCCAGGTTATGTTACACAAAACTTTCTTAATATACCCATGGGTTTATTTTTATTGATTTTTTAAGCTTGCTTCAATCTGACTATTTTCTGACTTCTTCAAATTAAAGATTCTATAAATATAGGCGATGAATAGTTAAATCGGACGGAGAACGAGATGTATATAAGATACAATAGCAGCCATTCAAGCAGCGTACAGATGCGATTGCATTGGATATGTAGCTACGGATATCTCAATCGAACAGATACCAAACCATATAAAACACCAACACCAAGACCACAAAAACAACCAAAAGAAAAAGAAAACCCTGGAAAACATTCAATCCTCTGCGTAATGCTTCCCGTTGAGCACACCCTCGGACTTGCCGCGACCACGTCGGCGATTTACAAGCTCGACCGCCCACCCAGACATCTGATACAGCCAGCCACCGGTCACCATAACTCCAGAGACGGTGTTGACGAGGCGAATGAGCAGGGAGAGGAAGCTGGCGCGCTCCTCGCTGATGAGCAGCAAGATCGGCTCGATATTGTACTTGAAGAAGATGCCGGGGACGAAGAACGGGCTCTCGGGGAGAGCGTCAGACTGGCTGGTGGCGGCATACTGGTTCGTGAAGACGAGGTTCTTGTTGTAGCGGTTGTCGTGGAAGGAGGGCGGGGCGCTCGAGTACGTGTCCAGGGCGCGGTTGCCCTTGGAGTAGATGGTGGGCACGACGGAGAGGAAATACTGGTACTTGTAGTAGTGGGTCTCGGTCTCGGCGATGGTCTTGTCGAGCGGGTTGAGGAGGGTAGGATAGTGCGGGCCGAACGAGAGCTCGGTGATCATGTGGCTGAAGTTGAAAGCTGCGTGTTGGTTTGTTTCTGTCAGTGACTGACGGCATCAAAGGCCCTGAAAGGCAAACGCACCCTGATGGTCCAGATGGGGAGCCATGTCGCGGTATCCGTGGCCACGCGCGGTGATGTGGAAGTCTCCCTGAACTTTGTTCCCCTCGAGACTGCCGTAGATGCGACACGAGTTGACGGCATCGCCGCGCCGCAGCTTCGGCGACTTGGGGAACTTCTTGCGCGGGTTGCGCCGCACCTCGCCCAGCACGTGGTGCACATGGGCGTCCTCGTCTTGCGCCGACAGCCGGCCCGCATCCTCCTGGCTGAGCGTCTGGTACTCGTGGGAGCCGCCGTAGGACTCGTAGTTGCGCTTGTCCATCCACAGCTGCCAGCTGGTGGGCTCGCGCTTGAGCAGCTCACCAGCGAGGACGCGGTCTCCGGCAGCGTCCTGAATGTTGACGTCGAGGGTGTCGCAGGGCATCTGGACGACGATGTCCAGGTTCAGCTGGAGATCGTGCGAGACGCCTTTCTCGACGCTGAAGTGGTGATTCTCGGTGCCGCGGAGCCAGGTGCGGAACTCGGAAATGGAGAAAACGGTGCAAATGATGAGGATGAGGACGGTCCACTGTCCGCCGCGACGGGAGGGAGCAGTGTACGAGGGCTTCGTTTTGGCTAGATGGCGCGGTCAGTTCTCGCTTCTGTTTACACATTTCCCCAGACTGGGAGGCAGCAATTTGATGCGCCCCGACCAATTCAATTGAGATCTTGCGACGGGCTATTGACAGAGAACACAGCGAACATATGGGGGAGACGTACGAAAGGCGTCGAATGTCTTCAAGCTGCCCTGCAGCTGGGACTTCTCCCCGAACGCATCATCGTCCAGGTGGTGGTGTCCTCCGTAGCCATTCATCACTCTGTGCGTGGAGGAACGGATATTTCAATTAATGCATGTATGGAGAGGACAAACACAGGATGACCGTGATCCCAAGGGAGCGAGAGGACACGGGGCGGCGGAAGCAGGGAGGAGGCGGAGATGGGGATGAAGTGCGGATGAGGCCAACTAAGTCAGATCGCTTATCGCTTATCAGATCCCCCGATCTATACCCATCACCCGCACATGTTCTACAAACTCCATTTACAACAAAGGCTCGTTCATGAATATCTGTATATGCAGAGTCTGCTAAGTCTAACACCCAACCTCCCTCGTCACAGACCAGATAGAATCGAAAAGTAAATATACACGCGCTGTCTAGCCCATAGACGACAGCAGTATAGAGAAGCGAAGGACAAACGAGATAGCCATGCAAGATGGAGCAACAGCAGCTTCCAGTCATAACAGCAAATCAGGGGACGGAACAAGAAACACAACACGTTGTTAATCATGCAGATCCACAGCAAGGGTATAAGATGGCTCTATCGTCTTGACCATCTTCTGGGATCAACGTCGTTCATCAGGTAAAAATAAATCAAGCGAGCACAAAGCAACACGTTCCTGACCTGTTTATGCAACCAACAACAACAACAGATTATTATTACAATATGCAAGAAGCGAAAGAAAGGCGCCACGGGGGCGGAATCAAGCGCAGGTCATTATTTACTCCTCTGCTGCATGTTAGTCATCGTAACACTACTATGGCTCGGGGATGGAGCTTACCAAGCTGGTGGCTGCCGCCGCTGTTGCGAGGTCCGGCTTCCCACTGATGCTCCTCGCAGCAACACGGGGAAGTCCGGATCCAGGAGCTGTGGCGGTGTTCGTGCCTCGTTTGGCTGGTGTCGATGGTGTCAAGCCACTAACAGTCGAATGGCGTTTTCCGGAAGTTGCCTTCACCGGAGAACTCCCAGACACATCGCGGCTGCGAACGAATTGGCCAGTTTTCAAGCCAGTTCCAGGGGGGTCCGGAAGTGGGCGACCAGAGGTCACATTGGAGGTACCAGTGCCTCGCTTCGCGGCGGGACCGGCAGTTGGATACGTCCTAGACCGTGGAGGTGCTTTGATCCCAGTGATAAACTCGTGTCTGAGGGCATCGTGAGGATTCAAACGACGAGCTGGATCCCAGCGGAGACACCGGCTGATGAAGTCAAGGAACGCCTCATCATCACACTTCAAAACTTGCCGCAGCTCCTTGGAGCTAGGACGACGACGGCGTCCCTTTGACGAGACCGTCAGCCTGGGCTTGCCCAGAGAATCGAAGAATAATTTCTTCCGAGTGCTCTTCTCAATTAGATGCTTCTCTGGAGGCCCAAACACTTCCATGATGCACGCAAGCTGCTCTTGCTCATTCTCTCCAGGGAAGATCGGGTAGCCGGTAAAGAGCTCGGCCAAGATACAACCCACGCTCCACATGTCGATCGGCATGCCGTAGGACATTCCCAGAATGACCTCCGGGGAGCGGTAGAAGCGACTCTGGATGTAAGTGTAGACCTTCTCATTTTCGAAGCAACTCGATCCAAAATCAATAACGCGGATTTCGGAGCTCATAGGATGAACAAGAAGGATGTTCTCCGGCTTGAGATCACAGTGGATGACCTTTTTTGCGTGAAGCAATGTCAACGTACTCAGCATCTGCTTGGTGAACCTGCGAATGAGTTTCAAAGAAAAGCCTCGGAAATCGTGGGTCTTGATGAACTCGTAGAGGTTCATTCCCAGCAATTCCGTGGAAATGCACAGATGGCCTCGGAAGTAGAAGCTTTGCGTGAAGTTCACAACACTGTGCCGGCGATGGGGGTCCCACTCCTTGAGCTTCTGGAGCAGGTTTACTTCGATGAGAGCTTGCTGGTGGAATCTCTTCTTGTTCCGAATGATCTTGACTGCCACCAGGGCACCTGTCTTATGATCAATGCACCGCACAACCTGGCCGAAACTTCCCTTGCCGAGAACGTTGATCACTTCGTAGCGGTAGGCAAGGTGATCGCCAATAACGATATTGTAATCGCCGCGGTCATCGTCGTAGCCAAAGTTCGCAGCTTGTGCGCTGAGATCACCGACATGCTTTTTCGCATTCTGGGTCCCGCAGAAATAGATATCTTTGAAGTCGATGATCTCCCCGCGCTCAAAAATATTCAGGTTGGCCATCTTCAAAGCCTGGGCCGCACTCACGCGCTCCTTGGGTCCGGCTTTGCGACGCAAGCCGTCCAAGTCTTTCGCGGCATTTTCGAGATCTTTGCGTTTGGAAGCAAGCTTTCGCATCTCTTCGTCAGCGAGAATAATGTCGGACTCTTTCTGCGGCTCAGCAGGTCGAGGATTGGCTGCAGCACTCGATCTGGCGGAGCTGATAATCTTGTGCACTGGAGAAAGAATCGATGCAGCAGAGCGGTTTTGTGCAAGATCATTCTCGCTAGATTCGTTCGAACGGCTCGGCTCCAAAGTCAGGCTTTGCTCACTGCTGAAACTTGGCTTGCGGACCGCCGGGTTAGATGTATGAGACAAGGATGCTTGTCGTCTTGTGGTCAAGTAAGAAGGTCTCAAGGTAGGGCTGGTGTTCTTCGCAGTGGAAAGATTATTCCAGGTCGCAGACGCCGGAAGCTTTGGCGGGGGCATACGATCAAACTTCTGTGGGTCACCCCTAGACTCCGCTGTGGCTTGGGTCCGCGAACTACTTCGTTGGCGGGCAACTGTGATATTGCTCCGGAGGGAGGTTTCAGATACACTGTTGTTATCAGGATCCGTAGGGGTGGACACTTGACTCATGGACGAAGACTGGGTCTGAGGGCGAGGGCCGTTCAACTTATACGAGCCCAAATGGGCGGCATGAGACGAATAATCCCCACTGGCCTTTTGTCGCAGATAGTTGAAGTCGCTGCTGCTCTTCGGGAGTGTGTAGGAGATATACGGCGACACAGTTCGAGCACCTCCAGGGTTGTTCTCGAAGGTCGCAAGGGCACTGGAGCTGCTAGCCGTCCGTAGGGTGGCACCTGAGGAGGTACTGACGATGAAATGCGACGTACTGCTTCGTGCCTGAGTTCGTGGAGCTTCATCATCATCATCGCGCACAGCAAAGAAATTGGCCTTAGAAGCCGTCAATGGCGTGCTTGGAGTCTTGGAGATAACCTGACTTGTGGGTGTATATGGTTTGGCATCGTCTTCTCGATCTCTCAAGGCCTCGATCTTCGTTGTCATCGGCGTTCCTAAGGGGAGTAGATTCAAAGGCGGCAATTTCAATGGCTGCAGGCTTCGTTTACCATAGATAGCAGGAGCTTTAGGCTTCGCTTCGGGAGTTTTCATCTCCCGGCCATCGTATTCACCGGAATCGCCATCAGTGACGCTACTCGACGGATTGGAGTCCGAGTCGTTTTTAATCTTTAACAGACCGATGTCGACGGGTAAACTGGACTTTCGGCTCACGGCATATGGGGACGCATACGTTGATTGCTCGAAGTCGCCCTTCGGGGACTCGTATGCCTTTGGGATTGCAGGGACGGGTGGAACCTCTTCTTCAGTGGCCACTACATGCTCCACACGAGGTTTCGGGGTTGGTAGGCGAGAGGAGGACGATGTTTGGGAAAGCCTGGCTTGCAAGGAGCCTCCAGAGTTTCTGGCCGAGTTGTAGCTGGTGTTGGAGGATAGTGAGAGCCCAGAGCTGTAGGATTTGCGGTTCGGATCAGGGGTGGTTCTGGTAGAAGACGGAGTTACACTCTTGCGAGGAATAGCTGATGGGGACTGAGCGGACGACCGGGGGCGGAAAGGAACGGGGTCGGTCTGGGTAGGCGGAGTATATGGCATGGGTTCTGCTTGAGGGGCAGTTGACATTCGCTTCAGCCGTCGTGCGTCGGTGGGGCTTATGGTGCGAGCCCCAAGACCCGTTGCGACTGGAGGCATGACGGAAACCCGCTTGGACGATGATGAAGGGGTCGTACTTATCCCAGTCGCAGCTTTGATGGGCGTTCGAACCGCGTTGGTTGATGACGAGCGCGAGTGGTCCGTTGTTCCAGTTGCCGCCAAAAAGTTGTCGCGAGGATCTCCCGAAGGAGGTTGAAAGGACTTCGCCTTCAGATTCCGGGCGGTTGTAGGCACCTTCGTTGGGTCATCCTGATTCAATCCGGGATACTGTGTTCGTGGCCGCGGCCGAGGGCCCTGGTCCAGGCGCGTCGTGTCCACGCTGGGCTTTCTCGTTGACAAGCTCTGTCGTCTGGCGGCGCTCGAGGGAACGGACCCAGGACCGATTGATTTACGGGGAGCGCGAGGCGCTTGGCCCGTGTTCGCGTTTGGAGCCTGCACAAGACTCTGGCGACGCGCTCTGGTCGCTGTAGTCAGGGTCGGGGGTCGTGGGGCCGTGGAATCCCCGGAGGAGCCTTGATTTGTGACACTTTGGCGACGGACGGAGTTGCTTCTGAGTCGTCCGGGCCGATTTTCGTCGGTGTGGTTGGCATTATTGGTCCAGGGGCTCTTCGAACGGTACTCAGGAGTCGGGGCGCCGGTCCGGGGCATGGGGAAGTGGTTTAAGTTTGGTTCGGCCATGATGCTATTCTGCAGGTCATCAAAATTGACAGGCGCGAGGAAATCGGCGTTCTCAGGAGGTGACTGGTTCGCGTCGAGTTTCGACAGGTTGCCCATGCTGGTCGATCGGAGGCTGACGCGGGAGCTCGTACTCTGGGAGGATTCATTCGTAGAGTCGATGGAGGAGTTGCCGGAGTGGAAGAAAGAACTGGGATTGTTGCTGGAGAACGGACTATTAGAATGAATGTATGGAGGAGGGCCAGTAGAAAAGGGGACTTTTCTCAGCGGGTCAAGGAGAAGAAAAGGAGGTGGAGGGGAGCTGTTGCGATGGCGCTGAAATACCTTCTTCGGGAGGGTTCCTGCGGTCGCGGGCCCTGAGGAGCTTTTTGATCTCGAATGGACAGTCTTCTGCGACTCATGACCCCGATTCGGGAGCCTGAGCCGGACTTGGAGGTGGTGGAAGAAGAATCAGCAAGGAACGTGGTCGAGGGGTGTTTTTGCAATCGTCTACGTGCGGGTCCTTCTGCGGATCGCGCGAATTGTCCGTTAGTTATTGCCCAGGAGGGATTCTGCATGCATGGACGTACCAGAGCCGGAGGCGTCATTTCGAGAAGGACTCGGCACTTTGCGCGACTGCCCCTTGGTTGGAGACTGGGGGGGTAGGCGTTGAGGCATCCTCAAGATCGGAAGGGAGAGCGAGCTCCGGGTGTGGGAGAAACACGCCTAAGAGAGAACTTGAAGGGGGGCGTGGAAGATATCGACAATGCCCAATCGCAAAGAGGAACTTGTGGAAGACAGGGTCTCTCCGATCCAGAAGAAGAGGACAGAGAGAGAGAGCCTTGACCACCAACGTCGCGCGACACATCCAAGATCGTTACCGGTCCATTGCGGGGATTAGGGACAGAGGAAAGTCCAGGACCGAGGTATGGAGGAGATGATTGGGGTGGAAGGGGAATTTGAGGAGAGAACAAATAAAGACGTAGGGGAAGGAGGAGAGGAGTAGAGGGAAGAGGAAGAAGTTGGAGAGTTAGAGTGGTGGTGGTTGAGGTGGTGGTGGTGGTGGTGGTGATTGATGTTGGGGGGAAGAAGGAAGAGAGAAACTTTGGCCGTTCTGGGTAATCACTGGGGGGCGGTAGGGGGGAGGATGATCGATGGATGCGCTGCGAACAAAGCACATTAGTTACTGTCCCACCAGGGATTCAGGAGGAAATTTCGCAGTAAACAAAATAAACAAAAAAAAAATATCATTAGGAGAAAATGGAGAAGCCAGAATGGACCCATAAACAACATGCCCTTATAGGTCTCCGGCATCCAAACTACATGTACCTTGCACATGAGGACGCCGAAATAATTAAAAGAGATTAGGACGCCGTTGGTGGTTTGGCTGGACTACTGTAGGTACATGCTTATTTAGGGATTGTCGGTATTCCCAAATGTACCTCCTATGAGGCACTAGCCCTGTAGCCTACCGAATAGGTAAGAGTGGGCATTGAGGACGTGGTATTGCAAACAGATCAAACATGGTCAGGCCCCAGCCAATCAACTGCCGTGTGGCCCGTCTGTAACTCAGGCATAATGCGCGCTGACTCATCCTGGCCTGCATAATTAACTAATTCGGCGTGCAGGTGCATGTGATCTGGTCTTCCGCTTGCAAACACCGAGCTTCCTCAACATCTTCCATTCTTGCCTCTGCAATCGGAGATGGGGAATGGAGACGTCTTTGCTGCGTTCGCTTCGTGCGTTGGATTAGTATAGTGGGGAGGGATGAAGAACCGTTAGCTGATAACGAGCAGGACCGCGATTCTACCTACAGAGCCAGTTTACTTTACTACTACGATACCTACAATCTAGAATGTCGGGCAACCCAAGTTCGTTCATATTGCTAAGCTACAAATGACTGCTCCATCAATGTTCAATGTCGAATCTGGCAACTCAGGCAACCCCATTTTGTGTTTCCGGGACCGAAACAAACTACCCTTAAGCTCTCGCACCGCATGAATGTCATGGATGTCAAGTCGCTATCCCCGCTCACTCCTGAGCCTTGGGGTAATACTTCTGCCAGGAGTGTTGCTGGCGAAAGCCGAGCAATGCCTTGGTCTTCCGGTTGGAAATAGGCGCCTCACGGGCCTCCAAGTCACGCGTAAAAGGCACATTGGGACACTGCTCCTTGAGAAAATCCATAGTGGACGTGGAAAAGTTGGTTATTTCATCGTTAGTGGCATTGAAGACCTGGAAGCCGAGACCATCGGTGAAGACGGCACGCTCGCACATCTGGGCGAGATCGCGGGCATCAGCGTATGACCAGCCATGGACCTTCCAGAGATGGGGCTCCTTGACGTAAGAGTCGAACATAGCCTCGGCGTACTCGTGGGCTTCGACAAGTCTGCCAATGCGCAGGACGTAGATGTTGACTCCAAAGCGGCGGACGAAACCGCGGGAGATGCGCTCGCCGCACATCTTCGAGATGGCGTAGGTGTCCATGGGGTTGACATCGAGCTCCTCATCGACAGGGAAGGCGGGGAAGTCGACGTCGCCCTCGGCGAAGCCCACGCCGTAAACGCAGATTGTGCTGGCAGTGATGATCTTCTTGATACCGAGACGGCAGGCTGCCTCGATCACGTTGTAGGTGGATAGGGCGTTGCCGCGGAACGTCTCATTGTCAGCGACGATCATGTTGCGCGCGTGCGCGGCGAGGTGGATTATGGCGTCGGCCACCTGGGTGAGAGGCTCCCTGAAGGGTTCGGATAGGTGAAAGTGCGAGGTCAAGGCCGAGTACACCTGACCGGTATTAGTGAGGTCGACGTGGAGGGTGTGGACTTTGTCCGCGAGAGGCCCAGCCAGAGGTACCAAGTCAAGGTTAAGCACTTCATGACCCTGGGAGATGAGGTGGGTAATAATGTGCTTGCCAGCCTTGCCAGACCCTCCAGTAACGATTATACGTTTGGACATGTTGGTTTGGATAGGTTTGTGTGATGGTTTGAAGAGGATTGGTGGAGGAGTATCGATGATGATGAGTATGTAAAGAGAAGGAGGAACAGACGCTCGTTTGGCTGGCTAACGGGGAGACTTTATAGCCTTCAGGGCCTAGGCAGTGCAGGATGTTTCTATATTGGCGGACAAAGGGAATCAGAGAGTCCTGTGGCACTACGTGAATGCCATACTCTACAAGTGAAGTGTACGAAAGTTGCGTCATAAGGGTTGATCTAAAGGAATTTAGTGCAGAGTAACAGGGATTCACTGAGAATGAAATAGCAAGAATCAATAAGACTATCCCAATCTTTGATAGGCAAAGCCACGCACTGGTAGTCTCTTCATCTCACACAATCACTGCAGGAACTAGTTGATCATGCGCAGGATATATCCATGAAGTTCATATATAGACATCCCATTACAAAGGCTGCCATCCATACTGTGCAACATGGAAGTTAACACGTTCGAGGGTTGGCTAGATATAGAACAAGGTTAAAGCAGTAAAAAGGTTACACTCGTTACATTCCCCAATACCATCCACGGAAGGGCATTTGCACTACCGGCAGAAGCTGCAGCAGAGTCAAAAAAAAATATATATATATATATATACAACAGCACGAGTGTAGCGATGGTCACCAACCCCTTCAAGCGCCTTACAGCCCTATTTACCCGAGTATCATACCAAAGCTGGAGGATAGCCACATTTATGTAAGGTAAAGAAAAGGGAATAAATGGCTTAGTATGCCTAGATTATAGTTAGGACTTACAGGTAATCTATATATCGCATGACCTAATAAAGATAGCATCATCCTCTGTAATAGGAACAAGAGCCCATGCCAAACATGAAACGACTTGTATTGCAACTAGAACAGATACCCCGACCTACGATTTGGTCCATTATGTGAATAGCTACTCCAATTTTGGATTGCTAAACAGTATAATTGTAAAGAAGGGAACTCGTTTTTAGCCGGCCCAACTTGAACTGTCAGGAGAGAACAACATCCGACGACTAAAACCATCTTGGACTGTCCCCCTAGCTGCCTCCCATACCGTCTTTGCAACAAAAGTGGACAATAATCATAACAAAACTGGGCGTTAACAGATACATTAGCAGGCGGTCAACAATAAGATACCTCAGCAACACACTGCAGTAACTCTGTACAGCCAATCTGACTTAATGTCTAGTCCAAACGTTCGCTCAAGTCTACCTCTTGAAATATGGGAATAGTGCAGTTAGTAGGATGATTTAACGCTCAAATTCGCAAATTATGTCCTCTGTCGACCCATCGCACCTTTTACTGGTACTATGCTTACTCCCGCAGACATACTCACTGGGCTAGGTGAGACAGGTCCATATTAAACTGAGTTCTGCCACAAAATGGGTTGGTCAGAGTGTACTAATGGTAGGGTATCTCCCAATAGATCGGTAGCGGCGCCTTCTTCAATATCCCAGGATAGACCATTCCACTGCCAAGCAGGTAAATTGTCGCTTATGTATGATTCTGCGTTGACAGATATCGGATCGTGCCCTGAAAGAAGTGTCCGCCCCAGCAACTCTGATGACAAAGGGCCAACGGCCATTGCTCCAGAAGATTGCATCTCCGGTCTAGCGCTGGCAAGACCAGTATTGCGGCGAATATGAATCTTACCCAGCAAAGGAACGTTCAGTGTCAGGCCTTGGACGCCAGCTACATTATCCCCCTGTTTTAAAAGTCCATTGAGCGCACACAGGGCGCGCATCCCCAGCTCTGCAAAGTCAGCACCAGCTTTATCCTTTGACTTCTCTTGCATGAGTTCAATAACCCGAAACACTTGAGTTTCGAGCTGGTCTTTATCGATTCGAATGCTGTACTGATCCATAGAAGGGCTTCCGTGTGAGGTGAGAAGAAGGACAACGGTCGCTGTGAATGCCTGTAAGTCTAGGACTCGAGACATAAACATTCCAGAATTCAGCGTTCGGCGAACAAATTGGTACCTCTGTACAATGGATGTGCACGCGTCCATACAAGCCAGCCGACTGTACAAATAGTCCTCCCCCCGATCCTGTCGTAAAGCGAGCGGCAGATGCACCCTCATAACAACGCAGTAATGAATAAACTGGATGATATGATCGGCCTTTAGGCCATCCATCGCGTCGTACACCCACCAAGAAGCCGGAGTGCGCGACGCAAGCTCTCCAACTTCCTGAGCAATTTCTAAGGCTAGAGTGTACAGTTTAATGCGCGGTTCGTGTGTCGCATTCATATATTCAAGATCATGGACTCGCGTCGCTATTTCTGTCAACTGACAGAGGTAGGTTCGTGGCTGAACAACACCGTTAACGACAAGATCAGAAGACGACGTGTGATGATAACGGCCAGTATCGGGAGGTAAATTTATCATTATTCCCAACAACCGATCGATGCTGCAAATTGATTCCCAGAGCTGCGCTTTTCCTGCCAGAGTCTTTTCATCACCCGAAGTACTGGGCCTCTTCAGACGAAAGAGCTGCACTGTTTTCGGTAATCCCATAAGTTCAGCGATCGCAATTATATGCCGCAGTCGAATCCAGGCTTTCTGGAAGTTACCGTGGCCGATTTGGCTAGGCTTTGGTCAGCATCTGTGATCAAAAAATAATTATGAAGATGACGACGATGATGACAATAAATAACATGACGAGATAATGAGAGCGTTATTTTATAAATAACAGAATTGAAGCCGAAGTGGATGAGGTAGTATAAACTCACAGTCGAACGAAATGGAGGGCCATTCCAAGTCCCTCGAGCGTACCGACGAGCCTATCATGTGCTAATATTTTTGCCTCAACGGTCTCAGACACAGAACGTGAGAATGCTAGCTTTCTTCGCACTATTCCACAATTTTGACGGTCAGATTCAGGAAGGTTAGGTCCCTGAGAGACCTGCAGAGCTGTGATGGCCACTTCCAAAAGCCATGTAGTCATGCGAATTACATCCACATTCGGTTGGCTTATTTTCTCGTAGTTGTCCATTATATCGCGCTGGGATTTTGCTGCGAACGGCTGGGGGAAAGTTAATTCTAGCAGCACGAGCCAGTCGTAGGCATGCGTAGTAATGTCTCTGGCTTCTTCCCTGGATGGAATCAACTTCTGCAGCTCGGGCCTTGCAGCCTCAAGCAGATGCACAGAGGCCTTTGCTAATCGTTCTTGTTGCTGTCTATCATGAGGATCCGTATCCACACTGAGCCAATGGTTCTGAAACAGTGAACGCAAATGGGAAGGCTCTTCTGCATCAATAAGATCGCTGACACTCGATGCTCTTTCGGAGTCTTCTGCCTCGAGGTTGTGGTTTACAGTTTGCTCGCCCCAAGAAAACCTGTGCTTTTGGAGTTTTGACTCAATGCGATTGAGAGCCTTGGTCAAGTCAGACACCTGTGTCTCTAGTTGGGTAATTCGCAAACGCGATGGGAGGCGCTGGGTTTGTCGCGGACGGGGGCTAGCTATCTGGGCCAGGCAGGCGACTCCTCTCTCCTGGCACTGCCGGCACTCCTGTGCATCATCCGGGATTCGGACACACCGAACTTTACGCCTTCGGCCTGTATTGGGAGTTAGCGGCGCGATGAGAAGTTAAACAGGGGCGCCTTCGGAGGAAACGGCACATACACTCCGTACAGCTCTTCGCACCGTTAGGCATAACACGGAAGTGTCGCATTCGGGAGTTCCACATAACTGGGCGCGTAGTGGAGAAGACTCCCCTGAGAAAAGACGTTCAATAGTCTAGCAATGTATGTATAGCCCACGATCTGACAGAATGACGATTACTCGCGAGTATACAATCCATGAAGAAGGGAAATGGAAGGCATAGTGGCGGACCGTCGGACATCGGACAGAAACCGGATCCGCGGAACCACATTTTGGTCCGAAGTCCGACCTGTGGGCCAAGGTCGTCCAAATGCGGCAGCGCAGAAGTATATCCATGGAGTTCATCATGGGACTTTTAGTGATCATAAGTTTATCAGGGACTCGCGTTGTTGGATTGTCGAACAGGCGACAATATCTCCGATCCTCTCAATAGGTGTGGATTTTATACAATCTATACCTTCCTGCCATCTCTTTAGGGCGGTCTGCAACAAAAAGGGAAACAATTCAACGTCTTCAATTCCCACAATGTTCAAAGATCTCGTTGAGCGTGGAGGTCCTTACGCCTCTACTACTGCTGGCATGGGTGGGACTCCCACAGTCATGCCCGATATTCCTGTGTGCGCGGTCTTTATGTGCCTTTATATCGGATTTGCAGCAACCAACATGGCGATATTACAGGAAAATCGTCGCAGAAGGCACAAATTCCTTCTGTCGGGGATGTTATTTGGCTTCTGTATGGCGCGTATCACGACACTAGTCCTCCGCATCGTCTGGGCCACGCGACAGAGGAATGTCCAGCTCGCTATTGCAGCTCAGATCCTGGTTAACGCCGGCGTTTTACTCGTTTACATCCTCAATCTTATTTTAGCCCAGCGCATACTCCGTGCGGTGCAGCCGCAATTGGGCTGGCATGCTACTCTTCGCCACGGGGCGAAAGCATTCTGCGCTCTCGTCGGTGGTGCTCTCATCATGGTTATTACGTCTACTGTCATTTCAATATACACCTTGGATCCCGAAACGCGTATCTCTTGCCGTGACGTCCAGCTGGCGGGCTTAACTTACCTCCTTGTCTTTGCCTGCCTCCCACTTCTCCACATCGCACTGGGTGTCATCCTACCTCAATCTCAGCAAAAGGAGACATTTGGAAAAGGAAATATGGTATCGAAGATGGTTATTATCACCGCCTCCGCCTCTCTGTGCGTACTTATTGCCGGCTTCAAGGCCGGAGTTACTTGGAGTCCACCACGGCCAGTAACCGACCCTGCATGGTACGATTCTAAAGCTTGCTTTTACGTTTTCAACTTTACTTTGGAGATTGTCCTCCTTTGCTTGTTGACCTTCACGCGCATCGACAAACGCTTCTTCATTCCAAATGGTTCATCTGGACCTGGGGATTATTCGAACCGCAGAAAGGAAACTTTAAACGAGGAACTCTGCGTGAAGTGAAAAATCATATGTATAATATCTGCCTCATATTTCCCGTCTCATTAAAAGTCGTCCGATGTAAATACTTTTATAATTATTCAACTCACTTAGCAGTTTAGTCTTAAAGTGCATTTCGTTTTCCCACCTATCAATGGCACCTAGTTATCTCGAACTATAACCTCTAGTGGGTCATAGTATAAGGGTATTGTTCTACAACCCTACCAAGCAGATCGGAACTCAAGCTATCTAAAATCCTTGGCAAGACACCTTGAGACCACTTATTCCTCTCAGAGTGGATCTCTTTTTACGTTGGTCTGTTTCCGGCTGCGCCTCATGTCCTTAAATCCATACGACACCAAGCATGTAAACGGCGGTCATGTCCTCTCCCAGCATGTGGCGTCGAACAAGCACCTATCCAGATGAAATGATCGTTTTATAGGTTCGTATGGACGCCATATGCTCTGTTGCTAGCCAATTTGAGTTGTCGGCTTTTATGAATTATGTGATATGGTCTTCGGCATTTGCATCAAAGTCACCATTTTCCGAAAAAATATCCCGCTAATAACCCAATTCCAGTGTCTAAATGAACTCCACATCGACTGATTCTAATTGCAGCAATGAGCAATGTGCAATACCGAGTTTAACTTTGTTTCGTAACTCCGTTTAATCCATCACGTTAAGCCGCCTAGTCCACTACGAAGTATGAATACTAACAGTCACCACGTTCGCCGGTCTGCTTACAGTAACAAAGTGCCGACTTTATTTTATCTCCGGTTGAACTTCAGAATAATGCGCAAGTCTGTTTTACAGGCGCAACCGGAAAGCAGGGAGGTGCAGTTATCAATCATCTGCTGCGAACCAACTCAGGTTTTACTATTTTAACCATCACACGCGACCAGACCTGTCCTTACGCTCAGTAATTACGCCAGAAATAATCAAATATCAAAATTGTGCAAGGAGATTTGAGTGACCCAGCCTCGATATTTGCAGATGCCAGGGAAGTAGTTTCGGGTTCTGTCTGGCGTGTCTACAGCGTATAGGTGATGGTTCTCAATATAACCATTATACAATCTAGAAAACAGAGATGAGTGATGTATAGTAAGTGATAGGGTGATAACTTTTATATTGAACCCCTGCATTACACGAGCTAGCCATAGCGGTAAGGGATTAAAAGTAAGTGATAACTACTAGTTAGCCCGCTCTTCTATGCGAGGCATGGTATTATAAAATATACGGAGCGTAAATGATGCGTGACCATAATTTGATTATCCTGCTACCTGAACTGGCTAATATTGATGGGGAATGGTGCCCCATCGTACCATGTGGACTGGCTAATACAGATGGATATGATAGGGAGGAAGTAACAAATTAAATCTTACTACTTCGCTATTTAAACCCGCTGATGAATATATGATGGAAAGGAAGTAAGTAATGGTCTTTGAAAGAACCTCATACTATGCGAGCTGGCTAAGATAAATGGGCCGATAGAGAGTAAGTAATAATTTGAGCTTTACTACTCAGCTACGTGAGCCCGCTAACTGATATGGGGGGATGGGTAGATAGTAAGTTTACGAACGTAGGCTAACTACGCTACGTCAGAATGAGAGTTGGCTAAAAGGGATCATCAGGCTTCAGTGGTTGCAACACATGTTAGTGTCTTGGGAAGCTATGACGGCTCTCGATACGGAATTAATAAAATTCAAAGCCAGAAAGCGATTAAGCAACGTGGGCAACGCCACCGAGATGCTCGCCGACCACATACATCCAACAAGAAAGTACAGATTTACGTAGTGGGAAAGAAATTAGCTTTCGGCAAGTGGGGTGCGAGAAACCTTTCGCAGATGCTTATTGGCCGGCCTGATCTAGCCGCTATCCAACGTCGAGCATGCGTCCGATCAGGTACGTTTAGTGAGCACCTACGGAGTAACTACCGGGTAGACAGCTTGGTTGTATGCTGACCAGGATTACTAGTATGTAATCAAAGCGTACCTCGTCACCCAGCGGTGCGATATGGTGCGTTCTACGGCCGTTTCCTCGGCTAACCGAAGTTTTACGGCGACGGACGAGGAAGAGCACAGTTTCTGATCTGTATACCACACCGACAGTTTCTCCGTAATGAGCTGTGGGTCATGAGATCGGCGATTGGTCCTAGCTGATCGATGTCACCATATTAAAATGGACGCTGGATTCCTCCCCCCCTCCTTGGGACTATATGGCTGGTCCTCACTAGATATCTTAAACGTAAGGGCTGCGCTCCCAAACGTCTGGTATTGATCTGTTACTCTCTCAACGCACTATATGCAAGAATGAGCCAATACTGTAACAAGGAATGGCAAATGGTGCACAGCTGACGTCCACGATCGGAGGAGAAGCTGAACTGAATCATGCTGTGGAGAAAGGACACATCATTTGCCGAAGTACCGGGATTGTATGCATGTATAGGACACCAGCTGAATTGTGGACCTTCACTAAAGAAGCGCTCTACCCCTCGCCCCAAATTTGCGTCTTACTATGTTCTACACTGTTTTCCCCTGGGAGAGACGATACATCTGAGGATCACTATTAACACATACCAGATAGGTCAGACTGGCAGAAAAATGTTTGACAAGTTGAAAAAGAAGCTTCACAGGCACAAGCACGAGAAAAATGCCTCTGAAGTACCTGTGAGTGTCAGAAATTCGTTCTTACTTGTGCAAAATTATTGAGCCATTGTGCAGACCTTGCCGAAAGAGGACGACGTGAAGGCACCATCTTCCAGTACCAAAGAGGGGAAAACCCTTGCCGCTGCGAAACCCCCAAATCCGTCAGAGGTTAATAATCATGCTGTTGCAAGAGACCTATGGTGGGACGCCCTCCAGCAACTGCCTCCCGCGAAACAGGAACAACTGAAGAGCATGGGTTTCGACAAGTTCAGTTCGGGATCCCTTGAATCTGATATTGATGATCTCGTGGATACCGTCAATAAGAAGCAGGATGAGTGCGAAAAGAAATTCTGGCGTGTCTCAGTTGGGGATAACGACATCGTGCTCCGAAACTATACGACGAAAATTGTCGGTTGGGTGCAGAAAGCCGGCGATATTGCAATACAATTTGCCCCCCCGCAAGCTAGTTTGCCATGGTCTGTTGTCAAATCGCTCATGAAGGTCAGTGTTTGTAGGCTGTTTTCTACCTGATTGTTACATGTAAAACTCACAATAAACGTCAGGTTTCCGTAATCGAAGGGGAGCAAATGGCCGCCCTGCTGGGAGCGACCGAGAAAATCGTTCGCATTATCAGTCGGGGCCAGGTCTACGAACAAGTCTATTTGTCAAACGTCCCAGGGTCACCCGAAGATAAACTGTCTAAGGGTCTGCAGGATTCCCTATTGAAAATTTATACCACCTCGTTAGAGCTGCTAGCGGATTCGGGTGGTCTTTTCTCAAAGAACACCGCTCGTCGGACACTTGACGCGCTGCTAAACCCGGGATCTGTTTCCAGTGGGCTCTCATCGCTTGCAGCACAAGAGGATGATCTTCTTCGTGATGTCCAAGCATGCGAATCTAGACGCAGTGCTGCTGCAGATAATCGGATGGTTGGGATGCTTGACGCTCTAAACGCTCCCATGACACGGGTGGATAAGAATGTACAAACCCTTCTTGAGGGAATGGAGAAGCAAAGGCGCATCGAATTGTTGGAATGGATCTCACCGGTGCCGTTTGGTGACCACCATGGTAACGTGAAAGAGAGGAGAACACCTGGGACGGGTGAGTGGCTTTTACGGGACGAAAGTTTCTGCAAATGGGAAAGAGCAGACTCATCTGGTGTCTTCTGGCTTCAAGGCTCTCGTAAGTCTTCCGTGCACTCCATCGTCTTTGATTGCATACTAAGCCAAGGATAGCTGGTACAGGGAAGACATACCTCACATCACGAGTCATCGATCTTTTCCAGGGTATGCTCGGCGACCCTCCAAAGGATGAGGGCTTTGCCTTTTTCTACTGTAACAAAAATGAAGAAGATCGTGGGAACGCACGATCTATATTCCGAAGCTATGTGCGCCAACTCTCTACTACACCAACCAGTCCCGAATCCATCCAGACCGAGCTGAAAGACGCATGCGAGAAGGCTCGGGCAAGCGGATCAAATCTCAGCTTCGAAACATGCAGGGAGCGAATTGCCGAATCCCTGGATATTTATCCGAAGACTACGCTTGTGATTGACGCTTTCGATGAATGCGACCCAGAATCTCGTGATCTGCTGATTGATGCCCTGAACAATCTTCTGTCTCAGACTAAGAATACTGTCAAAGTCTTCATCTCGAGTCGACCAGATCCAGATATCCAGGCTCTGTTAGCAGGGAGTACCAGCGTCTCTATTCAAGCAAGCCACAATCAAGCTGATATTCAAAAATTTCTCGAGCAAGAACTTGACAATCTCGCGAAAAAGACCAGCTTTATTGGCCGACTCAAAAATAAGATTATTGACAAGCTCCTGGATGGCTGTCAGGGGATGTAAGATTCAGGGATTTTTCATCCGATTTGACATGGTCGCTAATTCAAGATAGGTTCCAATGGGCATCTTTACAGGTTCACCAGATTGTGAGATGCAAAACCGAGTCAAGTGCTTGGAAGCGACTAGAAAACCTGCCAGAAGATCTAGAGAAAGCATACGATGAGATATGGGAAGAGATTGAATCATTGGAGGAGCCTGACAAGACCCTCGCTAAACGTGCGTTGATATGGGTAATGGCGGCACACAAGCCTATGAAGACTAATATGCTACTATCCGCCATCCGGGTAGGATCGAAAGATGATGACCCATTCTTGGCCGACGAAATCGACGAACAGGGGTTGTTATCTCTTTGTAATAACTTCCTCGTGATTGACTCAAGGATGGGGGTGTGGCGTTTTTCCCATCTCTCGGTAACAGAATACTTGCAAACCAGACGCAATTGGACCCTTGCTCAAGCACATTGCCATGCTGCCACTGCTTGCCTTTCGTTTTTCATCAATGTATACGAAAACGAACTGGAAAATATGGTCGGCAAGGAGCTGCAAGATTATTGGGAGAGCAACCATTCCATTCCGGATGGAAAGTTTGACCTTCCTGATATTCGGAACCCATTCCACGTCTATATGCGACACTATTGGGTCGTCCATGTGCATGGATCACATAGCCCTGAGGAGAGTACGGTGGGATCTCTTCTGAGAGCCTTCCTCGGAGCTCCCGATGATAGCAGTATGCAGTATCGCAGATGGTGCAGGCAAGTTTGGCTTGATGCAACGGTGAAGCCTCTCATCGACAAATCAACAGGTTGGGACATCTCGGGTTTTGACAGCAATACATTCCTTTACTATCGTTCCATCCGAGAGCTTTTCTCGAATGAACGTGTTTATATCTGGGGGAGCGAACTTGAGCCAGAAGATGTCACTATTTTTGCCATGTGTCGCTTCGCATTTGACACCATCCTATGGGGCTGGTGGCAAAACAAAGAAATTGATATCTCGCGTCTGAACCAACGCGGCCACAACCTTCTTACAGTTGCCGCCATCGGGGGCAGTGTGCCCATATGTCAGCACTTGATCGCAAAGGGTATTGATGTCAACTTCCGAATAGAGGCTGAGGAGAGTGACATGGATTATGGCAGTGCTCTTGTTGCAGCAGCCCATAAAGGACAGACTGCGACTGCTGAGTGTCTAGTGGAAGCCGGGGCGGATGTGAATATGTCATATTCGCATGGGCAAGGACGATTCAGTAACGCGCTGGTAGCGGCTGTTGATGGGGGCCATCTTGAAACTGTCAAGTATTTGGTCCAGAAAGCAAAGGCTGACCCGAACACATTGGTACCGGATACTGATTTCTTTGGTTCTGCCCTGGGGAGAGCAATTGTACAAAAAAACGATGAGATGGTGAAGTGCTTAGTGGACGCAGGGGCCGATGTGAACAAGCCGCTAGGACGATTTGACTATTATAGCGCCCTTGAAGCTGCTGCCCACAAGGGTCAACTCAAGACTGTCAAATATCTGGTCCAGAAAGGAGCAGACGTTAATATGGTCTCCCAACCGTGCAATCTTGAGTTTTACCTTTACCATGGAACTGCCCTTGAAGCGGCAGCGCATTCCGGGAAGATTGACGTTGTCAAATATCTAGTTCAAGAGGCACATGCCGAGGTGAATGTGGCACACTCGTATGGCTGTGGCAGTCCCCTTGTAGCTGCGCTTGCCGGTGATAAAGAGAGATGGGCCGATGATGACGAGGATGACGTCGACTATCTTGCAACCGTTAAGTGTTTGATTCAGGAAGCGGGGGCTGACGTGAACCTATCACTTCGCTGTGGAAGTTATGGCAGCGCTCTTGCAGCTGCAGACGAGATTCATGAAGTCAAGCTGTTACTGGAAGCGGGAGCTGATGTGAACATGCCATTGACTCAGGGTGAATATGGCAGCGCTCTCGCAGCGGCGGCCGCAACGTCTAGAGACCTAGAAATTCTGGAAACGTTGCTAGAGGCAGGGGCCGATGTGAACATGTCACTTCCTGGTGGAGAGTATGGCAGTACCCTTGCTGCTGCTGCTGCTTCTACAGAAGACAGTATTGAGAAGCTTAAGGTCTTGCTGAAAGCCGGGGCCGATGTGAATATGCTGCTGACTGTTGGGAGATACGGCAGCGCCCTCGCTGCTGCGTCTGCAGCAGACAGCCTTGAGGCCGTCAAAATCCTCATAGGCGCCGGAGCAGACGCAAATCTGCAGCTTTCTGTTGGAGAATACGGAAATGCTCTGGTAGCAGCAGCCACGCTTTCTTATGGTGCCGAAACTGTCAAGTGTCTGTTAGAATCCGGTGCTGATGCGAACATATTGCCGAGTGTTGGGGCTTATGGCAGTGCTCTGGCAGCAGCAGCAGCAGCAACAAATCCCGAGAGTACCAAGTGTCTCATAGAGGCAGGAGCAGATGTTAACGTGCAACTGTCTCGTGGGGAATACGGCAGTGCTCTTGCAGCTGGAGCCTATAGGGGCTCATTGGATGTTGTTAAATCACTGATAGACGCAGGAGCCGATGTCAACATGCCACTACAGTTCGGGAAGTTCCCCAATGCTTTCGAAGCAGCTGCCTTCGAGGCACCCAATGCAAGCCAGCAGCTGGACATACTCAAAGCATTGGTGAAAGCAAAAGCAGATGTGAATACACCACTTAAAACGCAAGACTATGGTAATGCCATTACCAAGAGTGCGGCGTCCGAGTATGGCACCGAAATGCTTGACTACTTTATCGAGGTCGGTGCAGATGTGAATCACACTTCCCCCGAGGCAAAATACGGGAGTGCATTGATTGCTGCGGCGTATTTTGGACTAAAGGATTCCGCAAAACGGTTGATTGAGGCCGGAGCGGACGTTAACCTCCGGCTAGAAAATGCGCGCCTTGCGACCGCCCTGCAGGCTACTCAATTGGCTATCTCGGAGGAAGATATTGAGCGGTTCAAGCTAACGTGTCCTAGCGATGAGGATATGGATGAAGAGGCGAAGTCCTTAGAGAAAGGGAGAGCTGAAGTGGCCGACCTGCTACGACAGCATGGGGCGATGGTTTGATTTGATAGATACTTTTATAAACCCGATCGTTAAGCAACCCGAATATAGGGACGTGTTTTACAGTTATCGTATAGGAGAATAGAATTCAGATGTCGTGTTGTGGGCAGTTGTAAATACGATCGGATGGGGGATATGTCAGTGGGCCGGAAAGTAGTTATGTGGGTTTCAGACGGCCATCATAGGATTCATGCAGAGAGCGCTGTTGGGGAAAGGAGGCCTGGGGGTAGAGCAGCAAAGCCACCAACAAAAAAGAAAGCCAATATAAAAACATACAACAGCCGGGATTCGCTGGTGGTCACCCACCCAACTACTAACCGGCCGGCGTGTGGCTTAAGTACGGCTGAGCGGACGGGAAGCCCTGTTCTCCACACCCTATGGTCGTATGTGTCCGTTAGTGCCTTCGAACAAAATCTATACTATAGCCGGCGTGTGGCTTCAACGCGGTCAAAAGGCGGATGGGTGTCGCCGAATGGGCCCTATTTGGTGGTACTAATTATGGATCTATATTATGTTGCTGAAGAGATGACCCAAACCCATGTGTTCACTACTAGATAACGCTAATCGACTCCACCTTCCTCTTCCCCATCCCTGACATGTAGGGGAATCACATATTTCCCGCACCCAAGCTCTGGGCAAATGACTCCGGAAACCAATCCGGCGATGTCCAACTCTCGTTACCGTCCTGATAGTTGAGCATTGCGTCCGTTGCAACCACAGCACTAGCAAAGCACCGGCCCATGCCTTCTCCGTTGTGGCCTACAGAGACGTACTCCCCAGGACTTGAAGCTTAAGGAATCACTTACCATAAAACCTGATAATCTATGGGCGTATGCTACACCACGGCCGGGTCGAGAGATGCTCAAGTCTTCATTACACGCGACGCCTGTGTCACGCCCCGCTGAAAAACCTTCATTCAAGGCTGTGGGCGCCGCTTACTTCACCGCAACTATTTTATATGGCTCTAATAGTGGAACCTGCGATGCTCTGGCCCATCGATTGAGTATGATTTTGAGCAGCAGGGGGGCCCTTCGCCTGTCAGATGAAATCAATGGACGCAGCACTTGGCAGTGAGTTGCCGAAAGATGAACCTATGATTGTTATTAGCGGATTCTATGATGGGGGACCTCCGGGAAATGCCATCAATTTTATCAAATGGCTTACGGGACTGGAAGGGAAAGGGTTGCAAGGAACCAACTACGCGGTTTTTGGATGCGGTAAAACATATCCCTCGTTTCACGAGACACATATTGGGAGACACTGACAGACGTGATAGGACATCGTGACTTGGTCAATACTTTTTATAAAATCCCAGTCCTGGTCGATACCGTACTAGAAGAGCGCGGCGGAAAGCGTATTGCCCACCGAGGGTCTGTTGACACGGCAGAGGAAGACCCCTTTGCAAAGCTGGAGTAATGGACTGAGACGCAACTCTGGCCAGCACTCGAAGAAATCTTCGATTTTACGAGCGATGCTGTCTCCACTACGATACAAGACAGTGTCAAAGTAAGCATTCAGCCGCCCTACTCGTTACGCGCAGTATATGGCACAGGAATTGTACGGAAAGTCCGTATTTTGACGTCGCCGGAAACATCGAAGAAGGTACGCGTGGAGATCGCCCTACCAGACAACATCCAATACGAACCTGGGGACCATTTAGCAATCTTGCCTCTAAACCCACAGCAGAGTATACAACGTGTCCTCTCACATTTCCAAATGGGAGAGGATATCATTGTATACGTTTCTTCTGGATGTGCGACATCATTGCCAACAGACACTCCCGTTTCAGTGGCTGACTTGCTGGGCGGATATGTGGAGTTAGGACAGCTGGCTACGCCACTGGTAAGTTCCCCTTTTCTATAGACCTAGCTAGCCATTATGATGCTTATCAGCGCTAAACAGAGCTTGAAAACGTTGGCGGCTAAGGCCGATGATCCATTAATCGCAGAACAATTGATGCAGCTAGCTGGAGACCAATACATACTGGAAGTCCGAGAAAAGCATATCTCGGTTATTGATATTCTAGAAAGGTTTTCCCTAACCTCAATAACCTTTGAGGAATATATAAAATTGCCGGCACGGATTCGCGCACGGCCATACACCATCTCCTCTCCGAGGTCCAAGCCCGGGCTAGCATCCTTGACAGTTTCCGTCGTCGACGGATATAAAGGTGGTATAGGTGGCAATTATCGTGTGGTAGCCTCGAATTATTTGTCATACTGCGTACCAGGGTCCATACTCAGGTTATCTCAGAGACGACCAGGCCCAAATTTCCGGCTTCCTAAAAAGTCTTCATCCCATCCGCTCATCATGGTCGCTTCAGGCTCTGGTATCACGCCCTTCCGCGTGTTCTTGCAGGAACAAGCCATCAGAATGCAAAAGGGAATCAAAACACCCCCAGCATTATTATTTTTCGGATGTAGGGGGCCGTCACTGGATGATCTCTACCGAGATGAGCTCGATGATTTCAAGGCGCAGGGGATAGTTACCATCCTTAGAGCCTTTAGCAGAGTACATGATCATCCACCCCGGCTTCCGATACGTCTAAGACCTACTACGGAGGGAACAGTTCGCAGTAAAGGAGCTGTGGGAACAAGGCGCTAGCGCCTTTGTCTGTGGCGGGACCAGGATGAATGAGCGAGTGAAGAAAGCAATGTCTGCGATCCTTTCCTGCAGTGCTGAGGAGCTTTCAGCACCACGCTATGTGGCTGAAGTTTTCCTCTAACCCTTGTCCATGGGGTTTTCTAGCACTTCATGTGGAGCTACGGCAAGAGCGACATTTTTGCGACATGCTTGTATTACTTACTTCGAATTGACTTGTTAGGAAGATGACCACGGGCTTTGTACACTCTGATCTCTCAATCTATAGGCACGTCCTCTATCTAACTGAAATGTAATTGCAGCAGACATTGCGCTCGAGCCTTCCACATCTCGTCACGTGAACATAGTCTCGGTAAATTCCTAAATAACTGTTAGCATTGCCCTATGGGGAAACATTGACTGTAAAACACACCTTTCCGCATATCATATGTATCGCAGGGGAGCTGGAATCCTTCGATATATTCTTTTGTCGGATCCCGCGAGAATCAGGTCAGTGGAACTCCCAGGGAAGTACCGAGGTCTATTGCTCTATGTCACTGACACATGCCTTTCTTTACTCGCCATACAACTATATCATTACTCTTATATGGTCTTTAGGGGCCACATAACAACACCAATAAAGTACTGCGACACATTAGAATCATCGAATACTAGTTTCTTGATGCATTCATCACTCCTATTGAGCCGTTAGAAACAGTACCGAGAGTTCATTGCATATGAGCCTGCAATCAGGCGATAAACCTAGTAGACTGGTGCTTAAAACAAAGACAAAATTCAATTTCTTCGTGAAATCTCTCGTGTCATACATTATACATAGAGTGCACCCAGAGTATCGGTCTGCTACTCATTGTACACCAGGATGTCTAACTTGGGACAGCTACTGAAGGCTGAACACCTATACTATAAGTAGCATTCCCGCGAAATCGAACCTACACATCAAACTGAGTGGAATAAGATTACACAGAAAATAATATAGGTACGCAGAGAATACCTACCTAGGTAAGTAGTAGCTTCCGCTTTGCTCTATTGTTAGCGCACCGATGGGTTTTTTGGAGCAACGACACATTTTAGGTTAAAATGGAAGCATGCGTATTGACCTATGCAGGGGGGGTTTAATAGGTACATTACACGTACCTTTTTAAGGAATCAAGTTTAGTGGGTCTATTTATCATCTCTCCATCATAAGATGCAGATCATGGCAGAAGACGTGGCAGTAGGAACCTAACATCGTCAAACCATGGTTTAGGGCTAATGCATACCTCCCTCCACTAAGTACTCAGTAGTTCCAGCGACACGAGCGAGTGACTCAAATAGCTGAATGAGTCACCCAAATGAGCAAATCCCCATGTAACTTCCAGGTTTATACGAGAAGATCATCAGCAACAGTCACAAAGCCCATTGGTTGTTATCAGCTAGGTACAACTTTGATATCCATGGGTTTTGTCCGACCGTAGGTACCTAGGTATATTTAACCCAGTGTTTGGAGCTTAAGGAACCTATCTTTGGGTATTAACACCTCTCCCATACTTAACTCTTTACGTCATAATCATATACAAGATGAACCAGATAAACCCCAACGCTAGACCTGGAGGCGTCGCGGGGAGATGTGACTCCCGCTTTCAAGAGCTGCAGGAACTCCTCCAGTCTAATATCACCGCAAAGACAGAACTAGGAGCTTCGATCACAGTGAATATTGATGGTGACAACGTCGTCAATATGTGGGGTGGATATGCCGACGACATGCGGACTCAACCGTGGCAAGCAGACACCATTGTCAATGTCTTCTCCACAACAAAGCTTGTCTCCAGCCTGGCCATGTTGATACTCGTGGATAGGGGTTTGCTGGATCCTTTCGAAAAGGTTTCGACGTACTGGCCGGAGTTCGCGCAAAATGGCAAGGAAAACGTGGAAGTACGCCATATCATGTCTCACACGGCAGGTCTTCCTGGATGGGAAGAACCTATGGAAATTTCTGATTTATACGATTTCGACCGTGCTACGGAGAAACTGGCAGCCCAAGCGCCCTGGTGGACCCCCGGCACAGCTTCCGGCTACCATTCCTTCACTCAAGGCTTCCTCGTGGGCAAGCTGATACGCCAGATAACCTCTAAATCGCTGAAGCAATTTATTGCGGAGGATATCGCGGCACCCCTTGGAGCGGACTTTCAGATGGGTGTGCAGGATTGTGATATGTCGCGAGTGACGGACGTGACGCCCATCTCGTTTGATTCCCTCGGAGACCCACCAGACAAAAGTTCGATTATCTATAAGAGCAATTACAACCCGATATTTTCGTTCGAAGCTGCCAACACGCAGGCTTGGAGGCAAGCAGAACTCGGCGCTGTAAATGGACATGGGAACTCTTGCTCCATAGCCCGCATTATTTCTGTTATTTCCCTCGGAGGAGAACTTGATGGTAAGCGGTTCTTGAAACCCGAAACTGTCGACTTGATTTTCCAGCAGCAAACGAAGGGAACGGACCTGGTCATTGGCATGCCAGTCTGTTTTGGAATGGGGTTTGGCCTTGCTGTCCCCGAGTTCTTTCTAGGCCGGGCGACCCCCTCTGGTCGATTGTGCTTCTGGGGTGGTGCAGGCGGTTCTATCGGACTGATGGACTTGGACCGTCGAATGACAGTGTCTTACACGCCAAATAAGATGGGTCTTGATGGGTTGGACTGGTCCTATGTAAGGTGCATTTACAAGGCACTCGGGGTGAAATTGTAGGTAGTGTCAATGTAGTCGGCTGTGTTCGTCCCACCTGCTCCGTTTCCATTCTTTCTATTACAGCAGCACACCAGTCTGATAAGGCTACTCACTCAGGCACCATTCCACCAATACAACAAACCAAGTGCTAGATATGCCTACTTGCTGACTTTCACATCCGAGCGGCTTCACAGGCCTGTCCTAAGACCCTGCATTGATTGATTATCAATTGAATTATATGAGATAAGTGTCACACCCCTTCCACCCATAACAACCATTTCCCAACTAAACAAGTAACATTCAGGACATAGGAAGTCGAAGTATCGCACCTTCTTCAACTTGATGAGTGCCTCACATTATCACAATCGATAAAATATTATATCTATGCATCTGTATAAAGTGATTTTTATCTTCTATATGGAGAGCAAAGCCTCGTCTATCTTCACTTGAATTAACATTTGCTTAAAGTTACACTCAGTAACTTCCTGGGGGTGGGAGTATAAACAATGGATGTGATCGTGAAGATCGGACAATTTCGCGGTCACCGGACTGTACGACAACTAGTATGTGGTCTTATACTAAGCAAGTTCATACATTCCCACGCTATTTTTACTTGCTACTGTGGTAGTGTGTATTTAGCATGCCTACATTACGTTATCATGCTTATCGTTACATTTTGTAATGCCGGGGGCGGAGGGGTTGGGAACTAAGCGAATAGGAGCTCCTGGCCTTCTGGATGCATTTGCCTGATACAGTACAGACAGATCTATGTATATATTACATTTAATTTATATATATAAGTTCAGTCAGTGAAAGCCGACGCTTAGCAGACCTGCTCGGGGATTCAGCCGCCTTCCTTCTTTCCGGTTTGTCGGCATCTCGAGTCAAATTCGTCTAAATGTAGTATAGCGTAATCTCTAGTAGCCCGATCAGAATCTAACCTTCTAAACCAGATGTTAGAAGGCTTATTATTAGTACAGAAATTCTAGATAGAATACTTCATTCTAACCTACCGGAGATAAATTCGAATCTAATCCTCATGGCAGGCATCCAGAACCCATATAAACGAAATATAAATCAGGCGTCTTTTGCGCTGACTAGTCTCTGCCTCTAGTTCCTTGCTATTCTCTAAGGAACCTGGAGTCAGTGCAGCTGTGACAGCTGTGAGAAGCAGTAGCGAGGCGAGCTTTCTATTCTGAGGCTTTATTTTAGGTCTTGAAAAGGTGAGTAGCCGTGACGCGAATAACTTCATGAAATCAAAATAAACTGACTAATATGCCATGTAGACTAATCTGTTATTGATTTACTAGTCCTCTCTATAGTGGTTTTAACTTGCGGGTCCGCCAAGCAAGCTTTTCCATTTCAATCGCTATTCGACATGTCGCTCAGATGACATGGCGAAATACCCCTATTAAAATGGCCATCTTTATACCCTGGATTCTAACCTCTATTCAAACCTGATTTCTGGGCCAGCGGTGTGACTATCTGCGAAATGCGGAGGCTGAATCAGTGTGATTTTGTGTGGCTGGCTGAGCCTTGGTAGTAATTACAGGTCTTTCCGGTTGACAAAATACCATCCTCGCGCAGCAGGCTGCGTGTCTATGTACATATTGGCGCAGGAGGGTTCATCACAAGTTGCTTAGAGAAGGATTAATCACCGTCTCTGTGCCTCAGTACTCTTCTCCCCTCATGGTCTAGGTCCATCTCCCCTCTGTCTTCATTGTTCTGCCCAAGAATGCAGTCGAAGCTTTTAACAACACTCCGTAGAAGCTGTCTAAGGCGAGACGAATGCAGCTTGCCATTCCAAGCCAAAGGTATGTTAGATTGGAAGCAAACAATAATGTACGTAGATAGAAGCAAATCAGCTTCTAGCAGGACTGAATGAGGTTGTACAATGGTTGTACAAGCAAGGATAGTACCATTGGCAGGCGTGAATGTGTTTGGTTGTACGGGGGCAAGAGAATGTAGAGTGCTCATCAGGGTAACTTGTAGCTATAAGAACAGCTCAGAACCCAGCTTCACTTTCACCTTACTTCCATTCATCAACCAACTTCTTAATTTTCTAACTTCCGTTTAAGTCAACAGGATGAAGATCCAACTCCTGCCCTACCTAGCCCTGGGCTTGGCGACTGCCACTGTGGCCCAGCGTAGGACTTGGGACTGGTGTTCTCGGGACGTAACTGTAAGCCCAATTCCTGGAGACATTTGTGAACTCTTGACAAGCTAATAATTCACTAAATAGTGCCAGAAAGTTGGCGACTGCCTAAGCCAGGGCGACTGTTACGACATGGCCAGGGTAAGTGGCTACTGCTGTCTGTACTCGTCGATGAAGTGACTAACTGCTCCTAAGGGTCACACTGAAGATGTGCATTGCGGAGATGGGGGGGTATGGCCTCATAGCTGCTGGACAGTAAGAGATTGAACCTTCGATTGTGATACACCCACGAAGCTAACTTTACTATCTTATAGTATTATTGGGACTTGAACGGTTGAAGTCCTCCCACTGGTCTTGTCTAGGTTTTTCCTACGTATGTAGTTAGGTTTCCCTAGGCCATAGTGTAAATGCAGAGACCTTGAATTTATATATACGACCAGAGAAGGCCCCTTAGCGATGTACTCCGTACTTCTATTCTGTCCGGTGGTCCACAACCCCACGGATGGTGTATGGGGCCGAAGCCCTAGGGTTGCCTGCCTTAGCCATCCGGGTCTCCGAAGGATGACACAGGGCAAAATCCGAAGGTTCCCAGATACAATTTCTGGTTGACTTCACATTATGACTCAGATTGTCAGCGAGGTCTGTGCCGCTACGATTGTCTAAGAAGCTCAGATACCAAATTCTTTTACCTACCTCTTACGGGCTCAAGGCACTGCTGCCAGTTAATTCTCGACAAGGACGATTCAGAAGAGAGAATATATGGTAAACTATTCTCCTGCTCCTTCTGGGAGCACAGTCCGTCCTCGCTAAATGCAAATACGTATGTCACGGAGAATTCCCAGTTCGTCTAACCTGAACTAACAAAGCACCAACAGACCCTAACAGATAAATGATGGCTATTAACCACAGCATAGGGCGCTCTCAACTCTACTGTAACAGGAAGCTTATTCGTAACTAACTTATAGCCTTATCGTGCTCCCCTAGCTAGGCCTACGACGCCTAGGCTTATTAGAGAATAATAGAGGGTTGGCAAAACTCGTCCGTTATAAGTAGAGACCTACTAGAATACTACTATTTTTCTATTTAAAGGCTTTTTCGGAGGACTATAAAGCTTTTACAACATAAATTGTAATATTTGTTCCGCGAGAGCATCTATCCAGAGGAAATTAGTAATTCTCTACTATAAGCATCAGGGGTGATATATTATATATTCTAGTTATTTATAGCTCGGTCGTATGTTTCGTCGGTGACAAGAGCTCCTTTTTTGCGGCATATCTTGTTTAGCTTACTCTTTTGCTTTCCTCAGTATACTATAGTAAATCCTCGTTCTTTCCTGAGTTTATAAAGCTGTTCTATTTGTCTTTTTCTCTCTTTGGTTAAGAGGCATTGTTTAAACTGGGGCAGGTAGGTGAGAGGTACAGACCAAATGAATTAGATCAAATTGCTAGCCGAGGTTGGGGCATACCAGATGAGTGAGACAATACGTATTGTCCAGGTAGCGTTGGCAGTCTCTCGAACAGTAAGCATTATATTTCACGCCTTTCCATTGGATCTGGGCTAGCATGAGCAGGAACTAGTGGATCCGTGGAAATGAGTAAGCTACGACAGTGTGAGAGCAAGCCACATGTTTTAGCGAGCCTAGACGCCCTATCCTGGATGGAGGTTGCATGGTAATAGATTCCGTTGGAAGGTGTAAATCATTAGATCTGACGGCCACGTGCGAGGTCATCAAATCTCCCTCCGCGCACATATATAAGCACATCCCCTGACACTTTCGCTCCTATCCAGGCTCCATCTCCTACTCTCTGCACCGAGTAAAATATACCCTCACCATACTCTCAGCATGGGCAATGCACCGGAGTTACCCGACTACGTACTCAACCCCGATGCAGTCCTCAATGATACCAGGGCGGCATGGCGTCACGGGGCACCTCCCAGCTATGCAAAGACAAGAGAGTTCTATGACAAAAGTGAGTGCATGGGAACTTGCGGAAGACTAAAAGCGTGCTGCTAATCCTGGTACTTGTACAGCCAAAACACAATCTCACGAGTCCGGCAGTCTTCCAGACCTCGTCGAAAATCTGGTGAAAAACTGGGAGATAGAGGCGTCCTTCAAGACATCTCTGACGGACTGGCGGACGATTGACCAAAAGTCATATACTTTCTCTCTCAATGGCGGCCCTCCGCAGACGGGCGATCATATGTTGAAAGTCGGCACGTATAACGCGCTCCTGACCGCGAGCTCCTATTACGACCCCGCTCATAATGACTTTGACACAAGCCACAAAGCCTTCAAGCGTATGATGCCCACATTTGCATGGGAAGTGTTGGAAGTGTATAGTGGGCCACCCGTGGTCATTTTTAAATGGCGACATTGGGGGGAAATGGCAAAGGACTATGTGGGATACAATGAGTGAGTTTATATTCCCAGGCATTGGGTAGTTTAGCTAACGCAAACCGACCTAGTCGAGGGGAGAAGACAACGATCAAGGCTCACGGGGGTCCCATTGATATCCAGGGGATAGTGATTGCCAAGGTAAATGCGGGCTTGCAGCTGGAAAAAATCGATGTCTGGTATGACCCAATGGAGATGTTTCGCCAAATTGCGCGGGGACCAAGCGATCAGGATACGCCCAGCATGCCTACAGACACACTTGGGGGTTGCCCCTTCAGCAAGAGTGAAGCCCCATGAGCTGGAATTACTTGGCACATATTCTTCAATATTTCACCTATGTGTACGAGGATTCATGTACCCAATCTATTATTTTCACCATATATCAAATCGTATGCAACAGCGTTGGAAAACCTAATCCACGGATTCTGTCGGTCGAAAGGCATAAGGAATATACCAAAAGAAAATTCCCAACGCGTGGCAATACCTTAGCCATAATATCGAGGAGTGAGCACTAACGTATGTCCGTTCGCTACACGAGTGGGCCTTTAATCTATCTAGCGAGCATTGGTGGCCGTGAGAACATCACCCTCCGTTCCTGTAACGGCATACTCACCAACGGTGCATCTCTTGTGGAGCCAATTGGGATATCTGTATATCTTCGTATTTCAAGGACCGGTGCGATTCGTGGCTTACATTGCCTTGATATTCTCGGTCATTATATGTACTAGGGTACCCCTACCGCGTTACTCTTGCCCTAAATATGTATATTGCACTTGCTACTATTTTGGTGATAGTTCGAAGGTAACGCTCGCGGGATTATCAACTCGATTATCCATCCATTGCGGTCTTCCTTCATCAGACACTTAGCGACATCTGGCTCATTGCTCCAGTTGGCTTGGGCAGTTGTGTAATCTAGGCCGATGGATGGTAGGTCTTTCGAGGATCCTTACTTCACGCCGTGGACAATGATGCATTGCTCTCAAGTTATACCAAAGTGGAGTATTGCTTCGGACATGATTGGCCATGGGATATGTTCCCCCTGAAGCACAGGAATTTTTGCTAATTCCGAGGCATATACAGAGTACCGTTCGCTAGTGTTCCAACTACTCACCCCGATAGCACCACTAAGATATCAACAGTAGTAGTAATATCCAAACGTCCCTTCCGAAGCACCCCCACCGTCTACTAGGATGCCTTATGGTAGATAATTCCATAAGGCATGTAGTCTGGAGAAGCCTACGTCTACCAGACCCTGTTCGCATGGAGAAGCCTTCATGACCCAAAGTTCCTGAGTTCCTTGAATCGTAGGCATGCAAGAACGTGTTTGGCGGTCTGACCGTTGCCCGAATTGGCTATTATTGTATCTTGTATACATCCCGTACTCCACCCGATCATATCCATGAATACATTATACGTAAGACAAGTCTAAATCTGGAAGATCTCCCCCATGCCTACGCCCGCCCCTTCGGCGCCCGCACGACTGTCGACCAGATCCAGCCGCCATCCTTGCCAATCCCGCAGCTTCTTCTTGATCTCGCGCACCCACTCAACACGCTTCCGCGCCTCCTCCTCCGCCTGGGCCCGCGCAAACTCTGCCTCGTCAAACTCGTCCTCGAAGTTCTCCTCCGAGAGCAGCTCTAGACTGCCGCGCGTTGTCGGCGGGTGCTGCTTCTGCGAGCCGGCCCGGCCCCGGCCACCAGAGCCTCCACCGGTGAAGGCAGCAAGCCCGCTCGACAACACCGTCGAGAACGACGAATGCTGCTGTTGCATGGCCATACTGCGGCGGCGTGCATGCTCAGGAGTTCCCCCAACGAGATCGACGTCGTCGAAGGCGTTGGCGGCGGAGGGGTTCGTCGCAGAATCCGGGTAGGCGAAGTCTGCGCCGTCCCCGCCGCCGGTGGCATCGAGCTCCTGACGTTTCTCCTTCCACACGCCGCGACGCAGGTCAAACACCTCGCCTTCGAGGTCGCGGATGCGTCGCTGCAGCCGCGAGCGCTCCTCATCCTCAAGCTCGTCCAGCGCATCGTCATCGACCCCGCCGTCCCGCTTGCGCAGCGACTCCAGCTCCTCCGTCAGACGAAGGTTCTCATTCTCGACACTGGCGAGCCGTTTGCGTAGCACCGCCGCCTCCTTCTCGGTCTTTTCGCTCTCGCGCTGCCGCGCCTGGTGCCGCGCCTCGGACTCCCGGTGCAGGTTGCCCATCGCCTCTAGCTTCTTCTCCAGCGTCTCGATCTTCTTGTCGGCATCCGCCTTCGCCGTCTGCAGCTCCTCCGTCTCCCGCTGCAGGCTCTTGATCAGCGTCTCCGTCGACGTCTTGTCCACTCCTTCCTTGACCGCCTTCTCCGACGCCCGCGTCAGCGCCGCCTTCGTGTCCGTGAGCTCCTGCTGGGATTTCTCCAGGGCGGACTCGCTGCGCGCGAGCTTATCTTCCAGCGCAGAGATCTGCGTCTCGTGCGCGGCGCTAGACGAGAGCTGCGCGCGGAGGTTCGAGATCTCCAGCTCCATCGCCTCGATGGTGGCGGCCTTGGACTCGAGCTGCTGCGCGAGGTCGGACGGCGGGGAGTCGCCGCCGGTGTTTGAATTGTTGCGGTGGGTGCGCGTTTGCAGGTGGGAGTTTTGCCGTTGCAAGGAGGCGATTTCAGCTTTCTATCCGATCATCAGTACCATCTTCGAGGTGTCAGTCCCATGAAAGCTTACCAATTCCTCAATCTCTCCCGCCTTTTGTTCCGCCTTCTCCAGCCGGTCCTTCAACTCCGCTGCGTCGACGCTCGCCTCGCGCAGATCCTCCAGCTGCTCCTCCGTCTTCTTCCACCGCGTCGTCCCCTCCTCCAGCTCCTTCTCCAGCCGTCTGTTCTCCTTCTCGAGCTCGTCGATGCGCGTCGCCTGCTTGCGGTACACCTCGTGCACCGACTCCCCGTCGGCTGTCAGCGGCGGCAGCGAGGGCGACTTCAGCGCGGCCGACGGCGACGGCGACAGACTCCCCTGCGAGATGGACGTCTTGCGGAATGACGACGACCGCATCTTCGACTGGATTGAGAGTGATGGCTGCCGGCCATGGGAGCCTCGCGACGGCGGACTCGTCGCCGTGTCTATCTTGGGGAGTTGGGGCTGGGCGTCGGGACCGGGGGACGTCGGCGCGTCGGGCATTGGTTCTGTGGGGGATGATTCGGGGGGTTTTTGGCTCGATTCCGGTTCCTCGGCCTTGTCGTCGTCATCTTCTTTGGCTTTGGCTTCGGGAGACTGTTCGGAGGGTTGCTCGGCCGCGGTCGCGTTCTCGTCGGACTTCTTCTGCTCGGCGGCGTCGGTGGGCTCCTGAGGTTCCGGCGAGGGCTCTGCCTCGTTCGCAGAGGGTGTATCCTTCGATGAGGAGGCCTTTTTGTTTGCCTTTTTCTTTTGTTTTTGCAGCTGCGCTACCTGTAGCGCCAGTAGTTAGCCTCAGTTATGGGCCCGTCTCGGCCCCTTGGGCGAGTCAGAAGGTAATGGATGCGTACCCTTTTCTTGGCGGCGGCCAGCTTCTCAGCTTTCTGACGCTCTTCTTCGTCGGTCATGGTTGGGAATGGGGGGTGTGGTGGGAGGGAAGTGGGAGAGGGAGTGTTGGTGGTGGTGGTGTCGCGATTGCAAGGGAACGGACAGCTTTCCCCGTGTGCACGGGCCACGTGAAGTATACCTACAGTCACGTACGGACACGATACCACAGGGTATTTGCTGTCGATAGGATGTATATTTATTAAGAATGGTAGATAATACAATGGGGTTCTATGTAAACAGTCCAGGAGTGTTCGTTATACATATCGTGTCCTATTTACTCCCGTGCTGCCTGCACTCTGGTATATATAATGGACTGTAGCATAGTCGATGTGCCACTCGCATAAGAATGTCCCCTAAAACAGGTCCGGTTATTGAAGACAAATCTCAACTGGACTATATAAGCACACATTATCACCAGGTCAAAAGCCTTGGGTTAGTTGTTTACGGCACAGCTATACCTTTTCCCACAGGATACATAATGCCTATACTTAGGTATTAAGGCAAGAGAATAGCGGATGGGCCCTAGAAATCTCCCAACAACTACCAATCCCTTAACATTACACCATCAAACAAACACTAGAACAGACAAACTCCAGGTCCTTCCCAGACTATCCAGGGTAATCAATCCATATCCACATCTCAGTAGATCCTCAAAACCATGGGACTCCACCAACCCAAAGGAGCATTATTAATATAGTAGACAATTAAGTCATATCGCTGACGTGAACATTCCACCCACCAAAAGCCAAGGGAATCTCTCCGATATTATATTCCAGGCATCGACATCCAGTCCCTCATAGGGACGACACGAGGCCACACCTGCTCATGAATTCGTATCTGACTATCACTCGTCGCACACAAATCCAGCATTGCAAGTACTGCTCCCATCAGCCGTGCCCACACTTATAAAGGGGAAAAACCTACATAACTCGCAACACCTTACACCTGAGCCATGCTGGGACGCGCCCCACGGGCAGGACCAACGCGAGAACGGAGGTCAGCGCCGGTGCGGCGCGAAGTCAGGAACGAGAACACCAGGGAGGCCGTGTACCCGGCCCAAGTGAGCCAGAGGAAGGCAGTGGAGGCCTGGGCCTCACGGCAGCGCTTCTCAGGGTCATGCGAGCCATTGGTGACGGAGTTGTTGAGGGTGTAATCCTAAAGATTATCGACGATTAGCTAGTGGATACTTGATGTGGGGCGGCGGGAACTGATCTGGTGGTATTCATCGATGGATGACACCACCAGCTGCGGGGAGGAACAAAATGAAAAGGAACCAAAAAAAAAAAAAAAGGAACTCGATGACGCACCAGGTTGCTGCAGTCGTGGCATTCCAACTTAGCAGCCAGGGCAATACCGGCGGTCAGGAAAATGAGCATGTTGAGCAGATCCACGATGATCACAATGATGGGATGGCCCGCCCAGTCGATGTTCATCGACGACGGGAATAGGTAGAAGAGCGTGAACATGGAAAATGCTGCGGCGAACATGGTGTAGTTGACGACGGCTGGGTTGCCGGAGAAGGACTCGTCGATCATGTTACCGACGAGGGCCATAATGAGCAGGGAGAAGACGAACTGTGCGCCGGTGGGTTAGATGCGCGATCCGCCTCGCTCTTGGACCCTGGGGAAACCTACCTCCCAGGCCCGCAGGCCGATCTGAACTCCTCTCATAACCATTGTGGTGTTGTAGGTTTTCTTCTGCTGATTCGATCGAGTGATGTCGAATATGCGCAGAGGTCAGGGAAGAGGACGCGACGGTGTCGAAGCTGACGGTATTTCCTGATTAACGGAGATTGGACCCGACAAGAAAGGAACGAAGAGGGGGCGGTAGGGGCGGATTGATATTTGAAGCGCGGAATGGGCGGAGGGAGGTGGTGTATGACGATATGCGCCGGCCGAATCTGCTACGTCATGGAGGATCATGAAATCATGATCCAGCTTTAATCAACAAAGGGCATCACGACCTGGCTCGGATAGTCGGCAGGATGTATAAGATTTATTAATTACATTTCAACAGGTATTATCTTAGAATATTGTCAGCATTGGGAATCGTTGGGGTCTACATGGCTTGAGGCACGGATCTATATCTACAGAGCTCTGTATACTTAACCCGCCCTGCGCTGCCAGGTACGATCAAAATGCTGGACAACTCATTCTCAGCACTATAATCAGAGGTGAGTCTTCCGTCAAGATCCGTATGAAACATTGATGCCGTCACCGGGAGTCGGGATCGAACTGTACGAGAACCGCATACTACCTCACCTTCTTCCCGCCATTGGTTCCAGCAACTCTCCCGGAACCAGTGGATCAGGAAACCTAGAGGACAGAGAGCTTGGATCAGCTGCTCCCTCCCTTGCGAACCGGTCAGGTCATATAATCTGGTTGGACGCATTCAGTAAGCGTGGAAAAATCTGATCGATCTGGATCTCACTCGATCGTGATGACAGCTGACAGGCTGGTGGATTAATAACCAGCGCCTAAAAGTTGTTCCTGTGAGCCAAGATATTGGGATTGCTAGATAGGCGGTTTGGTATGTTTAAATAAGTTGAATTACACTGTGATCTGGAGATTCAAACTAGCGATGGGTATATTCTCGCTACCGAGTTGGTTAATTCGATATAGATTCAGCAGATGTATAAAATGATCCATTCTGCCGATAGGAACCATGATGACTTATCTGGACAGCTTTTAACGGTGAATAATGAAGTATATACCTACGGACTAAAGTAATTTATAATATCAGAAACGTCTTGTTCGAATCTTCATACATCAACCCTACAGGACAAGGTAGTCAACCGGCCTTATAGCTGCTGAAAATTATCTCGACTCAACTTAGGTAGGCCAGAAACATAGGCTCAAGATTTGAAATTCCATGAACATATATACTAAATTACTATAATACTAGTAGCGCGGCCTTCATAACCCTTCAGGTATTTGAAGGGCGCGGACTTGGACTGTTTCTACGTTGATGAAAGCTTACTAACTACTTATGGCGCACACAATCTCCGCCATAACGCCAATTATGGAACTATATAGATATTAGAACATCAAAATATCAGAATAGTATCAAAATAACGGGGAAAAAAAAATTTGTACATTATACATTCATCCGAATAAATGCTCTGAAATGACAGCGGGGCACCAGTGCGGGCCGCGAAGAAAAGCTCCTCCGTCTTGTTGATTCCGCCCACAACTTTCTCCTTTCGTGGCCACTTCCAACTTCTCCTTCTCCATCCACCAACACTCACCATGGCTATCCAGTGCGTCTTCCCTCCAATCGATCAGAAGAACCCTCTTACTAACCTTCTTAGCTATCTCATCCTGCTCTCGCGCCAAGGCAAAGTGGTTCGTCTCGTCACCCACCCAAGTTTTTGTTCCTGACTCCAGCCGCAACTGACCAAACAATTTCCCCTCCAGCGCCTCGCCAAATGGTTCACCACTCTCTCTCCCAAGGAGAAGGCCAAGATCATCAAGGATGTGACCCAACTTGTTCTCTCTCGCCGCACCCGGATGTGCAATTTTCTCGAGTATAAGGGTAAGGATCCTACCCCTCATTCCCATGGCGAGAGGGCAGTACTGTCTCCCTGCATTCTAGCATGGACTGCGCTTCAAAGCTTCAGATGTGCCTCGACTGAGCCTCAACTGATTCTCTATTGTCCTCTCAGATACCAAGGTCGTTTACCGTCGCTATGCCTCCCTGTTTTTCATTGCCGGATGCGCCTCCGATGACAACGAATTGATCACCCTCGAGATCGTGCACCGATACGTCGAGCAGATGGATAAATACTACGGAAACGTGTGCGAGTTGGACATCATCTTCAATTTCCAAAAGGCCTATTTCATCCTCGATGAGTTACTGTTGGCGGGGGAAATGCAGGAGAGCAGCAAGAAGAATGTCCTTCGGTGCATTAGCCAGCAAGACAGTCTGGAAGACATGGAGGTGAGTGAAAGACACCCATGCACGCCCTTGAAATGGACGGAGAATAGGACAATATCGACATGGGATGGGGTTTTGCCTGTCCCGAAAGTTGTTGTTCGATCACCGGGTTTCTATCTGCCACCTTGCAACCCACCTTGCAACCCACCCTGCTCTGCCTTATGATATTCCTACCCCCGGTGGATCGGACACCTCCGCCTCATGCATTCCCCTTGGTTGCCGTCGGATCCCCTCACTTCACTCCCCGGTCCCACGTGAATGATCGTATGGCCCAACCCGGCTAACTTCCCTCCTCTCCAGGTCGAGGAAGATGTGGTTACGAAGATCATGTAGCGACACTTTCACATTCGGCAACGGAGCGTTCCTGTGTTAATAACTGCTGGCTTGGGGACTTGATACTATTTTGGAGGGTTTGTTCAGTTGCTGCGGGACAGATATACTACGGCGTTGGACGTACATAGGCGTTGTTACACTGTTACTTACGTTGAGATCACTAATCCATTAATTGCGGTTGAACAGCCTTCCCTCGTTCGTGTCTCTGGAGGGAATGATGGAGGTTTGGGACGACCAAGAATGGCCGCACCCGTGAGGAGAGCGAGTGATATCACTGGCCGATCGCAGGGCGCCACGTGACCGGGCCTTCCCCCCTCGATCGCATTCGCGCAACGCCATCATCACCTCACTCGGTCTGCATCGATCTCCCCTTCTCTCCATCTTCCTTCCATCATCTCCTTCTCTCTCGCACCATCTCGGTCATGGCCCCGTGTGCTGTGATCCCCCTTTGTTAGCCGTCTCTTTGTCTCCTGATCTCTCCGCCAGTACAGTCAGTCAGTCGCCTTATCTCCGATCGGCTACGTTTCCACTCCCCAGATAGCGATCACTACCCACCCCATACCAAGCGATAACGCGCCTTTACTCTGTCCTACAGCCTGAGCTGGATTTCTTCGTTTCTCTCCCTCTGTCCGACACTGCGCTTCGTCCTGGTTTCTTCCCTGAACATTCTACCTCGGTACGATGAAGGTACGTCGATCTCGTTGACCATACTCTTTGGCCATGTATTCATCACTCTTGCGATTACAGTTCCTTCCCCTTCCAGACATCGAGGACGTCACCAGTTCCCTCAACTTTGATACGGCCGACTGCCACATTCGCGGAGGTTGCGATCTGTATACCACCAAGGCCGCTCGCGCCGACCGCAAACTGTATAAGAACATCGAACAGTCTCTCGAAGCCCAATATGAATCGGTTCTCCGACTATCCGCGTCTCTTTCGCCTCCCAACGCGTCTGATGCGGCGGCCTCCCTGAACCTATCGCGATCGAGCCCCTTTGGACCTCTGAGTGAGCATTCGAGCCGGCGTACCTTTGCCTATCTCATTGCGACTCTGAACGCGAGTCATCCCGATTACGATTTTTCACATGTCCTGCGACCTTCGGACTTCCATCGTGAGCGGAATCTGAAGCGCGTCATGAACACCGTCGACACCACCCTGTTCAATTTGCGCCCCCGCGAGGCGATCGATCTCACGCCACCGTCGCCAGTGACGGTGTCGGGATCCTATAATGCCGGGGCATCCTCTACCTGGGGCCCTCGAATGTGGAGGATTATCGACGAGCAGATGTCCTTGAAGGAATGCTCTCTATACTCCTACTCCCCCGAGGAGGATCCCTCCGATGCCGATGACGGCGCGATCTGGAGCCTGCACTACTTCTTCTTCAACCGCCTTCGCAAACGTGTATGCTATATATACTTGCGTGCGATTCCAATCCTCAGTCACACGCCTAGCGAAGGCGATGGATTTGCCACGCCGACAGCGAAGCGCACCTTCGATGACGGCTATCTGACCCCCGACCTCGGATCGAGCAAGCGGGCCCGCTACTGGCTTGGCGAGAACGCGGAACTGGAACAAGGAAGTTCCAGCGACGAGGAGGCCGTGTCCAAACCGTCGCGTCCGGTGGTCGACGAATACGACAATTATTTGCTTAGCGACGAGGAGTTCCGCTCTCGCTCCGGTAGCAAGGGAACCGTTCGCGCCATGAGCGAAGAAATTGCAGACTCGATGGAAGTCTAACTGATGTGATTATGACCAGCCTGCTTTTCTGTTCTTTTCTTCCGTGTCTATTCTTTACTCTCCATTTAGTGCCTACTCGGGGTTTGTTACAGTCTTCTGGCGTTTATGCATTCAACCTGCATCTGCACAGGATAGGGGCGTTTGGTAGGCTGAGGGTTTATCGGGGCCCCGTCAATTTGTCGACTGTGCTTGCTTTAATCGTTGCTTTGATGGTTTCGCGCTGCATACCCTTTTCGTTGCGGCGCGGTAGGAACGGTATGGGTTTGAATCGTTCTGTTCTGGGTGTATATTCAATGAATCGTTAGAATCTGCCTGTCTTCGCAAGTCGTAAGCTGTAGGAATTTATAAGGATGGAAATAAGGGAACATGTGTGCTGGACTCAGGCATCAAGTTGCCTGTCCCTGATATAGAACCAGGATCCATCTACTTCAGACCTTCCTGGTCATGACCCTATCGGATCATGCGCACTTCGTTCCAAGGAGAGTAGCCGAATTAGGGTGACAGTGACCTTGGCTGGTTCTTCATGTCAATGCCCAAGGCCATGCCATGACATGCCCCTATCGTCACTTGGAGGCTGGCTGCCTTCATGGAACAACCAACGTCAGTATGAGCAGGAGATGAGATTCAGCCAGAAAATTCCCAACTGCTGAAGCCTCCATTTCTACGGCATCACTTTACTTGTAGTCATTTGTTCAACCACCGGTATACTTCAAGCAACATGGTGTGGTCCTGGATCCGCCGGCTCTCCCGTCTGATAAGGCTGCGCCTGAGTTGAAAAGAACCCGCGATATTTCGCCTTCCTGAGTATCTTCTTCAAGAGATCTTCGAGCAGCTTCCTCTAGTAGATCAGGCATGTTTCGCCCTTACTTCGAGAACCTTGTTCCATCTTTTCGGAGGAATCGTGGAAAGCGAGGAGTTCAGGTTCCCACTCCTGCTGAAGACCGCGAATCCTGTTCTGTGTTCAAACAGACCGCATCTGCCACGGAACAAGCTGCTCCTGAGACTTGCAGAAGGGAGCTGGGTATATTGCGGACCGTGTCTGAAATTGCATCCGCGGAGCGAGTTTTGCAATTTGAGGCGTCCGGGGACCGTTTATCGAGAACAATCTAACCGCACTTGCATGACATACGCCGGCATTGTCGATTTGTGTCCTTGTATTGCTCTCATCTTCCGCGCTGCCATAAAGCTCAGGACCACCCTGAAGCGAGATGACCTCGAGAGCTCGGAAATAGCTCTTCGTTCTGGATTCAGACTAGGCTACAGCGAAGGACGTCGGTGCTTGTTTCACCACTGCTCTGTCGACCATCCGTGGGCCGAACACGATATACAGGTGAAGCTATACGTTGACCGTAATCGCCTGGTTTCAATAACTCGCTACCACATATACGAGCCCCTTTGGGTCATACCGTCCTCCTGTCCACCTGTGCTAATGTGTCCAACTAAAAGTTTAACACACTACGTGACACGACTGCATGCCCGCGAAGATCGGCGCTACTGTGACTCCTGCGGAGCACAGGTGGAAGAGATCGAGTTTAATCGGCACAAGGTTACCCTGGATGTCTGTCGTGATCTGGGAAAGTGCTCTAAATGGGCGGGCCGTCAATGGTGGTTGCAGTCTCGTGTTACGGATGCTGGTAGTAATTATACAATTTGGGACAGGTAGAACCAGATGCGTGGAAGTATGTGCAGGGCAGGACCCTGACCGGAAGTTGCTGTAGGATGCGTCGGAGGATGAGCCGATCCAGATTTCGCTTTACATATCCTTCTTTTATACTACCACCGGACACATACATCCGTGGCTACAATGGTACCTTTGTTGAATCTAAGACAAACCTCACAAGGTGGCTTCGGCGACTACTTACTTTTTAGAGAGAAAGGGGCTGTGAGAAGTAGATGAGTGTAACTACCTTCGCTAAGTATGTTAATTTGGCCCTCAATATGAAAAAGAACAGTGCTCGTTTGAGGGACCAACGCTCTAATGGCTGGAAGAAAAAGAGGTACTATGTCATATACCACCGTGAAATCTTTTCGATTTAAGGTCTATATGTGTTCGATTGATGAAATTTTCTCGTAGCCGTTTGTTCAACCACCCACTAGACATCCAGTAAGCTTATCTATAGTAGGCGTTCAACTTAGTCGATGCGGACTTTACGCGATTTTCCGCTCCGGTGACCGGAGGTGTGAGAAGGTACACCATGAACAGTGTAGAGCAATATATGCAATGTCTAGGTACCAGATTCTTAGGTGTTACTAGTTTAGGGTGCAGCCTGAGGCATCACTGGACTTCCAGTCTCACCCATTTATTTGTTTTCTTTTCTTCTTCCCTTAGTACTCACTACCATCATACAGCACTCACATCATGGCTTGGCTTCAGTCTCTTCCCTCGGAGACTCTTCTTCTAATTCTCGAGCACTGTAATAGCTTACCTCAAGCGATCGCCTTCTCTTCAACCTCCAAACGGATCCGTACTATCTTTTCGTCCTATCCGCACGCCATTGGAACTCGTATTGATCGACGGAATGTCCTCACTTTCGATGATGCCGTGGTTGCAATGTGAGCTACCAATTTATTCCTGGAGCATTTCCATAAGGGTCAGCTCCCACCAACCCCATTCCCTTTGGACTCGTTGAGCCTAGAAGCACAGCAAATGTCTTGGAAAGAGCTGGATCAAATGCGCGACTGAGAACATCTAGTGAAATGTATTGAAGACATTGGTGTCAATACTACTCGATGGGGTGAGGGCACTCGGGGCACTCGCTATACACCAAGGGAACGATCTCTTGTTGAGGAACGTGCCTGGAGAGTAACGTTCCATCAGTCCATGTATCGAGTGTTCCTAGTCGGTGCAGTACTGTGTCGACCCTACCAGGAGTCTCTGTTTCCAACCAACGAGCTACCTGATCGCTTCCTTAATGACTATCATGAGCGAGGACTCTGCGAGTCTGAGATAGTACATCCGTTGAAAATATCCTGTGTTCAATTTCGAGTCTTATGAGAAACACGATCCCATATATTGGAAGCTGGACGACTATTTTGCTCGACGAAGCGAATATCGAGCACAGAGTAAGTCATTCCTGAGGAGGTGGCTCACAGGAAATTCCCGAACACTATTGGTGGCAATCACTCCAGGATTCTCTATGCTGGAAAGCTGCAGTTTCTACTTTCCTACATGACGCTTAGGTTGCAGCCCCCCTGGACCAAGTGACCCCAACACTGTCCTGCTCTTGGACGATTTTTACCCGGAAGAAATTTTGATGCCAACACACTCAAGAGATGAGCGCAAAACTCGCCTTCTAAACAAGTCGCTACCACAGAACAAGGGTAATCTTCCCTACACCCAGTGTCTCCGCAAAGTCCTATCCAACCTATATGCAGGCTCAGGCCAGCCTAACCGCTACGATCGGAACTGTCCTACACCTGGCCCTTGTCTACAACATTTTTCAGTCTATCTTTCGAAAGCATCTTGGTCTTCATTTCAGCTGTGATGCATTTAATGACTATCGTGACGGCTGGTCGCACTTCGGACGATTTGTGTCCTCATATGAGACTGGCCTCATCTACATGGAGGCAGAGGATGGCTTTTGGCCTAAGACAATTGAGCCTATGTTCGACTCTGTTCTGGAAGCAAATAGAGACTACGAGGCTTATTATCGTACGGAGATGGCGGATTGGGAGGCCGGTTGGTTGTAGTGAATGTTAAATGGGTCGGTTTCATACCCTGAACCGTTACGACTTCTCATAAAAGGAAACAATAAAGTTGGAATTTTTTCTCTTGTTGAGCCAGGAAATTATTTTGAATATATTGGAAACACACATTTCATGTCGCATGTGGTGATTTTATCAGGTGTCATTAAAACAGCATCGGCTCAGATTCAGCTCCAGCTTTCTTTGGAGACTAGCGATGCCCCCTAGTTAATGGACGTTTCCGTTAGCTTAGAATCCATTGTATAGAAATTATTGTAACCTAAATGGTACGATAGCCCTTGCCAACACGTCTTCTCACAAGTCAGCCTATCTGGGATCCCAGCCAGGTTCCTCGTTGACAACGTGAACAGCACAAACGAGAAGAATTCATGATATATCAAGAAGGGTCACGTTGACAAACCTTTACTTCATGTAGACTTCAACGGAAAAGTCGTTTAATCGTGCCCTGCTTTGTGAGAATGAAATTGATTATCGTCTTTGCCGAATCTAATGCGGTTGAAGGAGAAAGGATGCGCCTTCGAGAGGACAATGCATTCTTTGTATAGAAATATAACTATCGTAGGCATCTATGATAATGATATATAAAACGCTCATATAAATATTGTGACATGTCATACATGGAAAAGCTATATGTTCAACATTGACAACTCCAAGTCGACCTTCTGCGGCCGTACCATCACAACTCCAGTTTTTCGTACCTGATCATTGGCCTTCCCGAAGTAACGCCCGGAACGAAAACTATTGATGATTAGCACGGGTTGAAAGTTCGTTACTGATTTCTCCGCATACCTCCAATTCAGATTCGCCATAACTACATGCTGCACCCCCTGAATGTACCGTTGGACCTCGGCGTCAATGCGCTCACCCCAACTGGGCAGCTCGGCCAGGGCCATGTACCAGTCACGGTAACAGGCAACTAGCATTTCACCGATGTGATCAAAGGCCATTTGGGCCGGCATTCCACCACGGCGACAAATAGCCACCATATTGTGGGTGACACCTTCTTTCTACATGGTGTCAACTGTGTTCCGAAAAGTAATGAATGGTCTAAGCGAACCTCTTCTTTGCAGTACGAGAGAATATCATTTTGTCTGATTCAAGAGTTAGTATCCGTTAAACGGGTGAGGCCGATGTACCCACAGTAACACAAGGTCGATCCCGAGTCGCTCAATCTCTTTGATACTTCGACTTTCGAAGACCGCATCAGGGAGATCCAGTTTATGCGCATATCTAATCATTCCAGTCAACCCTTCGAATTCCATGGATTGACTTCTCATGAACATACTCTATCAGAGCAAACAGCGGAGAAACACCAGAAGATTGCCTGCGCAGATCCAGCATTTCCTGTAGAGTTGGAAGATCCCCGTTGGAGCAATTTTTCACCTGCTCTAGGGTCCCTGTGCAGTAATTCTTCATGGCATTTGCAAACCTTCTGCGAACACCTTCAGAAATATTAGTCTGGGAATATTCGGCCCGGTTAAAAGAAGCCATACCAACAGGGGATCCCTACAACGCACAATTAGCCACCTCACCGTACAAGAAAGCTGACCAACCTACCTTCGCAACTCTCTCCCACACAGTGTTATGCGTCTGCACCAGACAGTTTTCCGAATGTGGTGGGACTCCGTCATTGTCCATACCCTCCAACAGACTGTTGATCAACTTCTCCGCACGCTCAGGGTCATCCTTTAATCCCCCATTGTCAAACACTGTAAACATTTAGATGGCTACCATGGAACCGCTGAAACACCAGAGAGACCCACTATCGTCGAATGGAAATACCTGCCGCAAACGTTAATACCGCGTTGCAATTCAGCTGTGGCGGGGCTTTTGAGCGAAACGTACCCAATTTCCCCAATCGCACACAGTTCGTAACTCCTCTGCTCCCGCATATGGAGCGGAGATAGAACAGAAATAGGAAAAGTCGGTTTTGAATAGAATCCGCTGCGCCCTCTCGCCAAATGAACATTTGCTATTTTCGGCTGTCCGTTAGCCCTGATTCCAACCACGGGTCGGTCCCGGGGTACAAACTTTGATAACCACACCTCCGATTCCCTCCTCACGGTCTCGTAGTAGGGATTTACGTTCGGATGGCCGGATAAGAAAAGAACGAACATGTTGGGGAGATGTACAGGGATGTAGTCATCATCCGTGGACTTTCCCGCGGGCAAAACGGCCGATTGCAGGACCTGGAGGAGCGACATGTTGAAGGATAAGAACCAAAGGAAGTCCGACCAATACAGAAGGAAGAGAACTTTATTTGATAATGGCGTTCCTGAAAAGGTTATCTACATACACCAGGCTGCAGGAGGGTTGCCGTGCAATGTTCTTATATAGACACGCTGATGCGCCACCCGGGGTCTCAATATTGGACTTCACATGGCTGAGATTTTCATTGTTGCCTTGACAATCATCAGTGTATCTAGCACTACCGGGGATCCCCTAGGCTTCCAGGACCCGTGGCGTCGATAGGGCTTGTTCGGTGGTCCATTAGAAAGTGCCGGTCCTTGTGACGACCGACAGGATAGAAAGTGGATATCAAACGCTTCAATTGCAACAAAATAATTGTCTATACCAATGGAAACCGCCGATTAGGGTTCATCACGGGTAAGATTTGTAGTTCTTCGCCACCGTGGCTGAACCGACACTATTGGCATAGTGTGGACTGTGCGGTGGAGATCGCGGCCCCATAACATTCCTCGCAGATGATCGATTCGCTGCATACAGATCTTTAAGGACGGATCGGCCCAAATCTAATCGCCCTCCGGTTCCAGGTACACAAGTCAGCCGAGGCCGAATGACCCTCCTTGCACCCATTGCACCCCGTTACGAGAAACGCAAAATCGTCAATCTTACCCAATGAGGTAGTCAGCCGCTATCAGGCAACACGATCATGCTTCGCAGGAGGGTCATCTATTGCCGGATCCGACTCCAGCAGGTTTTCTGAACGGTGTCTCCGAGCGTCCCAATCTTGGACTCCGGCCGGGGATGGGTTCATCGCCGCCTCCCCACCCCCTTCCCAGCCGAATCCTCCCCCCGTACGGGGCTATCATTGGACTTCAGGGTAACCCCGCAGGTCGAGATGTGCTCGAAAATGTCGCATTGCACGTCTGGGCCCTCAATCGCACCATGCCCGTGGCGAAACCCCGTCCTCAACGTCACGAATGAGGCGAAACAGAGGGTCTGCTGGTCGCCATCGATGTGTCCAGCCTGGTTTCTTTCTCTGGAACCTTGCCAACGGCCGTTCCGTGCTTCTCCGGTTGGATATCGCTGAACTATATAGATCAGCGTGGAGCGCCATGGCATCCTTTCGCTTCGATGACTTGGAGTAAGCCCATTGCATTTTTATCATTGGCTCTTCTTTGTCCTGGTTCACGTGCGATTCTCCAACAGCATGGACTCGTTTGTGGTCGACCCTCATCCAGGGGACATTGTTACCAAATGGGGCTACTCCTTCACCTGGACGGACCAACACCTCCGTCGGGATGAGACTGAACCCCTGCGTCAGCACTACGACATCCTGGGTGCAGCAGCTCTCGATAGACTGCAGGTCATACGGGCCTCTCTCCTGGAAGACACCAAAACCCACGGGGCCCCGGCTCCCCCGAACGACCTCTACGCCCTCCTGCAAGCCCATCACACCAAGGACGATGTGCTCGCCCAGTTCTGGGCCGAGACGCAGTCCGTCCCGGAATGGGTTGACTGGGAGCAGCTCGCCCGTGGCCAGCGGGTCTTCTATCGCTACGCAATTGCCAACATCGTTGGGTTCGCATTGCAAGGCTTCGTTGCCGAGAACTCCGTATTACACCCCCTTACCCTACGCGCTGACTCCCCTTGCCTGTCCAACCAATCCGACTAACCCCCTATCCCGCAGGCCGCCCCCGGCGTCGTCGAGGTGCTCGTCCGCACCGGAGGGTTCTCGACCCGCACGCTGCTCAACCGCCTCCTGGAGACTTTCCAATGGCTCATCCAAGTCACACACTCGCTGTCGGCCATCCAGCCAGGTGGCGAAGCGCACATCGCAACTGTCCGCGTGCGTCTCCTGCACTGCTCCGTCCGGCAGCGCATGCTGCGTCTCGTAGCACAGAAGCCAGGCTATTTCGACACTGACCGCTACGGAATCCCCGCCAACACCCTCGACAGCATCCACTCGATCAGCACATTCTGCTGCAACCCCATGTGGCTGCAACTTCCCAAGTTCGGAATCTCGCCTCCGCGCGCCGACATAGCCGACTACATCGCCCTGTTCAGGTACCTGGGATATCTGCTCGGCACCCCGACAGAGCATTTTGATAGCGTGGAGAGGGCGCGGCGCACTATGGAGAGTATGCTAGCGTATGAGCTGCGCACGACTGAGACGTCGCGCGTCGTCGCATTTAACTTTGTTGAATGCGTGACGAACTTACCCAGCCCGATGCATGTCTCAAAGGGGTTCATCGAAGCTGGTAGTCGCTGGATTAATGGGGGCGAGTTGTGTGATGAGTTGGAACTGGGTCGGCCAGGTGCGCTGCATTATCTCGCGTTTGCGGGGCATTGCGTGTTGGTGTCTTTGTTGGCGTGGATGCAGTGGGTTTTTCCGGGGTTGGATGGGTTTGCTGTGAAGGTAAGTCTAATTTCTTTCTTGTCCTTGGTGTGTAAGTGGTGCTAATCATAGGATAGTTCTTTAGGGGTGTGATGTATCGGGGTGTCGTTGAGCGGAAGCGCAGCAAATTTACCTTCAAGTATGTTCCGCAGGACGGGAAAACTACTGGCAAAGAAAAGCACTTGCACTGGAAAAGCGATGGCACATCGCTGCGGGAGACCTTGAGGGTTCCTGATATGGGCCATTTTGAAATATTCTTCCTCTTCGCTCTGATTGCTACCGTCGGGATAACGGCAGCAACTGTTGCAGCCGGCGGGCTGGGGCTGTTTACATGGTGGTCTGGATATCACCTCGAATGATTGCATGTCGAACAAGATACCACAATAGTCGGCCATAAAAGTTTATAGTCTCTACGCAGATCTCCATACATAGACCTTCTCTACCTCATCTGCAACCTGTATCAGATCTACCCGAATAAACAGAACCAAACCTCCACTCGTCAGCGTCGCCTAATATGAGACACCGACTACTTACCCAGACGTACAATACCTCTCCAGCGCAGCGCTATCACTCCGCATATAATAAATCTCCGCCGTGTGACATCCTGCACTTGTAGACTGCGGCGTCTTCATGCTCGCCGCCCTGAACACATTCTTCAATGTCACAATATTTAGATTCCTCTCGATCCTCTCTGTGGACTAATACCTGAACAGTGCATTCAGTGGGCCCTAGGGGCCTGGCCCACCGCCGGTCGGTATTGTACGCTTTTTAGTGCTCGGTTACCTCTCTAACCCTTGTCGGTTGTCCCAGTCTGCTCCACCATTTCAGTCAGAGAGGTAGAATACCCCTCTTCTCTATTGAGCATGTTCATCTTCTCCTCTGCCATGCTGTACTTTCTAAAGGCGAGCAGGAACAAGACGGCCGTGGTAAGCATGACGCCGCTCAACGAGGCGTATTTTATGAGGACCTTCGAGTCTTTTGAGACAGGCGAGAGTGTTAGGAAAAGAGACGATACGATGTTGCGCATAGATTCGGGAGCTTCAGTACTTCATGCCGGCAATGTAGACGAGGACTTCTGAAAGGGCAGTCAATGTATAGATGATGACTTGTAGGAAGATGCTGGCCTTTTTTTAAGCATCTAATAAAGATGACCAGGATGGTTGAAGAAAAAGATCCTACATCATTTGGAGTTCTTCCATCGTCGCTGAAGGATCCGCTGAGAATATGATCGTAGCATGGAGGTGACTGGTAATTCACTGCGACCAGGGACAGTAAGTAATGAATGGGTGGGTTAATACAGGATACTACTGACAGTATTGGAGGCCTGCAGGATATCCAATGGCACACGCAATCATCAGGAAACCAACGGTAATTCGACAAACTGTTTAAAGTCGAGCTGGAATCGACGCAAGGCTGGATAGACGATCATTCCCCTAGAGGATGTCTTAGATTACATCTAGGATAAACATAAGTGTCGGTCTAGGAATATGCGTACATGGTTGGGAGAAAGATCAAAACCATTATTGGATTGAAGCATCCAACTATAAGTCTCAATTGGTACTCTTAAAACGACAAACGTCCACCAGTTATAATACTCATGTCAGTCGGGATTCCGTAGGTTCTCATGGTTGCTGCCCGGCTAACCAGGTTGCTATTGGTCTGTCCGTAGCAAACCCAGAAAATAGGACTATGATCTAGCTTAGTCTGCTGCAATGCAAGTTTTTGGTAATCCGGCGAGTCCTACAACGCACAACTGATAAAAGGCGTGAAAATGTCGGAAGACTCGAGTCGCTGCGAATAACTCACAAAACAGAACATGCGACGAGCGCTCGTTTCAATTCCTCGACGAAGGCATCGTCCCAGCGAGCCGTAGCTCCAGGGTGGGTTTGTGCCAGTACCGACGGCTTTACGGCATCGAGATTGCAGCCTCTCTTGATACTGACCCAGAAGGCTCGCATTGCTGAGGGCGGGTTTTTCGCTTACTATATCTTCCTCTGCCCGCCACCAAAGCGCCATGAGGGGCATGTTGGGCTCGAGGTCGAAAGGCGCGTTATTTGGGATCCGTGCCATCAGCGGCCCTGCCATAACTTATTTTGTTATCGCTCATACATTGCGCAGATAAAAGTAGAGAAAGCCAATATCACGGCAGGCAGAAGTGAGCCCACAGTCCTTGTGTCACCATCAATCAGGCTGGCAAGATCCACAGTTCGCAGCTTTTTATAGTTGACAGCAGTGCTCTCGTTCACCTTTACAATAAAGAACGATCACATTCAATGGATCTTGAAAATGCCGCGCCAAGGGAGGGATAGAAAATCACTATGCGTAGACATCAATGGTATACTCTTTAATGTCCAAAACGAGGGGGAGAGATGGGTGATTGCTGGGTCACTGGCTTTCGATCTTATCAACAGTTACTGATTAGTGGAGTTGCTATAGGTCCATTTATTCTTCCGTCTAACTTTGATCGTCAGAATAACAATCCTACGCACTTACCTATGAAACACGGATTTACCGTTCTGTCACGGTAATCATGGGGGTGCTTCCATGATACTGCTGTGTAGGTATAACTTACGATGGGACACATCCATACTCCGAAAGACAGGGCAAATCAGTCTGGAGAGATACATTGACCGATTCTTGGGCATATTTTGCTGCTTGCTACATGGCTGGGGCGAGCTTAACCTACATAGCGTGAAGCTGTGAAAATATTTTGACCTAAGATTTCCTAGGAGAGTGGCTATAGAACAGCATCTTCTCTATCAAGTCTGGATGGTCATTTCCTGAACAATATCAAGCGCCAACAGTCTTAACAGCTCCAAGCCCACGATGCCCGTCCAAACAGACAGCAGCGCAAGTATCAATAGAGATTACCTTCCGACTCCTGGTGGAAATATGAAAGAGTGCCTTGCGAGCATACATGGTCCATTTGGATCATGGATTCTGAGGAGGGTGTCCACGCATGATCATGAACGCGTAACGCATAACTGGGGGGGTTATATCGTGCAGGGCCCGCATGGCTGGCGTGCCAGGTACTTCGCTCCAGACGTCAGAACTACAAAAGAATCTTTGGCGGACATTTTGAATGCAGACATAAGGGGACTGGCACTGACACAAGGGACGACGCAGGTGTTGACTATTGCGGCGTTCAGACAAACCTTTGGTCAGCCCGGTGCACTGTTGGTCATTGATCATACACACAGCTCGGCCTTGATAGCTTTGAGTTAAAAAAGCTGAGCAGGTGAAAGCTCGGGTGACATTTCTAAAGTATGTTCCCTTCTTTATGTGAAACAATGACGAGGTGGTCGAGAGTCTCACGACCCACCCAGAACCCATTTCGCCAGTATTGATCACATTCCCAACAAAACAGGAGTACTCTCCTCACCAAGCGGATCGTTGCTGAGCTGAAAAACCGGGGAATTGTCATTTTGGTGGACGGGACCCTCGGTCTTGGACAAATCGAAGTAGTCCTCCGGGACATCAATTCATCTTACTATGCTGCAAGTCTGTATAAGTGGACATGCGCCTTAGAATAATTGGGTCTCCTGTATGTTCGAGTAGAGAAGATTACCATTACCAAGTTAGTCATTGTCGCGGGCTCCTGTTAATTTCGAGATAACAGTCCGGACATTCGGGCACAATTTGAGCACGACTTCGACGAGACAGGTACCTTCGATCCCTCAACGTACCTCTGTTTACCAACCATTGAATGGCTTCTGTCTACGATATACCCATGTGGTGCCCTTAGTTGGTTCAGCGCAATCATCAGATCGTTTGGAGGCACATGGGTATACAAAACACTATGTGCTTCCCTCTTCTGCTATGATAGCTGCAAAAATAGTTCTCACTCATTATCCAAAGGGAGGTGTGACAGGGAGATGGACAATATGGGTATGGGATGGCTCATAGCTATGCTGCAGACTTGAGACAAAGGATTCTTAGATGGCGTACATTTCAAGTCGAATTCAAAAGAGGTTTGGTCTTCCCATAGTCACTATGTCAACAACCATCTTCAAAATAGGCGATCAAGTAATTATATTTAGGCAACTGTGAACGGGGTTCCGTTTCCGCTTCACCCTGAGTATGCTTGTGCTCCTCGCTGTCACTGCCAACCCCAGAGAATCCCTTTCGTCCGGATTAGGCCATTAAGAGGCGGCTCTTTTGTAGAAGACGACTTCCTGATATAAATAATCGGAAGGAAACAGGTAGTGGATCTTGTAGATCGTAAAAGTTATAATAAAATAAAAAACGTGGGGGCTTACGGCAGATCGGAATATATAACGTAATCAACCACCGAGTCGCGCTTACCACCGAGTCGCGCCCCTTCAACCAAAATTCCTACTTTATGAGGCTTTTCAACCACCGACGCCATTATATTTGACTAAATAAATATATGAAAAGATAGCTATTTACTAGGGCAATTCCGAATCGTATGACCAACTATCCTACAGCTACTGCAGCGTTGCGGAGCTCGCCTACGAGGTACTAGGGTTGCTTTACTAGGCTACTTATTAGACTGCATATCAAGCTGCTGAACCCGATTTTAGCCTTCCTATATAGATAAAAAGGTATTGTCGCCTAGATTAGCATATCGCCTTACTTTTTTCTTATATTTTCGCTTATTTTCTTCGCGTAGTTTCTTAATTTCTTCTTATAAAAGAAGGTTAGTATGTATAGCTATTTGTGCTTAGGGTTGTCAACCCGCACCGCAAATCCGCGCGGATTCTCTACCCGCACCGCAGCGGTGCGGTGCGGGTTAGAGAATCTATTATCCGCATGGAGTGCGGGTTCTAATAGTAGGATCCGCA